>NC_091090.1:34610000-35246944 GCF_032405125.1 Capricornis sumatraensis
CAGTACAACCTTTTTGAAAAATCTATCATGTTCTCCTTTGAATTGCAGTGACACTTTGTTAAATGTACATGGTCTTGTATCAGCATATCTATTTTGTCCCCTTTATCTTTATACCAATAGCATATTTTATTAATCAGTATAGCTTCAGAATAAAGCTTGTGTGTGGTAGTAAAAAGTCCTCTGGATTTGTTCTTTCTTTGCAAGATTTCCTTGACTATTCTAGGTCCTTTCTATGTGTACATATATTTTAGAAACAGTTTTTCAATTCTATCAGAAGTCCTCTTTGAGCATTTTATTTCAAATCCATTGAATTTGAGACTTTCAATCAATGAATATATCTTTTCATTTATTTAGATATTATTAAAATTCTCTGCACAATGATTTGGAACTTGTAGTATAATCTTGCACAAATTTATTACATTTATTATAATTATTATTAGGATATTGATAGTTTTCTTGCTATTACGTGACAAAAATTGTCCATTGTTGCTGGTATACATGAAAATATATAGTTGAATATAGGATTTTGTATCTGGTAATTTTGCTATTTTTAGTTATTAATTCTACTAATTTGTAGATCTTAGGAGATTTTCCAAGCACTTATTCATATAATCTGCAAATAATGACCGTCCTATTTGAATAGAACTGATGCGAGATATTCATTTTCAATCTAAATATCTTTTAATTCTTTGTCTTGTTGCCTGGCCTAAGAATACCCAATGCAATGTTGAATAACAGTGGTAATAGTGGTTATGCTTGTCCTGGCCCTTTACCGGGAGAAAGTGTTAAATATTTACCAGAGGGATTTCTCTGGTGGTCCAGTGGCTAAGACTATGAGTTCCCAATGCAGGGGGACCAGGGTCATGGAACTACACACTGCAACTAAAGATCCTACATGCAGCAACAAAGATCCAAGATCCTTCATGCAGAAACTAAGACCTGGCAAGCTAAATAAATAAATACTGGGGGGAAAAAAGACACAGTTTTAAAAAAAATTTACCACAATTAGGATGTTAGATGTAGGATTATGTATATATGCATTATGAGATTAGGAAATCTCCTTTCTATTCCTAAACTGCTCAAAAATTTAATGATTGGCATTGAATTTTTTCAAATTTTTTGCATCTACTAATATGATTTTTTTCTCTTACATTTTGCAATATATTTAAAGTGATCGATTTTCTATATATTAAGCAGATTTCATATTACAAAAACAAGCATTACCTTTTTACTTTGATTCCTATCTTTATATATTACTAGATCTGATTGCTATTATTTTGTTTAGTGGTTTTGCATCTAGAAGGTTTATCACAAAGTTTGACATGTAACTCCTTCTCTAGTAACATCTTTGTCAGATTTTAATATGAAGATTATGCTGGCCTCATAAAAAGAGTTGGGAATTAAGCTAATAATTTAAAATGAGGCTGTTAAAATGGACACTAATTTAACCTCAGTATCCTGTTAAGAAGAGGAAATGTGGGCACACAGAGATACCACAGATAAGCATGCACAGAGGAAAGACCCGGTGAGGACACAGAGAGAACATGACTATCTGCAAGCCAAGGGAAGAGGCCTCAGGAGAAACCAACCTGTTGCCATCTTGGACTTCCAGCAGAACTTCGAGAAAATGAATTTCTGTTGTTTAAGCCACTCAATCTGTGGTATTTTGTCATGGCAGCCATAGTAAAATAATACAAAAGGTAATTATGATTTTAATTTCTTTAACAAACTTTAAACTATCTAAACTTTTCATTTCCTTTTGTGTTTGCTTTGATAAGTTGTGTTTATATAGAAGCCTTTATCTTCTATTGACAAATTTTCCCCCCAAACTATTCATTTTACCCTCTGACTCTAATCCTGATATTAGTAAGATCGTTAATGTCGTCCTCTGTTTATTCTTATTAACTTTTTCTTTCTTAAAAACATCAGTCTTGATTTGGGGTAGCAATTTTACTAACTGAAAAGTGAATTTTTCCTTTGTTGATTTTGTCTATTTTTCCTTTCTTTTTCAGTGATTACAACTTTTATTCTCATTAGTTCTTTCCTTCTAACTTTTATAGTTTAATTAACTCTAAAACCTAGCTAGGTTCTCAAGGGGAAATCTTAGGCCATTAAATTTCAATTTCACTTCCAAAAGAAGATGACATTAAAGATCTTAATATCTTAATTAAAGACTTTTTTTTTGGTTAGTCTCATTGGGTTTATCTATTTTATCAGTCTTTTTGAAGAACCAACCTTTTGCTTTGCTGATTTTTTCTGATGTATATCTGCTTTTCATTGATTTCTGCACTTATTTTAATAGTTCCTTCTACCTTTTGCATTTAAGTTCCCAGTTTTTTATAGCTTCTTGAGTTAGATCACTGATTTTCAACCTTTCCCTTGTTCTAATACATGGTATTAAAGATAAAAATTTCTCTATAAAAATAGCTTTAGCTACATCAGACAAATTATGATGTATCATATTTTTATTTTCATTCAGCTCAAAGTATTTTAAAATCTCTATTGTGTTTTCTTTTTTGTTCAATGGGCTATATAGACCTATATTGCTTTCTTTCTAAACATGCAGAGTTTTCTGGTAGTCTTTCTGGAATATACAAAGACTGAGCCATTGTTATAGTCGGTCTATGTTAGGTTCTTTTTACTCTGAAGACACAGACCTTACTCTTTGTTTGGTCCTTACAGCTGGGTTTGTCCCTTACTGCTTAAAAGATATGCTTCTGAAGTCTCAAATGACAGAGTTTATTAACTGGGAGAGGCATGAACTTTAACCTCTGTTTCTTAAAAACTAAGCAGCTGATGAATCTCTACAGATTTTTAGCCTTCCAGCTTCTCTCTCCTACAGAGTTTTGGAACTTTTCTTGTGCATTGGAAATTTAGGAATCAGTCAATACTGTAAGGAGAATTTATACGTAGAAGTTTGAGTTCTGTCTCTGGTTCCCTCATCATCTGAATTTTGACCTGCAGGTCCTATGGATTTTGGTAGCCAAACACTGATGAGTGTCTCTTCAGTTCAGCGCAATTGCTTTTTCCACCTAAAGTCTATTCTATTGATAAAATGCTGCAAAACAGAATGTGTCCCTCAAGGGCAAGCTCTTGTACAACTCATCATGTATTTCCCTTCTCTCAAGGATGTGGCCCTTCAAGCCATGCCTGTGTTGATTGCTCATCAGTGCCTTTATAGGTCTTATCTATGATCAATCTTTTTTCCTCTGTAAAAAATAAAGAATATTTTGTCTATGATGAAAAGAAGTAATAGACAAATGAGGGACAAATGAGATTCAATGACAGGGAAAAGGAATGGATTTGACCACTCAACTGTGCAATAAAATTACTGAAGAAATTATCTACTGTCTGACGGTGCTGCACAATAATATTAACTTTTAAATCTGACTACCAAAATTTGATGACAAAATGTTAAAAATTAATTTCAAATTAAAATTTCAAAATTATTCTTATATCTTTCTATTTCTTCATTAAAAAAATAAACACTGCTTGGTTTTGAACATGGCTCACAGAAATACTGATTTTAACACTCATCCATTCAGTTCAGTTCAGTTCAGTCGCTCAGTCGTGTCTGACTCCTTGTGACCCCATGAACCGCAGCATGCCAGGCCTCCCTGTCCATCACCAACTCCCGGAGTTTACCCAATTCATGTCCATTGAGTCAGTGATGCCATCCAACCATCTCATCCTCTGAGATGGTTCTTCTCGTCGTCCCCTTCTCTTCCTGCCCTCAATCTTTCCCACCATCAGGTCTTTTCAAATGAGTTAGCTCTTCGCATCAGGTGGCCAAAATATTGGAGTTTCAGCTTCAACATTAGTCCTTCCAATGAACACCCAGGACTGATCTCCTTTAGGATGGACTGGTTGGATCTCCTTGCAGTCCAAGAGACTCTCAAAAGTCTTCTCCAAAACCACAGTTCAAAAGCATCAATTCTTCTGCACTCAGCTTTCTTTATAGTCCAACTCTCACATCCATACATGACTACTGGAAAAACCATAGCTTTGACTAGACAAAGCTTTTTAATATGCTGTCTAGATTGGTCATAACTTTCCTTCCAAGGAGTAAGCATCTTTTAATTTCATGGCTGCAATCACCATCTTCAGTGATTTTGGAGCCCCGCAAAATAAAGTTTCTCACTGTTTCCATTGTTTCCCCATCTATTTGCCATGAAGTGATGGGACCAGATGCCATGATCTTAGTTTTCTGAATGGTGAGCTTTAAGCCAACTTTTTCACTCTCCTCTTTCACTTTCATCAAGAGGCTCTTTAGTTCTTCTTCACTTTCTGCCATTAGTGTGGTGTCATCTGCATATCTGAGGTTATTGATATTTTTCCTGGCAATCTTGATTCCAGCTTGTGCTTCCTTCAGCCCAGTGTCTTTCTCATGATATACTCTGCATATAAGTTAAATAAGCAGGCTGACAATATACATCCTTGACATAGTCCTTTTCTTATTTGGAACCAGTCTGTTGTTCCATGTCCAGTTCTAACTGTTGCTTCCTGACCTGCATACAGGTTTCTCAAGAGGCAGGTCAGGTGGTCTGGTATTCAGCAATGGTCCAAATATGTATCATGTTTTCAGTGTACATTTAATTCTAACCTTATTCAACATTATAAGGGAACATAGAACAATTGGATATGGCCACACCTTCCCATCACACATGTTATTGCTGTTTTGAATTATAGCATCATCTTATTTTCACATCATAAAATGTAGTTATTATTAAACAATGTTGTTTTAGGTATGCTCTCTCTATTTAGCTTTTCTCATGTGTTATGAATGTCCTTGCTCACTACAGCAGTTTGTATCACATTCCTTCATCAGTTCTAAACTCTCATTCATTAATTTACTTCTTCTTTCATATCTATGGTTCAAATTGTGTATCTATGCTTTTAAGTGTCAATGAAAGTATTTTTCAGTTATGGTTTTATTACTTTTTTAACTCTTTATTTTAAAATAATTTAATTCTGAAATAATTTCAGATTGACAGAAAAGTTACAAGAATGCAGACACTTCCTGGGTACTCCAGTCCCCAAATGTTAGCATTTGTATTACTGTATTTTCCTTTTCTGTCTGTATCATATACAAGGGAGAAAAGTATACACACACACAGATATATTTTTAAAACATACACTCTTAAAACCATATATGTCTTAAAGTACATATATACTCATAATATTGTATATTATACATTTACATAAAATAAAAATGTAATCTTCACCTGTCACGAAATGGGCTGGATCACTTGGTAACTGCGGCGAGGCCATCCTCTCTTCATATTACTTACTGAATTCCAGTCCTTGAGAGACAATGCCCAATGTGTAGGAGAATCGAACCTCGGTCTCCATCAGGATAGGTAGAGACGCACACTACAGCACTAATGTGGAAAGCCAGTATGCTACTCTAGAGGAATCTCCATACAATTGCTCACCGTTGTCTTAATTCACTGTGCAAACTACGCTTCCTGCTATCGACTGTACATCGTGCGATTCAATGTCCGAGCCAAATATATCCATGTCTAGCCTTGAGTCCATTCCAGGTCCTCCCTCACTTCCCAGAACTGGCAGCACAGTGGGACAGCCAGCGATGGTGCTCTGTGAGAACTTAACGATAAAAGACAAAAAGGAAAAATAAAAGGTACTCTGTCTTGATTGCTGCCTTTTTGGTGCACTGATTCCTATCTACACGCAAGGCCATGACCTGAATTTGGAGAACACTGGAAGTAGTTACTAAAAGGGTATCTATCTGTTGACTGCAGAGAGATTTCTAAGTTTCCAAGGCAGAGTCGAAGTAAAAACACTGCCTTATAAAGGTATGAACTACCGTAACTTGTCCTAATAACCTTCGAAGTTGTAAGTACACACCGTAGTCGGCAGGATTCGAACCTGCGCGGGGAAACCCCAATGGATTTCTAGTCCATCGCCTTAACCACTCGGCCACGACTACACGTGCAGCAACTCATCCGTTTAAATCCTTAAGTAGAAATTTCACTGGCCGATGTCAGGAAAGAACAAAAATGACTTTGGTGCAAGAAAACGTATTCTTGCAAACTGAATAGAAACCCACAGGTGAAGTGCAAATTTGGCATGGAGATCAAATTCTCTGGGCACCTGTGGGAACAGAGAGCACTAGAAGGGGAGTCCTCACTGCATCAGCACTAGCTTTTCGAGTTGTCAGGAGTTAAATAGACCTGATAGGTGTAGCTTTTGTTTGGAACTTCCTTGCAGGCACTGAGGCCCCTTGAAGAACGCTAGTGGCTTTCAGGGAGGGGCTCAGTTCACTGATTTATGTGCTAAGTAAAAAGTGAGGGAAATGATGCACAAAGGCCTCCTTGCATCCCACTTGTTCTGTGTCCCTAAGTGCCTCAGCCTACATCAGTCCTAAGGGAACGCCAATCCCATTGTGTTTGTACCTTGCTTTGTATTTCACTATATGCTTCCAGGCTTCTGTCACGATAAGAATAAAATTTATAGATGGTTGGTGAATTCCTGTCGCCCCTAGAACCTGGCTACCTTCTAAAAAGAAGATCTTAGTTTGATTTTTACCAAGATAGGAGTTCATTTTCTCGAATTTAACCAATGCAAGTATGTTTTCTTTTCCCCTTCTTGTTTTCCCATCTGAGTCAAAAGCTGCCAGTCACGAGTTTTCCTGGGCCAGTTCAGTGCAAACATTACTGTAAATGGCTTTTGTCTACTTCTTGGTGTTTTTCACCAATAATTTAAGAAAAGAGGAAAACAATCGCAAACAGAGAAATCACATCACTTAAACAGAGAAGTGAAGAGGAGGAACCAGGAAGGAGAGGGAGGAGAGGAAGAGAAGAGAATGAGGTAAAGGCAGAGAGACCTAAGATGTTCAGTGGTTTTATGGGAGACAACCTGTTCTGAAGGGACAGACATGAAGCAGTTTTGATAGAAATTATGCTAAAAAGATTGCTGTCCATAGTTTACACATAACATGTTATTTGGTGTACATATTTTTATCAAGTATATATATTCTCTGAAGTCATTTGGAACATTAGCTTTGAGTGAAATTAGGTATCAGAGAAAACCTTTGTGCTTAAAAATATATATATGCAAAATAGAAAGTAATTAGTGATGCATCTGAACCAAAATTATTAATCAACAGGTTAATTTAGGATAACAAGGAACAAGGATTGGACACAGCTGCAACTTTGTTTTTCTGGACTTAAAAAAAAAAATGTAAGCATGTCAGAATGAATCTCAGCAAAGGAAGAGCCAGAGTTGAGTTGTAAGAAACAAAAAGCCTAGTTATTATTTTAAGCTGAAATTGGAAACAACCCCAAAGTCCATCTAGAGTTCAGTTCAGTTCAGTTCAGTCGCTCAGTCGTGTCCGACTCTTTGCGACCCATGAATCGCAGCACGCCAGGCCTCCCTGTCCATCACCAACTCCCAGAGTTCATTCAGACTCACGTCCATCGAGTCAGTGATGCCATCCAGCCATCTCATCCTCTGTCGTCCCCTTCTCCTCCTGCCCCCAATCCCTCCCAGCATCAGAGTCTTTTCCAATGAGTCAGCTCTTCACATGAGGCGGCCAAAGTACTGGAGTTTCAGCTTTAGCATCAGGCCTTCCAAAGAAATCCCAGGGCTGATCTCCTTCAGAATGGACTGGTTGGATCTCCTTTCAGTCCAAGGGACTCTCAAGAGTCTTCTCCAACACCACAGTTCAAAAGCATCAATTCTTCGGCGCTCAGCCTTCTTCACAGTCCAACTCTCACATCCATACATGACCACAGGAAAAACCATAGTCTTGACTAGATGGACCTTAGTCAGCAAAGTAATGTCTCTGCTTTCTTCCAAGGAGTAAGCGTCTTTTAATTTCATGGCTGCAGTCACCATCTGCAGTGATTTTGGAGCCCAGAAAAATAAAGTCTGACACTGTTTCCATTGTTTCCCCATCTATTTCCCATGAAGTGATGGGACCAGATGCCATGATCTTCGTTTTCTGAATGTTGAGCTTTAGGCCAACTTTTTCACTCTCTTCTTTCACTTTCATCAAGAGGCTTTTTAGTTCCTCTTCACTTTCTGCCATAAGGGTGGTGTCATCTGCATATCTGAGGTTACTGATATTTCTCCCGGCAATCTTGATTTCAGCTTGTGTTTCTTCCAGTCCAGCGTTTCTCATGATGTACTCTGCATAGAAGTTAAATAAGCAGGGTGACAATATACATCCTTGACGTACTCCTTTTCCTATTTGGAACCAGTCTGCTGTTCCATGTCCAGTTCTAATTGTTGCTTCCTGACCATGCCATCTACAATAGAAAAGGCAAATTGAGAGGTTTTTTCACTGTAATATCACACCACATGGAGAGTGAAGGAATTACAAGTACACATAACCCCATATGAACAAAATTTCACAAGCTAATATTGAGTGGAAAAAGTCAGACAAAAAAGAACACATATTATAGTGCATTCCAATTTTTGAAAGTTCAGGAATAGGTGAAATTAATGTATGGTGTACAGCAGAGATGGGGGTAATAATTATCCTTGAGAAGACATGACTGGGAGGTCCCACTACTCTTGCAAGGAGTTTTAACTAGGAGTTTAACAAGGAGAGTAGTGATTTTAACTCTTATATTGGATGTTGGATACATGGGTCTGTATACTGTGTGTAAATGCATTGAGTGATTTGCTACATTATGTTTTTTGGATTCATCCATTAAGCTTTGGCAAATATCTTTATTTTGAAAAAGAATTCATCTACTATGATGTAATATTTTTGCTGCCACTAAAAGGTATATTATGTATGAATATTTATTATTTATGACATACTAAGATTTTCATTATGCATTTACTTGAATAAAAAATTTGGTTATTACCAAAATTCTGGCCACTGTGCAAGTTCAGTTCACTTCAACTGTGTCTGACTCTTTGCAACCCCATGGAATTCAGCACGCCAGGCTTTCCTGTCCATCAGCATTTCCCAGAGCTTATTCAAACTCATGTCCATCAGGTTGGTGATACCATCCAGCCATCTCATCCTCTGTCATCTCCTTCTCCTCTCGCCTTCAATCTTTCCCAGCACCAGGGTCTTCTCAAATGAGTCAGCTCTTCGCATCAGGTGGCCAAAGTATTTGGCATTTCAGCTTCAGCATCAGTCCTTCCAATGAATACTCAGGACTTATTTCCTGTAGGATGGACTGGTTGGATCTCCTTGCAGTCCAAGGGACGCTCAAGAGTCTTTTCCAACACCACAGTTCAAAAGCATCAATTCTTCGGCACTCAGCTTTCTTTATAGTCCAACTCTCACATCCATTCATGACTACTGGAAAAACCATAGCTTTGACTAGACGGACCTTTGTTGGTAAAGTAATGTCTCTGCTTTTTATTATGTTGTCTAGGTTTGTCATAGCTTTTCTTCCAAGGAGCAAGTGTCTTAATTTCATGGCTGCAGCCACCACCTGCAGTGATTTCGGAGGCCAAAAAAATAAGGTCTCTCATTGTTTCCACTGGTCCCTCATCTTTTTGCCATGAAGTGATGGGACCAGATGCCACGATCTTAGTTTTCTGAATGTTGAGTTTTAAGCCAACTTTTTCATTATCCTCTTTCACTTCATCAAGAGGCTCCTTAGTTCTTCACTTTCTGCCATAAGGGTGGTGTCATCTGTGTAACTGAGGTTATTGATATTTCTCCCAGCAATCTTGATTCCAGCTTGTGTTTCATCCAGCCCAGCATTTCACATGATATACTCTGCTTATAAGTTAAATAAGCAGGGTGACAATATACAGCATTGACATACTCCTTTCCCTGTTTGGAACCAGTCTGTTGTTCCATGTTCAGTTCTAACTGTTGCTTCTTAACAGATTTCTCAAAAGGTGGGTCAGGTGGTCTGGTATTCCCGTCTATTGAAGAATTTCCCACAGTTTGTTGTTATCCACACAGTCAAAGGCTTTGACGTGGTCAATAAAGCAAAAGTAGATGTTTTCCAGAACTCTCTTGCTTTTTCAATGATCCAGCAGATGTTGGCAATTTGATCTCTGGTTCTTCTGCCTTTTCTAAATCCAGCTTGAACATCTGGAAGTTCACAGTTCACATACTGTTGAAGCCTGGCTTGGAGAATGTTGAGCTTTATTTTGCTAGTGTGTGAGATGAGTGCAATTGTGCGGTAGTTTGAACATTCTTTGGCATTGCCTTTCTTTGGGACTGGAATGAAAACTGACCTTTTCCAGTCTTGTGGCCACTGCTGAGTTTTCCAGATTTGCTGATATATTGAGTGAGGCACCTTCATGGCATCATCTTTTAGAATTTGAAATAGCTCGATTGGAATTCCATTACCTCCACTAGCTTTGTTTGTAGTGATGCTTCCTAATGCCCATTTGACGTCGCATTCCAGGATGTCTGGCTCTAGGTGAGTAATCACACCTTCGTGTTTATCTGGGTCATGAAGATCTTTTTTTGTATAGTTCTTCTGTGTATTCTTGCCACTTCTTGTTAATATCTTCTGCTTTGGATAGGTCCATACCATTTTTGTCCTTTATTGTGTTCATCTTTGCATGAAATGTTTCCTTTGTATCCCTAATTTTCATGAAGAGATCTCTAGTCTTTCCCATTCTATTGTTTTCCTCTATTTCTTTGCATTGATCACTGAGGAAGGCTTTCTTATCTCTCCTTGCTATTCTTTGGAACTCTTATTAACCTATGAATTTTCTGTGAATTTCCATCCTTTTCTTTTCTCTGTTTGGCACCCTGAATCAATTAAATGAGTTGGTTCAAGTAAAGTATTTATAGCTAGTAACCAAGTAGACTCAATAAACTTTGGCTTTTATTCACTAAATTATACTTTATTTGCAGATAGTGTTTCTTATGGGTGCTTGGCATATGGTTGGTACTCAATATTTTGCCTATATACTCAGGAAATATCTATACGCTGCTTACAATGGTTGCTTACTTTTTTATGTGTACACCCAGTTGCTAAAACTATGAAGAGAAGTCACTGAGGACAGAAGCTTTACATATACATTTTTTCAATACATGCGTCTTTCAATTTGTATTGGAAGCCTCGTTTGTAGAAGGTGTAGTTGAAATTTTTCTAAACCATCATAAAATGGTTTCTTTCTGCTTATTCTGCTTAACAGTTCTTTCCTCTTTTGTCTTTTTCCTTACATTCTGTACCATAAACAGCGCAGAGAAACCAGGGTGCACATTCACATTTATCTAGGAAATTTGCTCAGCTAAATATTCAAGTTTATTGCTTACAAATTGTTTTTCATTCCACTGAAGAACACAATTCAGCCAAGTTCTGTTACTTTACAGGAATCAGTTTCCTAATTAGATATCCAGTTTCTAATTTCTAATAAGATGTCCCTTGTTTCCTGCTGAGACCTTACCAGAAACACTTTTAACAATTATATATTTTTAAATTAATATACTTAAAAAAACAGTTTTAGGTTTATAGAAAAACCCCATCTGGGCTCACCACTGCCCCCCTCCAGTACCCAATTTTCCCTATTAACATCCTGCATTAGTACAATACATTTGCTACAACTGATGAGCAAATATTGATAAATTATTATTGGTCACAGTTTATATTAGGGGTTCATTCTGTATTGTTTGACACTCTATAGGAGAGTTTGACAAATGTACAATGATATATCTACCACCACAATGTCATACAAAATAATTTCACTGCCCTAAAAATCCCCTGTGCTACATCCATTCCTCCCTCCTTCCCTTTCCAAACCGCTAGCAACCATGGATGTTTACTGTTTTCACAGTTTTAACTTCCCCATAATATTATATAGTTGGACTCCTAGAGTATGTAACCTTTTCACTTTAACTTCTTTCACTCACCAAGTTGCATTTAATGTTTGTGTTTTTTTGGTAGCTTGATTGCTCATTTCATTCAGTTCAGTTCAGTCACTCAGTCTGACTCATTGCGACCCCATGGACTGCAGCACACCAGGCTTCCCTGTCTTTCACTAACTCCCAGAGCTTGCCAACTCCTTTCATTGCTGAATAATATTACACAGCAGGGATATACCACAGTCTATTTAATCACTCACCTGTTGGAGAACATCTTGGTTGCTTCCAAGTTTTGGCAATTAAGTGTTTGTGTGTGTCTAACTTTTCAGTTCGTTTAGGTAAATTCCAAGGAGTACAATTGCTGGATCATATTGTAACAGTGTGCTTAGTTTTGAAAGAAACTGCTAAACTGTCTTCCAAAGTAGCTGCACCATTTTGCACTCTCACTAGCAATGAGGTGCATTCTTCTTAAACTTAGGAAATTGTTCATCTCTTTACTAGGGAGCCTATTGTTTATTAGAGATTAAAAATGGGAGCTTAGGACCAAATTACTAAATTCAAGTCTCAGCTTCCTCATTTATTGGTTATGTCACCTCAGGCAGGCTACTCAACTTATCTGTGCCTTAGTTTCCTCTGTAGTAAAGAAAAAATAATAATAAACAACTTAATAAAGATCATTTTAAGAATTAAATGTTAGCTATAAAGCAGTTGCTCAGTCGCCTCTGACTTTGCAACCTCATGGACTATACAGTCCATGGAATTCTCCAAGCCAGAATACTGGAGTGGGTAGTCTTTCCCTTCTCCAGGGAATCTTCCCAACCCAGGGATCGAACCCAGGTCTCCCACATTGCAGGTGGATTCTTTACCAGCGGAATCACAAGGGAAGCCCTGCTGGCTCAGACGGTAAAACGCCTGCCTGCAATGCGGGAGACCTGGGTTCGATTCCTGAGTTGGGAAGATCCCCTGGAGAAGGAAATGGCAATCCACTCCAGCACTCTTGCCTGGAAAATCCCACGGACGGAGGAGCCTGATAGGCTACAGTCCATGGGGTCGCAGAGTCGGACACGACTGAGCGACTTCACTTCACCTTCATAAATCAGTTAGAACACTGCCTGGCACATAGAAACTATTAAATGATAGCTGATTTCATGTGTTCTCTGTTTCCTGATGGGGAATCATCCACATGTTGGCTTTTCATCCTCAGGCCTTTATATATATCTATCACTTTCTTCTATTTCATTCATGTTTTTATTATGATTCACACAGCTTTAAAAGAATATCCTGCATACAACTGATTCACTTTACCACAGTAGCAATTCTGTTCTTCTCCAGTATGATTTTAATTATCTTCCTTCATTTTAAACATGCTTGCATGTGTTTTAAACCCCTTTCATCCAGTGTTTTTATTTCTACTTGTTTTCTCACAGCTTTCATTCGTTTCATTTAGGCCATGTCTTCTTACAACCTACTAAGAATTGTTTACTGAAATTTTCTATTTCTCACAGTAGGTCTTTTCTGAAATCTGCTTCTAGATATTGTTCCCCTTCCTTTGACTATAATTTTGTTCTTCATATACTCAATGTTGGAATTTTAAAATTCAGTGTTTTATCAGTTAACAGACTGGGTGATTTGACCTTAGCTCGACTATACAAATACGGAGACGCACAGAATTAAAGTGCTTGGGCCACATGTTTAAAAACATAGAAACCTACCTACTTCTGTTAGATTCTTTTCTGCCAAGGACACACCGACTGGCGTTGGGCTCCATTCGCAACTACATGCTGATTGAAGTAGGCAAATACAATGCACTACCGTAGGGCAAAACACGGTAAGATTACCTCACGGTTTAAAACGTGGGTCGCAACCTATTTTAGAGTCATGAAAACAATATAACGGGTCAGGACTAGAATTTTTTAAACAAAAGAACAGAACACTAAATACAATGCCGGGCAAGTAATGCATTATGAAATGCTTATTTACGTTTATGAGTTATAGTTGTATATAAAAGTGCATTCTTACAATCAGTCCGGTCACAAAACCTTGAGAGCCACAGCTCTAACGAAGGCTTTCACCTGAGACATTCAGAAACAAACTACTCGCGGGTAGAATTGCTCGATCCCGCTCTACGAGATCGCACACGTTGGCTGAGGCCTCTGGGAAATGGAGTTTAGCGTCGTGGAGCATTCTGGGAATCGTAGTCCTGCATGCCCTCGGAGCGCCGTTTACCGCTAGTAAGTGGGGGTGGGGTTCTCTTCTCACGACCGGAAGTGGCCGTTGAAGCCCGCTGTAGGCATGAAAAGAGGTTGGCCGAGGGAAAAGTCCAGCTGCTTCGGCTCCCTTCCCTAGGTTTGGTGATTGTCCCAGAGCTTCCGGACCCGGGATCGGAGTGTGAGAATCGCTGTAGAGGGAAGCCCAGGTATCACTATGGCAACCGGCAGCCCTCCGGCCGCGTGACGTCACCTCTCTCACTCTAGGCTAGGAGCGGCCTCTGCGGGAGGGAGCTGGGGAGAGTCCTCGAAGAGGGCGCCCCTCGCCTCCTTCAGTGTGGGGGCTGTTCCGCCCCGATCTCTGGGAGGGCTTTGTTCTTTTGTTCAGGCCTAGGAGGAAGGCCTAGAGCCGGGCCCCGCCCTGTTTGTCCACCTTCCAGCTTTTCTGCTCCGCAACAGGTGTGTCTTGAGCCTGCGGGGGTGTGAGCCCGCAAGTGTGCACTGAGGTAACCGTTCGAGTAAATGGGCGCCTTTAGCCGGATTCTAGGGTAGGCGCCAGGGTTTTTTTTTTTTTATAAATCTGCGGCCAAACCTGCGTACTCGATCTCCATTCTGTTTTTGTTCGGCGGCGGGAGTGCCACCAGCCTCTTTAATGCTCTCTCTGGGCATTTCTCTTTTCCAAGGATCTCTTGACCACTGTGCAAAACTCTTTTAAGGTGTGACTTTGTAACGGTTGCCGCTGACCCCATCTTGTGTCTTTTAGGGCAACCAACTTCAGCGTGTATAAGGGCTCAGACTCCTGCTGGACATCTGGGCTCCAGAAAGAGGACCCAGATACGCTGCTTGGGAAACCCTGGTGTCCAGATTACAAGAGGAACGGGATGAGCGCCTGAGATGGAAGGTAGTAGAGATGACTTGGCGGGGGGAGAGTGGGATAATGATAGCAAAAGAAACGTCCTGACCTGAGGATTAAATACTTGACACAGCTGGAAGAGGTGAAAGAAAGGAGCCTTATGAGGATGGAGAAAAGAAACAATTACATCATAGGGAGAGACTTGGAGGAAAAGTTAATCCTGCCTGGCTTTGGGATTGGGGAATGAAAAGGAATAATGATTCAGAATGTGTGTGATCCTCACATGACTTGGATTTATTAAAAATTAGAGTGATAATCTTACAATGAGAAAAAATCTTGGTAGTCATCCCTTCAAGTGCAAGAATCAGTTCTGTAATACCCCTGGGTGTTGGCCATCTGTTAAGTCTATGCCTTAACATCTGTTAAGTCTTTGGAGGTATTAAACTCCATTTTGAGTGCAGACTATTCCCTTGTTGGCTTTTTCTTTTTTTAGTTCCTTATATTAGGCAGAAGTGCCTTTCCTTGTAACTTCTGTGTTGATCTTAGTTCTCTTAGTATTCCAAAGCAAGAGACTGCTCTCTGTTTAACACTGCTGTCCTTCAGATATGTGAATTCAGCTGTTTCCAACTCCTACTCACAAATTCTCTCTTTTCTAAGTAAAATAGCCTCAGTTCCTTTGATGGGTCTCCATGTGATATATCTAGTGTGCATGCTAGGTTGCTTCAGTTCTATCTAGACCTCTTCTCTAAAAACTCTACTGCATGACAGCATGCTTCTTAAAATGCATTGTCTATGACTACACATAGTCATTTTGATGTACTTTGAAAAACATGTTAAAGTGCGATGTACTATTTCTTTTGCTTTGGCTATTTCTGCTGTTCAGTATCATTGTATTTGCTTTTTAAAAATCAGCGCTATTATGCTGTTAGTCCTAGATCTTTTTTTTTACATAAACTGCTGTTAACTAGATTTACATCTTCCTTGTATAATAGAATTGCTTTTTATTCTCAATGTCAGGACTTCATATTTATTTATTATGATTGTTCAATTTTTTTGGCCAAGTATTTTAGCTTGTCAGAGTAATCAGTAATTAATATTAAGTTGGTTTTTCAGTATTTTAACTGTTTTTTCCACCTTTATGAGTAAGGACAGAGCCCTGTGATAAGTCACTCTAGACTTCTTTCTATGTTGTCATTGTCTTGACACTCTTTAGGTATGACTATGCAGTCATTTGGTTTAACCTAACTACTATCATACAGTCCTTTTTCTTGGATCTGTTTAATATCACTAAAAATCTTAACATTATTTATATTATTTACTTAGGTTTGAGCTATACCTTATATTTGTCCTCAGCTCTTTTTTTCTAAAGGTACAAAGAATCTCTGTTTTATTTCTTACAACTGTGTGTGTATCTACAGTTATCTCAAAACAAAAAGTTTAATGGAAAAATCAGTTGTCCTTCATTCTATTCCCAATGAACAATTGGAAATTGTAATAAAAACATGAATTCCATAGCTTCCAAAATATGAAATAAGAATAGAAACCAACAAAAACATGCAAGATCTGTACACTGAAAGCTGCAAAGCATTGCTGAGAAAAATTTTTTTCCAGCTTTATTGAGATATAATTGATCCTGACATTGTGTAAGTTTACGTTATCCAATGGGATGACTTGATCCACCTATGTACTGCAAAATGATTACCACAATAAGGTTAGTTAACCACATCTATCACCACATATATTTGCCTTTCTCTATGTGTGTGTGTGAGATGAGGATATTTAAGATTTATTCTGTTAGCAACTTGTAAGTATATAATACAGTATTGTTAACTATAATTACCATGATGTACATTAGATCATCACAGCTTATTTGTAACTGAACATTTATACCCTTTATTCAAAATCTCCCTATATCCCCCACCCTCTGCTGCTGCTGCTACTGCTTTTAAGTCGCTTCAGTAATGTCCGACCCTGTGTGACGCCATAGACGGCAGCCCACCAGGCTCCCCCGTCCCTGAGATTCTCAAGGCAAGAACACTGGAGTGGGTTGCCATTTCCTTCTCCAATGCATGCAAGTGAAAAGTGAAAGTGAAGTCGCTCAGTTGTGTCAGACTCTTAGCGACCCCATGGACTGCAGCCTACCAGGCTCTTCCGTCCATGGGATTTTCCAGGCAAGAGTACTGGAGTAGGGTGCCCCACCCTTTAGCCCCTGGAAACCATCATTCTACTATTTCTTTCTGTGTTCTGCCTTTTTAGATTCCACTTATACAGTCATGCAATATTTGTCTTCCTCTTTCTTATTTCACTTAGCATAGTGCCTTCCATCCATGTTGTCCCAAATGACAGAATTTCCTTCCATTTTATGGCTGAATAGTATTGCATTATATATGTGTATATTCCCACTGTTAGTGGGAATGTATATTAGTGTACCCACTGTAAAAAAACATACAGAATTCAGTTCAGTTCAGTTCAGTCACTCAGTCATGTCCGACTCTTTGCGACCCCATGAATTGCAGTATGCCAGGCCTCCTTGTCCATCACCAATTCCCGGAGTTCACTCAAACTCATGTCCATCGAGTAGGTGATGCCATCCAGCCATCTCATCCTCTGTCATCCCCTTCTCCTCCTGCCCCCAATCCCTCCCAGCATCAGAGTCTTTTCCAGTGAGTCAACTCTTCCCATGAAGTGGCCAAAGTATTGGAGTTTCAGCTTCAACATCATTCCTTCCAAAGAACACCTAGGACTGATGTGCTTTGGAATGGACTGGTTGGATCTCCTTTCAGTCCAAGGGACTCTCAAGAGTCTTCTCCAACACCACAGTTCAAATGCATCAATTCTTCGATGCTCAGCTTTCTTTACAGTCCAAATCTCACATCCATACATGACCACTGGAACAACCATAGGCTTGACTAGACAGACCTTTGTTGGCAAAGTAATGTCTCTCCTTTTGAATATGCTATCTAGGTTGGTCATAACTTTTCTTCCAAGGAGTAAGTGTCTTTGAATTTCATGGCTGCAGTCACTATCTGCAATGATTTTGGAACCCCCAAAAATAAAGTCAGCCACTGTTTCCCCATCTATTTCCCATGAAGTGATGGGACCAGATGCCATGATCTTTGTTTTCTGAATGTTGAGCTTTAAACCAACTTTTTCACTCTCCTCTTTCACTTTCATCAAGAGGCTTTTTAGTTTCTCTTCACTTTCTGCCATAAGGGTGGTGTCATCTGCATATCTGAGGTGATTGATATTTCTCCTGCAGTCTTGATTCCAGCTTGTGCTTCTTCCAGCCCAGCGTTTTTCATGATGTACTCTGCATAGAAGTTAAATAAGCAGGGTGACAGTACACAGCCTTGACGTACTTCTTTTCCTATTTGGAACCAGTCTGTTGTTCCATGTCCAGTTCTAACTGTTGCTTCCTGACCTGCATACAGATTTCTCAAGAGGCAGGTCAGGTGGTCTGGTGTTCCCATCTCTTGAAGAATTTCCCACAGTTTATTGTGATCCACACAGTCAAAGGGGCTTTGGGATAGTCAATAAAGCAGAAGTGGATGTTTTTTCTGGAACTCTCTTGCTTTTTCAGTGATCCAGCAGATGTTGGCAATTTGATCTCTGGTTCCTCTGCCTTTTCTAAAACCAGCTTGAACATCTGGAAGTTCACAGTTCACGTACTGCTGAAGCCTGGCCTGGAGAATTTTGAGCATTACTTTACTAGCGTGTGAGATGACTGCAATTGTGCAGTAGTTTGAGCATTCTTTGGCATTGCCTTTCTTTGGGATTGGAATGAAAATTGACCTTTTCCAGTCTTGTGGCCACTGCTGAGTTTTCCAAATTTGCTGGCATATTGAGTGGAGCACTTTCACAGCATCATCTTTCAGGATTTGCAATAACTCAACTAGAATTCCATCACCTCCACTAGTTTTGTTCATAGTGATGCTTTCTAAGGCCCACTTGACTTCACATTCCAGGATGTCTGGCTCTAGGTCAGTGATCACACCATTGTGATTATCTGGGTTGTGAAGATTTTTTTTGTATAGTTCTTCTGTATATTCTTGCCACTTCTCCTTAATATCTTCTGCTTCTATTAGGTCCATACCATTTCTGTCCTTATCTTTGCATGAAATGTTCCCTTGGTATCTCTAATCTTCTTGAAGAGATCTCTAGTCTTTCCCATTCTGTTGCTTTCTTCTATTTCTTTGCATTGATCGCTGAGGAAGCTTTCTTATCTCTCCTGACTATTCTTTGGAACTCTGCATTCAGATGCTTATATCTTTCCTTTTCTCCTTTGCTTTTCACTTCTCTTCTTTTCACAGCTATTTGTATGGCCTCCCCAGACAACCATTTTGCTTTTTTGCATTTCTTTTCCATGGGGATGATCTTGATTCCTGTCTCCTGTACAATGTCATGAACCTCCGTGCATAGTTCATCAGGCACTCTGTCTATCAGATCTAGTCCCTTAAATCTATTTCTCACTTCCAATGTATAATCATAAGGGATTTGGTTTAAGTCATACCTGAATGGTCTAGTGGTTTTCCCTACTTTCTTCAATTTCAGTCTGAATTTTGCAATAAGGAGTTCATGATCTGAAGCACAGTCAGCTCCCAGTCTTGTTTTTGCTGACTGTATAGAGATTCTCCATATTTGGCTGCAAAGAATATAATCAATCTGATTTCGGTGTTGACCATCTGGTGATGTCCATGTGTAGAGTCTTCTCTTGTGTTGTTGGAAGAGGGTGTTTGCTATGACCAGTGCTTTCTCTTGGCAAACTTCTATTAGCCTTTACCCTGCTTCATTCCATATTCCAAGGCCAAATTTGCTTGTTACCCCAGGTGTTTCTTGACTTCCTACTTTTGCATTTGAGTCCCCTATAATGAAAAGGACATCTTTTTGGGCGTTAGTTCTAAAAGGTCTTGTAGGTCTTCACAGAACCATTCAACTTCAGCTTCTTCAGTGTTACTAGTTGGGGCATAGACTTGGATTACTGTGATATTGAATGGTTTGCCTTGGAGATGAACAGAGGTCATTCTGTCATTTTTGAGACTGCATCCAAGTACTGCATTTCAGACTCTTTTGTTGACCATGATGGCTACTCTGTTTCTTCTAAGGGATTCCTGCCCACAGTAGTAGATATAATGGTCATCTGAGTTAAATTCACCCATTTCAGTCCATCTTAGTTCACTGATTCTTAGAATGTCAACATTGAATCTTGCCATCTCCTATTTGACCACTTCCAATTTGCCTTGATTCATGGACCTAACATTCCAGGTTCCTGTGCAATATTGCTCTTTACAGCATTGGACCTTGCTTCTATCACCAGTCGCATCCACAGCTGGGTATTGTTTTTGCTTTGGCTCCATCCCTTCATTCTTTCTGGAGTTATTTCTCCACTGATCTCCAGTAGCATATTGGGCACCTACCCACCTGGGGAGTTCCTCTTTCAGTATCCTATCATTTTGCCTTTTCATACTGTTCATGGGGTTCTCAAGGCAAGAATACTGAAGTAGTGTGCCATTTCCTTCTCCAGTGGACCACATTCTGTCAGACCTCTCTACCAATGACCTGCCCGTCTTGGGTGGCCCCACACAGTATGGCTCATAGTTTCATTGAGTTAGACAAGGCTTTGGCCTGTGTGATTAGATTGACTAGTTTTCTGTGATTATGATTTCAGTGTGTCTGCCCTCTGATGCCCTCTCGCAACACCTACCGTCTTACTTGTGTTTCTCTTACCTTGGACATGGGGTATCTCTTCATGACTGCTCCAGCAAAGTGCAGCCACTGCTCCTTACCTTGGATGAGGGGTATCTCCTCACTGCTGCTCCTCCTGACCTTGAACATGGAGTAGCTCCTCTCAGCCCTCCTGCGCCCCCACAGCCACCGCTCCTTGGATGCGGGGTTGCTTTTCTCTGCCGCCTCCCCTGACTCGGGTGTTGGGTAGCTCCTCCTGGCCACCGCCCCTGACCTTGGACGTGGGGTAGCTCCTCTCGCTCGCCACCCCTGGCCTCAGACGTGGGGTAGCTCCTCTAGGCCGCTCCTGTGCCATTGCAGCCTGGCACTCTCAGCTGCTGCCCCTGGCCTCAGACGTGGGGTAGCTGTTGTTGGTGGTAGGGCTGGAATTTGAACCAATCCCTTCTTGAACCCAAGAAGCCTCACTGGAGGCACGAAGACCTCTGGACAGGAGGGTGGATGGCCCCTTTGCAGGCTCCCGAGGTAAGCGGTGTCCAATTTATAGTTTCCACACAAGCCTAGCCTCCCCAGGGCAGGCAGAGATTCCTTAAGAAATTAAAAATAGAACTACCATATAATCCAGCAATCCCATTTCTGGCTATGTATCCAGAGGAAATAAAATCACTATCTCGAAGAGATATCTGCAACCCTGTATTCACTGCAGCAGTATTTATACTAGTCAAGACATGAAAGCAACCTTAGCGCCCATCAGTGGATAAATGGATAAAGAAAATATGGTATATATTTATATTTCCATAGCGGCCATGCCAATGTACATTCCCACCAACAGTGGACAAAGGTTCCTTTTTCTCCACATGCTCACCAACATTTATCTCTTTTCTTTGTGATAATATTCATTCTAACATCTCCGAGGTGATATCTCATTGTGGTTTTGATTTGCATTTCCCTGATGATTAGTGATATCAAGGACCTTTTCCTATACATTGGCCATTTGTATATCTTCTTTGGAAAAATAACTATTAAGGTTCTCTGCCCATTTTTAAATTGGATCATTTGATTTTTTTTTTTTTTTGGCTGTTGATTTGTATGAGTTCCTTATATATTCTGGATACTGGCCACTTATTAGATACATGATTTGCAAATTTTCTACCTTTCTATAGGTTGCCCTTTTATTTTACAAATTGTCTCTTTTGCTTTTTAGTTTGATGTTATCTCACTTTTTTGGGGGGGGGAATTACATATCTGTCTGTGTACATTTCCTCTTACTGTTAAAAACGTCAATGAAAAAATCTTCATTGTTTTTCCCTCAAGATTTCTTTTACAAAATTTCTTTTCCGTTACTGGTCAAAATGAAGTCTGGAATAACAGTTGCTTTTATTGCTTCCTCTCCTTCTTGAGAATTGGACTTTCATGTCAGCCATTACTCTGAATAGACGTCCCAAGAGCAAAGTTTGTTTTCATTTTGTTTATTGATGTTTAAGTTACTACATTAAGTGCATGAATCTTGAGCATACCACTTGATTAATTTTTATATATTATATACAGTGTAACTACCACCCACACTAAGATATGGAATATTTCTATTGCCCCAGCAGTCTCTCTTGTGTGCCTGTCAGTCAGTAGTCCTCCAGAGGTAACCACTGTTCTAAGTTTTTTAATTTAATATACAGGCACACCTCAGAGATATTATGGGTTTAGTTCCAGCCACTGTAATAAATCATGTATTGAAATAAACTGAATCCCATGAGTTTCTTGGTTTTCTAGAGCATATAAAAAAGTTATGTTTATACTCTATTTTTGTCTAAGTGTACAAAAAGCACTATGTGTAAAAAAATGTGTATACCTAATCTAAAAAAAATAGGTAATTGCTAAAAAGTGCTAAACATCATCTGAACCTTTAGGAAGTTATAGTAGTAGCATGAAAAATTACTGGTCACAGATCACCACAAATAATACAGTAATAACAAAAAGTTTGAAATATTGTTGAAAATTACCAAAATGTGACACACAGACATGAAGTGAGCAAATGTGTTGGAAAAAAATGGTGCTTATAGACTAGCTCAATATGGGATTGCCACACGCCTTCAATTTGTAAAAAGAAAAATTTTAAAAACCCAGTGTCTAAGAAGTGCAAATAAAGTGAAGCACAATAAAGTGGGGTATGCCTGCAGATGTACTCATGTAGTATGTATTCTTTTGTGTTTGTCTTATTTTGCTCAATATTGTTTATGAGATATTTCCATGTTGTTAGGTAAAGCATCCTTTTATATTTTGGAATACTATTCTATTGTATGAATATACCACAGTTTATCCATTCTGCTGAAAGCCATTTGGATTCTTTCTGATTTGGGCATATTATAAATAAACCTTCTATGAACAATTTTGTAGAAGTCTTTTGGTGGATATAACCCCTCATTTCTCTGGGTATATGCATAGGAGTGGAATTGTGGAGTCATAGGGAAGGTATATGTATATCTTTCATATATACTGCCAAACAGTTTTTCTTATGATTGGTAAATATTTATGCCCGCAGCAATGTACAGTAGTTCTAATCTCTGTATTCTTGCCAGTAGTTAGTACTGACCATATCTATTGAATTTTAGACACTCTGGTGGGTAGGTAATGTAGCTAAGTATATGTCATTGTGATATTTAATTTGTATTAATAGCAAAGTTTCAAAGGGTGAGGGGGAAGACTTTTGGAAAGTAATCTGATTGTTAATTTTATATGTAGCAGAGAATATGTGCATCTATAAGGGGAATGTATCCATTCTTCACCAAACTCCCACAGTGGATACATGTTAAAAGGATGTTAAAGGGAAATTCCCTTTATACCTGTACATTGTCAGAAGGCAGCAGAAATATTTTGCCTCACTTAATGAAGAATATGGATTAAGTTGTATGATGAAAGTGACTGTGAGTATGTAGAGGCAAAATTGAATCTTAAAGTAATTCTTTACTTCCTAAGTCTACTGATGAAAGCACCAGGGTCCTAGTCAGCAGTTACCTTGTGTTTTTTGTTTTTTGTTTTTAGAAGGAAATGGTATAATTCCTGCTGTTTTCATGTAGAAAAAATAAGTGGATTTTACAGCTAACTTGGACAGGATTCATTGTAGTTTCTTTTCCCTCCGCTAGATCTGTCTGCTTCAGAGTCTGCTCTTTTCCAAGGGGGACATACTTTACTCCCATCAGCTAGTTTTCAGGTAAGTTGAGATTTCCTTTACATTTCAGTCCTTAGAAAGGAATTGTGTATTCTTTTGGTGTGATGTGTGTTTATCTAAGAAACAATGTTGGCAGTTCATTCTGGGCTCCCATTTGCCAATCACTTTCTTTCTAACTCTGCCTCTCCAGCTTGACTATTATATTCATCACTTATTTCTTGCTTATATCGTGCCATGTGCCAGTGATGAGAGAGCAAAACTTGATATTTTACCTGAATAGACCAAATGACTGCTATAAAAATATAAATATTAAAAAGATGAAATGAGTACCATGGAAAATGGAGTGTATGTAGTCTAGAGGGTTTAGGAGAGTTTGTGCAGTTCTCATTGCTTCTTTCTTGTGTAACTCCCTTCCATATAGTACTCTGTCCTGTGAACTCTAGTCACTTTGACTTCCTCAAACTCAGCATTATCTTTTCAGTTCAGAGAATCTGCAGGGTGGCTCTTGAATTCCCCTTCCCTGCACCCCTGCCTGGAAACTCTCAAAGCAGTAAGCTGGAGCAGTTGTAGGGCTCACTTCATTTGTTTCCTGATTCATGGAGATCACTGTTCTTTGTTATCTGAGATTCAGTGCCTTGGAAACTTGTTTCATACATTTTTGTCTGGAATTTTTTGGTTATTTAATGCAGGAGGGTAAATCCAATCCTGTTAATCCCATCAGGGCCACAGCTTGGTCTTTTTGAGGTTTGGCTTTGTACTGTAAGCTTTGCTAAAGCTGATCTAGTGTAGTCTTACTACTGGGCTGGGTTTTCAGGGTCCCTATGACCACCATTTACTTCAGTGATTTGCTAGGATGGTTCATCCACCCCAGCAGCATAACTCAGGAATAGAGATCATGACCACAAAGGGTACACAGTAGGACTAGAAGGAAAAAGATACTTATAAGGCTCCAAAGAAATCTGGCTGTACTTTCTCTCTTGCTGTTGTTCACAGAGACATGAGAAATGTCTCTTATCGAGGAAGTCTGCTTGAGTCTCTCAGTCCAGAGTTCTTAAAAGGGAGCTGATCACATCAGTGTGTGCTCTCTTGTGGCTGTTAACTAGTTGTGTTGCAGGCCTCAAACTGGGCACCACATGTGCATCATAAATCTTCACATATACTTTAAACAATGCTGACAGTCTGGTACATCCTGCCCCAGTATTCCAGGCACACGATAACTTCGTCAGTCGTTGGACTTTATAAACATGCATTTTCAGAGCTTGTTTAAGGTTCAGAAACATGGATCCAAGTGTCCCTGGAAATTAGCAAAGATAGAGCAAACCGGACTTGCTGCTTTAACTCTTGCCTCACAGGCTAAACTAGCCCTGCTCCTCAGGTGCACTGGGACTGTGGGAGCTGATTGCTCATATCATCTGAACTCTGGGTTCAGTTGGGTCACGTTGTTAACTTGTTATTGCCTGTGAAGATTGTATTCACACCGGGTTTTTGGACCTCCTCCTCTGCATCTCCCTTGTCTCTAGTGTCTATCCTGCAAATCCCCTGCCTTTGTAATCCTGAGCTGCCATCTGTGTCTCTTTAGTTCAGGAAGACCACTGTGCCTTGCTCAGGTTCTGCTCCCTGCCCTGCAGTCTGGAGATGCCTCCAGGCAGGAATCTGAAGGATCTAAGGAGCTCGTGTGATTTTCTCCCTTTTCTCAGGGATCACAGTTCTGTTCTGTCTGCTGTTCAAAGTATTAAAACCCTTGTTTCAGTTACATTGTGGAGTTTTACAGTTGTTTATACTGGGAAAGCTAGTCCAGTTGCTCTGTCATGGTTATAAGTCCCAATAATTTATCTGTTTTAAAACAGAATTATCTCTTTTGCTCAGGAAGTTCCCCTGCATTGCCTCTGAGTCCCACTAGAATTGCACTGATAATATTGGGTAGTGTATTCTTTTAGCTTTTTCTCTGTGCATTAACATACAAACTTTCCCATTCATTAAAATAAAAATGGCATAATACCATGTATGCCATTTTTAGTGTGACATACATTTCCTAATCAGTGCATATTGAGACACTTTATTTTTTGATACACTCTATTTTTAAAATGTCTACATGAACTGCTTTGGTATGGATGTACCATGTATTCTTTAACCTCTGTCCTATTAACAGACATCTAAGTTTACTTTTTTCCTCACAAACAATGTTGCAAGGATATTTTTACATATGTTTTTGCATCCCAGGGTGTTTCTAGAGAATAAATTCCTACAAGCTACAAACTTGGCTTGAATGATATATGCATTTAAAGTCTTGATAGATCTGGCAGACTGCCCCTGTGTAGATTGCATTAGGGTTCTGTTCCCACCATAATACACATGAGCACTTTCAGCTGTGTTCCCTAATCTGATATCGTTGTTTTATTATGTTTTTCTTGGAATGGAGCATATTTTCATGGTTTTAATGCCATAGATGAATTGCCTGTGTGGGTTTTTGGCTTTTTTGTTGTTGTTGTTATTGTCGTAGGTTGTTCATCTTTCATCCATTTTGCTATTTGCAGGAGCTCGGAATGTTGCATTTTGTTTATGGTTTTTTACAGAAGCTTTACATTTTATGTAGTTTTATCTGTCAATCTCTCTCATAATTTTTGCCTTCCATATATCAAGCTTATGAAAGTATTTTTATGTCTTTTATTCTATTATCTTATTGTTGCTTTTTCTTTAAAATTTAATGTCCAATCCAGCAGATATT
Organism: Capricornis sumatraensis; assembly: GCF_032405125.1. Lineage (NCBI taxonomy): Eukaryota > Metazoa > Chordata > Mammalia > Artiodactyla > Bovidae > Capricornis > Capricornis sumatraensis. The sequence continues at coordinate 34,636,392 of NC_091090.1, forward strand.
TTTGTGATGCCATGAAGTAGGGAACTCACTTTATTTTTTTCTCAAATAGACAGTTATTTGTTATGACACCATTTAGTGACTAATCCACCTTCTCAAAGCTAATTTGAAAGTTGATTAATCCCATTTAGTTCTTATAAACAAAGCTGTATTTTTGGGTTGTCTGTTTTCCATTGAGTTTTATTCCATACTAGACCAGTATGTTTTACCTTTTAGTATACTTTACTATGTTATTTAGTATATTTTGAAATGTGGTAGGGTAAGTCTCCTCCCCAGATTCTTTCAAACACATTTTTGGCTGTTCTTGCACTTATAGTAGTAAAACATATTATTGATGTTATCAAGGTTTACTCTTGATACTTGAGATATCTTGAAACACAGAGATGATGATGATGATAATTATGAAGATCAATACAACAGCAGTCAACATTGACTGAGCACTTGGTAGACCCTAAATTAAGCATTTGATAGCAAACATTTCTTATTTAATTCTTACAGTAATCCCATGAGTCAGGTTCTGTTTTTATATTCATTTTGCAAAGGAGGAATTATCAAAATCATTTTTCAGATAGCCCAGAACTTCCCTTACTTCTATCAGTACAGCTAAATTTGCCCCTTTCCAAGGTAAATGCTTTATGGCTAAGCAGAAATATGTCTGGTCTTCCAGGAATCAGTGACCTTCAAGGATGTGATAGTGGACTTTACCCAGGAAGAATGGAAACAGCTGGATCCCGTACAGAGAGGTTTATTCAGGGATGTGACATTGGAGAATTATACACATCTGGTCTCTATAGGTAAGGGGAAGACTTTTCTGAGTTAATATCTGGAGGTGTGGAGGAGGAGTGAACTCACGCACTTAGGTGAGTTTTTTCCTTTCAGTTAAGGAACCAAAGACTTCTAAAATTCAAAAGGTTTTGAAGAGGTTTCTACTCTCTAGTAGGCTTCCTTCATAGCTCAGTGAGTAAAGAATCTGCCTACAATGCGAGACACCTGGGTTTGATCCCTGGGTTGGGAAAATCCCCTGGAGAAGGGAAAGGCTACCCACTCCAGTATTCTGGCCTGGAGAATTCCATTGATTGTATAGTCCATGGGGTCACAAAGAGTCGGACATGACTGAGTGGCTTTCACTTTCACTCTCTAGTAAGTAGAAGGACAAACTAATAATTTTTCTAAACCGAGATCAGTTCCCAAGTTATACCACATTTTGGAACGTGTAACATCGAAGCTTTGTATATGTTTTACTTCCATCTGATTTGTCCACCTCTCCTTACCTTTAAAGACGAAGCGATGAGAATGAACTCTGAGAAGGCACTTTTCTCTCACTGCAGAAAGGTAACTTTTTTTTTTTAATTCCAATGACAGGACTCCAAGTTTCCAAACCTGATGTGATTTCCCAGTTAGAGCAAGGGACAGAGCTGTGGATTGTGGAGCCCAGCATCCCAGTAGGGACCCTTGGAGGTAAGTAGTGGCTACCCGGCAGATGAATGTTATTAACTCTGACCACCAGCCTGATGAGAGGATTTTGCATCTGAAATGTAGATGTACTTGCTTCTCCTTAAAGTGTCTGTTGTGGAGAATGGGAAGGCATTTGTACTCTCTTATGTGTTGTCAAAACACTAAATGTCTCAACATGTGAATACATAGACATTTTTATGCTCCTTTCAAAGGACTTGTCCTTCCTGCTCTTTTCTAAAAGCAACTTCTTGACATGGAATCTGGATTCTATCCTTTCCCAACCTCCTTTGGACCCAATTCTTATAATTATTAGTACTTTTTAGTCCTTACAGTTTTCTTTTTGGATCTCTAGGCTCCATCCCCAGAACCTTCAAACAGAAATAGGTACCTAAATTCCAGATACTTTTACTCAACACTGCTAATCTATCTGGCCACCATCCGGACTGCCTTTTTGCTTTCCCAACCAAATTCTGCAAAAGTGAGTTCCATACCTGTAGACATCATTTTTTTTCATACCTAGTCCTGCCTTAATCTCATTGTTTAGCTTATCCTACATAGTATTGTCCTGTCCTTGACATTAAGAATAACTGTCTTCTAAACCTTGATCCTTAAATTGCACAGAGAGACCTCTTCAAAGATCTGACCCTGAAAAAATATAGAAACTAAGGCATTTTAGGTAAGGAATATAGCTTCAAAAGTAATGAGGTAGGGATGGGGAGAAAAAAGCATGCAGTATTCAAAGTTGGAAAGTACTGAATTAGCTACATTTTAGCAGGTTTCATTCTCTTTATTTTTGGCTGTGTAGGGTCTTTGTTGCAGACCACAGGTTTCCCATTGTGGTGTTGGCTTGTGGACTCTGGAGCATGGGCTCAGTAGTTGTGTCACATGGGCTTACTTGGTTCATGGCATGTGGGATCTTCCCAGACCAGGGAGCCAACCCATGTCCCCTGTATTAGCAGGTGGATTCTTATCCATTGTGCCACCAGGGAAGTCCTTTAGTAGGTTTCTTATTAGAGAACCACTCAGAGATTTTTTTTTTTACATAGTCGAGAATTATGAATTTCTAAGAGTTGCATAGAATGTAACATTTCTCTCCCCCATCCTCCTAACCATGATTCTGGTTTTTTTTTTTTTTTTTATACTGCACCTTTAAAATCTTTCTTTTAAAAGATGGTTTCACGGAACACAATTTGAAAAACTAATTTTTAAAAAATAAGAGCTTTATTAACTTGTGTTTACAGTTTGTTAACTTTTGGAAAGTTACAATGAGGTGGCCACTGGCCCAAGCCCTTGTCTGCATCATTTTCCTGTCCTCTTTATTACCATTTTCTCTAGGCTGTCTTGGTGACTTGGCTCCTGCCGGATTGTGATATATATATATATTTATTTATTTACCTATCTGTCTATCTATCTATCTATCTATATACATATTCTGTCTTACTGGTCTACCTTGTTCTTTTGCAGCCTGAATGTCAGCACCCTCTAGTATCTCTCCACACACAGGGTGTCGGAATATACTGTGGGCATTGCCCATTGACTTTGCATACTGTATAGTAAAGTGAAACTTGCTTCCTACAGTAGGAGTGGTACTGTTCAGTCTGGCCTCCTGGAATTTTCTCCAATATTTTCTTTTCTGGTTTCATTCATAAACCCACTCCTGATACTCTGGTTACTCTCTTGGTTAGTGCATGGACAGTATGACAATGTGGATAATATTGGTCAGTCTGTTGCATGTTTATTGCTTTCATCTGGAACTCCAACCTGGCTCAAGATCAGCCACTTCTACACTCTTTTTGCCTTTAACAGCATATGACTCCATGGTCTCCATATCCTTCCCTGTGAAGTACTTCCAAGAGATATTTTTTATGGTTCTCTGCTGTACAAGTAGTAGTTCCCTTGTGGCTCAGCTCGTAAAGAATCCGCCTGGAATGTGGGAGAACTGGGTTTGATCCCTGGGTTGGGAGGATCCCCCAGAGAAGGGAAAGGCTACCCACTTCAGTATTCTGGCCAGGGGAATTCCATGGACTCTTTAGTCCATGGGGTTGCAAAGAGTCAGACATGACTGAGTGCCTTTCACTCACTATACAAGTATATCCTTAGTGTCAGTTTTGTTGTGGAAAACATATCCATTTCTTATATTGATTATTTATTCCCCCCCAAACTTGTTTTGCATTAATCTTCCTGTCCCTGCTAGAGAAATATTGCTGTTAGGAGGCTGCCTGCCCTTCTGCATGCTGATAAGTGCTACACCATTACTCATGATTCCAGGTATGGAGGGGATGGTAGGCAGCTCTGCCCTGCCCTGCTCCTCATGCTTGCAGTGATAATGGTGATGATCACAACGGGGCTGGCAGCACAGGTGATTCAGGGTTTGCTGGGGGTCTGCTGTACCTTGCTGTTACCAGTGGAACCAAAGAAATGCTGTTTTAAATACAGCCTTTTTTTCTTTATTAAATCTGCCAACATTGACTACCCTGTCATCTTTCTTGTCTTGGCACAAGACAAACTGTCCCACAGTAGAAAGCAGAATAGTGTAACTCTACTTCCTGGTTATGTACTTTTCTGGTTTCTTATATTCTTTTGCTTGTTTGCCAAAAACTGCTTTCTTTCTTTAGTATATTTTATTCATCCATTACACTAAACACACTCAAGAATCTTTCCTTATCGCTGATCTTTTCTCACATACATTCTTACATCTTTAGCTATTCTTTTCCTTCCTCTTTTGAGCTGATAGTTTCTATCCTATATTTGAACATTGTAGTTATTCCGCTACTTTTGGCATCTTCCATCCCCTCAAACACCATTGTAGTCTAGTCCTCCTTTTCTCTTTCTAATTCTCAAAATGCCTAGGGTTGACCTTGTCATCTTCCTCCACCTAAATCATTTTCTTTACTATTTACAACTTTCTCATTTCTAGCAGTGATACAGCTACTCCTTCAGTTTTCTAGGCTATAAACCATGGAGCCGAAGTCATATCTTCTGTTTGTCTTATCTTGAAATCACGGTTTTAGATTTTTGTTTTGTTGTTCACTGGCAAGGAATCCCTGTTCAGACTGCTGTTTTTATATGCAGTCCATCTTGTCTCCTTAGCTATGTCTGTGGTCACTTTCTAAATTTACTGTCACCTTAAGTGAAGTTCCCTTCCTGGTAGAGATTATCTGTGAAATTAAATTAGGCAGTCTCTTGCTGCTCTCATATTTTATTTATCATTCTCCTTACCTCTTTCCAAATGTCTCCCCAAATAACAGGGCTGTATTTGAAAGTTCTCAGAATTCCCTGAGGGCTTTATTTTTAGTTTCATTAGGTCATCCCCACAGTAACACTTTTGCTGTTGTATTTATTTTTTTTTCCCCTCAATTCAGAGAATGCTGACATTTTCTTTTTCTTTCAGACTGGGTGACAAGACCAGAAAATAGCATAACAGCCTCAGAGCTGGACATTTCTGGAGAAGAGCCATCTCCAGGGGCAGTAGCAGAAAAGCACAAAAGGGATGATCCTTGGAGCACCAACTTCTTAGAAACTTGTGAATCCAAAGGCAGTCCAGAGAGGCAGCAGGCAAACGAACAGACACTGCCAAGGGAAATAAAAATAACTGAAAAGACCATACCAACTTTGGAGCGAGCACATGTAAATAATGACTTTGCAAAAAGCATCAATGTGAGTTTAGACCTTTTAAAACACAAAGAAATATCTCCAAAACAGACCTCTACTAAAACAAGTGTCAAACAGAATTTAAACCCAGTTAAAAAAGAGAAGTCTTGTAAGTGCAATGAATGTGGGAAAGCTTTTACTTATTGTTCAGCTCTTATTCGCCATCAGAGAACGCATACTGGAGAAAAACCCTACAAATGTAATGAATGTGAAAAAGCCTTCAGCCGGAGCGAAAACCTTATAAACCATCAAAGAATTCATACTGGAGATAAACCATATAAATGTGATCAGTGTGGGAAAGGCTTCATTGAGGGTCCATCTCTTACTCAACATCAAAGAATTCACACTGGAGAAAAACCCTATAAGTGTGATGAATGTGGGAAAGCTTTCAGTCAGAGAACCCACCTTGTTCAGCATCAGAGAATACACACTGGTGAGAAACCATATACTTGTAATGAGTGTGGAAAAGCCTTTAGCCAGAGAGGCCACTTCATGGAACATCAGAAAATCCATACAGGAGAAAAACCTTTTAAGTGCGACGAATGTGATAAAACATTTACCAGGAGCACACACCTTACTCAACATCAAAAAATCCATACTGGAGAGAAAACCTATAAATGTAATGAATGTGGGAAGGCTTTCAATGGACCCTCAACGTTTATTCGTCATCATATGATTCATACTGGGGAAAAACCATATGAGTGCAATGAATGTGGTAAAGCCTTCAGTCAGCACTCAAACCTCACTCAGCATCAGAAAACACATACTGGGGAGAAACCTTATGATTGTGCTGAGTGTGGGAAATCCTTTAGTTACTGGTCATCCCTTGCTCAACATCTCAAAATTCATACTGGAGAAAAACCTTACAAATGCAATGAATGTGGAAAGGCCTTCAGTTACTGCTCATCCCTTACTCAACATCGAAGAATTCACACCAGAGAAAAGCCTTTTGAATGCAGTGAATGTGGAAAGGCTTTCAGTTATCTCTCAAACCTTAATCAACATCAGAAAACTCATACCCAAGAGAAAGCTTATGAATGTAAGGAATGTGGGAAGGCCTTTATTCGAAGTTCATCTCTTGCTAAACATGAAAGGATTCATACTGGTGAGAAACCCTATCAGTGTCATGAATGTGGGAAAACCTTCAGTTACGGCTCGTCCCTTATTCAGCATAGGAAAATACATACTGGAGAAAGACCTTACAAGTGTAATGAATGTGGGCGAGCCTTCAACCAGAACATACACCTTACACAGCATAAGAGAATTCACACGGGAGCAAAGCCTTATGAGTGTGCTGAGTGTGGCAAAGCCTTTCGACATTGTTCATCTCTTGCTCAACATCAAAAAACACACACAGAAGAAAAACCCTACCATTGTAATAAGTGTGAAAAGGCCTTTAGCCAGAGCTCCCATCTGGCTCAGCATCAACGAATTCACACTGGAGAGAAGCCCTATAAGTGCAATGAATGTGACAAAACCTTTAGCCGGAGCACTCATCTGACTGAACATCAGAATACTCATACTGGAGAGAAACCTTACAACTGTAATGAATGCAGGAAGACTTTCAGCCAGAGCACTTACCTCATTCAGCATCAGAGGATTCATTCAGCAGAGAAGCCTTTTGGATGTAATGATTGTGGAAAAGCCTTCAGATACCGTTCTGCTCTCAACAAACATCAGAGACTGCACCCTGGCATATGACTCTTCTAGGATCATCTTAAACATAGGGGATGCATTTATTCGGGGATACATTTACTCTGGTTTGTCCTTTTGTTCAACACAGAAGAATCAGGCTGGATTGAGAAACTGCCGAAAATACTTTTACTTTTCACTGTTGTGCTGTGGAATGGAAAGTGCATTGGGCTGAAATAATCCGATTATGTTGTTAAGCAATTTGTGACATTGGCAAATTCAGCCATTTTAAGCTTCAGTTTCCTCTCTGAACCGAGGGATTTGGAGTAGGTCATTTCAAAGGTCATTTATTCAGTTTTGTATGTTCACAATATATTCTTGAATAGGATTATTATACATCAGCATTTTGCTGTGTTACATCTAGAGTATATGTATTTATGCATGTTTTGCTAATAGAAAGCATTTATGTTTCAGCAAGTAGACTGGAGGTCTGTTATGCTCCTGTTCTAACACATTCAAGTTCTTTAAGTAACTGGTTCCTAATAAAAAGAATTGTAAAATACCCTCAAATTAACAATTCAGGAGCATATAATGGCTCACTTAAGTCAGTACAGGTGTTAAACCTTCCTTTTATTTTCTCTTCTAGTATGTTTTAACATTCTAGAAGTTTATCACAACTATATAGACCCTCTACTACAGCTTACACCTGTGCTATTTAACCCTAGTTACATGGTGAAATCACTTCAGTAACTTTATAAAATTCTGTTGCCAAGACTCCCACGCCCAGTGACTGATTGGCTCAGGGAGTAGGGTCCAGGCTTCAGTATCTTTTTTAAACTCCTAATATGTACCCTGGAAAAAAAGAAAAAACTGGATTAGATTTCAGTACTCACTCCCTTAGTACCTCCTTGTAGCTACTCCTAGAAGCTCACAGGTAGCTATTGCATACACATAATGTAATTATGACTGTTGTTTGTTTTGTAAATTGATTTCTCAAACTTTGAGAGGTAAGGTCAATTTGTTTCCTTACCAAAGTGCAGAAATTAAATGGCTGTATGAAATAATAGTCATTTTATTTGCTTTTCCTTGGCCACCTGATATAAGCAGATGACAGTGAATGACACCCCTGAAGATGGGTGGCCCATAGGCTGCATGGCCATTTGTGACAACCCTGGTCAAAATAACATTTGAGCTAGAAATAAATGTGAGTTTAGGCATAAAGAGATTGGCCCTCATATTTTCTCCAGATACAGTCTGATTATGTGGTCAGCTCTTTTAGGAGCAATTGTCAATTTCCTAGCCTGGCCTTGAGAATGGGGAGCTCTGAGAACAAAAGGTAGCACTGAAATTGATTGTTATTTATATAAAGGAGTTCCAGACTCTTCCCACAAAGGAGGTTTGGGGGAGTGAGTGCTATAGCTCACTTCAAGTGGAAAAACTCCAGTTATTTTTGCTTATATAATGCCAGTGACCTGCATCAGATTTTTGTCACCTCCTTAAATGAAGATGCCAGGCAGTGAAGAACAGAAATCAGGAAATAAAGTAGCCATTTAAATCTCGTGACTTTTTTCTGTTGTTGTTTTGTAACATCCTTGAAGAAATGTCATCTTGGTATTTCTTAATTTCTCAAGGCTTCCCTTATATAGGCATTTTGCTTATCCTGCAGCAGAGGTAGACACTGGCAGAGAGGAATGGATCTCAGTTTATAGGATACACTTTGGTTGGAACCTGAGCCACTCCCACAGCATGAGGAAATGAAGTTTCTATATCCAGGTGAAGGGTCCTCCTGTTTCAAAGGAGATCCCAAAATAGAATATACCAGAGTTTGTCTGGAATGAACAAGAAGACTCTTGTTCTTTTGCCACACTGATTCCCATATGAGGGAACAATTTATTTGAGAATTTCTCACTAACCTTGGAAGATCTTACTTTGTTCCGTTAATTTGATCTCTTCATAGATAACGGTCAGGTCAAACCCAGAGCACTGGAAATATGTGATCACTGCTTAACTTAATTCTTTTATTAAAAACAAATCTGACCTTTCACGCCTTTATATTCTCAGACTGGATGTGTGCTAACCACTCCCAGATAATACAGGCCTGGAGAAGGGATGGACAGTGTGGTTCCAGAACTTAACATGATCTCACAACTCTCTGCTAGCTAGCCCAGTTTTCCCAAAGTGGGTGAATTGGCAATTGCTGCTGTTTCTCAGAGATACTAATCTACTTATACACTGTGGTAAACTAAGGTTTGGTCTTTTGTCACCTGCTCTGTCCCTTAGCCATCTGCTTAACCTTCCCTCCTTACTCCTAATTTTAAGAGCAGAGTGAGTAATTTTAAGTTTCAAACTTTTTTCTTAATTTTGTCATTTATATGCCATAAACACCAACTATAACACTAACATTACTTCCTTAACATCATATGCAAAAGAGTAGAGCAAAATTAAAATCTAAAGGGGAGATTTTGAAGTTAGAAATCATAATTTCTTCCTTGAAGTTATAATTAGTCCAAAAAAGGAGCAGAGGGATTCAGCTTATCTTAGAGGCTTCACAGCCACTGAAGCTGTTCAAAAATAAAAGGATCTCTGAAATAACTAAAAAAGCCAGATAGTTTTTTATGAAGCAAAGGATTCCCTATTATTTACCCCAAAAATCTAATACTAACTTCCATATGTATCTTTGGATGTCTCAGCGACCTAGGTTGAGCCTTCAGAGACTAGATGCAGTGAGCTTCAGTATACAAATGGAAAGGTTGACCTTGAAACAGTATAAATGGTATGACTGTTAAAACAGGAGAGAACAAAGCTAAATCTTCTAGTGGATTTGATAATTTGGGAACATTTTGAATCAAGAATAAATAGTAACCAGAGAACCCAGGACTCCTAATTTTACAGTAAAGAGGAAGAAGAAAGACAGTGGAAGGAGGCATGACCCCCTAGGCTTACTACCTCAAATACTGGACACTAAGAAGGGGCCAACAGAGGATGAGATGGCTGGATGGCATCACTGACTCGATGGACGTGAGTCTGAATGAACTCTGGGAGTTGGTGATGAACAGGGAGGCCTGGTGTGCTACGATTCATGGGGTCACAAAGAGTCAGACACGACTGAGCAACTGAACTGAACTGAAGTATTTATAATTGATTAACTGGTTGAAGGTTAAGAAGGGAAAGTACATTAAAAGGATGGGGGTGGGGGGGGAGAGGTCAATGCTTCAACATGATCATAATCATGGCCTAAGTCCCTAGGTAAATTATAGCATCCAGACTGGAGAGATAAGGAAATGAAACTAGGAAGGAACTGAGAAAATAGAGGGACACAGGGCCTGTGAATACTGTGATATGAGTTCAGGGGGGCTTAAAGAGCTATGTTAAAAAGTCGAAATGCCTCCCTGTTTGCCTTTCAGGGCTAATAGAGATTGCTGAGGAAAGAGCACTTTGAAAAATTTTACTTGATCTCTCTGCAGTTCAAGCAGCTAAGAAAGATGATTGTACAACATGAGACAGCATGTGGTACTCAAAATCATCCTTGACCTGAGCTATTGGCATTCTGCCTTTTATACCTGGAACATATCCACCTTCATTTCCCTTAGGATGAATTATTTTCCATAAGTTTCTTGACCCATCATGCAAAACACCACCTGTAATTGAGTCTGTTCATATTTTGATGACGGACTGCTGACAGATTTCAAGCCCCCTTCTTTCCCCTTGTGCTTCCTGTCTGGGCAAGCTAAATAAGCAAGCCTGGGTGCTTCCTCCCTTGGTGTTTGAGTAGAGGGTGTTCAAACCACACAATCCCTGGCTCACATGCGTGAACCCCAATCCCAGTCCAACCCCATCCACCATAAACCTGATGTGGAAATCCCTCCCTGCTCTCTCTTGTGCTATTATCGGGCCAGTTTGGGAGCCTGATGTGCTCTCTCCAGAAAGGTTTTATTTATGGACAATAAACCTTTTCATACCCTATTGGGGCATGTGGGGAGTCATCAGACTTGACATCTGAACCAAATTTTCAGTGGGGAAGATCTACCTGCCTATGTGGGGGTGACCATAGCACCTCCACCCCAGACACTCTTTGCATGAACTAAAAGCTCAGGTTTCAACACATAAAGGTGTTAGGAATCAAGCTGTTTCCCTGAAGAAATTCTGGTTCAACTACAAAAACACCCTGCAAAATTAAAATCATGTATATGTGGGACTTCCCTGGATGTCCAGTGTTTAAAGACTCTGCACTTCCAATGCAGGGGCGTGGGTTCTATTCCCCGGTTGGTCTGTATGCCACGTAGTGTGACAAGAAAAAAAAATCACGTCTACTTGCTGCATTGAAACAAGATACAATGTTAAATCACATATAATTACTTTGCTCTCTGTATGGCCTATCAGTGCTGGAGAGTGCTTATAGTTCAAGGTTTAAGAGATAGAGCAAGACATTTTTAAAAATTACCTTTTTATTCTATAAACCATAATTATTAAGATTTAGTGGTGGTATATCTATCCAGATAATGGTAGAGAGTGGTTCCCAGGGAAAATCTATGACAAGACCAAAGTCAGAGCAGTTTCTCTTTCTCTGGATTTGTCCTTGGGAAGATGGTTTTGGGGGAGGGGGGAGATGATATGAATGACCTCACAATGTGATGGAACCTGTATTCTAGACCCTGTCTTGGACACCTTTGTCTCAGATGGGCTCAGATGGGTGCCTGGGCCATGGATGAACTCACCCTTGAAAAGGAGTGAGGGCATTCATCTCCTTGGACTAGTGAAAAAGCATAAAGGCTTAAGATCCAGGTCCAAGAGAGTTTATCCTTACTGAGGCCTCTGGGCAATGTAGTTCTGAGCAGATTACTTTGGGGCCAAGAGAAATCTGGAGCCACAGTTATGACACTGCCCAAGAAGACCAGGAAACAAGGAGTGCGTCTATTGATGAAGGAAGGTATTTTCAGGGGCCACTTCTTATTTGGTCCCTTTTAACTCCACCTCTAGGCAGTGTCCCAGGCAGAAACTAATGGCCATACTTAGTTTAACTGAAGAAAATTTAAACAAGAGAGGAAACCAGCAAAGGAGAGTGGAACACTAGCATCTAACAATTGCAGGAAAACTACCACCTGGAGCCTGGAAGAGCAAGAGCAAAAGAAAAATGTATTCATTTTCCATGACTGCTGTAACAAATAGGTGCATTAAAACAACAGATCTATTTTCAAAGACTTGTAGTCCAGAAGTCTGAAATAAGTTTCACTGGGCCAAAACTGAGTTGTTGGCTGAGCCACACTCCTTCCTGGAAGCTCTAAGGGGAGAATTAACTGGGTGGGTAAAGCAGCATGTGAATTTAAGTAGAATGTTTTAAAATCATTTCAGCTCAGTCAGTCACTCAGTCGTATCTGACTCTCTGAGATGCCATGGACTGCAGCACGCCAGGCTTCCCTGTCCATCACCAACTGCTGGAGCCTGCTCAAACTCATGTCAATCGAGTTGATGATGCCATCCAACCATCTCATCCTCTGTCATCCCCCTCTCCTCCTGCCTTCAATCTTTCCCAGGATCACAGTCTTTTCCAATGAGTCAGTTCTTCACATTAGGTGGCCAAAGTATTGGAGCTTCAGCTTCAGCATCAGTCCTTCCAATGAATATTTCGGACTGATTTCCTTTAGAATTGACTGATTTGATCTTCTTGCAGTCCAAGGGATTCTCAAGAGTCTTCTCCAACACCAGTTTAAAATCATCAATTCTTCAGCGCTCAGCTTTCTTTATGGTTCAACTCTCACATCCATACATGACAGCTTTGACTACGTTTTTAAATAAGAGAGACCTATTAGACTTGTTTTCATTGATGCTGTCCAGCCATCTCATCGTCTGACACCCTCTTCTCCTTCTGCCCTCAATCTTTCCCAGCATCAGGGATTTTTCCAATGAGTCGTCTGTTTCCAATGTTCATGCAATGAACATGAACTTGGGCAAATTCCGGGAGATGGTGAAGGACAGGGAGACCTGGTGTGCTGCAGCCCATAGAGTTGCAAAGTGTTGGACACAACTGGGCAACTGAACAACAGCAATTAGACTTGTTTACAGTGATAATGAGTCACTAGAAAAGGAGAGTCTGAAAAGTGAAAGGAATGTGAGAGCAAAGTCCTCAAGGAGGCAGAAAGAAATGGTATCTCTGACAATGTTGGGATGGATAGTGGGTGTGGAATGCGTGAAGGACAGAAGCTTGTGGGTGGGGAGCAGATGGCAGGCACCTTTAAAAGGCAGAGGAGGAGGAGGACTTTTGGAACAAGAATTAAAAAGGGAAGGATAAGATCCACTAGTGGGAGAGGAGAAGCACACACAGCAGCTGCTGCATTACCCACACGCGTGGGGATTCCTGCCTGCCAAGACCCCAAGGTTCCAGATAAAAGGCAGAATGTTCGCAGGATGATTCACCCACGTGGATACTGATTCAACAAATATTTACTGAGCAACTACTCTGTCAGGCACATTGGTGCCACTTAGCATAAAATGAGACATGAAATAGAGCAGAAGTCTAAAAGCCAGATAGATGCCATAGTCACGAACATAGGAGAGATCAGGAGAAGACTGAAATGTGGGAGAGCATGAAGGTAAAACATGTGTTCTCTAAGGAACTGAGATTTACTTTAGTTTCAGAGTTACAGTGAAAAAAAAACTAGTAAGAAGATGGGTCCCAGGAAAAGGAATCAGTCAGCATTACAGATACAACAGTGGAGCTGAAAATTCATTTGAGCAGAGGTCAAAGGATGACTTGAACATGAGGTTGGAAGGTATTAGTTGGAAACATTGTTCCAAAAAGAATGCTAGTATACATTTTAAAAAATTATTACAGAAAATTTCAAATAAACACAAAACAGAAAAGTGAACTCCGATGAATCCCTCACCCAGACTAAACAATAATGAATATTTGCCAATCTTGTTTAGCAATCCCTCCCTGACTTTTTATTTTAAATTTTTTATTTTTTCCTGGAATATTTTAAAGTAAGACCCAGACATCATTTGTCTTGTTGTATGTATCTTGTTGCATGTATCTTTTGGGGCTTCCCTGGTGGTTTGGGGGTAAAGATCTGGCCTGCCAATGCAGGAGACACAGGTTCGATCCCTGGATGGGGAAGATCCCCTGGAGGAGGAAATGGCAACCCACTCCAGTATTCTGGCATGGGAAATCCCATGGACAGAGGGCTACAGTCCATGGGGTTGCAAAGAGTCAGACATGACTTAGTGACTAAACACCACCACCACTGAACCCATGTATCTTTTAACCAATACAGTCTTTTTCTTCCTTTTAAACATAACCATAATGTCATTATCACAAGTAATAAAATTAACAGTAACTTCATAAAGTTGTTTTGACAGCAGATTGAAGCATTTGCTACAGTTTCCAAATAAAAACACTGGTATTTAGGAAGCTGGAAAAGAAATGCTTGATACAGGGACAGGATTAGTTCTTTGATGGTACCATTAAACATTATATTGGAAAATACTAACATGGGGAAAGTTCAAGATAAATGTATATAGTAAATCTTTTGTTATATAAAACTAAAGCTTTTTTTGTTATGTATACACAAAATCCATCTCCATACCTAGCATATGTAGATATATAGATATCAGAAGAAAAAAAGGCTGAAAGAACACTTAACTACGTTCAGGGATGATCCAAGTAATGCGATCAGTGTTTGTTTTTTGTTTGTTTGTTTTTATTTATGCTTTTCAGAGTGTGTTTGTGCATGTTAGGATGGGGGGTGCGGGGTAGGCGGCAGGGAGAACGTGGCCTCTTTAATGAAGCTGAATGAATAGCTAAGAAAGCGACTCATCTTCAATCTCAGTTCACATATCAGGAAAGTAGATTTAACACAGTAGACACTTGACACACCAGTTAAATGAACAAAATCTAACGGAAAAGGGTGAAAATTTCACTCTGATTTATCAATTTTCTGGAAAAAGAAGTGACAGAGATTCAGGCTAAGATACTTTCCCAAAATGAGGCTCATTGGTATCGCCACAGCACGTTGCATTGCATCGCCCACAACAGCCTTTAGAATCTTCAGCAGGAGAGACACGAAAGGTTTTTCAACGAGGGTGGGAATTGGCCCTAAGATTTCTGGGAAATAAAGTCTTAGCGCTGGGTCGACTGCGAGTCTCTGAGCTTTCTGGGAAGTGTAGTTCTCAGATGTAGGACGAGCTCTTTGGCTGATCTAGCTTCAGAGCGCCCCCCAGGAAGCTGCAAGATGGCTTGGGGCGGTTGAGACGGTCGCTGGCCCCCATCCAGTGGCTTCTAGGAGTAGCCGTCTCAGCTTTGTTAGGGGAAATCTGGACACACAAAGGTCACCATGAAAGTCCAGGAACACAGCGAAAGCGCGGGGCTCAAGAGGCCTTTATCCCCGCGGTGGTCTTCGCACTCAAGCGCCTCCTTCTGGTCGAATGACGACAAGGAAAGCAGCTTGCCTTCGCGAAAGCCTTTCTCCCCATCCACCTACGGCGTTTCCAGAAATGGCCCACGCTGAGTCTGGATAGGGGCTCCGTGCAAGGACAGAGATTATTATGAAGACATGCTTCAGTGTGAGCCGAGTCACGGTGATTTTGGCTGCACTGGAAGACCCTCCATTTTTCCTTAGAATAAGACTCCCCACTCCAGACTACTCTTTTGACCCAACTTCCCCACCAGAAATTCCAAAAGTTTTGGATTCCACATTGACTTTAGAGTTGCAAATTAATCATATCAGGTTTTCAGCTTTTTAATGTTTTGTATGCATGGCTAACTGCTGAGTTAGCCTCTAACTAACTAATTTAGTTAGTTCCTCTGCTTCACGCCCTACATAGCTTACATGAAAGTTAATAGCAATTAAGGAATTACTGGTCCCTCTTCTTCCTCCCCATATCTAGTCACCAATTTCATAGGATTATTCCTTTAAGTCCACTTGTTGTTTAGTCGCTAAAGTTGTATCTGAATTTTTGCAAGCCCATGGACCGTAGCCTGCCAGGTTCCTTCTGTCCATGGGATTCCCCAAGCAAGAATACTGGAGTGGGTCGCCATTTCCTTCTCCAGGAGGTCTTCCCAGCCCAGGAATGAAACCTGTGTCTCTTGTGTTGCAGGTGGAATCTTTACCCCTGAGCCACCTGGAAAGCCCCAGAGGTCCAGTGGTCAAACCCTGATCTTTGGGTAAGCTGTTTAACATTCGCAAATTTCAGTTTCTTCATCCCATAATATGTTAAGTAAAATGACTCAAATGTGTGAAAAGAGCTGTTCTGGCACCCAGTAATTACTTGATTATGCAGTATACTCTGTCCTCTGCTGATTCTAACCCCACCCTACATCAAGAAGAATCTTCATATTTGCCTTTCTGAGACTTCCACTAAGAACTCAATATTTATTCACTGGGAAATACACTGTTTGCCAGGTGTGGAGAACACATAATTTAGTTTTTGTTATCAAAAGTGCACTGTATAATTACATGAAGGCCAATGGAGAAATTAATCTTAAATCTATCAGGCTTTCCTTGAAGAATGGACATTTTCTCCCCATCCAAATACAGTGTAAGCAAATGAGCACCTCACTTCACCTAAATGGTCACTTTGCATCTCTACCTGAATAACCACATGATATGACAATCTGTCATGATCTTGATCTTCTAGGCACCTTCTCCTCTCTCTAATGCTGATTTGTATTGTTTTCAGTTTTCTGTTTTATCATATCTTGTAAGCTGCCTTGAGTCATTTTTGATACACAATAGAGTTAAAGTAGATGACTATTGTCCAGGATGGCAGTCAGAAGAAATATTGTCTTATTTTTTATTGTAAACCTAGTTTTCCATTTCTGTGGAGTTACAGGTCCTTCAGGATTGAAATGAAAGACTACAGGCAGATATGAAGAAACAGAATGATAACTACTAGCATTTATTGATCACTTATTATGTCAGGCACTGTTTTCATCACTTTATATGAATAAACCCACCTACTCCTTAAAACAGTCTCATGAAGTGGAAAGCTAAGAGGCCAACATCCTAGGAGCTCTGAAGGAGAGCCAGTCCCAAGGCTCAATGTACATAATTAAAGATCAAAGAAAAATGACCAAAAGATTCATGAAGTTACCTCACCATTCAAAAGATTAAAGCAAATGCACCATTAAAAATTAAATCCTCTCAATTTAAGTTAAAACTAGAATCCATTAGTTGGGTAGATGGGGCTTCAAGAGATTTAAGACAATTTCTAACTTCAAAAAAGTTCATGGATTAAAAGCACTTGACAGAACCAGAGAACAGAATAAGAAAGTATGTAATACACTGCTGCTGCTGCTGCTAAGTTGCTTCAGTCATGTCTGACTCTGTGCGACCCCATAGACAGCAGCCCACCAGGCTCCCCAGTCCCTGGGATTCTTCAGGCAAGAACATGGAGTAGGTTTCCATTTCCTTCTCCAATGCATGAAAGTGAAAAGTGAAAGTGAAGTCGCTCAGTCGTGTCTGACTCTTCGTGACCCCATGGACTGCAGCCCACCAGGCTCCTCCGTCCATGGGGTTTTCCAGGCAAGAGTACTGGAGTGGGGTGCCGTTGCCTTCTCCAATGTAATACAGCAGAACAATGCAAACCATCACTGTAAAACACTTCTAAGAAGGTGGGCAATTGAAAGTATCACAGTGAAGGCAGGATGTGAGCAGGGCTTTTATAAAAGATTTCTGGAGATGTTAATACAAGGAAGAAAGTAGGATATGTAAAAGAATGCCATGGAATAATCCGAAAGGAAGCCAAGTGTGAAGAGAAAGGCTGTGGCAGAGACAAAGGGTAGGGCTGCCCAGCTGTACTGGGGAGTAATGGAAAATAAATAAATAGATCCAACTGTGGAAAGTCTTTGAGTTAAAGCAGTTTGAACCTTTTCCTGGGGACAATGGGAAACTAGATTCTTTTTGAGCTAAGTGATAGTTTAGTAAGACAGCTAGATAAAGACACAGAAATAAGAGCAGCAACAGTGTGTTCACTCTGGTATCTAGGTCCAAATTACCAAGGAGTTAGCAGCAGCAGTAGGAACACAGAGAAAGAAATCAACTATTAGGCCATTTTAAATAAACCCTAGCAGGCTGATTACCCATGATAGAGAGGAATCGGTAAGCAATAATTATGGGGCATTTAGTGACCACTCAGCACTGTGGGGTGTTTTGTAGGGATCTAAAATAAGATTTTCATCTTTAAGAAGCTTACAATCTAATTGAATAATCATAAGTACTATAAGCCAATAAAATGAAATTATTCTGGTTCAACTCTTGCCCCAAAGTCACAGAGCTAATCACTGTTAATCAGAGAAGTGCTGGGAGGTAGGAAAATTCGTGGATCAGCACAGAATCATGGATCCCAGAGGCTCAAATTTTAAGGCATAAGAGTAGCCAAAAGTGCCAATTCTGCAAATGTAAAGTAGGAAAAGGACTGAGAGGTAGGCGCTGTGTTTGTTCTTGATAGATCAGCTTTACATGATTGGTGAGAGTCAGAACCAGAGGGTATACATTTCATGAAGTCTGTAAACAAAAGATGTTTTTTAATATAGGGCAGCATTTTTTTTAAAAAAAGATAATGTAGGAACTAAATATAAGATTTTTAGGACATTTTTGGTCAGGATAAGATAAAATAATACTAGGATTAATTAGGCACATTAGTAGAAATATGAGTTATACTTTGAGGGAAATATGGTGTAGCCAAAAAGGTAAGGGAGGAAGGAATAGAAAAACTGTCCTTTAAGTCCAGAGACTGAATTTGCCTTATTATTGTCATCCCCAAACTAATGGGTAGATTTTTGTTCTGAAGCCAGCTTCTCTTGTGCTACTAGAGCCAGCAAGCCTAAAAACATCCACACACAGGATTTCCTCAAGTAAAGGGGCTGATGTGGTTGGGAAAGAAAAGGGTTCACTGGTTGTTCAGGGACCAAAGCTCCATGGAAGAGATAAAGGTGAAGGACTAAAAGGTGTAAGGTAGTAAGGTATATTCTAAGACTGGAGCCCTCCAAAATATTAGATTGAATATCTTAAGGTTTTTAAAGTTCATCCCCGCCTTGTTGAAATGGTCACTCACCTGACCACTTAGTTTCCATAAAGGAAGGAAGGCTAGCTTGAAACTGGCTTATAGCTAGTGGGAAAGGAAAATTCAAACAAGTATATGTTTCTCTTCAGCTATATAGGAAGTTATGCTATGTGCTCTTATGCCAAGATTAGTGAAAGCTCAGATATTACTTTTTAGTGTGAAGTTGCTGATGTCTAATAAGAGTTGAACTCTGACTGAAGGCTTTCTCACAGCTATTACACTTGAAAGGCTTCTCTCCGGTATGAGTTCTCTGATGAATAATAAGGGTGGAGTTCCGACTAAAGCCCTTGCCACACATTCTACACTCATGAGGCTTTTCTCCAGTGTGGATTCTCTGATGTTCAGCAAGGGATGAGCTTCGACTGAATACTTTTCCACAGTCATTGCATTCATAGGGGTTCTCTCCAGTATGTGTTCTCTGATGTTCAATAAGAGATGAGATCCAACTGTAAGCTTTTCCACATTCACTGCATTCATAGGGATTCTCTCCAGTGTGTATTCGTTGATGCTGAATTATAGTTGAACGGTCACTGAAGGCTTTCCCACATTCATTACACTTGTAAGGTTTTTCTTGAGTATGAGTTCGCTGATGTTGACTAAGGTTAGTGCTTCGACTAAAGGCTTTTCCACATTCACTACATTCATATGGTTTTTCTCCAGTATGGATCCTCTGATGTAGACTAAGGTGTGTACTCCGGCTAAAAGCTTTTCCACATTCAGGGCATTCGTAAGGTTTCTCTCCAGTGTGAGTTCTTTGATGTTCAATAAGGTGTGTACTTCGGCTAAAAGTTTTCCCACATTCATTGCATTCAAAAGGCTTTTCTCTGCCATGCATTCTCCTGTGGACAATGAGGTCTGATTCATAACTAAAGGCTTTACCACATTCATTGCATTTACAAGGCTTCCTTTGCAGAAAGAGTTTTTGGTGTTTAATTAAGTCTGAATTATCTTTGGAGTTTTTCCTAGATTTGGGGGACCTAGCTCCCTTTGGAATTCTCTGCCGTGTATTAAATTTTGAGCTTAGATTAAATTTACTGGATTCAGGGCCTCTCTCCTTAGCGAAAATCTCCTTGAGAGACACTGACACTTTTCTGATTGCCCTTTTCTCAAAAGAAAATTTCTTCTCTACAGGACATTTTGTCTGCCTTGATAATTGGCCCTCACTTTTACAGGCTTCTTCATCCATAGGATGCTGGGCAGTATTCCCTCGAAGACTTTCCACTGCTGACCCAGAAAACTCTAGTTCTTCCAAAACAGCCTGATTGGTGGTGATGCTTCGGTTCAGTTAAAATCTTCCCTATCTGAAAGACATTTAAAGTGCAAATGTCATCTGTCTCTAGTGTGGAGAACAAGGAAAATAAAGCACTAGAAATAAAAGACAACTAATTCATGCACACTAGCAACTTAATATGGGGAGAAAGTTAAAACAGACAATGAAAGAGAAGTGAATGAGGCCAGAAGAGATAACAGAGTTCTCATAGTGGATGCAAAGAGACATCAAGAAATACAAGTAGTGGACTGGGTAACATGTTAAGCCCCCCAAAATGAAAATGAGCAGACATATCAATTGATGAGTAGAGAATAAGGGATTAGAAAGTAAAATGAGCTATTACCTATTTAGCCAGTTACTTATGGTAAATGAGAGAAAGGAAAGGGATTAGAAGAGTAAAGACTCTCAAATGTAGAAGGATAACCACCCTCCTAAAAGCAAAAAGTGAGAAGACTCTGTCAAGGTTGGATGCAACCATTTTCTTGGCAATGAAAGAGAACAGAATTTCAGAAACGCTAATGATTACACCGCTATCCCCACTGAATCCACCAACCCTTCTTACAACTAGTTTAGGTACTCTTCTAAACAAGTCTAAGACCCTAGATTTCAGAGGTTTAACAACACTTGCCAAGGATCTCATCTTAACAGATCTTAGAGTTCATTGAGGCCAACTTGCACATTGGACAGGAAACATTGAGTAACTTAAGTCACCCAGCAAATTATAAGAGCTTAGCCTAGAACTCGTCTCCTAAATTTCAAATTGGTGGTCTTTTCATAATACTACTCACCTAACAGATATTTTTGGTCAGTCCCCTCTTCAGTTCCCGGAAGATCCAGTTAGTATAGTTGTTCTTCCTCCAACTGGGTGATCATGTCCAGTTCATATGCTGGGATTCTGCTGATGAGAAGTGATTTAACACAAGGCTATTGGTGCTGGAAACACAGGGCTATTGAGAGCTCAACATTAATGCTTTGATCTATAGAAAAGATAGTGTGAAATTTCACAAGTCTGTGGCAGGAAGCACTGGAGAAAATGGGTATCTGAAAATTCTGGGCTAAAATTGGTTCCAAAAGAAAGGCTATACACATACCCATCAGAATCACTTACGAAACTTGTTACTCTAGATACTGGGCATTACCTCAGACCTAGGGAATATGTAGTAAGTTCACATGGCTTGACAAGTTGTACTGTCCAACATCAACCTTAGAAGAAACACTCTAAGTTGCCTGAAAAATGTGCTCACTGGGACCAGCCTTCCCACAGACATTCTTCTCAGAGCGAGAGGATCTAAAACATAAACTCAATCTCCCATAAGACAGGTGGTTTCTTTCTCCTGCTGGAAGGTCCAACACATGTCAAGGATCTTGTTTCCAAGTATTAGGTAACTGCATTCTCAGATGACACCTTTAAAAAGCTGGCACCCCACATTCAGACTGTACCAAGCAGTCTCTTTATGTTCCTACTCCCAAGGATGTTCTTACATTTTCCTTATAAAAAGGAAGACCAGCAAGGCCTTCACCGAGATTACTGACCCACACTGAATATCTAGCAGAGCATCCTGGTTCTAGCAGTAAAATGGGGAAGATATGGGAATCTGTGCCTATTCTTCTGAAAGCCCTTCTCTGAACTCTTGAGTTTCCCCACTGAAGCTTTTTCCTTAACCCATTCTCTTGTAAATTTATCCAGAGCCCTTGGGTATGACAGTAGGCAACAAACTGTAAAATAGTTGCCCTAATGGTTCTGCTCACAGCACTATTTGAGATCCACTAGGTTAGGAGCATATCTGGTTTCACAAGTCTTGCCTTTCTCAGAGACTGGGAACCTTCCAGATGTCGAGGTGAACCTTGGAAGATGTTCATCAAGAAGCCATCCGTGGAGAACCTCAAGAGCAACATGATGATGCTGCTGTCTGTGTCCAGCTTTGCCAAGAACATTCCTTTCAGCTGAAAACAGGGAATGCAAGACCCTACCACTGAGTTGATTGATAAGTCAGAATTCTAATTTATTTAGAACCTTGGAATAAAATCCAGTTGCATACTTTATGGTGCTAATATTTCTTAGTAGGAATTTACCTAACTGCTTAGGTTGGCTGGCTTACATTCTCACAGCCCAGATCCTTAAGCTACTCTGCCATTATTCTGTGGGCAGTTTTGAGAATTTGTGAGGGTTTTTTGTTTGTTTTGGTTGGAACACTGATTTCATGGTGTTATTAGAATCAGAATGATCTCTGTTCATTTCCAAGGCAAACCATTCAATATCACAGTAATTCAAGTCTATGCCCCAACCAGTAATGCTGAAGAAGCTGAAGCTGAATGGTTCTATTAAGACCTACAAGACCTTTTAGAACTAACACCCAAAAAAGATGTCCTTTTCATTATAGGGGACTTGAATGCAAAAGTAGGAAGTCAAGAAACCCCTGGAGTAACAGGCAAATTTGGCCTTGGAATATGGAATGAAGCAGGGCAAAGGCTAATAGAGTCTTGCCAACAGAATGCACTGGTCATAGCAAACACCCTCTTCCAACAACATAAGAAAAGACTACACGTGGACATCACCAGATGGTCAACACCGAAATCAGATTGATTATATTCTTTGCAGCCAAATATGGAGAATCTTTATACAGTCAGCAAAAACAAGACTGGGAGCTGACTGTGCTTCAGATCATGAACTCCTTATTGCAAAATTCAGACTGAAATTGAAGAAAGTAGGGAAAACCACTAGACCATTCAGGTATGACCTAAACCAAATCCCTTATGATTATACATTGGAAGTGAGAAATAGATTTAAGGGACTAGATCTGACAGACAGCGTGCCTGATGAACTATGCACAGAGGTTCATGACATTGTACAGGAGACAGGAATCAAGACCATCCCCATGGAAAAGAAATGCAAAAAAGCAAAATGGCTGTCTGAGGAGGCCTTACAAATAGCTGTGAAAAGAAGGGAAGCGAAAAGCAAAGGAGAAAAGGAAAGGTATAAGCATCTGAATGCAGAGTTTCAAAGAATAGCAAGGAGAGATAAAGAAAGCCTTCCTCAGCAATCAATGCAAAGAAATAGAGGAAAACAACAGAATGGGAAATACTAGAGATCTCTTCAAGAAAATTAGAGATACCAAGGGAACATTTCATGCAAAGATGGGCTCGATAAAGGACAGAAATGGTATGGACCTAACAGAAGCAGAAGATATTAAGAACAGGTGGCAATAATACACAGAAGAATGGTACAAAAGAGATCTTCACGACCCAGATAATCACGATGGTGTGATCACTCACCTAGAGCCAGACATCCTGGAATGTGAAGTCAAGTGGGCCTTAGAAAGCATCACTACGAACAAAGCTAGTGCAGGTGATGGAATTCCAGTTGAGCTACTTCAAATCCTGAAAGATGATGCTGTGAAAGTGCTCCACTCAATATGCCAGCAAATTTGGAAAACTCAGCAGTGGCCACAGGACTGGAAAAGGTCAGTTTTCATTCCAATCCTAAAGAAAGGCAATGCCAAAGAATGCTCAAACTACCACACAATTGTACTCACCTCACACGCTAGTAAAGTAATGCTCAAAATTCTCCAAGCCAGGCTTCAGCAATACATGAACCATGAAATTCCAGATGTTCAAGCTGGTTTTAGAAAAGGCAGAGGAGCCAGAGATCAAATTGCCAACATCTGCTGGATCACTGAAAAAGCAAGAGAGTTCCAGAAAAACATCTATTTCTGCTTTATTGACTATCCCAAAGCCTTTGACTGTGTGGATCACAATAAACTGTGGAAAATTCTGAGAGAGATGGGAATACCAACTACCTGACCTGCCTCTTGAGAAGCCTGTATGCAGGCCAGGAAGCAACAGTTTGAACTGGACATGGAACAACAGACTGGTTCCAAATCCAGAAAGGAGTGTGTCAAGGCTGTATATTGTCACCCTGCTTATTTAACTTATATGCTGAGTACATCATGAGAAATGCTGGGCTGGAGGAAGCACAAGTTGGAATCAAGATTGCCGGGAGAAATATCAATAACCTCAGATATACAGATGACACCACCCTTATGGAAGAACGTGAAGAAGAACTGAAGAGCCTCTTGGTGAAAGTGAAAGAGGAGAGTGAAAAAGTTGGCTTAAACCTCAACATTCAGAAAACTAAGATCATGGCATCTGGTCCCATCACTTCATGGGAAATAGATGGGGAAACAGTGGAAACAGTGAGAGACTTTATTTTTCTGGGCTCCAAAATCACTGCAGATGGTGACTGCAGCCATGAAATTAAAAGACACTTACTCCTTGGAAGGAAAGTTATGACCAACCTAGATAGCATATTCAAAAGCAGAGACATTATTTTGCCAACAAAGGTCCGTCTAGTCAAGGCTATGGTTTTCCCAGTGGTCATGTATGGATGTGAGAGTTGGACTGTGAAGAAAGCTGAGTGTCGAAGAATTGATGCCTTTGAACTGTGGTGTTGGAGAAGACTCTTGAGAGTCCCTTGGACTGCAAGGAGATCCCACCAGTCCATTCTAAAGGAGATCAGTCTGGGTGTTTATTTGAAGGACTGATGCTAAAGCTGAAACTCCAATACTTTGGCCACCTCATGGGAACAGTTGACTCATTGGAAAAGACTCTGATGCTGGGAGGGATTGGGGGCAGGAGGAGAAGAAGACGACAGAGGATGAGATGGCTGGATGGCATTATGACTCGATGGACATGAATTTGAGTGAACTCCGGGATTTGGTGATGGACAGGGAGGCCTGGCGTGCTGCAGTTCATGGGGTCCCAAAGAGTTGGTCATGACGGAGCAACTGAACTGAATTGAACTGAATGATGATGGCTATTTCTGCAAAAACAAAGAATGTTCCTTATCCTGCCAGACTTAAAAACAAATTTTTTTAATTGTTACATGAGGCTGGAATGCACTACTACTTTTTATGTAAATACAAAGTATTTTGTAGAAATTTTCTATGTAGTGCAAAATCAAGGAAATACTTCTTTCTCTTTGAATGATACCAGGAATTGTTCACCATTTTAGGAAAATCAAACCACTTATGGTATTAGATTCCTAACTACAACATTCACATATCAGCCTGCATTCAAAGCTGTTGCATTCATAGTGATTGTATGTATAGGTACAATAGTCTGTTTTATCCAATCATTTACGTGCTGAAATACATATTATTTAAAATTACTTTCCTTTTTTTCTCCTTTTTATTACAATTAAGCTAATATAGTGATATTATATCTGTAGGTAGTTAATATTACCTATGAATTTTATTTCAAGATAGTACAAGGGATGGTAGGTCTTAAAGGTAGAGAATTACTTCTCCAGTGCAATGGAACTAAAGTATTAACAGTTACACAATTGATAAATAGTGAATCTCTCAGACGGTAAAATGCAAAGCGTCTAAATCCTCTAAAGCAAAGTCCTCATGTCCAATAGAAGTCTGAAGATCTGAGAACATTCACACTCAATAAGGGTGACATAGGTACAATGGGGATTTTGTATATAGTGGGATATTATTATATTTTTACATGTTACAGTCCACCATGGAGAAGGGTTATTTTTGATAAAATGTTCAGGGTTTTGGAGACAAAGGGAAACCAGGAAGATCTGAAATTTGAAGACAGTTATAAACTGACTCACTGGAACTCTAAAAAAGTAGAATATCTAAAAATAGGCAGAATCTCCCAAACAGAGAAAGAACTAGAACAGAGTTGAAAGGAGAGAGCCAATTTTGAGGGTTTACTTTGATGCTTATTAATACTTGATGACTGGTAAAATATGCTAGTCATATTTTAATACTTGATGACTGGTAAAATATGCCAGTCTTATATCTTTGATATAAGATTATCTCTAATTTAACTAATGTGTATATAGTGTGCAGTACAAGAGCCTCCCCACCCTTCCCCCAATCCAGTCGTTTCGGCATTTCAGATAAGCTCATGACATGTGTAACTGTTATATATTGTTTGTGTATGTGACACCTACGACAGACACATAGAAACCATGAAGAAAATGTCTACATTAAAAAAAAAAAATTGAATAGCTCTTCTGGTGCTTTGCTTTCTGGTAAGGGACTGACTACTTTCTGGAGCCTTTGCCAATGCACCGGAGTTAGCCTCAGCAGCCTCTATTCAACTCTAGAACAGAGATGGTCAAGTCTCCAGGCCTATGACAAGATGCTCTTCAAACGACAGTGTCCTTAAAGATTGGCTCAAAGTCACAACAGATTCACAGAATTTGATATACAGAATTTGTCAGTACCTCTAACAAATAACACCCGCTATGTTCAAGCATCAACCCTTATCATCAGAATCATTGAAAAATACTACTGCTCTCAAGTTCGGTAATTTCAAGTAAAGTACTTAGTCTCTTATGTGCCTCGATTTTCTTATCTGTAAATGAGGATGATATAGTACATCTCATGGAGTTAAACCGAGGATTAAATGAGTTAATTCTGCTAAAAACTCTTAGCGCCTAGCACCCGCTAAACATCTGGGAAACACCCACAATACAGAAGCACTTCCTCGCCCAGCTAGAACGGAGCAGAAGGCAACTCTGATCATTTCCATCTCCCAGGGGCTCACCCGGAGAACATCTGTCACTGCAGCCGAAGGACTAGGCTGTGCCGACCCGGGAGGCGAGATACCGTGCCGAGTCCCAACAGCGGAGGCACCTCTCGGCCGGATCTGCGGATAGGCCACCCCCAGGCCAGTCGCTGGTATTCCCCGCGAGACCTGTTTCGGCACGACCACTGCACAGAATCTCCAGGCCCACCCGTCCAGGACCCAGGACTCTGCGTGCCCTACTCTCTGGCCGTCTCTGGCCGAGCGCCGGGACACACCCTGGCCCGGACCCTGGCTTGGACGGAACCTGAGTGCGCGGAGCTAGAGGAAGCCGGAAGGATTAATGAGAAACCCTTGAGTCGAACTCCCGGTCTCACCAAGTTTCCCGAGGTCACTGACACTCTTCCGCTCAGACTCGTGTGCTGCTCAGTACGGAGAGCCCGTCATTGCCTGATTAACCGCCCAGCCCTAGTTCTCCTGGAGCAGATGACCTGTTAGAGGACAGAGACGCTAAGGAGAATAGGAAGCATACCAACGGCCGTGGCTCCGCGCCTGCGCCGCAAGGTCCTGAACCGCCAAGCTATGCTCCGATGTTCTTGGAGACTGTTCCAGAGCACCTTCCCTGGTGTGACACTGAGATTGAGAACTTGACACTAAAGGCCCGGAAAGCGGGTCTTCGAAAGATCCTTCGAAAGGTCTTAATACATTCTACAAAGTATAACCTGGTTTGTATTTTTAAAAAACATACCTGCAGAACTGATTAAAATACAGATTCACATGCTTCACTACTCGTTGGCTTGAGGAAAGTCTGAGAAACACTGCATGTTCAGCAGTCATCCCAGATAATTCTGATACAGGTGATGCTCGGCCTGTCTCTGTGAGAAATAGCACCCCCACCCCGCTCCCCCCCCCTCCCAACACACACACATTCTGGATGCTTAAATGCAACTAAACGCAGGACAGGTCCCCAAAATTCCACCAAGAGATGTAAAGGTTAAAAAAATTAGGAAGCCACTCTGGTCATGAGTATTTTTTTACCTGTGTTTTATCCTAAGAGTTTTATAGTTTTTCTCATAAAGTTAGATCTTTAAAGCATGTTAAATTATTTTTTATATTTTAGATTTAAGGGACTAGATCTGATAGAGTGCCTGATGAACTATGGATGAAGGTTCATGACTTTGTACAGGAGACAGGAATCAAGACCATCCCCAAGAAAAAGAAATGCAAAAAAGCAAAATGGCTGTCTGAGGAGGCCTTACAAATAGCTGTGAAAAGAAGGGAAGCGAAAAGCAAAGGAGAAAAGGAAAGGTATACCCATTTGAATGCAGAATTCCAAAAAATAGCAAGGAGGATAAAGAAAGCCTTCCTTAGCAAACAATGCAAAGAAATAGAGGAAAACAACAGAATGGGAAAGACTAGAGATCTCTTCAGGAAAATTTAGAGATACCAAGGGAACATTTCATGCAAATATGAACTCGATAAAGGACAGAAATGGTATGGACCTAACAGAAGCAGAAGATATTAAGAAGAGGTGGCAATAATACACAGAAGAACGGTACAAAAGAGATCTTCACGACCCAGATAATCACGATGGTGTGATCACTCACCTAGAGCCAGACATCCTGGAAAGTGAAGTCAAGTGGGCCTTAGAAAGCATCACTACGAACAAAGCTAGTGCAGGTGATGGAATTCCAGTTGAGCTACTTCAAATCCTGAAAGATGATGCTGTGAAAGTGCTCCACTCAATATGCTAGCAAATTTGGAAAACTCAGCAGTGGCCACAGGACTGGAAAAGGTCAGTTTTTATTCCAATCCTAAAGAAAGGCAATGCTAAAGAATGCTCAAACTACTGCACAATTGCACTCATCTCACATGCTAGTAAAGTAATGCTCAAAATTCTCCAAGCCAGGCTTCAGCAGTACGTGAACCGTGAAATTCCAGATGTTCAAGCTGGTTTTAGAAAAGGCAGAGGAGCCAGAGATCAAATTGCCAACATCTGCTGGATCACTGAAAAAGCAAGAGAGTTCCAGAAAAACAACTATTTCTGCTTTATTGACTATCCCAAAGCCTTTGACTGTGTGGATCACAATAAACTGTGGAAAATTCTGAGAGAGATGGGAATACCTGACCATTTGACCTGCTTTTTGAGAAACCTGTATGCAGGCCAGGAAGAAACAGTTTGAACTGGACATGGAACAACAGACTGGTTCCAAATCCAGAAAGGAGTGTGTCAAGGCTGTATATTGTCACCCTGCTTATTTAACTTATATGCTGAGTACATCATGAGAAATGCTGGGCTGGAGGAAGCACAAGTTGGAATCAAGATTGCTGGGAGAAATATCAATAACCTCAGATATACAGATGACACCACCCTTATGGAAGAACGTGAAGAAGAACTGAAGAGCCTCTTGGTGAAAGTGAAAGAGGAGAATGAAAAGGTTGGCTTAAACCTCAACATTCAGAAAACTAAGATCATGGCATCTGGTTCAGTAGATGTGGAAACAGTAGAAACAGTGGATGATTTAATTTTTCTGGGCTCCAAAATCACTGCAGATGGTGACTGCAGCCATGAAATTAAAAGATGCTTACTCCTTGGAAGGAAAGTTATGACCAACCTAGATAGCATATTCAAAAGCAGAGACATTATTTTGCCAACAAAGGTCCGTCTAGTCAAGGCTATGGTTTTCCCAGTGGTCATGTATGGATGTGAGAGTTGGACTGTGAAGAAAGCTGAGTGCCGAAGAATTGATGCCTTTGAACTGTGGTGTTGGAGAAGACTCTTGAGAGTCCCTTGGACTGCAAGGAGATCCAACCGGTCCATCCTAAAGGAGATCAGTCCTGGGTGTTCATTGGAAGGACTGATGTTGAAGCTGAAACTCCAATCCTTTGGCCACCTCATGGGAAGAGTTGACTCATTGGAAAAGACTCTGATGCTGGGAGGGAATGGGGCAGGAGGAGAAGGGAATGACAGAGGATGAGATGGTTGGATGGCAGCACCGACTCGATGGACATGAATTTGAGTGCACTCCAGGAGTTGGTGATGGATAGGGAGGCCTGGCGTGCTGCGATTCATGGGGTCACAAAGAGTCAGATATGACTGAGTTACTGAACTGAACTGAACTGAACACTCTATTTCTGTAGAAAAACATTTTTGGTATTTTGACAGGGACTACATTGAACTTGCTTTGAATAGTGTTGCCAACTGAACAATCAGTTCAGTTCTGTCGCTCAGTCATGTCCAACTCTGCGACCCCATGGACTGCAGGACTCCAGGCCTCCTTGTCCATCACCAACTCCCAGAGTTGACTCAAACTCATGTCCATTGAGTCGGTGATACCATCCAACCATCTCATCCTCTGTCGTCCCCTTCTCCTCTTTCCTTTGATCTCTCCCAGCATCAGGGTCTTTTCCAATGAGTCAGTTCCTCGCATCAGGTGGCCAGAGCATTGGAGTTTCAGCTTCAGCTTCAGTCCTTCCAATGAATATTCACGACTGATCTCCTTTAGAATGGACTGGTTGGATCTCCTTGCAGTCCAAGGGACTCTCAAGAGTCTTCTCCAGCACCACAGTTCAAAAGCATCAATTCTTCAGTGCTCAGATTTCTTCATCATCCAACTCTCACATCTATACATGACTACTGGAAAAATCATAGCCTTGACTAGATGGACCTTTGTTGGCAAAGTAATGTCTCTGCTTTTTAACATTGTCTTCTAATCCATGAACCTGGTATGTCTTTTCATTTACTTAGATGTTTCATTTTCTTCAGCAATGTTTTGTAGTATTTGATGTATAAATCTTTTGCTTCCTTGGCTAAATTGATTCTTAGGTATTTTATTATTTTTGATGCTATTGCAAATCAAATTCTTTAATGAATAAAGGAATCAGATTAGTCTTTTAAAAATGGAGTATTTGAGCAATATGAACCAATTAGACCTAACAAAATATGTATAGAACATTTCATTCAACAACAGCAGAATACACGTTTTTTCTGAAGTTAACATGCAACATTCTCTAGGATGGAGCATATGTTAGACCACAATTAAAATGTTAATAATTTTTAAAAGATTAATATCATACACAGTATCTTTTCTGATCAAAATATAATAAAACTAAAATCAAAAGCAGAAGGAAAGCTGAAAAATTCACAACTATATGGAAAGTAAATAGAATGAGGAAAAGTGGAAGCAGTGGCAAACTTTATTTTCATGGGCTGAAAAATCACCGTGGATGGTGGCCACAGCCATGAAATTGCTCTTTGGAAAGAAAGCTATGGCAAACCTAGACAACATATTAACAAGCAGAGACATCACTCTGCCAACAAAAATCTGTATAGTAAAAACTATGGTTTTTCCAGTAGTCATGTATGGATGTTACAGTTGGGTCATACAGAAGGCTGCCTGCTGAAGAATTGATGCTTTTGAATTATGGTGCTGGAGAAGACTCTTGTGAGCCCTGTGGACAGCAAGGAGATCAAGCCAGTCAATCCTAAAGGAAATAAACCCTAAATATTCATTGTAAGAACTGATGCTGAAGCTGAAGCTCCGATGCTTTGGCCACCTGATGCAAAGAGCAGACTCATTGGAATAGACCCTGAGCCTGGGAAAGACTGAAGGCAAAATGAGAAAGAGGCAGTAGAGGATCAGCTGGTTGGATGGCATCACCAACTCAATGGACATGAATTTGGGTAAATTCTGGGAAACAGTGGAGGACAGAGAAGCCTGGCATACTGCAGTCCAGGGGGTTGCAAAGAGTTGGACATGACTTAGCAACTGAACAACAAGAACAAAAATGGAAATTAACATAGTCTTAAACAACCAATGGATCATTAAAGAAATCACAAAGGAGATTAGAAAATAACTTTAGAAGAATGAAAGCAAAACACAAAACTTATGGAGTGATGTACTGTTTTTTCAGATACCCTAGGGGTTGAGAAGCCATTTCAGCCCTTTGGAGTTAATACTGTGGCTGACTTCTGTGCTGGCTCCTCAGCAATCCAAAGGAGTGATCAGCAATCAAAACATAAAATCTCAAGTTTCAGAGAGCAAGATCTTTATTGCCTACCACTGCACCAGCAACCTGCACCAGGCACAAGGCCAATAGTTCCCACTGGCTGCCTGCCATATTGCTAGGAGATGCAGGATGGTAGCTGCTACATGAAACAGTGATGGTCGTCAAAATTTAACTATCTTTTCATCAGTTTCTCCTTGGGACTTTGCAAGTGTTTGACTAGACTCCAGAATTCCAAAAGAGTTGTTTCACAGGGTCATGAGAGCTCAGTGGTTGTTTCTATGGATGGATGATTCCTGGGTATTCCTATTCATCCCTGTTTCATGACATAGCTATCATTTCCTTTTACAAAGGATGGAAGGAAGATTGAATGACACAGAAACAAGATTAGAATGAAACCTTATGTTCTTTAAGAGGGAAAAAGCCTCTTGTACAGCGGAGAGAATTTTTTAAAAAAGTATCCTCTCTGGGTGTTAAACTTGCCTTTGTGAGGGTATGAAGGTTATGTTCCTAAGCAACATAAATGGAACCTGAGACTCTTCGGTCTTATACCCGGCATTATTCTCTGCGGAGAAGTTGAAGGTGTGGGAGGATAAACAAGACCTGATCCATGACAGAAAAACAGGTGGATGCAGAGCACCAAACTTGACCTTTGATTCCTCAGTTCAGTTCAGTTTAGTCGCTCAGCTGTGTCCAACTCTTTACAACCTCATCAACTGCAGCACGCCTGGCCTCGTTGTCCATCACCAACTCCCAGAGTTTACTCAAATTCAGGTCCATTGAGTCGGTGATGCCATCCAACTATCTCATCTTCTGTCGGTCCCCTTCTCCTCCCACCTTCAATCTTTCCCAGGATCAGAGTGTTTTCCAATGAGTCAGTTCTTCACATCAGGTGGCCAAATTATTGGAGTTTCAGCTTCAGCTTCAGTCCTTCCAATGAATATTCAGGACTGATTTCCTTTAGGGTGGACTGGTTGGATCTCCTTGCAGTCCAAGGGACTTTCAAGAGTCTTCTCCAACACCACTGTTCAAAAACATTCATTCTTCGGCATTGGTTCCTAGGTCCAGATCAAAAGTTGCTGCCTGGAGTGCTGGGACCAATCTGGCCATTGTCATGGAGACAGCAAGAGAGGTGAGTTGCCCAGGATTCTCAGCACCTCTGTTCCGTCATTTCCCGTCGCCAGCCCTTGGCTCGTAGCCCAAGCCCGCGTTTTTGGGGAGAGTGTCTAGTGGCAGTCTGAATAGTGTTTGATAGGTTACTGGTTGACAGTACGCTTTGCTGTTTCAAAAAGCCTTCTATGGAGATGCCGCACTATCAGTTGCGAGATTGCAACACAGCAACGCTCCGGATGGAGTCGTGGGAGTGTCTGGATAGGTCTCTAGGTATCCTGGTAACCGCCTGGCCTCCAAGTGAAGTTTCAGGTCCTGTCGCCAATGTAGGGGATGATTCCAGGCGGGGGAGGGGGGCGGGGTACATCAAGCACTTGTCTGTCTTTTCCATTCTCCTATGTTTCCCCATTGTGAAATTTGTGTTGCTCCCTGTTCAAAAGATCGTTTGAGACGCGCTCAAGATAACTGGTTTCTGCCAGAGTGGTTTTGGGGATTCATGCTTTTTCTTTTTTAACGGTTCCACTAGATATTACAATTATTTTTGTAATTAAGATTTTTAGTTGGCGTTTTAATTCAAACTCTCAAAAATTAACAGACTAACTATACAAAGAAGTAGAAGGATATGGACTTGAATAGCTCTGTGAACCAATTTTCAGACAACAAAATGATAGAAATTCTATTTATTATTTACTTGGGGTACTTGTGAGGTTCGATCTTCATTAGGTATGCAGGATCTCTTAGTTATGACATGAGAACTTAGTTGCAGTATGTGGGATCTAGTTCCCTGATATTGGAAGCGCGAAGTCTTAGCCATTGGACCACTAGGCAAGTTCTGAGTTGTTTGCTTATTGCTGAGTTGTCAGTTCTTTGTATATTTTGGAGAACAATCTTTTGTTAGATGTACCTTTTGCAGTTATTTTCTTCCAGTCTATGACTTGTCTTCTACTTCTCTTGATAATTATCTTTTGCAGAGCAGAAGTTTTTAATTTTAATGAAGTCCAGCTTATCAATTATTTATTTCATGGATCACTTTGAATCTAAAAAGATATCATCATATCCAATGTTATCTAGGTTTCCTCCGATGTTACTTTGTGACAGCTTTATAGTTTTTTATTTTACATTTGTGTCTATGATCCATTCTGAGTTTTTGTGAAGGATATAAGGTCTGTCTAGGTTAGGTTTTTTGGTCTTGTTTTTTTGCTTGTGGCTATTTGTTGAGAGTGCTATCTCTGCTCCATTGTGTTGACCCAGGTTCAATCCCTGGTTGGGGACCTAAGATTCCAAAAGCCACCCGTGCAATAAAAGACATTATGATCAAAGAAAGTAAGACAAAATTATTTTTTAGGATTATAATTGTTCAAGTTTACTTTTTTGAATATCTGATGCATTCATATGATTCAAAAATAAGTTAAAAAGATATGCAGTGAAAGACTTACCTTAGATTTTTTTCTACATCTGCCCAGTTCCTGCTCCCCACTCTCTTTACATAACCCCTATACTTATCTGACCAGAGTTTATAACAAATACAGATTCATATCTCTCCTTTAAAAAATAAAATTACGTACACTGGTTAGCCTCTTGCTTTTTTCACTATATCTCAGGGAGTCTTTCCATATCCGTATGTAGATCCTTTTGGGAAAGCATAGTGACTGAAACTGCCTATCCTTACCAGGCACCATAATAATCATTTGCATGAGTTATTTTACAACAGAAAGTTCTACTAAGGAATACAGGACTAATAAGTCACCACCAACCTGAAGAGTTTGGGAAAAGTCAAAAAGTGACACCACATGTCTGATCATCTCCCAGAATCCTTCTCGCTGGCATCCATCTTGGCTGAGCAATGCGTGTGCCACCAGGAAGAACTCTGAGTCAGAATGATTGCCCAAAGACAACTCAGAGACTAATTCCATCACCATAAAACCTGAAGCTGTGAGCCACATGACAGAGCAGTTTTCCTGGGTTCCCTTCCCAGGTGCCCTTTCCCAAGGAAGTCTCTTGCTTTGTCAGTCAGCACATGCGTCTCCTTGGACAATTCATTTCTGAGTGTTAGACAAGAGCCCACTGTGGGGCCTTGGAACCGGTCTCCATTCCTACAACAGTTTTAATCTTGATAAAGTGTTAGTTGCTCAGTTGTGTCAGACTCTGTGACCCCACGGACTGGGACCCACCAGGCTCCTCTGTCCATGGAATTCCCCAGGGAAGAATACCGGAGTGAGTTGCCATTCCCTTTCCCAGGAGATCTTTCCAACCCAAGGATTGAACCTGGGTCTTCTGCATTAGCAGGCAGATTCTTTGCTCTCTGAGCCAGGTGGTGGTGGTTCAGTCACTAAGTTGTGTCCAACTCTTGTGACCCCATGGACTATAGCATTATAAGCACTCATTAAATGTTAGCTATTATCATTTTTAAGAATAATTATTTTATTATTATAAAGGATATGAGAATATAGATAAGGAGCAGAGAACGGTAATGTTGAAATTGAATCCTGAAGAATGAACAGGATTAGCAATTAGTTTAGCAAACAGTAGGTAGTGGGAGAGAAGTTCTAAATTAAAGATCAGCATGAGGAGGGAAACATGAAAAATGTGATGAACTCTAGGAAGTAAAAACAGTATGGTTAGAATATAAGGCATATGAAAGTGACAAATAATGATGCTGGATTTGTAGGTGGGTCAAATCATTAAGGACTTTTATCTCAAAAGTATGGGAGAAATTTAAGTGTTCAGAATTTTTTGTATTTGAAAGGTCACAGTATCAGTGGAATTAAGAATTAGAAAGGGGACAGATGAGAAGGGCTTACCTGATATCACACAAGTAGTCTGTAGAAAGCTGGGATTAAAACTAAGGCTTTCAGTACAGTTCAGTTGCTCAGTTGTATCCAACTCTTTGCGACCCCATGAACCGCAGCACGCCAGGCCTCCCTGTCCATCACCAACTCCCGGAGTCCACACAAACCCATGTCCATTGAGTCGGTGATGCTATCCAGCCATCTCATCCTCTGTCACCCCCTTCCTCTCCTGCCCTCAATCTTTCCCAGCATCAGAGTCTTTTCTAATGAGTCAGCTCTTCACATCAGGTGGCCAAAGTATTGGAGTTTCAGCTTCAACATCAGTCCTTCCAATGAACATCCAGGACTGATCTCCTTTAGAATGGACTGGTTGGATCTTCTTGCAGTCCAAGGGACTCTCAAGAGTCTTCTACAACCCCACAGTTCAAAAGCATCAATTCTTTGGCGCTCAGCTTTGTTTATAGTCCAACTCTCACATCCATACATGACCACTGGAAAAACCATAGCCTTGACTAGACGGACCTTTGTTTGCAAAGTAATGTCTCTGCTTTTTAATATGCTATCTAGGTTGGTCAAAACTTTAGCCTTTATCTTTTATATTACATCATACTTCTTCCTAGGGCAGTAGAGGTAAAGAGCTTGGACTCGGGAGTTCTGGCTTAATGTGTGACTTTAAGCAAATGACTCAGTACTCTGAATCTCCCTTAAAGTAGAGATCCTATCATTCACTTCATAGGCTCTTTAGGAGAATTAACTGTGTTATATTGTGAATCAGCTTGGCGTAAACTCAGTGAATATTAGCTATAAAATCAAAAAAGTAATGAGTTTCCTTTCTTCCAAAACATGAAACAATAACTCAAGACAGCATATGCAAAAATGAGATAATAGACAAATACTAGGCTTATCTGTCATCTAATTCATTTTTCTAAATTCCATTTATATGTGTTAATATGTGATATTTATTTTTCTCTTTCTGATTTACTTCACTCTGCATGACAGTCTCTCCAAAAAAGAGGGGATATATGTATATGTATATGTACATGTATATGTATATGTATAGCTGGTTCATTTTTACATACAGTAGAAAATAGCACGACTTTGTAAAGCAACTATACTCCAATAGAATTTTTTAATAGATAAATATAAGGCACTGCTTTTCAGTGCTAAAATTAGAAGTTTAAACAGTACAGTAAATACTGTGGGAGATAAGGAAAACTAGGGAGTTAGGAATGTCATGAGACTAGTGTAATTTGAGTGAAACTCTAAAGTATGGTCAAGAATTAGGTAAAACAAAGAAAGAAGGGCTTTTTGGACAGAAGGAGCAACAATAAACTAGTTACAATGAAGAATTTATGTTGAATATTAGGAATACAGTTAATAAAATCATTAATTTCTCATGTTTAATGCTTGATTTTTATATTCCTGGATCTAGGGGTCACATCAAAAATAGACACTTAAGTAGAAATCTACATACTGAATAGGGAGACCCTCACTCCACAAATTCTTCCTTTCACTTGATTCAGAACATGGGCCATCAAACTTCTACATCCCACCCCCTTATAACCTAACAGGATCCTATGGGGTCTTCCCCAAACAGACCCTTCCCACTTCATATCTTTTGCCTGACTCTTGTTTGTAGAAAAACTTTATTTTCCTAGCTTCTCCAAGTTCTAGAAAGTAAATTTCATCAAAATGAATAAGTAGAAAGAAAGGAAAACAGTCAAGCAAGACAAAATAATAATAGTTTAGCCATTAAAAAGGAGTCAAGGATCTTTAGTTCCTCCTCAAGTGCTGTAGATATTCTGAGATGTGTCCTTTGAGCTGTTTTGTAGAAACTGAAATTCCCCAGGTGGAAGAAGTTAACTGTATGCTGCCCACAAGCACATAGACCCCAGAGCATTTGGAACCAGAAGGTTGATGATGTTAAACTCCCAATTACTTGCCACCAACCAATCAGAAGAGTGTCCAAGCTGATCACACACCCCACAACTCTCCTCCCTCTCCTTGTCTTTAAAAAGCTTCCCTGAAAGCCAAGTCATCTGGAAATCCAGACCTTTGGAGCACTAGCTACCTGAATTCCTTGCTTGACACCCTTCAAGAAATGCTGCACTTTTCCTTCACTATAGCCCGATGTCAGTAACTTGGCTTTACTGAGCACAGGCTGGTAGACTCAAGTTTGGTTGATAACACCTTTTCCAAGTAGACGTTTGAAGTATTTCATTATGGGGAAACTGATCAGTCCAAAATAAAAGACTATAGGTGCCAACATTTGGGGGATCCTCTAAGGGAACAGCTACTCAGTCCAGTATTCTGACCTGGAGAATTTCATGGACTACAGAGTCCAGGGGTTCGCAAAGAGTTCGACAGAACTGAGCAACTTTCACTTCATAATAAAACAGCCAGGTCCCTGCCCAGTAATCCTGCAGTGAAACCTAATATTCATCATGTCTTTACACAAAACCACTTAGCTTTCAATCAACATATTAGTACTCATTCCTAAGTATGAACCTATAGTGAAGGACTACAAGATATGCTGATATATATCCTTCTTTTGTTCTCTGAGATTAATGTTTCTTGCTTTTCTATCCTTGACTGAGAATTAAAAGCAACAACAACAATGCAGGTTTGCCACTGGAAAACCCTAAGAATTATTTTCCAAGTCAAAGGAATAAACTTCCCCCTTTTTTAGTCTTCTTCCTTTTAGACCTAGTTTCTGCTCTTGTTACATCAAAGGTAAAGCAATAACATTAGCAGTCATTCATAAAGAGAGATTAGGTAAAACTCTTGCTTTGTGCAATTCAAAATTCCATATCCAATGGGAAAGTTTATTTGAAATACATCAAATACCTCCTAGTAGCCTTTGAGACAATAGTGTAAATGTTGCTTAAATAGTTTTCTTACAGAAGATTTCCTAAAAGACCATCTCTCTTTGATAAGAGTTTTTCTTTTCTTAATCTGTGCTCATTTACATACGTTTCTCCTCTAAGTTCTATAGTTTAGTCTTTTCTCTAATCATCCTGTCTAACAGGCTGATTACTTCATTATCTTTGATTACATTATTCTTGAATGATGCCTTTTCACACAAGTAGCCTTTCCATCTCTTCTTTCCTTAGATTAATATACCATATTTATGTTCCCCATATGAAATACTCTGAGTATTTTCAGTTTCATTATCTTGTTTCCAATATAGTAGCTTTTTTCCCTCCTAGCACTGGACTCATAGTGAATTTGTATTTTTATGTCTAATAGATGGGAAGCCTAGACCTAGAGTCAAGAAATCAACACTAGAGCAGCAGGACATTTTCAAAGAAAATTCCTCTGAAGGAATAAAAATGGAACAAATTGCAAAGAAAAAGATTATATTGGGAGACACCTGGAGGCCAATTTAAGAACTAGCACCTAAACAAAGGGAAATATCTGGGAAAATATTAGCCACCTTCATGAAAATTTCTGCCAAAGAAAGTGATACAGAATGTAATGAACTTGGGGAAAATTTCAATGAAACATCAATACTTGTTTTAGAGCAGAGTGATACTATTGAAGAGCATTGCCATGAATGTGGTATGCATGGAAATATGTTCAAATAAAACTCAGATTTAATTATACAAAGTAAATGTGATTTAAAGAAAACATAAATGTAGTGGGAAAACCTTCAGAGAGATTTAATTCATTCATATTTTCATTAAACATCATACACATCATACTGGAGAACAACCTTATAAAGGTGATGAATGTGGAAAGAGATTTAACCAGAGTTCCCATTTAACAAATCACAAGAGAATCATGCTGAAGAAAACCCCTATAAATGCAATGAATGTGGGAAGGTTTGCAGTTGCTGCTCAGTCCTTATTCAACATCAGAGAATTCATAGAGGGGAAAGACATTTTGAGTGTACTGAATACGGCATGATATTCAGTCATAGTACATACCTTACTCAACAGCAAAGAATTCATATGAGATAAAAGTTCTATGAATGTAACAAATGTGGGAAAACCTTCAGTGATCACTTAGGTCTTATTCAACATCATATTGCCCATACTGTAGAGAAACCTTTTAAATGTAATGACTGAGGAAATTTTTTCAGTTACTCTCAGGCCTCATTCAACATCAGGGAATACATACTAGAGAGAAACCATACAAATGCAATGAATATGGGCGTGCCTTTAGTGATTGTTCTGTCTATTCAACATCAAAGAACTCACACTGGAGAGAAGCCCTATGAGTGTAGTGAATGTTGGAAAGGCTGTGGTAACTACTCAGCTCTTATTCGACATCAAAGAACTCACACTGGAGAGAAGCCCTATGAGTGTAGTGAATGTTGGAAAGGCTGTGGTAACTACTCAGCTCTTATTCGACATCAAAGAACTCATACTGGAGAGAAGCTCTAGGAATGTAAGGGAATGTGGGTAAGATTTCAGCAGAAGTACATACCTTATTCAACATCAGAAAAGTTATACAAGAGAGAAACCATATAAATGTAATGAATATGGGAAAACGTTTGCCCAGAGTTCATCCCTTACACATGAAAGTTCATCCCTTACATATTAGAGTTCATACTGGAGAGAAACCTGAATGTGGGAAAGCTTTTAGTGACTGTTCAGGGCATATTCAACATCAGATAACTCACACTGGAGAGACACCCTATAAATGTATGTGGAAAAGCCCTCAGTCAGAATACAAACCTCACAAATCACCAGAAAATTCATACCAGTGAAAAATCTTATAAATGTAATGAATGTGGAAAAGCCTTTAGTTACTGCTCAGGCCTTATTCAACATCAGATCATTCATACTGGAGAGAAACCTTATGAATACAATAAATGCATCAAAGCCTTCAACTGAAGGATAGACCTTAAAAAACATCAGAAAACTCATATTTAAGAAAAACTCAACCAATGTAATGAATGTGGAAAAGTGTTTAGCAAGAACACATATCTTACAGAACATCAGAAAATTCATAGTGGAGAGAAGGCAAATATACATACTGAGTATAGGAAATCTGTTAGACAAAATCCTTTTTTGTTCAACCTGAAAAGCTTCATGTACAGAAAAGCTCTGAATGCCTTGACTGGCTACCATGGAGACCTTTCCCAAGGAACCAGGAGGACTGTAAAACTATCAACTTCCTAGAATGACCATATAGTTTAGTGGAAAGAGCACATGTCTGGGTTTGGCAAGTCCTGGTTTCTAATTCAGTTCTATTACTAACTAGGTCTATTAGTTATTTGCAGGTAACAAGTTATTTTGCTTGACCTCTTCAGACCTTCATTTACTCACCTGAAAAACCAGAAGGGCTGATTAATTGATATTTAATATCCACATTTATTGTTTTTATTACAAATGCAGGCTTCTGTAGATGTGGTTCTTAAATTGTGACTTATTTACATCAAGTGTGATGCAATGAAAATATAGGCCACATGCCACATATACTGTTTATTCCCCTTGTATTGGTTCTTCAAAATTCAACATTGTGATATAGATCAATGGAACAAAATAGAAAGCCCAGAGATAAATCCACACACAAATGGACACCTTATCTTTGACAAAGGAGGCAAGAATATACAATGGAGTAAAGACAATCTCTTTAACAAGTGGTGCTGGGAAAACTGGTCAACCACCTGTAAAAGAATGAAACTAGATCACTTTCTAACACCGCACACAAAAATAAACTCAAAATGGATTAAAGATCTAAATGTAAGACCAGAAACTATAAAACTCCTAGAGGAGAACATAGGCAAAACACTCTCAGACATAAATCACAGCAGGATCCTCTATGATCCACCTCCCAGAATTCTGGAAATAAAAGCAAAAATAAACAAATGGGATCTAATTAAAATTAAAAGCTTCTGCACAACAAAGGAAAATATAAGCAAGGTGAAAAGACAGCCTTCTGAATGGGAGAAAATAATAGCAAATGAAACAACTGACAAACAACTAATCTCAAAAATATACAAGCAACTTATGCAGCTCAATCCCAGAAAAATAAACGACCCAATCAAAAAATGGGCCAAAGAACTAAATAGACATTTCTCCAAAGAAGACATACGGATGGCTAACAAACACATGAAAAGATGCTCAACATCACTCATTATTAGAGAAAT
Organism: Capricornis sumatraensis; assembly: GCF_032405125.1. NCBI lineage: Eukaryota > Metazoa > Chordata > Mammalia > Artiodactyla > Bovidae > Capricornis > Capricornis sumatraensis. The sequence goes on from NC_091090.1 coordinate 34,678,006, forward strand.
GCAAATCAAAACCACAATGAGGTACCACTTCACACCAGTCAGAATGTCTGTAATCCAAAAGTCTGCAAGCAATAAATGCTGGAGAGGGTGTGGAGAAAAGGGAACCCTCCTGCACTGTTCATGGGAATGCAAACTAGTACAGCCACTATGGAGAACAGTGTGGCGATTCCTTAAAAAATTGCAAATAGAACTGCCTTATGACCCAGCAATCCCACTGCTGGGCATACACACCGAGGAAACCAGAATTAAAAGAGACACATGTACCCCAATGTTCATTGCAGCACTGTTTATAATAGCCAGGACATGGAAACAACCTAGATGTCCATCAGCAGATGAATGGATAAGAAAGCTGTGGTACATATATACAATGCAGTATTACTCAGCCATTAAAAAGAATACATTTGAATCAGTTCTGATGAGATGGATGAAACTGGAGCCGATTATACAGAGTGAAGTAAGCCAGGAAGAAAAACACCAATACAGTATACTAACACATATATATGGAATTTAGAAAGATGGCAATGACGACCCTGTATACAAGAAAGCAAAAAAGACACAGATGTGTATAGTGGACTTTTGGACTCAGAGGGAGAAGGAGAGGGTGGGATGATTTGGGAGAATGGCATTGAAACATGTATACTATCATGTAAGAATCGAATCACCAGTCTATGTCCGATGCAGGATATAGCATGCTTGGGGCTGGTGCACGGGGATGACCTAGAGAGATGTTATGGGGAAGGAGGTGGGAGGGGGGTTCATGTTTGGGAATGCATGTACACCCGTGATGGAGTCATGTCAATGTATGGCAAAACCAATACAGTATTGTAAAGTAAAATAAAGTAAAAATAAAAATTAAAAAAAATTCAACATTGTGAATATTGAAGAATATTGAGATAAAATAGTATAGATTCCATGAATTATTGCAGTAGGAAGATTGGGATCTTTAACTTAAGAATATATTGTTGGATAAAATCCCAGCAAAGAACAAATCAAACTGTTGGTATATAAAGCTTGCTTTCTTAGAATTCACCCAAACTTAATCTTGCAATGTAACTTTCTCAACATTTTCTACTATATTGAATATTGTTGCCATCATGTCCTAGATAAAAAGGAAGTAGAAACATGTCTTGGGAAAATTATCAAGAAAAGATGAAATTAGGAAGTGCATGTTATTTGTACACCTAAATACGTAAAGGTGTGCATATTCATATTCCCATATGAATGAGAATAAATTTTGAGATTCATAACATCTAGAAAAGTTGGTTGGCCTGTTGTCTGACTTCTTCCTGTGGTTATACAGACAGTGGCCTAAAAATATGAAGATTTATCTCAAAAGCCTATGATTTTGAATTCACTACCTAGGGAAAGAAAAAAATTCAGTTATGAAACTTCTCCAGTATATGGTTTTGAAGGGTCCAAAGTTACAAAGTCTGGTGTTTGTTTCAGTGTCTAAGCAGTCTGTTCACATGTAAGGATAAATGACAATGGACTTGCTACAAGCTTTGAGAAAACCTGGACTTCAGGCAGCAATGTATAAGCTTTTCTGAATTTATGTATCCTTTTATAAAAGTCATAAACTTTCTCACCAGAACAGATGCATGACATTTCGTGAGCAGTTACAAAATAAAGTTAACAGTACTAAAAACACATATACACTGTGCTAACAGTAATTTGAAAGTGTAAAGAATAAGAGATTTTATTCACAATAGCAATAGAAATATAAAATATTTAGGAATGAATTTAATAATAGGAAAACCAAAAATATATAAATAGTCTACACATACCCTTGAGAAATTGGATGCTCATTTGAGGGAACTGATATGGAAAATTAAGGGCACCAAATTCTCAACAGATAAGTCATATAAACTTTGGTCAGTAAATACTCTAACCTCTTAGGGTTAGTTCCTCCATCTGTGAAAGTTACTTTAAGGATTAAATGAGATGATATATAAAAGGTGGCAGACACTTTGTGGGAAATTTACTATTGTTATTATATAGCATTATTATATATAATATTAATTACATGTTATAATAACTTATACAATAATATATAGTATAGTATATAATATACAACAATATACTATAATAGTTATTGTAGTATGCTATTACAGTATATTATACAGATTATACACTAACATGTGAACTATTATGCTGTGAACTTGATGATATAAAGCATAAAGTATTGGATCAGTAAAAAAAAATGGTAGGCTCAGGAGTACAAGATATCCTTTCTATCAAATGATGATGATAATACTAGTGGCCCTGAATCCAAAATCGACTGGAAATGTACCTTGCCAGAGGACATTTTTTGAAGTCAGTTTTATTGGAATATACTTAAATCAATAATTTAAACTTTTCTCAAAACAAATGCTCTAGGCACTGATGGATTTACTAGAGGATTTGGTCAAACAGTAAAGAAAGAACTGTTCCATTCTTCTAGAGTGTAAAAAAGAATATACTCTTTCAACTCTTTCTGTGTCTAGTATAGCCTTGATACAAAAATCTGACAAGGACAATATTTAAAAAGAAAATTGAAGCCAGGCTCATTCATGATCATAGATACAAAACTCTTCAATAAAATATTGACCCACTATGTAGCCACATAAGTGTGAAAGATAATACAGGACTACCAGGTTGGATTTATCCAAAGAATGAAAGTTGGCTGAAGAATATAAATTCAATCCACACTAATTAATCCTATTAAGGAAGGAATTCTCTGACAGTCCAGTGGTTAGGACACCATCCTTGCATTGCAGGGGGCCTAAGTTTGATCCCTGGTCAGGGAACTAGACTCCCACAAGCTGTGCAGCCAAAGAAAAGAATATTAATATTATTTTTAAAATGAAAGAAACACATACGATCATCTCAATGGATGCAGAAATAAGATTCTACTTACTTCTCTGTATGTTTTATTTTGCAACAAAATGTAAAACTAAGCAAAGACAAACAAGGAAGCTTTTATGTTATCAATGTGTAAAGATTCCCAAAATATGTTGTGGGGCGTCAAAAGCAAACCCCAAACATATGAATCTATATATTCACATATAAGTGAATAAAGAAACTCCAGAAAGTTAAATAACAAATAGTAGAAACCTGTGAAAGGCAGAGAAAAAGTAGGAACCAGGTAGGTGAGTAACAGGGATGGGAAGGAAACTTTTAACTGTAAACTATTTATACTTCATCTGAACTCTATGAGTGTATTATCTTTTCAAAATGCGAAACAACCAAATAAATACAATTGCTTAAAAGCATTATTCAGAAGCCTTATAGGAAAGTGTACCTTCTTTAGAAGAGGTTCCCATTCCCTTGGAGCCTCACGTGTTATTTTCATTCATCCTTTGCTCCAATAGCTCAGGAGTCAGGCTTTATTCCTGGACAGTTGAAGATTTGGAAACCGGAATAACTAGTGACCACACAGATGAACATCTGCAGCTCTCCAGATGGGATTAGAAGTTTGAGATGCTTAGTCCTAACTGCAGGCTCAAGCTTTAAGTTTTTGCACAAATATTGACTAGCAATGGTGCCTGTGCATAGCATAACTAAACAGAAGACCCATGGTTAGCAACTCAAATTTATACACATAACTACAACAGGGGGCTATATAAATGGAATTCAGAACCTTTATCTATGAACAAACCATTCCTGTATCCTTTCAAGGTTAAACTCTTGAAATCTGCTTGCACATCCACCTGTGAAAAAAACTCATTTATTGTACACTGGTAGACCATTCAGCATTTATTCAACAAAATGTTGAGGATCTGCTATTTGACATGTTCTCCTCTAGATACTGGGATTGTATTTCTGAACAAAATGTGCAAAACTCTCTCCTCATTGTAATGGGAAATGCAGACCAGTGAATAAGTAAAATGTGTGTGAGTAGATGGTAATAAGTATGAATGAAAAAACATATGTATGAATGAAGAGATAATAGGGATGGCTTTTTTCTTTGTAATGTTTTGTAATTTTAAGCATGTTGAACAGGTAAAACTTCACTAATAAAGTGAAGCAGACCTGAAGGATATGAGGAAATGAGTTAGGCAAATGAGTATTTGGGAAAAGGTGTTTCTAGGCAAAAGAAACAACATGTGCAAAGGAATGAGGCAGGAATATGTCTGACTTGTTTGAGGAAAAGCAAGGAGCTAAAGGGGAGGATAAGATATGAAGGGAGAGCTCTTACAGGCCGCTAGAGGTGCTTTGACTTTTTTACTGGACAAAAGCGAAACTCTTGGAGAGTTTTGAACACTTGGAGAATTTTGCACTACTTCTGTGTTTAGAACAGACAGGAAAGGGGCAAGGTTACTAGCAGGAGGCCAGTGATGGGTCTACTGCAAAAATTTAGGTGAGAGATTGATAAATTATCTAGTATGATCGCAGTGGAAATAGTAAAAACTGGTTGGATTATGACTATATTTTGAAGGTGGAGCTGATGAGATGTAGGATCTGAGCAAAAGCAAAGATTCACAGATGCCTGCACAAATGGAGTAGTTTTCTTTTTTTTTTTTTTCAGTTCACTTCACTTCAGTCGCTTAGTCTTATCTGACTCTTTGCAACCCCATGAACTGCAGCATGCCAGGCCTCCCTGTCCATCACCAACTCCTGGAGTTGACTCAAACTCGTGTCCATTGAGTCGATGATGCCATCCAACCATCTCATCCTCTGTCGTCCCCTTCTCCCACCTTCAATCTTTCCCAGCATCAGGGTCTTTTCCAGTGAGTCAGCTTTTTGCATCAGGTGGCCAAAGTATTGGAGTTTCAGCTTCAGCATCAGTCCTTACAATGAATATTCAGGACTGATTTCCTTTAGGATGGACTGCTTGGATCTCCTTGCAGTCCAAGGGACTCTCAAACGTCTTCTCCAACACCACGGTTCAAAAGCATCAATTCTTCAGCGCTCGGCTTTCTTTAGACTCCAACTCTCATATCCATATATGACTACTGGAAAAACCATAGTTTTTACTAGACAGACCTTTGTTGGCAAAGTAATGTCTCTGCTTTTGAATATGCTGTCTAGGTTGGTCATAACTTTTCTTCCAAAGAGCAAGAGTTTTTAAATTTCATGGCTGCAGTCACCATCTTCAGTGATTTTGGAGCCCCCAAAATTAAAGTCTATCACTGTTTCCATTGCTTCCTCATCTACTTCTTTCTTTCTTTTTTCTTCACTGAGATGTGAAAGACTAGTGAAGAGAAAGTTTGGAGGGAGGATTAGGAATTCAGTTTTTGGCAATGTTAAGTATAAAATACTTGTCAAGAAGGCAGCTGGATATGTGAATTTGGAGTTTGAAGGAGCAGTCCAAGATGGAAAGACTTTTGCATATATGCGATATTTAAAGACTAAACCCTGGGCATGCTAATGGAAGACTCATACAAGAGACAGTTACAATGAAACATGTAATTAACACTATTGATGAGACTGAAATAATCTCGGGAATTCTAGGTATATTTCAGGAGTTTCTAAACCAGTCTTGAGTCAGCAAAAAGTTCCAGAAGGTAGTGTCTGAACTGAGATCCAAAGGACAAGTAGGGAATGGCAAATGGGAAAGGGAGAAGGAATTCCAGAGGAAATGCAACTTCTTCATCCAAAAGCAAGAGGACACGAAACAAGAATTCCCCTGCCTCCTTCCACTTCAACTCCTCTGTCACAGTTACTCTTCTGTCAGAGGCGGGACTATAGACGTTGGAGGGAAGTTATATTGGAGAAATTTGGCATTTGAATTCAGTGGGCAATATTTTTGTGGCTTCTAGTTACTTCTGTGTGAAGTTCTTATTTAGCATCTAGCACTGCAATTTCTGGAAGGTACTGCTCAGAGGCAGCCTCAAATAACAGGAGCCTTGGTGTGCAGGGACTTCCAAAAGCCCCATTCCCTGAGATCAGCTTCAGAAACAAATATCCTGTTTTCAAACATAGGAACTCCTGGTCCCCATCAAAACAGACCCAAACATTATCCAGTCAGAAATGGAATTCCAAAAAACCTGGTTCCTTTGCAGAGAAAGAAAAATCTCTTGAGATTTTTGATAGGTTCTTCTCAAGTGAGAGTTTCCTTATGGCTTTGCTCCATTGGCCCCTCCTTGGTTCCCTCTGCAGTTCCTCCTGTGAGCCCAGACAAACTTATGAAGAAGCAGGTCAGAGATTGAATATTTGGCAGAATGGGAAAAAGCAGACTTGGTGGAACCTTCTGATTCTCAAGAGGACAAAAGAGAGTCCAAGAAAAGGGAAGAGTGAGCTAGAGGAAGGAAGGAAAAAGACGTGGGAAAAAATAAAAGAAATCATTCCTATGTTTGAAAAACCATTTGTGGTAATGCAGTTGAATATCACTTTGCCAACAAAGGTCTGTACAGTCAAAGCTATGTTTTTTTTTTTTTTAATCAGTGGCCTATTTTCCTAACATATATAGGATTATCACTTGTTATCAAAGCTGTGGTTTTTCCAGTAGTCATGTGTGGATGTGAGAGCTGTGGACCATAAAGAAGGCTGAGTGCCGAAGAACTGATGCTTTCGAATTGTGGTACTAAAGAAGATTCTTGAGAGTCCCTTAAACTTCAAAGAGATTAAATCAGTCAGTCCTAAAGAAAATCAACCCTGAATATTAATTGAAAGACTGTTGCTGAAGCTGAAGCTTCAATACTTTGGCCACATGATGTGAAGAGCTGATTTATTGGAAAAGACCCTGATGCTGGGCAAGACTGGAAGAAAAAGAAGGGGGTGGCAAAGAATGAGACAGCATCAGCAACTCGACTGACAGGAATTTGAGCAAGCTCCAGGAAATAGTGAATCAGAGAGGAGCGTGGTATGCTGCAGTCCATGGTGTCACAAGTGTCTGACATGACTTAGCGACTGAACAATAACAACAAATTGAATATCAATGAGGGCACATTCATTTATAAGCAGAGTGGAGCCACTGAAGCTTGTTGGATAAGCCAGCGATCAGTGTATTCGAACTAACCTTAGCTGCAAGTTTTCTAGCAACTCCATTGTTTAACTATATTCAAACAATTGAACTAAATCTACTTCTAAATCTTACTTATTTTACCTTTCCTAAGGTATTTACTTTTCTAAAATTCATCTCTCGAGAAACAGTCTACTATAGAAGTGTGGCAGTCAAGTCCCACGTTCTCACCTTCCATGGAAAATTTTCAGCCTTCCGCTTGATAAATTAAGACAATTCTGATAAATTAAGACATTTGACTGTGACACACTGCCCCGGGGTGCTCTCCTCTCTGATTCCCATCATGGAAACAACTGGAAAAACTGAATCCTTCAAGCTGTTGTTGTTGACTTTTTTTTTTTTTTTAAATGTGGCCCGTTTTTAAAGTCTGTTGAATTTGTTACAATATTGCTTCCATTTTATGTTTTGGTTTTTTGGCCGTGAGGCATATGGAATCTTAGCTCCTGGAATCTGTGTCTCCTGCATTGGAAGGCAAAGTTTTAATCACTGGACCTCAAGAGAACTTCCAGGATGATTTTGTATACAACTTCATGGAGGAGGGAGAATGACAAATTCCACATTTACTTCTATTACCTCCTCCATTAAAGGGTTTTTCAAATTATAATCTGTTTATCATGCCTTGGTTATGTGCAAGTAGATGCAGATTAGCACAATCCACAGGAAGTATTTTTAATATTCAAAGGAAATAATATCAAATTTTAATATTTATACCTGCATTTGGTACAGAGAAGCATGGTAGGAAGATCAAGAAAAGACTAAATGCAAAATGTTGTTGTATTGGGATAAAGTTCTGGGAAAGACACGGAATAGAAAAAATAAATTGAAGGAAATAGATTTCTTTTCTCTCTCAATATATGTCGTACATGTGCTGTCACTTAAGTTCTGTCCGACTCTTTGTGATCCTATGGACTGTAGCCTGCCAGGCTCCTCTGTCCTTGGGATTTTCCAAACAAGAATACTGGAGTCAGTTGCCAGGCCCTTCTTCAGGAGATCTTCTCTACCCAGGGATCAAACCCATGTCTCTTTACATATCCTGCATAGGCAGGCGTGTTCTTTACCACTAGTGCCAATAGATGTTGGTAGGTGTTAAGTTATTATAGTTTTAAAATTCCTTTGATACAAGGAATTCATATCCTTCAGCAAAAATAGAAATTTGTGAAGAAAAATGTTAAATGTCCACTGGAAAAAATGTGAGAGGGAATGTCAAATTTGTCAAAATTATCTTGTGTGTGTGTGTGTGTGTGTGAGTTCAGTCATGCCCAACTCTTTGCGACACCGTGTACTGTAGCCCTCCAGGTTTTTGAGAATATTGGAATGGGTTGCCTCCAAGAATATTGGAATGGATTTCTTACTTTTCCTTACCTTGCTGCTGCTGCTGCTGCTAAGTCGCTTCAGTTGTGTCCGACTCTGTGCGACCCCACAGACGGCAGCCCACCAGGCTCCGTCATCCCTGGGATTCTCCAGGCAAGAACACTGGAGTGGGTTGCCATTTCCTTCTCCAAGGCATGAAAGTGAAAGTGAAGTCGCTCAGTCGTGTCTGACTCCTAGCGACCCCATGGACTGCAGCCCACCAGGCTCCTCCACCCATGGGATTTTCCAGGCAAGAGTACTGGAGTGGGGTGCCATTGCCTTCTCCATTCCTTACCTTAGGGGACTAAAAATGCCCCCAAAGTCATTGAAGTGTACAAGGGAAACAAAGTAAGCCATGTGTTCTTGGAGCCTGGGTAGCTCAGTCGGTAGAGCATCAGACTTTTAATCTGAGGGTCCAGGGTTCAAGTCCCTGTCCAGGCGGGAGATTTAAATACTTTCTTGTGTTAGAGGATCCTGGCTTTTTATCTCAAGGAAAATTTGGCTTAAACTTTGACCACTTTCACCTGTGTAGAGTGAGGAAACACCAAGAAGTCAGTTACCTTCAACCTTAACCAGTAGCTGAGATTTGATATTGTGTTTTAAGCAGAAGGAGATCTTAGCAGCTCTTAATAATGGAGTCTTCCTGAGGAACACAGTATAAAATGCTTAAGTGAAGTGAAGTCGCTCAGTCGTGTCTGACTCTTTGCAACCCCGTGGACTGTAACCTTCCAGATTCCTCTGTCCATGGGATTCTCCAGGCAGGAGTACTGGAGTAGGTTGCCATTTCCTTCTCCAATAAAATGCTTACAGCCCATGAAATATAAGAAAGCTATCCCTTTAGACCTGGGTGTATTCGAAAAGGAACTGGAAAGTATATTTGTCGAGTAAAGTATTCACTGGGTCAGGACTTCTAGATTTTCAGTTATTCTCTCTCACAACTGAGCTACTTAATAGATGGGAAAGCCCTGCACTAAGCCATGGTAATGTTACATTCTAATGATAAACATAAATGGTAGGAAGTTATTTCATAAATACTGCAGTATAATCTTTAGGTGAAATACTCACCCTACCCAAAAATATTGGCATATTTTACAATCCATTTCTGCAATTTTGTCCAATTGTGTGTTGATACAATTTCTTACTCAGTGGATTGTATTTTTCTTTAGAAATATACATTTCCTCCCTCCATCTCTGTGGAAGGATTGTACTCCCCATTTGAAGATTATATGATGGTTTACATAGAAAATCTTAAGGAGCTAAAAGCAAACAAAAATCCTCCTAGAACTATTAAGTATGTTTAGCAAAGTCACAGAATACAAGATCAAAATAGAAAAATCAATTGTATTTCTATATACTAGCAATAAAAAAAATGGACACCAAAATTAAAATACGGTGTGTGTTTGTTTGTTTGTTTTTTAAGTAAAGAAGCACTTAGATAAAAATCTACTCAAACATGTGAACATGTGCCTGCTGGAAACAGCAAAACGACAAAATTCTGATTAAAAAAAAAGCCTTAAATAAATGGAGAGAGATTATGTATTCATTGATCATAAAATGCAGCATAGCAAAGATGTCAACTCTCTTGAAAATGATGTACAAGTTTAACATAATTTAACATAATTCCTCTCACAATCCAGGAAAGATTTTTTGTAGCTATAGACATGACTGTTCTAAAATTTACGTGGAAAATCAAATGAGTTAGAATAACTAGAATGATTCTGAAAAACAGGAATAAAGTGGAAGAAATCATTCTTAGGATTTCAAGACTTATTGTATAGCTACAGAGTGTAATAAAGAGCATACATTAATTGGAAGAGGGATAGATATATGTCAATGAAACAGTACAGAGAATACAGAAAGCAACACATACAACTACATCTAAATAACTTTTTACAACAATGCAAAAGCAATTCAGTAGAGGAAGAAAAGTCTTACTTTTTTCTCATGATTGTGGGAGAGTAATTGGACACTCATTTTATACAAATTAAGATGCTTGCTCCTTGGAAGAAAAACTATGATAAACCTAGATGGCATATTAAAAAGCAGAGATGTAACTTTGCCACCAAAGATCTGTCTTGTCAAAGCTATGGTTTTTCTAGCAGTCATATATGGATGTGAGAGCTGGACCACAAAGAAGACTAAATGCCAAAGAACTGATGCTTTCGAACTGTGGTGCTGGAGAAGACTCTTGAGAGTCCTGTGAACAGCTAGAAGATCAAACCAACCAATCCTAAAGGAAATCATTGAATACTCATTGGAAGGACAGATGCTGAAGCTGAAGCTCCAATACTTTGGCCACCTGATGTGAAAAGCCGACTCATTGGAAAAGACCCTGATGTTGGGAAAGATTGAGGACATGAGGTGAAGGAAGTGACAGAGGATGAGATGATTGGTTGACATCATCAACTCAATGGACATGAGTTTGAGCAAACTCCCAGAGACAGTGAAGGACAGGGAAGCCTGGTGAATTGCCATCCATGGGGTCACAAAGAGTCAGATATGAATGAGTGACTGAACAAGAATTGGATATCTATAGGCAAAAGAAGTAAACCTCAGCTTACATCTCATATTTTATTTAAAAATTAACTGAAAATGCTTTATAGATTTAAAATAAAACATAAAACTTTAAAACTTTTGGGGAAAAAATGTGAGAATATTTGGGGGACTTGGTGCTTGATAGAGAGATAATAGGCATAACACCAAACACACAGTCCATAAAAGACAAACTTGACTAACTGGATTTCAAAATGAAAAACTTTCACTCTGCAATAGACTTTGCTGAGAAAATTTTAAAAGAGTTATAGACTGGGAGAATATATTTGCAGATAACATATCTGACAGAGACCTCTCAAAACTCCTTTTTAAAACAACAATCAATCCAATTAGAAAATGGGCAAAAAACATGAAGGGACATTTTACCAAAGAGGATATACAAATGGGAAATAAGCACATGAAAAGATGTTCAATATCACTAGTCATTTAGGAAATATAAATAAAGACCATGATGAGATATCACTACACATCTATTATAAGAGATAAAATAACAAATTACCAGTTTAACACCTGCTAAAGTTTGGCAAGAATGCAGAGAAACTGGATTTGTCATACATTGCTTATGGGAATGTAGAATGGTAAAACCACTCTGAAAAACAGTTTGTCAGTTTCTTAAAGAACTAAACACACACCATACAACTCAGCAATTTCACTCCTAGGCATTTATCTCGGAACAATGAAAACTTATATCCATACAAAACTGTGTACATTATTACTTATAGAAGCTTTATTCATAATAGCTCAAAACCTGAAAACAACCAAAATGTTCCTTAATAGGTGAATAGGTTAAAAACTGCTATATCTATACTATGGAACAGTATTGAACACTTAAAAAAAAAAAAGAATGAACTATTGATACATGAAACCTCAATACATTATCTTTGCAACTTCATGTGAATTTATAAGTATTTATAATAATTTCATGTGAATTTATAATTATTATTTCATTAGAATAATGTATTTATGGTATAACATACATACTTTGTCTTCTTCATGGACTTGGCCATGTGGCTTAGCTAGACTAATGAAATGCTAGTGGAAATGTCCAGTCTAATATATCAGAGAAGGCTTCAGCTCACAGTACTAAAGAAAGATAAAAGGCTTTTTACCTTCCAGATGGGCCCTCTCTAGAGACGTCACAAAGGCAGCTGCAAACAAGAGCTATGTTCAGGAACTTTCCAAAGGTTCTGCTCTCTAACACGGGAAAAAGATGGGTCTATCTTTAAAAAAAAAAAAAAAAGAAAGAAAAAATCATTTTTTTTAAGTCGAAATGACCCCAAACGAGATGCAATCGAAATTGTGACCCCCGTGTAATAATTTGAACAATAAATTGAGTTAACTTTATTGCAGGCGCACCGTCCTTGTGGAAATCTTGCCCCCTTGCAAGTGAATAAAGCATCTTTTATTCAAACGATTGTCTATGAGACTTTCGACAAACAACACAGGAGATGGTTAACACAATTCCTGTCTGATGGCACCAGAGTTGGCTACACGACTTTCGAGATTCTCCCCGAGAAGTGTCCATCCTGAGTTTTGCTCCGCGGGCTCTTCCTCTGCTTTTTCTGAGCGGCTAGCGGCTCCAGGTAAAGAACCGGCCTACCGACGCAGAAGACTCAAGAGATGTGGGCTTGATCCCTAGGTCGGAAAGATTCTCCTGGAGAAGGAAATGGCAACCCACTCCAGTATTCTTGCCTGGGAAATCCCATGAACAGAGGAACCAGGTGGGCTACAGTCCGTGGGGTCGCAAAGAGTTGGACACGACTGAGCTCTCGTGCGTGCATACATATATAGCGGCTTCAGGGAGGGGGAAAAGTGCTGGGGAGGGGTACATTGATAAGCTTGGTCACTCTTTGGCAGATTGGAAAACTGCAGATCTGGAGGTGATGATCCGAGGTCATCTGATTATGGAAGAGCGGATCTTCTATGTGTAAGGGAGAGTAGAGGTGAGGCGGAAACCATCAGAATGAAAGGAAATATATGTAGCACAAACGGTGATATAATCATTGAAAGGAAAAACAGTGACATCGCTCAAGAGACCAGCAGAGTGGCGCAGCGGAAGCGTGCTGGGCCCATAACCCAGAGGTCGATGGATCGAAACCATCCTCTGCTAGGAAGGTTTTTACACCTGTTTATTTTCGCCAGGAGTAGGACACGACTGAGCGACTGAACTGACTGATTTACGCTAAACTTTATTCCAATTTGATTCCAGGATACAAGAACAGAAACCAAGTCAATTTCTACATCTTCCATGTTTAATCAATAAAAATTCACGAGTTTGGTAATCCTCTAATTTGGGTTGTTTCCCACCTTACTTTAAAATCCCACGATTCTCCCACTAGGCAGTTCCAAACTCTTCTATCTGAAGTGGCACACTACTCCGAATTGTAAAATTCCTTCCATCCCTGGTGTCCAGAAGAAGAGCAATTGGAAATATTCTTTCTGTCCAGGTGGTCTTGTACATTGTATGCTACCTCATGGAGCAAGAAGTGATAAATTCCATATTTGCTTCTGTTACATCTTCCAGTAAAGAGGTTTTTCAACTTATTACCTACTCAAGATGTTTTGATTGATTGCATTCTATTAGTAAATGCAAATATAAATTAAACCCCAAATTTGCTTGTAACAGATTTGTGGTATCACTAAATATTAAAATTTCAGATTTCAATGTTTATACTTGTTTGGTACAGACTAGTATAGTAGGATGATCGAATAAAGACTTAAAGCATAAACATACATTATATTGGCATAGGATTCTATAGAAATGCAAGTTCAAGGAGAAAGAGATCGATGAAGTGCGAAATGTCTGGACCCATTTTTGGACCGTGTGGGTTTTGAAGGGAACCCTCTCTCCGAGTTCCTTAACTTAACCTTGAAATGATCTTTCTTCAAAGAGTTGTCTTCAATCCATGCCAATTTTATTATTAGGAGTTGTTCTAGAATCTTAAAACGTTGTTTCTTAATTTCTCAGAATGTTAGTCCCCTAGTTCACCCTGGCTTAGTCTGAATATTCAGCCTCAAATTAAATCTCCCACTCTTTTGCTCTCCTCCGAAAGCTTCGACCGCACTGGGTTAGGTGAAGATCGCAAATGAAGAGAGAGTCTGGGTGGCTGAGCTAGCGACTAAGCCGGGTGCCTGCGGAGGCGCTCAGGTTCGCGGCTCGCAGACAGGTAATCCCTTTGGCTCAGTCCGAGGTCTCGAGACCCCTCCAGACTGCTGCAGCGCCTGTAGAAGCAGTACGAACAATCGGAGGGCCGGATTCAGTCTCCGGGGGGCGACCCTGGATGGTGGGGCTACGTCCGGCGTTTATCATCCACGAGGCAATGACTGACCCCTACTGGCTGCAGGAACAAAAAGGCAAAGGAAAGAAGTGCGGGAATCCCCACCCAGCAACTCCCGCTTGAGTTGCTCCCGGCTGCTGGCGCCAAGATTGCAGTCTGGGCTGCACAGATCCTCGCGTCCGAGTCTCCAGTCTTGCGCTCCCGCGAGCTCCCCCACCCCTACTCACCCTGCGGGTCTCGGACTGCACTCATTATTCCAACTCCAGGGAACAGGAGGGCGCATGGATCAGGCCCGCCTTCCGCAGCCCGGCCCCTTCCTGCCGGCCGCTGCGGTAATCTGGAGACTCCGCGCCTGCCCAGCTCTAGCTCTGCGTGCCTGGGTGAACTCCGGCCGCGCGCTTCCTCTCCAATCCCTCTCCGCCTGCCGCGCGCTGCAACCTGGAGAGGAGAGAACAGAGGCCCGAGCGTCCAGCTTCTGCCTCAAAATAGCCGAGCAGGCCACCCCGACCGCCGACGTGCCGTGTGTCCTCTGTTTTCACCGGCTGCTGACTTTCGGATACCGGACCTGGAGGATGTGGAGCGCCCCGAGACCCTTGCTCTTTCCTCGTGCCGCGATGCCAACCGTCATCCGAACACTGCGCACTTCGACCGCGGCTGGGTCGTCGGGAAACCTCGGGAGCGGAAACCCTAAATCCAAGTCACCGACTCCGCTTCATTGATCCGCATGGGCAGTTACCTGAGCAAGCTGGGACTTTCGCCATCATCCCCAGCAGAAGGGCGCATAGACTTGTCGGAGAGGCCAGTGAACCGCCGGCCAACTCAGTCCCTTCATCAAGTCTACCGGATTCAGCACGTCCATCGTGCCCACCCTGCCCCTCGACACAGACCTGCGAGGAGGCCGCCGGACTGGGTTCCTACCAACCCCACCGCGTGGATGGTCAGTGAGGCTTGGAGGCGCTTTCCCATGAAGAGATGCCAGAATTCCATCATGGGGCCTCTTCCCTCAGACTGGTGGGAAGGTTACTTCAAGCGAAGTGTCTGGTCTCTGCGGCACCCCAGGGCAATATGGAGCCCAGTGACCATCAAGATCGTTCCTCCTGAGCGGACAGTGCCCCCCTCCGCTTCCCCAGAAGAGGTAATCAACTCTGCAGGGTCTTCGCCCTCTGAGAGGCTCCCAGACCCCTGTGCAAAGGAAACGGTGCTGAGGGCCCTCAAAGAGTGCAAGAAAGGGAAAGTGAAGTTCGAAGAACCACTGTTTCATGAGAACTTTGACTGTAAGAGAAGTATTCCAGAGACCAGACCATCTGCATTTAAACCTCTGGTGAAAGAGGGAGTCCTCACTTCTTTTGTGCCCAGGCCTGGGCCTCTGAAGAGAAGCCTCAACCCTTGGAGCTCAGATCACAGCTTGAATAAAAGGCCCAGTTGTTCCTCCATGGACTCCTTGACCAGCACACACACAGGCGACTCCCTTAACTCCAAAAGAAATGCTATCACAAGCTCTTTCAGCTCTTCTCGAGGTTTCTCGGAACCTTGGAAGAAAAGTATTCCCAGTGCATCACTCCAGATACCAGAGTGGCCAGTAAAAAAGAAAGAAAAATGTCATCAGTCTCACCCTCCAGTCCCACTGGTATCAGACGAGTCCCCAGAAACATCTGGAAGCTCTGGACAGCAAAATCAGATTCCACTGCTTCCATCTAGCCCTGAAAACCTGCTGTCTCTCACTCCACCTCCCCAGCTTGGTCATCCAGTCCCTGAAGACCTGGCGTTAGGGAAGAAAGCTGGACTCCAATCAAACAACAAAGCCAGAGAGAATACAACTGAGATCACCACAGACTCTGCCTCTGAGTCTAGGTCTGCTATTCAGTCTTCCCTATCTCTCACCCTGCCTTCTGCAGGCACAGCTCCAGCCCAGGGCACTGATCCTCAGTTGGAAAATTTAAATAAGTTACAGAAGTCTCCAGGTCCACCGGCCTTCCCACAACCCACTGGAGAGGTAATCAGTGCAGCCCATTCACCTTTGACAACAGCAAGCCTGCCAGCCCCATTTGGGTGCTCACAGTCAGACCCCCTTTCAGGCATCTCTTCGGACTCAAAACTCCCAGCTACTTTCATCCATCTGACCCCTGTTTCTCCCACATCACCAGTCACTGGCACCACACGGCTACCTTTGACTTCTCAGGCTGCCGCGCACCCGGACTCATCTGCTGTTATCTCTACAGCCCCCACTATGCAAAGTACTTCATCTAGACTGATGAGCAACCCAGCTCCCCATCCTCCTGCATCTGTGCCTCCTGTTGCAGCTTCTACTGACCACATGTCAAAACCCATTTTGGGGCTCCCACCCAATAGTGAGACTGGGACCTCCTTATACTCTAGAATTTCAGTCACAGCTGCTCCATCTTCAGCTCCGGGTACCTTAACTCCCACTTTCAGGCCTATCTTCGGCAGTGTAAGGCCACTTAAAACTATGCCCATGATAGCTCCTTTCTCTTTCAAGCAGGCCTCTCCTCCACCTACCCCTGCTTCTACCCATCTCTTCCATGGCCTGGTCAAGGCTACCTCTGTAGTCATGTCCACCACACCAGCTAGCACATCCAAAGACTCTTTTAAACCACCTTTGGATTTTGGTGTAGTGAATGTTACCAGTACCATGGGCAACACTTACTCCATCCCTTCCACTTGCCACCCTTTCCTTCTTGGGGCTGCCTGTGCCTTCAAGGCCAGTTTCTCCCCAGCTGCAGGCTTCATTTTGCCACCATGCCAACGTCCTACCATCCCTACTGTACACACAGTCACTATCTTTAGCCAGGTTCTTCCCAGTGCTGTCCAAATATCCCCTACCAGGAGCACTGCCAATTTTAGGGCTAGCTCTCTGTCCGCTTCAGCCCTAGGAAACACCAACCAGCCTGCATTGTCATCCAGGATCTCCAGTTCAACCTCAGCATTCGCAATTCCCTTGGGGTCAGGCCCAAGGCCACCTTTTCCACTATCCCTGGGAGCAACTCCCCAGCCTACATTTGGGATTGCATATGGGCAGAAGCAAGGAGCCCCCCAACCACCCCTTGGCCCAAGCTTCAGTAGCTCTCTCATTTTTGGAAACTCAACAGTGGCATCCTCAATCCCAGCACAAACTCTGACTCAACCATCCTTCAACAGTCCCACTCAGTCAACCTTTGGAGGTTTGGCACCATCAGCCTCCACCTTTTGCATCCCTACCAACCTCCGGCCAGATGTTAACAACACTCCAATAGCTTTTCCCTTTGGTCAGGCTAATACAAATTGTTTTGGAGTTGTTACCCCAACCCACCGGACTGGGGCTTGTGGCTCAGTGTTTGGTAGCACAGCCCCGAGACCTTTTGACTTTGGGGGATTAGTAACCCCTATGGACTGTGGTGAGACTGGGGTCAGTGTGACTGCTCCAGACATGAATTCCAACTCCAGAGCATTCAGCACTGGAGCAGTGCCAAGTGGGACAACTAGCACCATCACACCCTTGGGTAAAGGCTGGGGCCCAAAAAACCAGGGCCTGACCAGCCAGGGCACACCTTTTGCCTTGGGGAGGGCCAACATTTCTGCAAGAAAAACTATGTTTAGGGGCCCTTCCATGGATCCTTTTGCTCAGAGCACTCCTGTCCTTGGACCAGTCAAGGCAGGCAGCAGTTTTGGCTTTGGGATGCATTCTTCACCTCCCCAGGGCTCTGTTGGAAAAGGATCTTTCAGATCACCAGCCTCATCATTTCCCATTGGCACAAAATCAAAAACCTCAAGGAACAGGGAGCAAGGGCATTCTCGAAGGCATCATCCCCATAAGAAATAACCTGTGTTCCTTGCCATTCATACTGTGATGTGGACCTCAGTGTAGTGAATTGCCTCAGCATCTTCTAAGTCTCTATAGCAAAAATACCTGAGATCTAAGGTGAGAGCTTTGCACATTCGCCTTGTGGTCCTAATCTACATTCTAGAAGACGATGAAAGACTAAAGTATCAGTGATAATAGCAGAATGGAACTGAGTGGAACTAAATCTTTGGGACTGAACAGAGCCTTGCCTTCCCCTCCCTGCCCATTTCTTTCTGTGTCAAGGATGAGCTCAATCAGGACTCTGCCTCCTGCTTTTTTTCTGGGAACAGACATGACAGGGAGGCAACAAATACAGCCCTCTTGCAACTCTGGAAGGTGGAATAGATTCTTTCTAAATCTCAGCCTTCTTTTTATTTGGCTCAAAGAAGTGGTTCCTTTATCTGATTCCCTAGGGCAACCAAGTCCTCATTTCTCTCACCTTTGTTCCTCAATTGGTTTTCAGAGATGCTTTTATTTTTTTAACTTTTATATATTTTTGGAGAAGCTTTTAATGCAGTTTGACCTTGAATCCAACTTTTCTTTGAGGATCAGTGGTTAACCCATGAGAGTACCCGCAGGAGGGTTGGGGAGAAAAAGACACAGTGGTGCAATCTTGCTTCTGCTCTTTACACCATAGGTCATAATCCCTCCAGTATGAGCCAGAAATGCTCAGTTAGGGAACCAAAGCTTACAATTCATTTTTTTCTTTTAATTTGTATAATACCTTATATAGTCACCCTTTACATTCACATCCCTCCTAGCTGGGGTGGGTAGTGCAGTAAAACTCTTGGACCTGAGGAATAAAAGAGAAAAAGTACATAACCAATGTGAGGTCTATGAGTAAGCCTCAACATATTCCTTAGCACTTATCATCCTAATGAAAAAAAAAGGCAAGAATGACTCTATGAATACATCTATCTCCTGCTTTATGGATACCTTGAAAGAGACATAATTGGAAAAATAAACCATCTCAAATTGGTTGATACAATAAAAGTAAATTGTTGATGTGAGTTTATGGTATAGGAATTACTATCCAACTCACGTCTATTCTGAGGCAGAGAGATACTGAGAAACTTGCCCAATCTCAACCAGTTAGTAAAGGTTAAATTTGGGACTTAAATCCTCTTGGCTCCAAATTCTGTGCTCACTTATCCCTCCCTACAGCAAATCACCAAAGTTAGAACTCTAACCCAGGTATATATGACTCTAAATATTCATGCTATTTCACGTTTTAAAGACATTCCACAATCCAGGATTGCTGTCTTATAGAGTGGGGCGGGATAAGAGCAAAAGTATGAGACCCTTTCTACTACTCTTTACATGATAATTTAGCATTTATATAGTGATGGCTATATGCCCTGTATTGTTCTTTGCACCAGACATTCAGAGGAGATGGAAACTCCTGCTTTGGAGATAATAGTTTAGCGGGTTGATTGGTCAGTAGCCAGTGATTTCAAAATAAATGACAAAGGCTGGGGGAATGTAAGCAGAAGACAGAAGTTCATCTTACCAAAGAAGTCTTTGAACTTGATTTCTGTTTTAAGGTGTGTATTCTGGGAATAAACTGGGGAAGGGTATCACAGACCAAAGATAAAACGCCTTCAGAGGATCATCCAGAAAACAGAGCAGATCTGTTGGGATAACTGTTCAAGGAGTCTGACAAGCTTTGGGAGAAGCAGGGGCAGATCATAGATATGCTATAAACCATGTCCAGCGGTGTGGATAGGGTTCCAAATACAATGGAGAATCCTGGAAAGATTTTAAGTTAGGAAAAACACAAGTTTGGGTTTATATTGCTCTAGTTGCCCTGTGAGGAAGGAATCAAATGGAGACAGACTGGAGGCTGGAAATGTGTGGTAGACTGTGGAGACACCAACAAACAGACAGAGGTAATTGCCTGATTAACAATCACAATCAGAATAGTTTGAGCCAGGCCCCAAAGAACTGCAGTTCACTGAGGCCAAATGTTTTTTTCTCTCTTTCTTTCCTAACTCCAGGATAGGGGAAGACTGAAATAGGAACAATGTGAAGATTTTGAAAATTAATTGTAGTTTTTGGTTGTTTCGGGTTTTTGTGTTCGTTTCTCTCCCGGCATTCCCAGCCTCCTGCCCCCAAGAATTTGAAGAAACCATTTCATTTCATTTTTATTTAATTGGGTGAAGAGGAACAGAACAACCATCAGGTGGCCGGTTAGCTCAGTTGGTTAGAGCGTGGTGCTAATAACACCAAGGTCGTGGGTTCGATCCCCGTGCGGGCCAAGTGGCATGAGGTGATATTTTTGTTACATTTACACACAGATGAGAATTCTGGTCTCATATCCACTGGGGTGTCACAATTACTGTCTGAGAGATAAAGCTGGTTGATCTGAGAGATAAAGCTGGTTGAAATCCTTGATTTCCCCGAAGGTAGAAGTCCTGTAAAGAATCCGCCTAAAATGAAGAAGACCCAGGTTCCATCCATGCCTGGAGAAGGGAATGGCAACCCACTCCAGTGTTTTTTCCTGGACAGTCCCAAGGACAGAGAAGCCTGGCGGGCTACAGTCCATGAGTCGTGAAGAGTCAGACATGATTGAGGGACCAAGTGCAACACATTGAACCCCATCTGCAGGGCGAAAGCATAGCAGTGAGTGACTAGCAAGGAAAGTAGAGTGGCTCTGGGCATGTTTTTCCACTGGATAACTGATTCTGCAAAGAAACTGAATTTCTTGTACTATATTCATCTATAAATAAACTGTGAAACCATCGTTGCTTTCTATACTTCCACACTTAGGTTTTAACTAGTTCAGCAAAGGATGAAACAAGGTTTTTTAAATGACAGGTGGAAAAAAGTATTAATATCAGCACAGCAGTAAAGAAAAGAAAAGTGAAAGTTGGACAGTAGCCCGCCAGGCTCCTCTCTCTATCGAATTATCCAGGTAGAGTGGGAAGCCATTCCCTTATCCAGGGTATCATCCCCACCCAGAAATGGAACCGCGGCTTCCCACATTGCATTGCTGTCAGATCTTTACCATCTGAACCAGCTAAAAACAGCTTCTTTAATCATCTCTTTAGCAAAAAGTCAAAGGTCTGTCTAGTCAAAGCTATGGTTTTTCCAGTAGTCATGTTTGAGTGTGAGAGTTGTACTACAAAGAAAGCTGAGCACGAAATAACTGATGCTTTTGAACTGTGGTGTTGGAGAAGACTCTTGAGAGTCCCTTGGACTGCAAGGAGATGCAACCAGTCCATCCTAAAAGAAATCAACCCTGAATATTCATTGGAAGGACTGATGCTGAAGGTGAAACTCCAATACTTCGGCCACCTGATGTGAAGAACTGACTCACTGGAACTGACCTTGATGCTGGGAAAGATTGAAGGCAGGAGAAGTGGACGAGAGGAGGAGATGGTTGGATGGCATCACCGACTCGATGGACATGAGTTTGAGCAAGCTCTAGGAGCTGATGAAGGACAGGGAAGCCTGGAGTGCTGCAGTTGATGGGGTTGCAAAGAGTTGGACACAACTGAGTGACTGAACTGAACTGAACTGAATTGTCTTTTTATAAGAGGGAAACAGCTGTCAATGGCCAAACCTGGAACACTTAGAACTACAAATAATATGGTTTGGGATTATAATCCAAACTGCAGTGTAAAATACATATTCATAAATCCATACTGATATAAATAAATGATTGAAAAATAAGTCAGTGAATACAGCAGAAAGGATACTTTTCCTTTAAGAAAGAATTCCAACCTAAGTAAGTAAATAATCCCCCCGACCCACCCAAGACCCATCCATGGAGCTTACTTCCCTCCCTTCTGGAATATGGGCCATACTCAGTGACTAGCTTCTAAATAGTCCAGTGTTAGTGTTAGTTGCTCAGTTGTGTCTGACTGTTTGCGACCCCATGGACTGTAGCCTGCCAGGCTCCTCTGTCCAAAAGATTCTCCAGGCAAAAATACTGGAGTGGGTTGCCATTTCCTTCTCCAATAGTCCAGTACAAAGTAGGAAAACATAAGAACTTCAAAAGGGAGAAAAATGGCAAATACTACCTTAAAAATGATCAAAGTTGCCATCACCAATGGTAAGCCATGCTCCTATCATGTAACATCTGATGTAAAGTGATGGGACAAGTGCTTTATCTCTTTGTTCTCTCCCAAAAACCTATAACCTCAAGCTGTCACATGAAAAATATCAAACAAACCTAGACTGGAAGATAGTCAAGTATTCTATAAAAATACTTCATCCACACCAAGAAACAATCACAGACCAGGGGAGGCTGAATACAACGTGGGATCTTGGCGGTGTCGTGGAGGGGGTGTGGGGGAGTAGGGGGTGGAGTAGAAAGGACATTATGTAAGAACAGGTGTGATGTAGACAAAGTTAAGAGTTTAGTTATTAGTAAAATATCAACATTGGTTTTTTAGTTTTAACAAAGGTACCATGGTAATGTAAGAAGCTAATATTAAAGGAAGCTGGGTAATGGGTATAAGGAAATCCTGTTGTCTTTGCAACTTTTTGAAAATCACTTCAAAATGAAAATTTAATTTTCAAAATTCTCATAGAAAGCAGGTCTTTTTTGCCACCACTTAAATCAGCACCAACACAAATGCCTGATTGAGAGTAGGTCTATGATAGGTAGTTGTTAAAAGCTGAAGGAATGTGATTGATGTCTTCTTTTGGTGAGGGACATGCAGAGATGTTCACGTGGTGATATGTGCAAGATGGTGTATTCTTGTCCTGCAGAATATTCTCCCAGAGTCCCATTCCCATACTGAAATGCAAACCAGACCAATAACATTCATCTTCAACCTATAAAAGACATCTGAAATGGAGCTATATGGTTTAGGTTGAACTTGAAGCTCAGTGGGCTTCTCTCACAAAGTTTCAAACCACACCTGAAATGTTTTCTTTCCTGGCTTGACCCTAAGATATTTCCATTTGTGTCAATAAACATCTTAACCACTTCTCTTTGTTACATCTTGCCTGGCAAAACTGAGGTTATCTATCACACAGTGGTCCCTTTATAAAATCCAAGTTTTTCAGACAGAACAATGGCCAATGCAATGTTTTCTTGTGGAGCCTTCACAGAGCTTATACTTTTTTCAGGCAATATTAATCACTCCTTTTTTGAACTTGAATAATTCAGATTACGTTAATGCTGGGTGGGTTTTTCCCTTTTATTTTTACTATTTTAACAAAGTTTTTAAAAGGATGGAAAGCAAAGCACTGTGAGTGAAAACATTCTACAAGAGAAATATTCAAAATTATTAGACTGGGGCGGGGGGTTGCAACCAAAGAAACTAGAAAGCCATTTTATTAGACTTGAACACCTAAGCTGGGGGTGATGTTTCTGTGGTGTTAGTGGTCAGCACATTTGCTTTATATGCATAAATGTCCCCAGTTAAAAACTAGGCGGGAACAGCTCACTCTTCTGGTTTTTGTCACCTTACTGAAGTACAAAACTTTCCTTTGTAGTCTACTGCCCTCATGAACGGAGAAGGCAATGGCACCCCACTCCAGTACTTTTGCCTGGAAAATCCCATGAACGGAGGAGCCTGGTAGGCTGCAGCCCATGGGATCTTGAAGAGTCGGACACGACTGAGTGACTTCTCTTTCACTTTTCACTTTCATGCATTGGAGAAGGAAATGGCAACCCACTCCAGTGTTCTTGCCTGGAGAATCCCAGGGACTGGGGAGCCTGGTGGGCTGCTGTCTATGGGGTCGCACAGAGTCAGACACGACTGAAGCGACTTAGCAGCAGTAGCAGCAGCAGCCCTCATGAAGGTTCACAACTTCAAAACAAAGATTTTCCAATGCATGCTCACAACCACAGCCTTTTAAAGTACTTACTGCATTTTAACATTTCTTTACCTTGTTCTGACTCCAACTCCAACAAATTCACATGTGTGAATTTTATCTGGAGTATCTCCTTCCAGTCTGTGGCTAATGTTTTTCTCTCTTAGTGGACTTCTGAGGAAAAAGGGGTTCAGTTTTTGTAAGGCACAGTGTATCTTAGTCCTGTCTAACATATACTTGCTAATCTCAAAGGCATGGAAGTATTTTGCTACATTTTCTTCAAAAGGCTTTATTGTTTTCACTTTCACTCTTGAGCTATTGGCAATGACTTGAAATGCAAGCAACTGGCCTGTGAACGATTGAGGTACGCCTACCACAATTACATGCAAAGAGCTGACTCATTGGAAAAGACGGTGATGTTGGGAGGGATTGGGGGCAGGAGGAGAAGGGGACGACAGAGGATGAGATGGCTGGATGGCATCACTGACTCGACGGATGTGAGTCTGAGTGAACTCTGGGAGTTGGTAATGGACAGGGAGGCCTGGCATGCTGTGATTCATGGGGTTGCAAAGAGTCGGACATGACTGAGCAACTGAACTGAACTGAACTGAACTGACCACAATTACAAATGAATTATTGAATGAATGCAATCAAACAAGAAGCTAAAACCAACAAATGAAAAGCAAAAGGGGATGTTTCCAGATGCCTTCCATCTCTGGCATTTCTTTTCCTACCCAGAAATATTTTCAAAAACCTTCAATAAAAATTTTGTGTGTGGAGAAGGTGGAAAAGAATAGAGGAGGAAATGGAAGCAATGAATCAGAAGTTTCCCGTTCCCAGAAACTGCATGGAGATCTTGTGTCTGATGGAAATCATTGTTTAACCTCACAGTCCTTTCCTTTTTTTCCTAGTTCCCCTTGTCAGAGTTTGTACCCCCATCAGTACTCTCAGGGAATTATTCTGCAGTCTGCCTGGATCAAAGTCTCTCTGCTTTGCAATCTTTGGATATTTTGGCCTTAATCTATGATGTTACCATTTGGGAGTTTTCAATGAGTGCTCCAACAGTTACTGGAAACCACTGTTGTTTGTATAATCCCTACAACCAGTCTTAATTCTTTTTTGCATCCTGGAATATTTACCACACATAATGGTCAATAAATATTTGTGAATGGATCAATGAACACTTAATTTCTTTTTTCTACTATTGTGAAAGTGAAAAGAATAGAGTTGGACACCAAAGATGCTGATGGCTGCAGGAACTCCTAGAACCAGAAAGCAAAACTTATTCCTACTGTGTCTCTCCTGCACCCTCTGCCAACAAGAAAATAAATATTTAAAAAACCCAGGTCCCTTTTCAAAAAGCAGTCTAAAAGGCTGAATTTGGAGCTGAGAAGTGCATTAGAAAAAAACAAAACTGTTTTTCCTCCTCTGTGTCTTCTTCACTACTCACACAGAACACTTTACTTCAGAGAAGTCTGGCCAGTAAATATGTGGGAGTACTCCACCACCACCACCACCGAGTAATTCTGCAACACTAGCTGAGTGTCCTACAGTTTAACTCAATGCTGATATTATTTTTCTGGAGATAGCATCACATCCCACACGTTACAAGATTAGTCCCTTTAGACTACTCCCATTTCAGATGCCAATGGAACATAGTAGGTCCTTTTGTTATCCCAACGCATAAACAGATGGTACATTTCAATAGATTGTTGGAAACTAAAAGTCAAATAAATATCCTAAATTCAAACACAGACACACAGTAAGAGACATAGGATATCTTCAATAGACTAATTAGTAGACTCTATAGAAACTGAAAAAATAAATGATAAACTTGAAGGAAGGCCTAGAAACTACCCAAGTTGAAACATCAAGGGAAAAGAAAGAGCACTTAAGAATTATTGATTAACATATTTGTAATCAGAATCTCAGAAGGTGAAAAGAGAGAAAAGAGCAGAAAAGATATTGGGAGAGTTAATGACTAAGTATTTTCCCACGATAATGAAATACAGATATTCCTCACTTTTCAAAAGTTCACTTTGCTGCCACTTCATTTTTTGGAAAGACCTACGTTGCTTTTGTTTTGCTTCCCTGGTAGCTCAGATGGTAAAGTGTCTGTTTACAATGCGGGATACCCAGGTTCGATCCCTGGTTTGGGAAGATCTCCTGGGGAAGGAAATGGCAACCCACTCTATATTCCTGCCTGGAAAATCCCATGGACTGGGAGCCTGGTGGACTACAGTTCATGGAGTGGCAAAGAGTCGGACACGATGAAGTGACTTCACTAACTATTGTAGAGGCTGAGCTCACCAGGAGCAGCCAGGGTGGAACTGCCAAGTTCCTCCCCCAGGAACTATAACCCAGCATCTCAGTGTCAAGGCTGCTGCTGCTAAGTCACTTTAGTCATGTCCGACTCTGTATGACCCCAGGAACAGCAGCCCACCAGGCTCCTCCGTTCATGGGATTCTCCAGGCAAGAGTATTGAAGTGGGGTGCCATTGCACCATAGCTTTAAACTATGTCTATAAGCATCTGTGTTTTATTTCCACTTATTTTGTGCATCTGTATGCAAGAAGGGTGCTAAGGTAATCGCTTCTTCATGCCAATTCAACTTGTGAAATGTTTCATAGGAACATTTCCACTCTGTTTTTGGATGGCATCACTAACTCGATGGACATGAGTTTGAGCAACTTCCGAGAGTTGGTGAAGGACAGGAAAGCCTGGCGTGCTGCAGTCGATGGGGACACAAAGAATCGGACACGACTGAACAGCTGAACTGAACCGAACTACTTTCTGATAGTGGAGGAAACCTCTACATCAAACCTCAGCTCCAAGGTCAGAGAATTCCAAGCTATACCTAGCTAGCTAGCTATGTATCCAAAACAGTAAAATTTTCATCAGATTAGGTATGCCAGAAGATAATGGGATAACATTTGAAAGTGATGAGAGGCTAATTTTGTAAAATCTGTAAACCCAGAATTCTCTACCAAGCAAAAACTATTTTTCAGAACTGAATAAGAAATAAAAGTCTTTCCTGACAAACAAAAACTGGAGTGCGTTTCTATCAGACCTGAAAAATAGGAAATGTTATAAACTTGGCTCAGGAAGAGGAAATACAAAGTAATGAATATCCACAGAAATGGATACAATAGAGGTACATAAAAGGAATATTTTTTCCAATTTTAATCACTCTAAAAATGACTGACCGCATTAAGCAAAAGTAGTAGTGACATACTGTACAGGAATAGCATACATGAAAGCAAAATCTGTGGCGGCAATGACACACAATATAGGAGGAAGTATATTATTGCAAGCTTCTTACATGGTACAGTAAGTAGCATGATATAATTTGAAGGTAGATTTTGATTAGTTGTAGCTGTATATAGAAAACCCTAGGGAAACCACTAATGATTTGCTAAGACATACAAATGATAAGGCAATGCTCTAGAAGGGAAGAAAGAGATAAAAGAAAGGAACAAAGGGAAAAAAACACATAGAAAACAATTAATAAGAGAGTGGATTTTTTAAATACAAGTATATCATTTACATCATATCTAAATTAGTTAAATTCAACCATTATAGAAAGAGCCTGTCAGATTGGATAAAAAGAGTTCAGAGTCAACTACACGCTGGACTATTGTCCAATTTTGCACAAAAACTGTCATTTTCAGGTAAGATACATGCTAAAGTAACTTGATCCCTGGGTGAGAAAGATACCCTGGAAAAGGAAATGGCAACCCACTCTAGAATTCTTGCCTGGGAAAGTCCAATGGACAGAGGAGCCTGGCGGGCTACAGTCCATGTGGTCGCAAAAGTGTGGGACATGACTTAGCAACAAAAGCAGCTCTACCGGGAGTGGGGTTCGAACCCACGCGGACACATGTCCATTGGATCTTAAGTCCAACGCCTTAACCACTCGGCCATCCCGGTGGTGGGCCCCAAGGTCTACCTATCCGATATTACAGGCTTATAATTAATTAGACTTGCTAGTCCCTGGAAGACTATGAATAATTTTACAGGAGATTAGAGACCAAGTTTTAAAAAGAAAAATCCTTTTAATGTTTCTTGGAAAAAAAAAAACAACAATGAAACACAGTAAGTCTAGTTAATATCCATCACCACATATGTTACAAATTTTTTTCTTGTGATGAAAACTTTTAGGATCTATTCTTTTAAGGACTTCCAAATATTCAATAAAATATTGTTATTAATAATGATACTACCACAGTGTACCTTAGATCTCCATAACTTATTTTTTTTTATTACTGGAAATGTGTACCTTTTGACCCCTTTCATTTCTTTAATACCTGTAGCTTCCCTGATAGCTCAGTTGGTGAGGAATCTGCCCGTAATGTGGGAGACCTGGGTTTGACCCCTGGTTGGGAAGATCCCCTGGAGAAGGTAAAGGCTACCCACTCCAGTATTCTGGTCTGGATAATTTCATAAAATCACAAAGGGTCAGATACGACTGAGCAACTTTCACTATCATCTGTTTCCTAACTCTGGCAAACATTTTTATTATACGTTACTTATATATTTAAACAAACAAATAATGTTTGCTTTATGCCAAAGTAAAATGTTGAAACACATACTAACCACAAACTTAGGAAAAGACTGTTCTATAGCAGTGGTAGCAAGTAGCCACCAGACCTGAATTTAAACCAATTGATCTATCCATGATAATCATTTTGTGAACATTTGCACAACCAATCACTGTCACCCCCTGCTTTCTGAAATGAGCCAGCCAGGAATGTAGTCGCTTCAGTAAACATCCCTTTGAGTGCCAGCCAAACAACAAGAGTCTCTCCAGAAGAACCATGCTTCCACAGAATATGTCAATCCACTGACCCTCTGAAAGTCTACCCTAAGCCCCTTCCCAGAAAATATCAGTCATCAGCTCTTTCAAAGGGATGGTGCCTTACCAGCACTGCTCCCTCCTTAAATGAACATAGGCTTTGGATTTCAAGCAGTGAGTGGTGACAATGTCCCTCTATCAAATCTGAAATGCTGAAATTTCATTTTTTGCTGGGACTGTGTTTTCTGGGGGCAGGGGTGGAGGGGAAGGAAGGTAGTGTCACTGCTGAAGAACAAATGAAGTCAACAATCATTCCCAACTTGATGTCTTTGAGGTTATCTCCAATTTGTCAGATGACTGCAACAAAATTATTCAGTGAGTAAGTAACAAAAGCATTGCAGTGGACCATATGGGGACTGAACCCACATCCTTGGTGTCATTACCACCATGCTTTAACCAACTAAGCTGACTAGTCAACTGGCAAAGAAACCTTTTCACACAAAGGTAATACAAAGATTCAGATTGCTGTACCTGCTTAAAACTAAATAATACATCAACGAATTAGACAACAGAGAAAATAGATTCTCAGAAACATACAGTCTACCAGGACTGACTCATGATGAAAGAGAAAATCTGAAAAGCCCTATCACTACGAAGGAGATTGATCAGTAATCAGAAACCTCTCAACTAACAAATGTGTAGGACCAGATGGCTCCACTAGTGAATTCCACCAAACATTTAAAGAAGAATTAAGACCCATCCTTCTCAGACTCCTCCAAAAAGTCAGAGAGGGAGAATTCTTCCAAACACAGTTTGCCAGGCAAGCACTGTCCTGATCCCTAACAAAGAAAATGATGTCACCTCACATATTGAGGGATATAGAGAATTCGGTAAGAAACAAAAAGTTCTGGGTGATTTGCCTTATCATTTGCATACTAATTTGCATATCCCTCCTGTCTGCTAGTCCTGGAGTTTGAACTTGCCAAATTCTCCCCAATTCCTCACAAAAAATCTCTCAGCACCTGCAGATCTGGCTTGGGCTGGCAAAAGGGAGCCAGATTAGATCGTGCCACGCCCTCACCATCTCCTGTATGACCAGCATGTTTCCATTTATTGGACAAGAAAAAGTAGCTTGTTTTGAAAGAGGAAATTCCCAGGAATTCACATTTAGCAACTGTCCTGCGTAAAACCATCTGTGTCTGCAAATATCCTCATTCCTGACTAAAAGTGCTTTCTTACAGACGAAGAGTTATCTAAATACGAGTAACTGCTCTAAATGTGCTAGTGTTGTTCGGTCACAAAGTCGTGTCTGACTTTTTGGGACCCCATGGACTGTAGCCTGCAAGGCTCCTCTGTCCATGGAATTCTCCAGACAAGAGCACTGGAGAGGGTAGCCGTTCCCTTCTCCACAACTCAATGAGAATATCATTATTTTAAACGTTAAATGTCAAATGAACATGGGTCTTTACGCTCATCTCCTTCCCCTGCAAAGCAGCTTCAGGCTCAAATTTTGTCCAAGTACTGGGCTGGGTGCCTTGCTGCCTGTCTGTCTCTGGACTTCAGACCCTGACCTGTCTCTGCTTCTCACTGCTCCTCTCACTGGACCCTCCCCCTCAGTCTCCCCCTGCCTGAACTCTCTCTGTCTCTAATTGTCTCTCAATCTGCTCCTGTTTCTCTGAATACCTTCATTTCTGTTGCTCTCTGTGTCTTAGTCTGGTTCTCTTTCTTTCTCTTCGTCTCTGTCTCGGCCCTTGTCTCTCACTCAGTATCTTTCTACTTCCCTCCCCTCTTGCTTGCTCTGTCCTTACTTATCTCCCTTGCTCTATTTCTGTGTCTCACTTTTGGTCTCTGCGTCCCGTGAGTCACGTTCTTTCTCACTCTCTGTCTCTGCCCCTATTCCTCTCTCTTCAGACTTTCCCTGTCCTTTGCGATCTTCTCAATCGTGCTTTCTCCGTGAGGCTCAGTTTCTGTCTCTTAGGCTCTTCCTCATTGTCTCTACTGCTCTTCTTGTCACTTCATCCTTGTCTTTCTCTGTCTGTCTTTTAGTTTTCCTTCTTTTTCACTCACCAATCTTTTCCCATAATCAAATGTCACTCTTGGGCAAGTCCAGCTTCCAATCCAAGGGGTTTAGGGTTCTGATCAAGCCTTCCTGCTGAGGACACCTCCAAGCTCTGAGAGATTGGACCCAGTCTCACGGGGGCCCACTTAGCCTGCCTTAGCACTGCCAACAGTACATGTTCACCGGTTGGTTCAACCCTCACCAGGACCAGGAGTTAGCCAGCCAAGTGGCCTGAGTGTCTCTGGGAAGCTGGGAAGTGGAGGGAAAGTAAAGAGGAGTGGGGTGAGGGGAGGGATGGGCAGGAGTGTGGAAACAGAGGCATAAAGCCCATTCTGTGAGGGGTCCTTCCCTGCCTTTCTTGACTCCAAACCCTGAAGAGTAACACTGTTGCCTCTTCTGAGGATCAGTCCTAGCGCAGGTCACAGGTGGTGCTGCTGCTGCTGCTGCTGCTACGTCGCTTCAGTCGTGTCCGACTCTGTGCGACGCCACGGGCGGCAGGCCACCAGGCTCCCCCGTCCCTGGGATTCTCCAGGCAAGAACACTGGAGTGGGTTGCCATTTCCTTCTCCAGCGCATGAAAGTGAAAAGTGAAAGTGAAGTCGCTCAGTCGTGTCCGACTCACAGGTGCTACCCTGTAACAAACGCTGCTCTTGAACCACAGCCACTCATGTTGAGGTCTAGCCTCAGTGATTCCCATCATCATTTAACGTGTGCACCATGGTCTGACAGTCATGGGTGCTCGATTCCTGTCGAGCGATGAAAGAATGAGGTGTACCCTCCAATCTTCACTTACTCTTGATTTTCCTCCTACTTTGCTGGATACTTATTTGCAAGCTTCTCCATTTATTATTTAATGGCTTTGGGGTTGGTCCTGGGCTACCTCGTCTCCTCGAGTATTCTCAGAGTCTCCCTATCAATGTGGCTGTGGTGCTAGGCCTAGCTCTCAGGCAGGTATTCCACACTTTTGATTACCTCAGTCCTCAGGAAATAGAGTTCATTCACGCCAAATACTAAGAATTCCTCTTTGTTTCCCCCTAACTCCACGACGGGGGAGAGGAAGAATGTGCTTTCTTCTTTCTTTGAATATTAGTTTGTAGTCATTTGGGTTCACTGTGTTCCTTTTCCAGCTCCCGGCAAAGCCGTATTGATTCCTTTTCTTTTAATAGCATAAACACGAATGCAGACCACCGTGTCTGGCCGGTTAGCTCAGTTGGTTAGAGCGTGGTGCTAATAACGCCAAGGTCGCGGGTTCGATCCCCGCCAAGGTCGCGGGTTCGATCCCCGTACGGGCCAGGCTTGAGACGAGGGTTTATCCCTTTTAGGCTCACCGCCATATCCCAGTTCATGTCTGGGACACGAAGCTCTCGCTGAGAACTTTAACTGCAATCAATCGTACATCTTTCCTCATGTTTGACTCGCATCTGCAGAACGAAAGGATAGCAGTCAGTGACCCAGCAAGACATAGAGCGTCGCTTTGGCACATTTTGATCCACAGGATAACTGATTCCAGCAAAGACCTTCCTGGAGTATTTCCCTCCTAAAATAGACGATGAAACCATCTACACTTTCTACATTTCCACACTTGAGTCTTAACTAGATCAGCAAAAGATGAAACAAGGTTTTTCAAAGGCTATGTGAAAAAACTCTATTGATACAAACACAGCAGGAGAGAAACAGTTTTGTCAGCTGTCTCTTTATGAGCTGGAAAGAGCCGTCAATGGCCAAACCTGAAACACTTGGAACAACCGATAATATAGTTTGAGATAATGATGCAAACTAAGTATAAAATGTGTATTCATGGGTCCATACTGTTACAAATCAGTGATTAAATAAGTCAATCAATGAATACAGGAGAAGGGATGTATTTTTCTTACTCATGCATTCCAGCTAAGGTAAGAAACTACTCCCCACCCACTCACCAGGAGATGGAGCTTTAACCTCTCCCTTCTGGAATATGGGCCATCCTGACCGACTAGCTTCTAAATATCCAGGAAGAAGTAGGAAAACATAGGAAGAAACTTCACCAGGGAGAAAAATGGCAAACACTACCTTAAAAGTGATCGAGGTTGGCATCACTAATGGTAAGCTATCCTCCTATCAAGTCACATCTGAAAGGAAGTGATGGGACAAGTACTCTGTGGTCTCGTCCAGAAACCTGTAGCCCCAGGCCTTCGTGTGAAAACTATCAGACAAACCTAGACTGGAAGACAGCCATACAAATACCGGATAGAAAGAATTCATCCACACCAAGAAACAATCACAGACCAGAGGAGGCTGAACGCAATGTGGGATGCTGTGTGTGGGGGGTAGGGGAGACATTAGTGTAAGAACAGATGTGACACACACAAGTACATGCGTTTAGTTATTATTAAAATATCAGTGTTGGTTTCTTGGCTTTAATAAAGGTTCCATGGTAACCTAAGAAGCTAATGAAAGGAAACTCTGAAATGGGTACAAAGAAACGCTATTGTTTTTGTAACTTTTCTAAATATGCTCTAAAATAAAAAGTTATGTTTCAGTATTCGCATAGGAAACATGTCTGCTTCCCACCATTTAAATCAGAGTTGAGACAAATGCATGGTGGGCAGTAGGTCCATGACAGGCAGTTCTTAAAAGCCGAAGGAATGTGATTGATGTCTTCTTTGGTGAAGGACATGCAGAGATATTTACATGGTGATCTGTGCAAGCTGGTACATGCTGCAGATGATTCTCCCAGAGTCCCATTCCCACACTGAAATGCAAACCAGACCAATGACATTCGTCTTCAGCCTGTAAAAACATCTGAAATGGAGCTATATGGTGTATGTTGAACTTGAAGTTTGGTGAGTTTCTCTCACAAAGTTTCAAATAACACCTGAAATGTTTTCTTTCCTAACTTGGCCCTAAAATATTTCCATTCGTGTCAATAAACATCTTAACCACTGCTCTTTGTGATATCTTGCCCATTACAAAGGGCAAGACCATCTTGCCCTGTGTTCCCATGACACAATCCAAGATTGTCAGACCGAACAATGGCCAGTTCACTGTTCTTTTGTGGGGTTGTCCCAGAGATCGTACTTTGCCCAGGCAGTATTACTCACCCCTTCTTTTTTGAACTGGGAGATCAAAGGTTACTGTAATGTTGGGTGGGTTTGTTTTCTTGTTTTTGTTTTTAATTATTTGTGTGTGTGTGCACTCCAGTGCCTTTGATGTGCTTTACAGTGGGTGGTTCCTAACTTAGCTTTCCCATTAATTCACAAAACACTTGATAAAGTACAATAGGAGAGGTGAATCATATTGGGCAGAAAAATGCCAGTAGTCAAGTATGGATGTGAGAGTTGGACCATAAAGAAAGCTGATGCAGAAGAATTGATGTTTTTGAACTGTGGTGTTGGAGAAGACTCTTGAGAGTCCCTTGGACTGCAAGGAGATCCAACCAGTCCGTCCTAAAGGAAATCAGTCCAGAATATTCATTGGAAGGACTGATGCTGAAGCTGAAGCTCCAATACTTTGGCCATTTGATGAGAAGAGCTGATTCATTAGAAAAGACCCTGATGCTGGGAAAAATTGAAGGCGGGAGAAGAAGGGGACGACAGAGGATGTGATGGTTGCATGGCCTCATCGACTCAATAGACATGAGTTTGAGCAAGCAGCTGGAGATGGTAAAGGACAGGGAAGCCTAGTGTGCTGCAGTCCATGGGGTCGCAAAGAGTCGGACACGACTGAGCGACTGAACAGCAGCAAGTTTTGCAGGGAGCCTTTGTAGAGGCTGAGCGCATCAGAAGCGGCAAGGGTGGGGCCGCCAAGCTCCTCCCCCAGGAACTATACTCTGCATCTCAGCTTCAGGCTGCCACAGATTTGGACTGTGTCTGTGAGCATCTGTGCTTTATCTCCACTAACTTTGTACATTCATATGTAAGAAGTGTCCTAAGATAATTGTTTCTTCACTTCACGCCAATTCAGCTTGTGAAATGTTTTATAGGAATGCTCTGCTTTCTGATAGTGGAGGAAACCTGTACGTCAAACCTCAGCTCCAAGGTCAGAGAATTCCAAGCTATCTAATTCTCTATCTATCTGAAACGGCAGACTTTTCATCAGAAATTAGGTATGCCAGAAGATAATGGAATAGCATTTGAAAGTGATGGGAGGCTACTTTTTAAAAAAAATCTGTAAACCCAGAATGCTCTACCAAGGAAAAAAATATTTCCCAAAGCTGAATAGGAAATAAAAGTCCTTCCTGACAAACAAAAACTGAAGTGCATTACTATCAGACCTGCAAAACAGGAAATGTTATAAGGTGATCTCAGGAAGAGAGAATACAAAGCAATGAATATACACAGTAATGAATACAACAGAGGTGCATATAAGGAAGGTCTTCCCCAATTTTAATCACTCTAAAAGCGACTGACTGCATTAAGCAAAAATAGTAGTGGCATATTGTACAATAATAGCATACATGAAAGCAAAATCTGTGGCAGCAATGACACACAATATAGGAGGAAGTATATTATTGCAAGCTTCTTACATTGTAAAGGAAGCAGCATAGTACAGTTTGAAGGTAGATTTTGAATGATTGTAGCTATATATAGAAAACCCTAGGGAAAACACTATTTTTTTTAAGATTTTCACATATTTCAAAGACATGAAGAAAGAGATAAAAGAAAGGAGAACACAGAAAGCAACTAATAAGACAGTGGATTTTTTAAAAATACAAGTATATCATTTGCATTATATCTAAATTCCCTAAATCCACCAATTATAGACAGAACCTGTCAGATTGGATAAAAAGAGTTCAGAGTCAACTATATGCTGGACTATTATCCACTTTGCAGAAGAAACTATCATTTCCAGATAAGATACTTGCTAAAGTACCTGGATCCCTAAGCAGGAAGATCCCCTACAGAAGGAATGGCTACTCACGCCGGAACTCTCGACTGGGAGAATCCCAGACAGAGGAGCCTGCCAGGCAACAGTCACCAGAGTCCCAGAAGAATTGGACATGACTCGGCATCAACAAAACCAATTCTACCAGGAGTGGGGTTCGAACCCACACAGACAGATGTCTATTGGATCTTAAGTCCAACGCCTTAACCACTCGGCCATCCTGGTGGTGAGCAGTAGTACCTACAAGTCAAATATTACTGGGTTAAAATTCATTAGGCTTTCTAAATTCCATATATATGTGTTAATATACTGTATTGGTGTTTTTCTTTCTGACTTACTTCACTCTGTATAATAGGCTCCATCCAGTTTCATCCACATCATTAGAACCGATTCAAGCACATTCGTTTTAATAACTGAGTAATATTCTATTGTGTATATGTACCACAGCTTTCTTATCCATTCGTCTGCCGATGGACATCTAGGTTGCTTCCATATCCTAGCTACTGTAAACAGTGCTGCGATGAACATTGGGGTACATGTGTCTCTTTCAGTTCTGGTTTCCTCGGTGTGTATGCCCAGCAGTATATATGGAATTTAGAAAGGTGGTAACGATGAGCCTATATGTGAGACAGCAAAAGAGACACAGATAAAAAGGACAGACTTTTGGACTCTGTGGGAGAAGGCGAGGGTGGGATGACTTGAGAGAATAGCATTGAAGCATGTATATTACCATATGTGAAGTAGACCATCAGTCCAAGTTCGAAGTATGAAACACTGGGACCACCCTGAGGGATGGGATGGGGA
This sequence comes from Capricornis sumatraensis, assembly GCF_032405125.1. Lineage (NCBI taxonomy): Eukaryota > Metazoa > Chordata > Mammalia > Artiodactyla > Bovidae > Capricornis > Capricornis sumatraensis. Next base: position 34,714,259 of record NC_091090.1, read on the forward strand.
AGGAAGTGAGAGGGGAGTTCAGGATGGGGGACACATGTACACCCATGGCTGATTCATGTCAATGAATGGCAAAAACCACTACCATATTGTACAGTAATTAGCCTCCAACTAAATAAAATTTTTTAATTGATTAGGCTTCCCTGGTGGCTCAGATGGTAAAGAATCCTCCTGCAATGTAGGAGACCTGGAAATTAATTAGACTTTCTAGTCCCTGGAACATTATGAATAATTTTATACCCTTGAGATTGGAGACCAAGCTTTAAAGAGAAACAGTAAATCCCTATAATGCTTCTTGGAAAAACTAATGAAACACAGTAGGTCTAGTTAACATCCGTCTTATATACATCTTATATATATTTTTTCTTGTGATGAAAACTTTTAGGGTCTACTCTCTTAATGACTTCCAAATATTCAATACAGTATTATTATTAATAACTATACTACCATGGTGTACCTTACATCTCCATAACATGTCTTTTATAACTGGAAATTTGTACCTTCTGACCCCTTTCATTCCTTTAACCCATCCTCCACTCCCCTCTCAATCACCAAACTGTTCTCTGTGTCTAAAAACTTGATTTTGACTTATTTTGTTTTTTGGATTCCAAATGTAAGTAAAACATACAGGAGTTGTCTTTTCCTGTCTCACTTATTTCACTTAGTATAATTCTCTCAAGGCCTAAATCAATGAAAGGTCATCAATAGTAAAATCAGTATTTTTGTTATACATTGACATTGAAGTCACTCAGTCATGTCTGACCGTTTGCGATCCCATGGACTGTAGCCTACCAGGCCTCTCCGTCCATGGAATTTTCCAGGCAAGAGTACTGGAGTGGGTTGCCATTTCCTTCTCCAGGAGCTCTTCCCGACCCAGGGATCGAACCTGGGTCTCCCGCATTATAGGCACACTCTTTACCGTCTGAGCCACCAGAAAGCCCACTATTTTTCATTACGTGGATAGTTAAACAAACAAATAATGTTTGCTTTATGCCAAAACAAAATGTTGAGAAGACATACTAATCACAAACTTAGGAAAAGACTGTTCTATAGCAGTGGTAACAAGTAGCCACTAGACCCGAATTTAAACCAGTTGATCTATCCATGATACTCATTTTGTGAACATTTGCACAACCAATCACTATCAACCCCTGCTTTCTGAAATGAGCCAGCCAGGGATGCACTCACTTCAGTAAACATCCCTTTGAGTGCCAACCAAACAACAAGAGTCTCTCCAGAAGAACCATGCTTCCACAGAATATGTCAATCCACTGACCCTCTGAAAGTCTACCCTAAACCCCCTCTCATAAAATATCAGTCATCAGCTCTTCCAAAGGGATGGTGCCTTACCAGCACTGCTCCCTCCTTAAATGAACATCGGCTTTGGATTTCAAGCAGTGAGTGGTGAAAATGCCCCTTTGCCAAATCTGAAATGCTGAAATTTCATTTTTTTGCTGGGACTGTGTTTGCTGGGGGCAGGGGTGGAGGGGAAGGAAGGTAGTGTCACTGCTGAAGAACAAATGAAGTCAACAATCATTCCCAACTTGATGTCTGTGAGGTTATCTCCAATTTGTTAGATGACTGCAGCAAAAGTATTCAGTGAGTAAGTAATAAAAGGCTTGCACTGGCCCAGATGGGGACTGAACCCACATCCTTGGTGTTATTACCACCATGCTCTAACCAACTAGGCTGCTTAGTCAGCTGGCAAAGAAACCTTTTCATACAAAAGTAATACAAAGATTCAGATTCTGGTACCTGCTTAAAAATAATACATCAACCAATTGGACAAGATAGAAAGAAATAAATTCCCAGAAACATACAATCTACTGGGACTGAATACTGATGAAACAGAAAATCTGAACAGCCCTATTACTAGCAAGAAGTTGAATCGGTAATCAAAAACCTTCCAACAAACAAATGTCTAGGACCAGTAGCTTCACTAATACATCCTAGCAAACATTCAAAAAATTAAGACCAATCCTTCTCAGACTCATCCAAAAAATCACAGAGGGGGAAACTCTTCCAAACACATTTTACAAGACAAGCATTGCCCTGATACCTAACAAGGAAAAGGATGTCACCTCACATACTGAGGAACGGTATGCTGACTTATACATGACTTTGCGGTGAACTTTATGTTAACTAGAACAGCCTGTCTTGTGGCCGATCAAAAATATCTGGTATGCTTTGCTTTAATCATTAAAGAAGAGTGCATTGTCCAGAAGTAAAATATGTCTGCTTTGAAAATAGAGGTAAAGCTAAGCGATTTCTGTGATAGTCCAGGTCAAAGATGCTAGTGGCTAGAAGAAGATGATAGCGCTGGAGGTGGAAAGAAGTTGTCGGATTGTAGATAAACTTTTAGAGTAGAATCCCATCAACATTGGTTGATGGATTTTTCTTTCACTTAACATTTACTGATTGCCCATTGTGTACACTCTTGTAAGAACCAGGCACGGAGCAATGGACAAAGGAGATGAAAAATCCATGGCCCTGTGGAGCTTACTATTCTCATCCGGGAGACAGATGATGAACTATATAAATAAATATTTATACTTCTGATAATGATACGTTGCTATGAAGAAGAGTAAAGAATAGAGAAGATTTAGTGGTTTGACCTCCCCCCCCCCCAATTTGGACCATTTTATTAATACCTTCTTAACATTTTAAAATATTCCAACTCATGAACACAAGATAACTTTCCATTTACTTAGATCTTCTTTAATTTCAATGTTCTGTTGTTTTCAGGGTACATGTCCTAAACGTCCTTGGTTAATTTATTCTTGAGTATTTTTTTCTTTTCCATACTCATGTAAATGGAAGTGTTTTCTTCATTTCAGCTTTGGATTAGGGCAGTGTTTGGAACCAAAGACATGAGTAGGAAGAGGCAGAGAATGGCGGTTGACACCATGTAGAAACAGCCTTTAAAAGGTGACAAAACCTCCTCACGGTCACTGAACTAGAAAGCGGCAAGTCCAGGATGCTTCCCCAAGGGCCTTCTGCTGACTTCGGAGCTCGGAGCTCGAAGCTGTCCCGCCTCCCTGCTCTGGCCTCTGTGGATGTAGATGCTTCAACCAAGCGCCTCCCACATCTTTGTTTTTCTGTCTCTTATTGGTCAAGATGCTCGGAGAGGATTTTTTTAACCTGCTTCGTCGTTATTGCCAAAGATGGCTGTTTCATCCTCACCTCTATTTTCTTATGGGGACTCTACTGTTACCCTGGGCTCCCTGCCCGATTCCTGGTCCTGTTTGCCAGAAAATTACTACAAGCAAACTTCGTAGGCACGCAGCATCCTCCGCTCCAGCCAGGCGCACTGGATCAGAATCTCTGGAGTAGGGCCAGGAATCTGCATGTGTAACAGGCTCCCTACGTAACTGTGATGTTCCTCGGGGCTGGCGAGCTCAGGTTTGACAATTTTTAAAGAGATGCCCACGGAAGACCTTTTCTGGACTCTGAATAGCGATCTGACTGAGGTGGGGGAGGAAGTCATGAAGATTTATGGAGAAACAGGAATCCACAGCGGAGAAGGCAATGGCGCCCCACTCCAGTCCTCTTGCCTGGAAAATCCCATAGACGGAGGAGCCTGGTAGGCTGCGGTCCATGGGGTCGCAAACAGTCGGACACGACTGAGTGACTTCACTTTCACCTTTCATTTTCATGCATTGGAGAAGAAAATGGCAACCCACTCCAGTGTCCTTGCCTAGAGAATCGCAGGAACAGGGGAGCCTGGTGGGCTACCATCTACGGGGTTGCAGAGTCGGACACGACTTAAGCGACTTAGCAGCAGCAGCAGCAGCAGCAGGAATCCACAGAGTGAGAGGAGCAGGGGCAAGCATTCTGAGGCAGGAGTAATATTCTGCTGCTGCAGAAATATTCAAAGTGCTATAAGGGATCTAAGGAAAGTGGTGAGATTGTGGGTCAGAGGGTGGGGGTGAGATTGCGGGTCAGAGGGTGGGGGTGAGATTGATGGGGAGCAGGAAATAACGGGGAGACTGGAAAATAGACATGCCGAGACTGAAAGAGAGAGAGAGAGAGAGGAAACAGAGAGACTGAAGTAGAGAGGAGATGGAAAGAGAATTGAGGAACAAAGAGACGAACAGACTGAGTATTGAGGCAAATGAGGGGGACTGAAAGTATGCTGGAGGGTGGGGGTGGGGGGAAAGAGGGGCTCCTGAGGTAGAGAGTGATGGCTTCTGAGGGAGAGGGGAGAGTGAGGCACAGGCATGGAGACTGAGGGCCAGAGGGAAGGAAGATCAAGGGACAAGAAAGGAGAAAATCAAGAGCAGAGAGAGAATTGGATATCCAGGGGCCACAGCCACAGGGCTCTATATACAGACTCTGGCGTCCCTGCCTTGCTTGAATGGTTCCAACAGAAGCTTGACCTGTTCCAAGACAAGAGTCTGCAAACATACCTGAGCTACGGATCAAAGACTATAAACTGAAAGGCCAGCGCTTGGGACAATAGAGGAAGTCTTGAGGGAGTGGAGGGAACATAGCCCCTGGAGCCCGCCCACAAAGAACTGGACAGCATGGACATCGGGCCCGTGCCATGGCTGGGCCCTCTGCTCCTGGCTTCCCTCTGGGTGTCCTCAGCTCCAGGTAGGAGGATCCTGAGAGTCAGGCCGGAGCCCCCTTGGGGAGCCCCGGCCTGACTCTTTCCCCTCCACGTCCCACAGCTTCCCTCCTTCGGCGCCTTGGTGAGCACATCCTGAGGTTTCAGGAGAGCTCAGCCTTGGGCCTGGGGCTGGGCCCAGATTCTGTGACCCTCCCAAAAGAGGGGTGGTTGGAGCAGCCACTAGACCCCTTCAATGCCTCTGACAGACGCTCCTTCCTGCAGGTAAGGCCGGGAGAGAGGAGATCCACTGCCCACCCTACTCCGCCCCTCAGTCTCTGCTTTCTGTTCCTATCTCTACACCTCTGTCACCTCGTCCTCTCCCCAATCAGTCTTACCTGATATCTGCTGTCAGTATCCCTATGGCCCTTTAGTCTAGCCCCTCTGTTTCTTAGATTTGCCCTCTATCCCCTAGTCTCCCCTTCCTTTCTTTAGCCTCCCACTTTTTTTGTTCCTCAGGTCCTATCCTTCAGTCTTTCCTTTTCCCTGTCATTCACTCTCACTCCCTCATTGCCCCTCAACTACCACCCCCCTTCTCCCTGTCCTTCAGATTAATCACCAAATGCACCACCAAGTCTCAGTATGGAGCAAAAATCTGGATCAGCTTTGGAACCAGACCTGGCTCACAATAGGCACTTGGAGATATGTATTTAATGAATGAACAGACTTACCACTTTTATACCTACTCTTTTACACTTGCTCTCCCCACAGTCTCCAAAGATCATCTCACACAGGCCTTATTTCTAAATCCACCTGCATTTATTAATTATTCTACAATAATTATCTCAATATAGAGCAAGTGCCTACCACTTCCTAGCCACTATTCTTGACCCTGGGTTATCAGAGTGAAAGAGCTGACAAAAATATCTCCCCTTGTAGATATTATATTCTAGATGAGGAGACAAACAGGAGAGAAATGAACATGTAAATAAACAAGTCAACATCATATAAAAAAGATCCATTAGGGAAAGAGACCAGAATGAACAGGAAATAAAGAGTAGGTCAGAACTCTCACGATGCCATTTCTTCCTCCCCGTCCCACCTCTTAGCGGTACTGGGTAAATGACCAACATTGGACCAGCCAGGATGGACCTGTATTCCTGCATCTGGGAGGTGAAGGCAGCCTTGGACCTGGTTCAGTGATGAGAGGTAAGAAGCAAGCGTGAGGAAAGACAAGGGGAAGCTGGTGGAGGCGAGGAAGGGGAGTTGTATACTGTGAAGGGCTGTGAAGCCTGAGGTTTGCAAGAGTTGACACCCACCTCACACATATCCCCTTTGGACTCTTCACAGGGCACCCTGCAAATCTGGCCCCAATCTGGGGGGCCCTGGTGATAAGTCTGGAGCATAGATTTTATGGCCTGAGTATACCTGCCGAGGGGCTGGACATGGCCCAGCTCCGCTTCTTGTCCAGCCGCCATGCGTGAGTGGGGGTAGGGGATGTTTGGGGTCATTGGACTGAAGGTGGCTGTATTTTGGCTTCTCTGAATCTTTGTCTCTTCTTGCATTGCCCAAAGTTGACCTCTGAGTCCCTGGTCCCATGTTTTCTTCTCTGTCTTTCAGTGTTTTATTCTTTTTTCTGTCTTTCCGTCTCTCTCCCTCCCTATCCTTTATTTCTCCACCTCTTCCACTGTATTCTTATCTTTTGCTATTACACTATGACCTGCTGGTCCAGACTACCAGAATCACTTAGACGGATTACACAGCTTCCTCACTGGTCTCCTTGTTTCTGTCCTTCATCCCGTCAGTCTATTCTCCAGATGAAGAGCCAGAGTGATCATTAGCCCACAGTCCAGATCATCTCTCTCCTGGCTCAGATCCCTCACGTCTCTCATCGCACTCAGAGCAAAGACAAAACCTTTGCAACATCTCCTCCACCAGCCTCTGGATCTGCTGTGGAAGCTCCTATGCTGGCTTTGGAGGCTCCCCAGTTAGCTCTCTGGCCTCTCTCTCCCTCTTACTGGGCTCCAGGTACACTGAAGTTCTTGCTGTTCTCCAGACTTGCAGGCACATCGCTTCCTTGAGCCTTTGAACTCTGCCTTCTTCAGAGTGGGCTTCCCCCAGATATTTGTCTAGCTCCCTCTCTCACTTCCTTCAGTGCACCCTACTCCTATGCCAAATCCCTTCTCTTTCTTTCCTCCCTCACCTACTTTATTGTTCCCCCAGACTTATCTCTCCCTTTTCTGCTTTCTATCTCTGTATCTGTCTGTAATCATTCTGACTTTCTCTGCCTCACTCTTGTCTCCATCTTTGTGTGTCCCCGTCTGTATCACATTGCCTGTATATTCCTCTCTATCTCTTAATCTTTTCACAAGCTAAACTAGTTTCCAACTGCAGTAGGATGACACTAACTGCAAACTGTTTCAGAAAGGTTATGGAGGGGAGAAAGCATTTGGGATTAAAAAAAAAAAAAGATGTTAGGGTATTCCCTGGTGATTAGGTGATTAGGGCTTCACGATTCCACTGAAGGGGTCATGGGTTCGATCACTGCTAATTGGGGAACTAAAATCCCAGAAGCCTTGTGGTACTGCCAAGGGGAAAGAAAAAAAGGAAGGGCGTTAGATATATTCCAATATCTCTGTCTCTTTTTCTAATCGTGTCTCCCTCTTCGCCAATACCTCCTAACCTATCCAGCCTAGGCCCCCTCCTCTTCCTGAGTAGCTCTCTTTGACAGTCTCCAATCCCTCCTATAATTTAGATTTTCACCTAAACTGTCTTGAAGATTTTTCTTCTCCCACCTAGTCTGGAAGTGAAGAGTGGAAGCTTTCCAAATGAGTCTCCCCTGACCTAGGCACTTGTGCGGAAACGTGTAGGTATGGGGAATCCTCAGAAATACCTCATGAGAAAAAACCCTAGCTTCTGGCCAGGGTTGTCTCCATTCTTGTCTCTGGACCCCTGCCTGTAAATTGGGGAATCTTCAGGGATTCCTACCCATGGGAACCGACTCGGCCTCTTCTCTGACCCTAGGCTGGCAGATGCGGCCTCTGCCCGCCTCACACTCTCCCGCCTCTTCAACGTCTCCTCCACCAGCCGCTGGATCTGCTTCGGAGGTTCCTATGCTGGCTCCCTGGCTGCCTGGGCCCGGCTGAAGGTCCTGGGACCCCTCTGGGTGGACTGGGGGAAAGGAACTTGGACTGCGAGGTCCATAACTCAGATAATAGGAAAACCTCCTTCCACACCCTCCTCCCCCCAACCCCCCATCCCAATCTGCCTTCATAAGAGTTCAGTGTGTAGAAGGTAGGGACTTGCCTGAGATGACACGACGAGTGAGTGACACAGGGGCGGGCAGATATGGGATCCCAGTCCTTCAGCCCCCAGGCTGATAACTTGTTCTCCCTCAGTTTCCCCATCTATTTTTTGCCTCCATCGCCTCTTCCGCTCCGGTGCGGGCCACACTGGATTTCTCCAAGTATAACGACGTAAGGATGGCGGGGCGGTGGGCCGGCGGGGGGAGGAAGACCTCGGTGGTGCGGTGCACCTGATATTCTTCCGCGACCCGACTTTAGGTGGTGTCTAGAAGCCTAATGAACACTGCGATTGGCGGATCCCTGGAGGTATGAGTTGGGGTCCAGTCGGAGGGGGATAGGGAAAGAGAAAAGGCCTTGAGGATGGGGGCCAGAGAAAACGGCTGAAGCTTGCAAGGTGTTGGGGTCTCAGAGACTTGGGAGCCCCGAGAGGTGGGTGAATTTGGGAAGAACGCGAGAGCTGAAGATGGGTCTGGGTACTAAGAAGGGAGGACCCAACAGGGGCGGGGCTGATACGGGGGCGGGGCCTGAGGACGGACCACCCTATCAGGAGGCTGTATTCGTGTGGGCGGGGCCTGGGGTGGGACGGCCCGGAGGAGGAGCCGGGAAGAGGGCAGGGCCTCGAGCAAAAGCGACTTTCAACTGCCCCCTGTATGAATCGGAATGTGGAAAAGTGGGGAGCCCAGGGAGGATGAGGGTCACGGAAAGGGAAAGGCGGAACCCCTGGCCCAGGTCTTCACCAACGCCGCCTCTCGCTCTCCGCAGTGCCGGGCGGCGGCGTCCGCAGCCTTTGCGGAGGTGGAGCGGCGGCTGCGCGCGAGCCGTGGGGCTCGGGCAGCGCTGAGCGTGGAGCTGGGAGCGTGCGGGTCCCTGGAGCGCGCTGAGGACCAGGCAGAGCTTCTGGGGGCGCTGCAGGCACTCGTGGGAGGTGCGGTGCAGTACGATGGGCAAGCTGGAGCGCCGCTGAGTGTGCGACAGCTCTGCAGATTCCTCCTCGGGGATCGGGGCAACTGCAGGGGCAACTGCAGCGGCCCTGCACCCTACCGCGGGCTTCGTCGGGCAGTGCAGGTGAGAACCCCGAGCACCGCCAAGAGTGAGCAGAGCGAGGATTCCTGCTTCACCTCCTCTGTGTGAACTTGGGCAAGCGTAAACCCTTCTGCACCTTAGTTTCCTCCTCTGTAAAATGGGTATTGCATCTCAAAAGGACCTCGGAGGTGGAATGAGGTAGGAGCAGTATGACCTAGGGAACAGGGAGCCCGGAGCACAGTAGGCAGGTGATAGCGACTGTGCTTACTATTTTGCCTACATTGTCCTGTCCTCTTTCTGGGGCCTGCAAGAGTGTCTGCCACACAGCAAACTCTCAAATAGTATTTGTAGAATGAAGGAAAAACATTAGTCCGGGGGACACAGTTGTCCTCGGGACACAGTTCTCCTAGAGACCGGGGCTCCTAGCCTCGGACTCCCTCGGACTCCCAACCTCTACAATCCAGCTATCACTTTTCCATCGATGTCTGCACCAAATGCTGTGCGGTGCGCTTCACATATATTATCTCATCGAATTCTTAAAATAGTTCTAGGAAGTAAACACTACTATTGTCCCCAGACACAACTGAGGAAACTGAGATCTAAGATATTCTCACTTGCCCAAGATCAGCTTTACAGGTGAGAAGTTCCTAGTCATCTAGCACCTTAATTTCTAACCCACAGGGACCTAGGTCCCCAGCAACTCTGAGCAGTGACCCCAGGAAAACTCAGAAACTCACTCTTCTGACTTCTGACCTTTGACCTGTAGGGACCAATGGCTCCAGGCCCTGCCCTGGCTTGATGGCCAGGGTGGGGGCGGGGGGCAGCGGGGAGGGGGGGCAAGAAATGTATGTCTGCATATATGTATGTGTATTGTCCTTTAGGTTGTCACACACGGCCTGGGTCAGAGGTGTTTAAGCATTTCTCGGGCAGAGACAGTGGCACAGCTGAGGGTCACAGAACTCCAAGTGTCCAGCGTGGGTGACCGGCAGTGGTTGTACCAAACTTGTACCGAGTTCGGCTACTGTGAGTGACTGGCCCAACTCTCACCTCCAAAACGTACGGTCTCTGCTGTGCCCAGACAAGCCATCTCAAGGTGGTCCAGGCTCATTATGCTCCTTCTGAGACACTCCCAACCTCACTCCAGACATTATTCTATCACAGCCCTGATCATTCTAGGCCATCAGTGTCTTGGGCTGAGTGCGTCTCTGAGAGGACCGTGAACTCACTGAAGGGAGGGTCTGGAACTGTCTCAGTCATCACTGGGGAGAGCTCTGTACACGATTATTAAAGAGGTAGGGGGCTGGCTATATACTCCACATTGGTGAATCCCTCTCTCCACAGACGTCACCTGTGAGGTCCCCGGGTGCCCTTTCTCCCAGCTCCCAGCTCTGCCCTCCGAGCTTGAGCTATGTGAACAGGTGTTTGGGCTTTCAACCTCATCTGTAGCCCAGGCTGTGGCCCAGACCAACTCCTATTATGGTGGCCAGACCCCAGGGGCCACCCAAGTGCTGTTTGTTAATGGTGAGTGTGCCGTCAGAACTTGACTCCTTAGTGTCTATCTGGCTGTGGCTCAACACACCGTCCTCTCCTTTCTTTCCAGGGGATACAGATCCCTGGCATGTGCTAAGTGTAACACAGCCTTTGGGACCCTCCGAGCCAGCCCTTCTCATCCCTAGTGCCTCTCATTGCTTGGACATGGCACCTGAGAGACCCTCAGATTCCCCTGGCCTCCGCCTTGCGCGACAGGTAAGAGAGAAAAAGCTCTCAGTGATTTGCGTTATCATTTGCATGCTAATTTGCATGTTCCTGCTCTCTACTAGTGCTGGAGTCTGACCTTTCCAAATTCTCCCCACCTCTCTACAGAAAATCTCCCAGCAGCTGCAGACCTGGCTTGGGCTGGCAAAGGAGAGCCAGGTTAGGGGTGCTGTCTGAATCCTACACCCTCACCAACTACAGAAGAGCCACCTCAGTCCTGGCTGTGTCCATTTATTGGACAAGAAAAGGCAGCTTGTTCTGAAACAGGAAATTCCCAGGAATTCACATTTAGCAACTGTCCTGCATAAAACCATCTTGTGTCTGCATACATCCTCACTCCTGACTAAAAGTGCTTTGTTACAAAGAGTTCTATAAATTAAGTGATTATTCTCAATGTTCTGTCATTTTTGTCCAGTCACAAAGTCGTGTCCGACTCTTCGGGACCCCATGGACTCTAGCCTGCTAGGCTCCTCTGTCCATGGAATTCCCCAGAGAAGAACCCTGGAGAGGGTAGCTGCTCCCTTCTCCACAACTCAATGAGAATATCATTATTTTAAACGTCAAATGTCAAATGAACATGGCTCTATACCCTCGTCTCCTCCCCCTGCAAATCAGCTTCAGGCTCAAATTTTGTTCAAGTCCTGGGCTGGGTGCCTTGCTGCCTGTCTGTCTCTGGACTTCAGCAGACCCTGACCTGTCTCTGCTTCTCACTGCTCCTCTCACTGGACCCTCCCCCTCAGTCTCCCCCTGCCTGAACTCTCTCTGTCTCTAATTGTCTCTCAATCTGCTCCTGTTTCTCTGAATACCTTCATTTCTGTTGCTCTCTGTGTCTTAGTCTGGTTCTCTTTCTTTCTCTTCGTCTCTGTCTCGGCCCTTGTCTCTCACTCAGTATCTTTCTACTTCCCTCCCCTCTTGCTTGCTCTGTCCTTACTTATCTCCCTTGCTCTATTTCTGTGTCTCACTTTTGGTCTCTGCGTCCCGTGAGTCACGTTCTTTCTCACTCTCTGTCTCTGCCCCTATTCCTCTCTCTTCAGACTTTCCCTGTCCTTTGCGATCTTCTCAATCGTGCTTTCTCCGTGAGGCTCAGTTTCTGTCTCTTAGGCTCTTCCTCATTGTCTCTACTGCTCTTCTTGTCACTTCATCCTTGTCTTTCTCTGTCTGTCTTTTAGTTTTCCTTCTTTTTCACTCACCAATCTTTTCCCATAATCAAATGTCACTCTTGGGCAAGTCCAGCTTCCAATCCAAGGGGTTTAGGGTTCTGATCAAGCCTTCCTGCTGAGGACACCTCCAAGCTCTGAGAGATTGGACCCAGTCTCACGGGGGCCCACTTAGCCTGCCTTAGCACTGCCAACAGTACATGTTCACCGGTTGGTTCAACCCTCACCAGGACCAGGAGTTAGCCAGTCAAGTGGCCTGAGTGTCTCTGGGAAGCTGGGAAGTGGAGGGAAAGTAAAGAGGAGTGGGGTGAGGGGAGGGAAGGGCAGGAGTGTGGAAACAGAGGCATAAAGCCCATTCTGTGAGGGGTCCTTCCTTGCCTTTCTTGACTCCAAACCCTGAAGAGTAACACTGTTGCCTCTTCTGAGGATCAGTCCTAGCGCAGGTCACAGGTGGTGCTGCTGCTGCTGCTGCTACGTCGCTTCAGTCGTGTCCGACTCTGTGCGACGCCACGGGCGGCAGGCCACCAGGCTCCCCCGTCCCTGGGATTCTCCAGGCGAGAACACTGGAGTGGGTTGCCATTTCCTTCTCCAGCGCATGAAAGTGAAAAGTGAAAGTGAAGTCGCTCAGTCGTGTCCGACTCACAGGTGCTACCCTGTAACAAACGCTGCTCTTGAACCACAGCCACTCATGTTGAGGTCTAGCCTCAGTGATTCCCATCATCATTTAACGTGTGCACCATGGTCTGACAGTCATGGGTGCTCGATTCCTGTCGAGCGATGAAAGAATGAGGTCTACCCTCCAATCTTCACTTACTCTTGATTTTCCTCCTACTTTGCTGGATACTTATTTGCAAGCTTCTCCATTTATTATTTAATGGCTTTGGGGTTGGTCCTGGGCTACCTCGTCTCCTCGCGTATTCTCAGAGTCTCCCTATCAATGTGGCTGTGGTGCTAGGCCTAGCTCTCAGGCAGGTATTCCACACTTTTGATTACCTCAGTCCTCAGGAAATAGAGTTCATTCACGCCAAATACTAAGAATTCCTCTTCGTTTCCCCCTAACTCCACGACGGGGGAGAGGAAGAATGTGCTTTCTTCTTTCTTTGAATATTAGTTTGTAGTCATTTGGGTTCACTGTGTTCCTTTTCCAGCTCCCGGCAAAGCCGTATTGATTCCTTTTCTTTTAATAGCATAAACACGAATGCAGACCACCGTGTCTGGCCGGTTAGCTCAGTTGGTTAGAGCGTGGTGCTAATAACGCCAAGGTCGCGGGTTCGATCCCCGTACGGGCCAGGCTTGAGACGAGGGTTTATCCCTTTTAGGCTCACCGCCATATCCCAGTTCATGTCTGGGACACGAAGCTCTCGCTGAGAACTTTAACTGCAATCAATCGTACATCTTTCCTCATGTTTGACTCGCATCTGCAGAACGAAAGGATAGCAGTCAGTGACCCAGCAAGACATAGAGCGTCGCTTTGGCACATTTTGATCCACAGGATAACTGATTCCAGCGAAGAAACTGACCTTCCTGGAGTATTTCCCTCCTAAAATAGACGATGAAACCATCTACACTTTCTACATTTCCACACTTGAGTCTTAACTAGATCAGCAAAAGATGAAACAAGGTTTTTCAAAGGCTATGTGAAAAAACTCTATTGATACAAACACAGCAGGAGAGAAACAGTTTTGTCAGCTGTCTCTTTATGAGCTGGAAAGAGCCGTCAATGGCCAAACCTGAAACACTTGGAACAACCGATAATATAGTTTGAGATAATGATGCAAACTAAGTATAAAATGTGTATTCATGGGTCCATACTGTTACAAATCAGTGATTAAATAAGTCAATCAATGAATACAGGAGAAGGGATGTATTTTTCTTACTGATGCATTCCAGCTAAGGTAAGAAACTACTCCCCACCCACTCACCAGGAGATGGAGCTTTAACCTCTCCCTTCTGGAATATGGGCCATCCTGACCGACTAGCTTCTAAATATCCAGGAAGAAGTAGGAAAACATAGGAAGAAACTTCACCAGGGAGAAAAATGGCAAACACTACCTTAAAAGTGATCGAGGTTGGCATCACTAATGGTAAGCTATCCTCCTATCAAGTCACATCTGAAAGGAAGTGATGGCACAAGTACTCTGTGGTCTCGTCCAGAAACCTGTAGCCCCAGGCCTTCGTGTGAAAACTATCAGACAAACCTAGACTGGAAGACAGTCATACAAATACCGGATAGAAAGAATTCATCCACACCAAGAAACAATCACAGACCAGAGGAGGCTGAACGCAATGTGGGATGCCGTGTGTGGGGGGTAGGGGAGACATTAGTGTAAGAACAGATGTGACACACACAAGTACATGCGTTTAGTTATTATTAAAATATCAGTGTTGGTTTCTTGGCTTTAATAAAGGTTCCATGGTAACCTAAGAAGCTAATGAAAGGAAACTCTGAAATGGGTACAAAGAAACGCTATTGTTTTTGCAACTTTTCTAAATATGCTCCAAAATAAAAAGTTATGTTTCAGTATTCGCATAGGAAACGTGTCTGCTTCCCACCACTTAAATCAGAGTTGAGACAAATGCCTGGTGGGCAGTAGGTCCATGACAGGCAGTTCTTAAAAGCCGAAGGAATGTGATTGATGTCTTCTTTGGTGAAGGACATGCAGAGATATTTACATGGTGATCTGTGCAAGCTGGTACATGCTGCAGATGATTCTCCCAGAGTCCCATTCCCACACTGAAATGCAAACCAGACCAATGACATTCGTCTTCAGCCTGTAAAAACATCTGAAATGGAGCTATATGGTGTATGTTGAACTTGAAGTTTGGTGAGTTTCTCTCACAAAGTTTCAAATAACACCTGAAATGTTTTCTTTCCTAGCTTGGCCCTAAAATATTTCCGTTTGTGTCAATAAACATCTTAACCACTGCTCTTTGTGACATCTTGCCCTGCGTTCCCATGACACAATCCAAGATTGTCAGACAGAACAATGGCTAGTTCACTGTTCTTTCGTGGGGTTGTCCCAGAGATCATACTTTGCCCAGGCAGTATTACTCACCCTTTCTTCTTTGAACTGGGAGATCAAAGGTTACTTTAATGTTGGGTGGGTTTGTTTTCTTTCTTTTTTCTTTCTTTCTTTTTTTTTTTATTCTTATTTGTGTGTGTGCACTCAAGTGCCTTTGATGTGCTTAACAGTGGGTGGTTCCTAACTTAGTTTTCCCATTAATTCACAAAACACTTGATAAAGTACAATAGGAGAGGTGAATCATATTGGGCAGAAAAATTTTAATCCTATAGCAGTATGTGATTGCAATGAAGGAGTTCTTCAAATAGAAATAAATGGAAAACGTGACCTACCTTTACAGAAGTACTCGAGAAGCTACAGTTGTTGGGAAAAAAAAAAAAAAACAAACACAAAACAAAAGTCTGTTATTGCAAGAGATACTGGCAGCTTCCTGACGCTATTCACTAGCACCTGTGGAAGCAATATTGTTTATGCGGCCTAGATACAGAACACTCGTAGCAGTCTTATAGATTGAGGTTAGAAATAATCTACACTACCTGCCAGCCCTCTTCAAAGAAGTTGAGTAAATAAAAATCATAAATAGAGATTTTACATTTTCTCAAAGTCACGAGTATAATGACAGATTTGGAACAAAGAATCAGTGGGGTCTGACATCAGAGTTTGAGCTCTAAAGCATCATTGCATACTGCCTCATGCTCAGAGGAGAGGACTATTCTCTGATATTTATGCACCAAGTGTCTATTTCAGGAACTCAGACAAGTCAAGAACTTTATGACATTTTTAATGTAAGACATGTCTACCAAAGTTTTAATTGTCTGTATTTCTGTGTCAAACATCATTCTTGCATGTTTACATTTGCTGAATTCTTACCTTCCCTTTCCCTTTTGCATGCCTTTACCGTCCACATTGCTCTAAAATAAATAAGAACAGGCACACTCCTCTCTTGTAAGATACTGCTCTTTGACAGTGAGCGTAGCAAAAGATGTGGTGAAGTCCTTTCCAGCGCTCCATTTCATGTTATGTTTCTAGACTGATAAACACCACCGTTTTCCTTTTGTAGATTCGAAAGGGAGAAGTATTAGTATCTCCCATAGGAAGGTGCAAAGGTCAAACGATTTGGCTATGGATTTCAAAGGTTCAGAGGTTCAGAAGGTTTTTCTCATCTTGACTCAGCATGTAAACTTCTGTGCATATTTCAGACAAGAGAGGGTAAATGACTTGATAGAAATTTTGAGAAATAGGAAATAGTCCTGAGATTGTAGTGTTGATCTAAAGTTCTTGAGAAATGCATTGGTGAGCCAGGAAAGCGAAAACTCCTTCAAATCATGTTAGGAACCAACAGTCTACCGCAGCTGGCTCCGTGGCTTAGTTGGTGAAAGCGCCTGTCTAGTAAACAGGAGATCCTGGGTTCAAATCCCAGCGGGGCCTGGGGCAACACTGTTTTAAATAGAGCAAAACTAGTTAAAAAATGCGATTTGTTTACCTCCCATCAAGCCCCGGAGTACTTCGGAGTACTACGAATGCTCTCCCGATAGCCATAAGGCGACGGTGGTTCTCAGACATCTTGAGATGAGTATTAGAACTGCCTCTTGGTCTCCGATAGCCATAAGACGACGGTGGTTCTCAGATATCTTGAGATGAGTATTAGAACTGCCTCTTGGTCTTTCCTTTGCATTTTAAATCATCTCAGACATCTTGAGATGAGAATTAGAACTGCCTCTTGGTCTTTCCTTTGCATTTTAGATCAGGTCTCAGACGTTGCCAGTTTGGTTTTGTGGGATCTCTTCAATTGTGTTTGCCTCCTAGAACTTTTACCACGATGGAGACATTTGCTTTTCTTCATGGAATCATTGAATTGTCATGTTCCCCCTTCAGAGCCACTCCCTCCCCCACCAACTCCCACCACCCCGATTTGGCACCAACTTTAGGAGTGCCTTACAGTCACGCTTCTCAAAATTTTATGAGCATATGAATGACCTGGTGTGGTCCATTATAATGAGGGTTTTAAATGACTGCATCTGCACCAAGGGCCTGAAAGTCAGCATTTCTACCATCTCAGACTCTACACTACTGTTCCATGGAGGATACTTCATGAACCAAGGCTAGAGACTTACTGGTCTAGTTCAAGTGTGTTTTCAAGCTCTGCACTTTCATATGTTGCAGCTGTCTTCCTGAATCACTAGGTAATCCAGCATTGTTTTTACTCATTTGTCCTTAGTGAATGAAATGAAATGAAATCAAAAGAAATAAAAGAAGAGGAAAGACATTCTAATATAAATTACGGTAGTGTAAATCAAGTTGTGTTGTAACTGTTTCCTCTTTTCGATGCGAAATGGACTCGACGATACTGGAAATTTTGGAAGGAGAAGAACTGAGGTTATATCTAAAAGAGGATAAAAAACAGTCAATGAAAAAAATACACAAAATTATCTTCTTTTTTTTTTTTTTAAGGTGCGGGCAAACTGACTTTTTAAAGCATTCTTTGCTTATGAACTTCAACTGTTTAAAAAGTACATTTTTTTGATCTGAAAAGCCTTTGTGCGTTCACGAGTCACATAAGTCAAAGGGCCCTTTGCAACCAGTTGCTTGCATAATTTTTCAGGACATCTGGTAGGGTCAGGATTGGGTACATTGTGGGGCTACTCCTTACTGGCTTAAAAATAAACTTCTAATCAAATTATGGGAAACTAAATCCCAAACTTGCTGATTGGGAAAGACTGTGTCTCTACTCTGTTTCCTGCAACGTTGTGACCAATCCTAGTTTTAGTTTTGCTGAGAGCAGGAGCTTTCAGCGCTGCTATTTGTGAAAGATGCCAACGCAGAGCTGATGCAGAGAAATCCGGAATTTCTCACATGGAATTTAATGAAAGACTACAGTTTCGCTGCTGAGCACCTTCCTGGGGCACGAGGGAAGTGAGGGGAAGAGGGAAAATACAATGAGGAAGGTCAGGTGAAATGAAGAGAAAAACAAAGGAGAGGCAAGGTGGGCATCTGTCGAACAGATTCAGATCGCTCAAAGCACAGTCCTTCCAGGGCAGTGTGAGTGACGCTGGATAATAAGTTGACTGGTGATTCCCACCTCGACTTATTCCGGCGCAAAGTCCAGTCCCATGAATTCCCAAACACTACTCCTTTTGGCACTTCTTTCGGCACTCCTTTCTGAGAGTCAAGAGGGCATAGGCCATCCCAGCCCCGCTCGGCAGTCTCCTCCAGACGAGCCTGGCCCTCTCGGAAGTTCGGTGGTCTTCAGGATTCTGTGCGTTGTGTTCTGGCTCCAACGATGAGGAAGAGAGGTGGAAATCAAAGGCACAGGACAGTATCGGGTTGTCGCTCGTAATCAAATGCCCTTGGAACCTGAGGACACCCTGCCTGATGTTTGGGAAGGTGTTTGGTCTCTGCTCCCTCCTAGCTCAGGCGGTAAAGAATCTGCCTGCAATGCGGGAGACCCGGCTTTGATCCCTGGGTCGGGAACATGCCCCCTCCGGTAGGTTGTTTCCAGATGTCCAGCCTGGAGAATCCCATGCACAGAGGAGCCTGGCAGGCTACAGTCCATGGGGCGGCAAGAGTCGGACACGACTTAGCGACTAAACCACCCCCACTACTGAGTTAGGTTTGGTTATGAGCCATAGAGTTTCGATGTTATTCTTTTAGCAAAAGTTTTTGAAACGGTGGAAAGCGAGTGAAAACATTCTGCAAGAGAAATATTCAAAATTACTAGATCGGGGGCGTGGCCGGGGGGGGGGGCAGTGGGGAGCAACCAGGGAACCGAGTATGCCGTTTTTTGGGACTTGTAATGTCTCTACTGGGCGTGACGTTTCCGTGGTGCAGTGGTTAGCACGTTCGCCTTACACGCGAAAGGTCCCCGGTTCGAAACCGGGCGGAAACAGCCCGATCAGCCGGCTTTTGCTGTCTTATAGACAAGTGCAAAGATTTCCTTCGGATTTTGCTGCCCTGTCCAAGGTTCCCGATTCCAACGTATCCTCAGAGCACCCGTGCCTCTCATCTACGGCCTTTTAAAATACTTACTCTATTTTAACATTTCTTGACGTTCCTCGGACTCCAGCAGCTTTACAATGTGTCAGTTATAATGTTCTCTCCTAGTGCAATTTTGAGGAAAAAGGGGTCGGTTTTTGTGAGGTACGGGGGTAGCTGAATGCTTATGATGTCCTGGACGCTCAGTGCTCCTTCTGTCCTGTCTAACATATAGCCGCTCGTCTCAAATGCATGGAAGTATTTCGCTACATTTTCTTCACCAAGCTTTATTGTTTTCGCTTTCACCGTTAGCCTATGGGCAAATGATTTGAAATGCAACCGACTGGCCGGAAGCAACTGAGGTAGGCCTACAGCAGTACAAGTGAATCAACGAAAGAATGCAATCAGTCAAACAAGAAGCTAAAAACAACAGACGAAAAAAAAGGGGGAGGTTTCCAGATGTCTTCCATCTCCGGCAGTTTGTTTTTCCCCTTACCAGAAATATTTTCGAAAACCTTCGACATGAAATCTGTGTGTGCAGACGGTGGAAAGGAATGGCGGAGGGGATGGAAGCAATGAATCAGAAGTTTCCTGTCCCCAGAAACTACACGGAGATCTTGTACCGGGTGGAGACCGTTGCTTAATCTCACTGTCCTTTCCTTTTTCTCCTAATTCCCCGGGTCCGCGTGCGGATCCCCACCAGTACCCTCAGGGAATTATTCCGTAGTCCGCCTGGACCCGAATCTCTGCTCAAATGTTTCCACCACGCGGTCGACGCCGACTCGCCCCTTTTCTGGGAGCCCAGGCAGCACGCGGTCATCTGCAGCCAGACCCAATTACCCACCCACCTAGGCTCGCCTGGGCGGACTGGTCACATTCGGCCACGGGTTGTCCTTCAATCGCACAGACCCGTCGCTTCCCCGGGTTCAAAAGACAGTTCCATTTAGGCACAGAACAGTACCGGCTGAGATCGGAATGGAGTTGAGGTGCGTTTGTCTGCGTGTGTGTTTCGAGACAGGGCTGTGGGACAGACATACACGGAACGGGGCCTGGCACCCTCGCAGGCAGGGTATCTAGGCCAGCAGCGGCTCTTCTCGGACGGTTCGGGGACTCTGCATCCAGATCAACAGGAAGCGCGCGACGGGCAGGCGGAGAAGGTCCGCGTCGCCCCCGGGAAACCAGAACTGTTCACGGAGTCAGGACCATGAACAGCGCACTCTGGATTTGCCGAGCGGTGAGAGGGATTTCTCAAAAGTGAGAAAGGATAGGGGGAAATGTTTTAATGGTACATTGAGTCGGTGGCGCGTGTGTTTTAGGCACAGACTTAAAAAAAAAAAAAAAAAAAAACCACACATAAAATACCGTACACGGTATTTCCGTTGTTGCTGCTGTTCAGTCGCTAAGTCGTGTCGCACTCTTTGGGACCCCACGGATTGCAGCACGCCAGGTTTCCCCGTCCTTCACTATCTCCCAGAGTTTGCTCAAATTCATGTCCGCTGTGTCGATGATGCCCTCCAACCAGATCGTCTTCTGTCCCCTTTCTCCTCCTACCCTCAATCTTTCCCAACGTCAGGGTCTTTCTTGTCCAGTGAGTCGGCTCTTCACATCAGGTGGCCAAAACATTTGAGCTTCAGCTTCAACATCAGTCCTTCCAATGAATGAATATTCAAGGTTGACTTCCTTTATGATGGATTGGTTTGATCTCCTTGCAGTCCAAGGGACCCTCAAGAGGCTTCTCCAGCACCACAGTTCCAAAGCATCGACAGGTCCACGCTCAGCCTCTTTACGGTCCACTCTCTCATCCCTAAAAGACTGCTGGAAAAACCATAGCTTTGACCAGAGAGAGGGATCATCATTGGCAAAATGCTGTCTCTGCCTTTTAATCCGCTGTCTAGGTATCTCACAGCTTTTCTTCCAAGGAGCAAGCGTCTTTTATTTTTGTGGCTGCAGTCATCATCCGCAGTGATTTTGGAGCCCAAGAAAATAAAATCTCTATTTCTGCTTGATGGTTCTGAGAGAAATGGTCACAGGTTAAGGTATGGGAAAGTCATTCTGGCTTACATATGTTCGTGCCTAATGAAAGGTTAAAAAAAAAAAAAGTCTGTTTTGCAGGATACAGCATGCTTGGGGTTGGTGCATGGGGATGACCCACTGAGATGTTGTGGGGAGGGAGGTGGGAGGGGGGTTCATGTTTGGGAACACATGTAAGAATTAAAGATTTTAAAATTTAAAGAAATAAAATAAAATAAAATAAAATAATAAAATAAAAGGGCAAAAAAAAATTTTAAAAAAAAGTCTGTTTTAAAGGTAAAGCTTAAATGCCTTTTTCCCTGAGAGGTGAATACTAGTAGTATTTCCCAGGTGCCTGGGCTAGACTGATGTGATGTGTACTGGCTGGTCTGCTCTTTTTTTTTTTTTTTTTTTTTTTGAAACCTTTAAGGAATGTGCCATTTCACTTTTGATGTTTTTTGTTCTGACAAGAAATCAGTTCAGCTCACTTGCTCAGTCGAGTCCAACTCTTTGCCACCCCATGAACTGCAGCACGCCAGGCTTCGCTGTCCATCACCAACTCCTGGAGCTTGCCCAAAGTCATGTCCATCGAATTGGTGACCTCATCCTCTGTCGTCCACTTCGCCTCCTGCCTTCAGTCTTACCCAGCATCAGGTTCCTTTCCAATGAGTCAGTTCTTCACATCAGTTCAGTTCAGTCCAGTTCAGTCACTCAGTCAGGTCCGACTCTTTGCGACCCCATGAATCGCAGCACACCAGGCCTCCCTGTCCATCACTAACTCCGGGAGTTCACTCAAACTCACATCCATCGAGTCGGTGATGCCATCCAGCCATCTCATCCTCTGTCGTCCCCTTTTCCTCCTGACCCCAATCCCTCCCAGCATCAAAGTCTTTTCCAATGAGTCAAGTCTTCGCATGAGGTGGCCAAAATATTGGAGCTTCAGCTTTAGCATCAGTCCTTCCAATGAATGTTCAGGACTGATTTCCTTTAGGATAGACTGGTTGGAACTTCTTGCAGTCCAAGGGACTCTCTCTCTCTTTCAAGAATCTTCTCCAACACCACAGTTCCAAAGCATCAGTTCTTTTGTGCCCAGCTTTCATTATAGTCCACCTCTCACATTCATACATGACTACTGGAAAAACCATAGCTTTGACTAGACGGACCTTTGTCAGCAAAGTAACATCTCTGCTTTTAAATATGCTGTCTACGCTGCTCATAGCTTTTCTTCCAAGGAGCAAGCATCTTTCAATTCCATGGCTGCAGTCAGCAACCCATCTGCAGTGATTTTGGAGCCCCTCAAAACAGTGAGAGTGAGCCCCCTCTCACCGTTTCCATTGTTTCCCATCTGTTTCCCAGGAAGTGATGGGACCGGATGCCGTGACCTTAGTTTTTGGAATGTTGAGCTTTAAGCCAACTTTTTCACTCTCCTCTTTCACTGTCATCAAGAGGCTCTTTAGTTCTTTCCCTTCTGCCATGAGGGTGGTATCATCTGCATATTTGAGGTTATTGATATTTCCCCTGGCAATCTTGATTCCAGCTTGTGCTTCATCCAGCCCAGCATTTTGCATGATGTACTCTGCGTGGACCTTAAACACGCAGGGTGACAATATACAGCCTTGACAGACTCTTTTCCCGATTTGGAACCACTCTGTTGTTCCATGTCTGGTTCTAACTGTTGCTTCTTGACCTGCATACAGTTTCTCAGGAGGCGGGTCAGGTGGTCTGGTATTCCCATCTCTTGAAGAATTTCCCACAGTTTCTTGTGCTCCACACAGTCCAAGGCTTTGGCGTAGTCAGTAAAGCAGAAGTAGATGTTTTTTCTAGAATTCTCCTGCTTTTCTCGATGATCCAACAGATGTTGACAATTTGATCTCTGGTTCCTCTGCCTTTTCTAAATCCAGCTTCAACATCTGGGAAGTTCACAGTTCGCGTCCTGTTGAAGCCTGGCTTGGAGAATTTTGAGCATTACATTGAGTGCAATTGTGTGGTAATTTGAATATTCTTTGGCACTGCCTTTCTTTGGGACTGGAATGAAAACTGACCTTTTCCAGTCCTGGGGCCTCTGCTGAGATCTCCACATTTGCTGGCCTATTGGGTGCAACACTTTCGCAGCATCATCTTTTAGGATTTGAAATAGCTCAACTGGAATTCCATCACCTCCACTGGCTTTGTTCATAGTGGTGCTTCCTAAGCCCCACTTGACTTCCCATTCCAGAATGTCTGGTTCTAGGTGAGTGATCACACCATTGTGGTTATCTGGCTCATGAAGACCATTTTTTGTATAGTTCTTCTGTGTATTTTTGCCACCTCTTCTTAATCTCTTCTGCTTCTGTTAGGTCCATACCTAACATTTCTGTCTTTTATTGTGCCCATCTTTGCATGAAATGCTCCCTTGGTATCTCTAACTTTCTCGAAGGGATCTCTAGCCTTTCCCATTCTATTGTTTTCCTCTATTTCTTTGCATTGATCACTGAGGAAGGCTTTCTTACCTCTCCTAAATATTCTTAGGAGCTGTGCATTCAAATGGGTATATCTTTCTTTTTCTCCTTTGTCTTTCACTTCTCTTCTTTTCTCAGCTATTGGTAAGGCCTCCTCGGACAACCATGCTGCCTTTTTGCATTTTTTCCCCCCTTGGGGATGGTCTCGATCACTGGCTCCTGTCCAAGTTCTTCAGGCACTCTATCAGATTCTAATCCCTTGAATCTACTTGTCACTTCCATTGTATAATCGTAAGGGATTTGATTTAGGTCATACCTGAATGGCCTAGTGATTTTCCCTACTTTCTTCAACTTAAGTCTGAAAATTGCAATAAGGAGTTCACGATCCGAGCCACAGTCAGCTCCCGATCTCGCTTTTGCTGACTGTATAGAGCTTCTCCATCTTTGGCTGCAAAGACTATAGTCAACCTATATAAATATGTATAACCAATCTATATAAATAGACAAGGTATAAAATTGCTGAAAACCATGTTTCTCTGGAGCTGTTCTTCAGAATTAGTGAGAGACACTCACATGGGCCTATCGTCCTTAGT
This sequence comes from Capricornis sumatraensis, assembly GCF_032405125.1. Lineage (NCBI taxonomy): Eukaryota > Metazoa > Chordata > Mammalia > Artiodactyla > Bovidae > Capricornis > Capricornis sumatraensis. The sequence continues at coordinate 34,738,081 of NC_091090.1, forward strand.
TTGGCTCGATTCACACTTTTTCTTCTGTCCCGGGTACAGACTGCTTGTTATTTCCCTTGACACCTGAGTACAGACTGCAAAACGGGGGCTCCCGCGTTCAGGGAAGTGATACCTCGATGTCTGGACTCCCATTGCCTCTGCGCTGGTGGAGCTCAGCACCCGGGGGTGGCAGATCCCTGAAACTGCAATTGAGGGAGTCGGGCGGGTTGGCCGGGCTGTCCACGGGGACCACCGCTGTTGCCCGCTGTGGTCTAAAGGGGGCTGCATGGTTTGAATGCCTGGGAGTTTTCTCCAATATTTGGGGCAATTTTAGCTGACTTTTATTCAGATTAGATCAGACTAGATCTCGGATTCTGTGAACTTTGAGAGGACAAATGGATGAAAGGCAGGAAGCGCTGTTTCTGAAAGGGTCGCCTGCCACCTGAACATCTGAGACCTATTTTATGACATGACCCTTAAGCTTATGGCCTCAAATCTTCTCCATGGCCTCTCCTATGTCTCCAGCTTCATTTCACACTTCACTGCCCCCCTCTCTCCCCACCACCCTGTCCTCTTATGTCCCAGAGATTTGTGAATATGTTATCTGTTCCACCTCTGTTCCTAGTTACTGTCTCCTCAACCTCGAAACTTGCCCTCCATCATCACTCCTTCAGATAAAACTTCCCCAAAGCTTTCTGCCTAAATCTTCACATTTCTGTCAGCTTCTGCACACCGGGTCTTTTATTGCAAAGGCCAGTTAGGCAACAGATGGCAATGCTGGGGTCAGAAAGTGTTGCATTCTGGATTCCAGGTTTGTGCCATCAAGAACATTACTATGCCCTGTCTCTCTCAACATCCAAAATCCTTCTCTCAAGGCAGTTGTATATTTTGAGGTGTTCCTTACGCCCACCTTGAAAACCAGAAGAAACACATAACCACAGTGTCTAGAGAGAGCATGTCTGTCTGTTTAAATTTTATGTGGTATTAAGTCATTTCCTGAATTCCAGCAGTCTCTGCCTAATGTGATTTCTGCACCTTTGAGTATACCTTTCCTGCCTTCTTGCCTCTTTTTGCCTTTACCATTGACTTCTGCATGCTTTTATCCGATGCATGATTTATCATAGAATTTGGCCACGATTCTCCCTCTCAGGGAGTATTAACTACTCTTAACAGTAAGAGGAGAAGAATGTGATTCTTAGGGCCAAATGCACTTCCAAACCAAATAAGTGTACTTTATTTTATAACACTTAGTTAAAGAGCACACAGGGCAGTCAGTAACCGTCCGCAGACACATCATCAGAGCCCCAAAGAAGTATAGAATAGATGAAGGAGGTGGAAGCACGCCAGATTAACAGATAGCAGAAATTAACCAAGAGCACTCACAGCAGAAAACTCGCTTTCAAGGAGTGACTTCTTTCTATCATGTATGGAAAGTCCTAAGGGTTAGATTTGCTTGCAATCCAAAATGGAGACATGGAAAACGACGTTGTGGTACGTACACTAACCCTAAATGAAGTGAATCGGTGGGAGTCGTCAGTTTCGGGGTTATTTCTATCTTCCTAGCAGAACCACGGAGAAAGAAATGGCAATCCACTCCAGTGTTCTTGCCTGGAGAATCCCAGGGACGGGGGAGCCTGGTGGGCTACCGTCCATGGGGTCGCACAGAGTCGGACACGACTGAAGCGACTTAGCAGCAGCAGCAGCAGCAGCAGCAGCAGCAGAACCAGCGGCTTCGGAGGCCTCATTGAAATAGACATGCTTAAGCCCTCTCGTCGCAGGGGGCCAGTGGCGCAATGGATAACGCGTCTGACTACGGATCAGAAGATTCTAGGTTCGACTCCTGGCTGGCTCGAAACCTTTTTGACAACTGATCTTCCTGCACTTGAACCGCACCCAAACTCTCCAAGCTTGGCGCCTCACAAGCGCTCCGAAAAGCTCCCTCAACCTTGCTTCTTGTTACCCCGTGGGGCCCTCCTACCTCTTGTCGCAGTCCGAAGGACCCTTCAAAGGCGATCACTGGAACATCCACAATCAAGCATTTTCTGGTTTCGATCTCCCACAGCAAATACGGAGAAAGGACCACATAGGGACAGCTGAACTGAGTTTCACATCAAAGAGGCTTTAAGAAAAAAGGAGGATGAGGAACAAGAAAGAGAGAGAAAGTAGGAAGGAAAAAGGCTCGGCAAGTGTCTTCACCACTTATTCCCAGTGGGTTCCCCTTCACTTATTCCCAGTGGGTTCCCCTTCACCACCCGCTTCCCCCTTCCTAATAGAAAGACGAGTGGCTTTGACTGAGGAAATGTTAAATCCAAGAAAGCCCAGGGTGTTTCGCACCAGATATCGGAGATGGCCCTGCACCCGGACTTCCAAAAGAGCGCTGGTAGGACAGTTCCAAGAGGGAGGAGTAACACGCTGATTTTTTTTTTTTTTTTTTTCCTAAGCAACCCAAGTTACATACACGTCCAGGGTTCAAACGGTTAACACCTTGAGTGGTAAGGCGCAAAAGGCTCCTTGGCCCGTACGGGGATCGAACCCGCGACCTTGGCGTTATTAGCACCACGCTCTAACCAACTGAGCTAACCGGCCCTGACACGTCTTGCTCCACTACTTAAGGTCTCTACTTGCCGCGGTTACGCTTGTTTTTCGTGGTCCTCAGAGAGCTCCACGTGTAACCCAACAAACATCTGCTTGTGACCTCTGCACACAAAGCCAAACTCGGACAGCAGCCCTTTGGACCAAAGGGCGCCAAGCGAGGGAGCAGGAGACGAGCCTCACGTCCACTCCCTCTTGGTCTTTCAGTTAGCGGTGTTTTGTTGTTGTTGTTGTTGTCTGTCTGTCTGTCTTGTCTGTTTGTTTTAAGCGGAAGACCAAAGAATCTGGGACTGGTCACCGACTCTTGACATTTCAGGATTCAGGATGTTTCCGGTTTACCATTCGCTGCCCTGGTAGTCCATCGCTCGGAGATTCGTTAGCTCAGCTTGCCCCGGAGAAACAAACTGACTTTGGATGTTACTGATGATATCTACAACAGCAGTGTTAGTGCCTTGAGGATGTTACCGACCACAGCAATTCTAGTCTGACTCTGGTTGATTTGTGCTCAACTGGCACAGAATTGAGGTCAGAGGGGACGAGTAAGGAAGGACTGCCTGGCAGACCAGTGGGCATTTGACCCTCTCCGCCCCTCGGTTTCTATCAGCCAAACACTGCCCGTCACAGGATGGGCAGCTGCTAGAGTTCAAGGGCACCGAATCGCGCTTACTTTTCAACCAGGATCATTGAATCATCTTCAGTCACTGCAAGTCCTTTTCTGGCACTCAAGAGATGGTGATCCCAGAACTTCCGAAGGTCACACAAACCCACACAAGACAAAATCGAGCCGTTTTCCGACATCTACTGTACCCGGACGCTGCCTAACACGTCTGCTCTGCCTTTGGCAAGGAATTCTGCGCTTAGAGGCAGTATTTGCTTAGTGTGACTCGTTGACTGTAGCATTGTTGGTCGTGATAGGAGGGCGCACTAACGTCGACCATTTCCTGAAAGAGAAAACCGATTCGGTGTGGCCAGCTTGGGCTAGCCGGGAGTCTCCTTTTTCGCTCGGACACCATCAGGGGGTGAAAAAACATGACCAAGGAGCGGAGAAAGCAAGTTTCCGTAGTGTAGTGGTTATCACGTTCGCCTCACACGCGAAAGGTCCCCGGTTCGAAACCGGGCGGAAACAGTGTTTCTCTTCGGAGCTTGCATTTTGAACCGTTCTCCGGAACCTCTCAGGAAACTTCCGAGAAACTCGGTAGATGAGGAGGCTTCCGAACTCCCACCGAGTCTCACCCGTAAACCTGGGGAAACTATCGACGATCCGACCTATCGGAAGAGTCTTCGGGCACCGTATTCCATCTCGTACGGCAGAGCCTGCACTCTGCCCAGCTTAAGGCGCTTTCTGCGAGCCTTTTACACAAAGAGCAAATTCTTCCATGGATTCCCCGGGCCGTAGGCCGCAGCTTCCTCCGAAAAACTTCGGTTTCCTCGTTCACGTCGAGGAATACGACCGAAACCCAATTGTGCCTTCTTTTCCTTTGGTTTTCTTCTCCGAGAAAGCGTCTCATTCTTTTGACTAAGGATGGAAGGCAACGACAATGACGAAACTCTCTTAAGAGAAGCAACAGTAAGAGTCAGTTGGAACTTGACATTTTGGAGGGGGGAGGCGGGGGCCGTAAGAGGAAAGGAAGAGGAGAAGAGGACTTGCGCAGGCAGGGGCCGGTTAGCTCAGTTGGTTAGAGCGTGGTGCTAATAACGCCAAGGTCGCGGGTTCGATCCCCGTACGGGCCACTGTTCTCTTTGGTCAACGCCTCCAGGAGGCTGCCAGCTGTTTTCCGAGGAAACTTGCCTCTTCACCTGCGTAGAGTCCCCTTGGGCGGTTGTATCTGTTCCGTCGGGACGCCAGGCTGGCTCTTCAGTCTCCAGTCTCCTGGAGGGTGCTGTCTAACCACGTCGTCCTCTGCCGAGGCCTTCTCCTTTTGCCTTCCATCTTTCCCAGGATCAGGGTCTTTTCCAGTGAGCTGGCTCTTCGCATCGGGTGGCCAAAGTGTTGGACCTCCAGCTTCAGCGACCGTCCTTCCAATGAATACTCGCGGTGGGTTTCCTTTAGGATTGACTGCTTTGATCTCCTTGCAGTCCAAGGGACTCTCGAGAGTCTTCTCCAGCGCCACACTTCGAGAGCATGAATTCTTTCGCGCTCAGCCTTCTTTATGGTCCAGCTCTCACATTCGTACATGACTACGGGAAAAACCATAGCTTTGACTGTACGGACCTTTGTTGGCAAAGTTACGTCTCCGCTTTTTAATACGCCGTCTAGGTTGGTCATAGCTTTTCTTCCAAGGAGCAAGCGTCTTTTAATCTCGTGGCTGCAGTCACCGTCCGTATTGATTTTGGAGTTTTCCCCTTCTGTTTGCCATGAAGTGATGGGACCGGATGCCATGATCTTGGTTTTCTGAATGTCGAGGTTTAAGCCAGCTTTTTCACTCTCCGCTTTCACCCTCATCGAGAGGCTCTTCAGTTCCTCTTCGCCTTCTGCCATCGGAGTGGTATCATCTGCGCATCTGAGGTTGCTGATAGTTCTCCTGGCAATCTTGATTCCAGCTCGTGATTCATCCAGCCGGGCCTTTCACATGATGTACCCTGCATAGAAATCTAATAAGCAGGGTGCCGATATACATACAGCTTTGTCCTATGCCTTTCCCAGTTTTGAACCAGTCCGTTGTTCCACGTCCGGTTCTAACTGTTGCTTCTTGACCCGTATACGGGTTTCCCAGGAGACAGGTAAGGAGACAGTTAGAGTCCTCTAACGTGTTCCAAACCCACCACCCTCACATACCTTTTATCCACTCGTTATCCAGTTTAGCTCTCCACTTACCACAAGCCCAACATTTTTCCAGGCAGGCAGGGTTCTCTTTCCTCCGGGACCAATGGATGAGGACAGAGAGCTGGGCAGGGTCAGAGGGTGGCCTAACACGAAAAATTTGGTGGGAGGTGGGGGCGGGGGCAGGGGAAAAGATTCCTGGCAACCTTTTGTCAAAAGTGTATTCGATTTTAAATTGTCTTTCCAAAGTAGTGGCTCAATCAACGCCCTTTCTCAAATCCTCAAGAGATACAAAGTAAGGAGGCATTCTTAAAAGGTGGTTCTTTCCATGTCTCTGAAGACCCTTTAAGATGAACTGACAGCCAAGACTGCCTTGTCAGGAGAGACCGCGCAAGGTGGTGGACTGATTCGGGATACTTCCTCTCCCTACGTGTCTGCAGCACTTTGACCACCTTGAACAAGAAACACAAGACCACAAGACTGACTTTTTTTTTTTTTTTTTTTTTTGAGGCCAGGAATGAAATCTGGACTCTTGTCATCAGTTGACAGCCGTGCATTACCCATGACTGCTTCTGACTTCCAAGGACAATTCAGTATCATGGTCACTTCTCTGATCACTGCGGGGATTCCTTCCCCAGCCTTGTATGGTTTCCCTACCTGTGTGCGCTGACCAGTGTTAAGGTCCATGTGGAGAGCTTCCTGGAGTTTCCTCTTCTCCCGGCTCTCTCCTTTCCGGTGCTCTGTCCTGCCGTCTCCAGCTGTCTTGGTCTCCTGGACTTAATCCGCCCCGACACTTCAACTCAGAGAATCCACCAGCCTCTGCCTGCGCTGGGGCCTGGAAACTCTCTCAAAGCAGTAAAAACTCGGGTGCAATCCTAGATCTCACGTCAGTTCCCAGCAAAATCGCTCACTCATTTCTTTTCTGTCAAAGATTACCATCCTTCTTTGCCTGATGTTTGGTGTCTGGAAAAGTGTTTCTGATCTGTTTTGGTTCTTTCAGGCAGGAGGGTGCGTCTGATCCTTGTGATTTTGTCTTGGCTGGAAACAGGCCTTTCCACTCTTTGGAGGAGGAAGAGGGGGAAGCTGAGGCCTCTTCGGTTTGTGGGTTTCTGCTCTGGGGTTGCAGGCTGCGGGGGAGCAGAGAGGGGCAGGTTGGTTAGTGCAGCAGCCTGTCCTAGGGGCAGTTGGCATCACCTTTCCGGGAGACATGGGGCCTCCTGCTGCTTGTGGCAAGCAGTGTGTGCAGATATTGGGCCCCGGCTCCAGGTTCCAGCGGGGTCAACCTATCTGGAGGGTTCAGGCTACAGGCCCCAACGCCAGTCACATGGTCTTCTCCGTTGTACCAGTGTGAGTGTGTCAGTGTGTGTGTGTGCCAGGGCTGGTTGTGGGAGAGGAGGGCTCTGGTGGGAGAGCAGGGCCTGAGTCCAGGAGTGCCGAGAGGCTGACGTCACCAAAACGGGCATTCGGATCTCTGGCGGGCCGGCAGGCTGAAGATGGGCGCTTTCTGATGAGCGGGCGGGAGCCTTGGAAGATGGGCGATCCGCACACGCTTTCCTCACCGCCGCCTGGCTGTCACCCGCGGGACATCGGAACACCTACCTGCTGCACCAGTGCCTCCCCGCTGGGTCAATTCCAGCCGTCCTCCTTGGTGGCCGGGTGATGATTGCCACTTGGCAGAGCTTCAGAGGCTGGGACTGGATGAACCAGTGGGACCCGCCCAGCACCTGAGTCCCACCCGAGCCACCCCTCTCAGTCCCTTGATACCTCTAGTCCCCTTTCTTTCTCTCTCTCTCTCTCCCTCGTTCTCCTTTCCTTTAGGTTATTACATCTTCGTGGGACCCTTTCCCCAACACTTTATTAAAGGATATTTTAAAATGTAAAGAGCTTACGTGTAAATTGAGCTGGATGAACTTAACCGAGGAATACTACTCCCACGTGACCACCGCCCAGCTCGAGGTTCAGGACACGCCAGTTAGTCCAGAAAATCGCCTTATGCCCCCTTGCCAGTCAATATTGCCTCCTGCAAGCTCATCGCTGTCTGATTTCTAGCGCCGGGTAATGTGCCTTCTCTTGAATTTCGTAGAAGTGGAGTCATATAGCATATCCTGTGGTAAGACTTCTTTTCTTTCTCTCTCTCTCTTTTTTTTTTTTTTCTTGCCTAGGGCAATAGTTCTGAAAGTGATTTGAGTCTTTACACGTACAATAAGTCGTAGAAGTTTGATCTTATTGCTGGGAGGTTTATTCTTCCGATTTTATAAACCAACCAAACTTTATCTGTACAAGGAAATGGGACGTTGCTCATGATACTCATAGTAGGGAAAAAGCAGCCTAGTCAGGCCATCTGTCAGCAGAGTGGCGCAGCGGGAGCGTGCTGGGCCCATAACCCAGAGGTCGATGGATCGAAACCATCCTCTGCTAGGCTTTCTTTTCGTGACACCCATCCGGTTCCTTTCTCGAGCATCACAGGCACAACACAGCTCGTCAGCTTACAGATGCACCGTCTCCTTTCACCACTCCTAGAACCGTTGCCACCGCCTTCCTAATCTTTATAAAACAACGAGCGTTTTCCTTTCCCGTCCTTTTTCTTTTCTTTCTTTCTTTCTTTCTTTCTTCCCCCTAAGTCGAGGGCCCTGGGACCGGGCTGGGGGGAGGGGGTGAGGGTGTAATAGCAAAATCGGCCCTCCTCACTCATTTCCAAAGAGAGGCAAGCCCTTCTTACTTCGGAATAGTTGACAAGTTTACCGTCCATTTCCAATGGATCAGCACTACTTCTTCCAGGGCATAAAATACACACTTGACGCCAGTTAGGGTTTTATATCTTCTTTACACTCGAAAGAAAAAACTTTTCTTGACTGTTTGTTTGTTTTCCTTGATTTCTGCCCGCGGACTGGTCCGAGAGTCTCCTACTGTCTGCCCCTTGTCTTTTCACGACTATTCCCGTGTTGTGCGACGAGGTGGCCGAGTGGTTAAGGCGATGGACTGCTAATCCATTGTGCTCTGCACGCGTGGGTTCGAATCCCATCCTCGTCGGCTGGTTGAGTTTATGGCCTTCTGCTGTGGCTCAGCTGGTGAAGAAACCACCCACCCTCACTGCGGGAGACTTGGGTTCAATCCCTGTGTGGGGAAGATGTCCACTCCGGATGTCTACGCCTCTCTTTTCACTCCTATAGGTCAAATAAACGGGAATTTTTTTTTTTTAATCCTTCTCGAAGGCAATACACGTTGCTATTACTTATGAAGGCTCCAATCGCATGCACTTTGTGGGAAAAACAGAAGGAAAAGGGTTAAGTTCAAAAACGCAGGAGAATCAGATTACAGAAAATAGAGAAAACTTCGCTCTGTGACTGTGAGGCAATGTGAGTACTGAAGAAGAATGAGAATTAAAGCTGGAGACACAGCAGGTTAAAAGACTATCAAAGTGTGACAGGTTCCCCAAGGAAGGAGTAAAGAATCAGTTCTTTGTGCAAATTCTCTGAAAAAGACTGCAGTTTGAAGAATGGTACTGGGCACAGACATGGAACTATAAGGCTTTCCAAACAGTAATATTTTTAAAAAGTTTTCAGAAGTGGCAATTTTCTGTGAGACGAGGTGGCCGAGTGGTTAAGGCGATGGACTGCTAATCCATTGTGCTCTGCACGCGTGGGTTCGAATCCCATCCTCGTCGTCTGGTTGAGTTTATGGCCTTCTGCTGTGGCTCAGCTGGTGAAGAAACCACCCACCCTCACTGCGGGAGACTTGGGTTCAATCCCTGTTTGGGGAAGGTGTCCACTCCAGTATTTTGGCCCTGAGAATTCCATGGACTACAGTCCACCTGTTCACAAAAGTGGGACAGAACTGAGTGACTTTCACTTCTACATGAGTAACTAAATTTAGATCAAGTTAGCTTGAATGTTTTGTAAATCCTCCTTGAAATCAATGCATGTTGCTATTATAAAGACACCAGTCTCATGCACTTTATGGGAAGAATGAGCAAAGGAATTAAGTTTGAAAGGCAGGAAAAAAATGAAATGAATATAGCAAAATAAGTTTCTGCATCACAATTCAACTGGCAAATTCAAAGGAGGGAAACATGCACAGAAATCTTAGGAAAGTTTTCATTTTTTTTGTACAGTACTGTTTAATGAGTCCTTACACTATGACAAAAAAAAAATTCCTTGAAACAGCAAGTGGCATAAATAATGAGAAAAATTTAAAAAAATAAAATGGGAAAATAAAATCTGACGAAGTTGGGAGGATGGTTGGGTGTGTGGGGGGAGTGGAAGGGTGAGGTGAGGTGTGGAGGGACCTGCTCTCCTTTACTTATTGCTTTGAAGATGTTCTTATTTGGAAGCCCACTAAACTAACATACTTCAACCTGTTTTGTCAGGTTACCTTATGTGGATCACAACAAACAGTGGAAAATTCTTCAAGAGGTGGGAATACCAGACCCCCTACCTGCCTTCTGAGAAATCTGTATGCAGGTCAAAAAGCAAAAGTTAGAACTGGACAAGGAACAAGAGAGTGGTTCCAAATCGGGAAAGGAGTATGTCAAGGCTGTATATTGTCACCCTGCTTATTTAACTTATATGCAGCGTACGTCATGAGAAATGCTGGGCTGCATGAAGCACAAGCTGGAATCAAGATTGCTGGCAGAAATATCAGTAACTTCAGATATGTAGATGACACCACCTTAATGGCAGAAAGTTAAGAAGAACTAAAGAGCCTCTTGATGAAAGTGAAAGAGGAGAGTGAAAAAGTTGGCTTAAAGCTCAACATTCAGAAAACTAAGATCATGGCATCCAATCCCATCACTTCATGGCAAATAGATGTGGAAACAGTGAGACTTTTTTTGGGGGGAGGAGCTCCAAAATCACTGCAGATGGTGACTGCAGCCATGAAATTAAAAGATGCTTGCTCCTTGGAAGGAAGTTATGACCAACCTAGACAGCATATCAAAAAGCAGAGACATTACTTTGCCAACAAATGTCTGTCTAGTCAAAGCTATGGTTTTTCCAGTGGTCATGTATGGATGAGAGAGTTGGACTATAAAGCAAGCTGTGTGTCAAAGAATTAATACTTTTGAACTGTGGTGTTAGAGAAGACTCTTGAGAGTCCCTTGGATTGCAAGGGGGTCCAACCAGTCCATCTAAAGGAAACCAGTCCTCAATATTCATTTGAAGGACTTATGCTGAAGCTGAAACTCCAATACTTTGGCCACTTGATGTGAATAACTGACTCCTTGGAAAAGACCCTGATGCTGGGAAAGATTGAAGGCGGGAGGAGAAGGGGAGGACAGAGGATGAGGTGGTTCAATGGCATCACTGACTCAATGGACATCACTGACTCAGGGAGTTGGTGATGGACACGGAGGACTGGCATCCTGCAGTCCATGGGGTCGCAAACAGTCAGACATGACTGAGCGACTCAACTGTACTGAACTGACCCTCTAAATTGTCCAGAGGAGGGAATAGCTGGGTTCTGACCAAAACTTTGGATCTCTTGACCTGCAATTTGCGCCACAACATGATAGATATAAGCCGTATATCATGCCCTAAGAGAGAGCAGTAGAGTACTCAGTCAGGTACGGAAGAGCACTAAACTAAGATCTAAAGTGCGTGGAGAATGAAAAGATGTGAAACGAAGGCAGAAGTTGAGAACTAGAGTGTCACCAATGAGGAACGAGGTTATAGAAAAAGGAGAAAATCGCCACAGTGTGAATATGGGAGTATCCAGGATGGAAATGAAACTGCAAGAACAAAGAAAGTGAGAGGTAGAATGAGGTGAAACAGAAAAGTGTATACAGTTCTTTCGTCAAGATCAAGAGCAAAATTCACCTTTGCCCTCTACCAGAAGACCCGACGAGGATGGGATTCGAACCCACGCGTGCAGAGCACAATGGATTAGCAGTCCATCACCTTAACCACTCGGCCACCTCGTCTCACAGAAAATTGCCACTTCTGAAAACTTTTTAAAAATATTACTGTTTGGAAAGCCTTATAGTTCCATGTCTGTGCCCAGTACCATTCTTCAAACTGCAGTCTTTTTCAGAGAATTTGCACAAAGAACTGATTCTTTACTCCTTCCTTGGGGAACCTGTCACACTTTGATAGTCTTTTAACCTGCTGTGTCTCCAGCTTTAATTCTCATTCTTCTTCAGTACTCACATTGCCTCACAGTCACAGAGCGAAGTTTTCTCTATTTTCTGTAATCTGATTCTCCTGCGTTTTCGAACTTAACCCTTTTCCTTCTGTTTTTCCCACAAAGTGCATGCGATTGGAGCCTTCATAAGTAATAGCAACGTGTATTGCCTTCGAGAAGGATTAAAAAAAAAAATTCCCGTTTATTTGACCTATAGGAGTGAAAAGAGAGGCGTAGACATCCGGAGTGGACATCTTCCCCACACAGGGATTGAACCCAAGTCTCCCGCAGTGAGGGTGGGTGGTTTCTTCACCAGCTGAGCCACAGCAGAAGGCCATAAACTCAACCAGCCGACGAGGATGGGATTCGAACCCACGCGTGCAGAGCACAATGGATTAGCAGTCCATCGCCTTAACCACTCGGCCACCTCGTCGCACAACACGGGAATAGTCGTGAAAAGACAAGGGGCAGACAGTAGGAGACTCTCGGACCAGTCCGCGGGCAGAAATCAAGGAAAACAAACAAACAGTCAAGAAAAGTTTTTTCTTTCGAGTGTAAAGAAGATATAAAACCCTAACTGGCGTCAAGTGTGTATTTTATGCCCTGGAAGAAGTAGTGCTGATCCATTGGAAATGGACGGTAAACTTGTCAACTATTCCGAAGTAAGAAGGGCTTGCCTCTCTTTGGAAATGAGTGAGGAGGGCCGATTTTGCTATTACACCCTCACCCCCTCCCCCCAGCCCGGTCCCAGGGCCCTCGACTTAGGGGGAAGAAAGAAAGAAAGAAAGAAAGAAAAGAAAAAGGACGGGAAAGGAAAACGCTCGTTGTTTTATAAAGATTAGGAAGGCGGTGGCAACGGTTCTAGGAGTGGTGAAAGGAGACGGTGCATCTGTAAGCTGACGAGCTGTGTTGTGCCTGTGATGCTCGAGAAAGGAACCGGATGGGTGTCACGAAAAGAAAGCCTAGCAGAGGATGGTTTCGATCCATCGACCTCTGGGTTATGGGCCCAGCACGCTCCCGCTGCGCCACTCTGCTGACAGATGGCCTGACTAGGCTGCTTTTTCCCTACTATGAGTATCATGAGCAACGTCCCATTTCCTTGTACAGATAAAGTTTGGTTGGTTTATAAAATCGGAAGAATAAACCTCCCAGCAATAAGATCAAACTTCTACGACTTATTGTACGTGTAAAGACTCAAATCACTTTCAGAACTATTGCCCTAGGCAAGAAAAAAAAAAAAAAGAGAGAGAGAGAGAAAGAAAAGAAGTCTTACCATAGGATATGCTATATGACTCCACTTCTACGAAATTCAAGAGAAGGCACATTACCCGGCGCTAGAAATCAGACAGCGATGAGCTTGCAGGAGGCAATATTGACTGGCAAGGGGGCATAAGGCGATTTTCTGGACTAACTGGCGTGTCCTGAACCTCGAGCTGGGCGGTGGTCACGTGGGAGTAGTATTCCTCGGTTAAGTTCATCCAGCTCAATTTACACGTAAGCTCTTTACATTTTAAAATATCCTTTAATAAAGTGTTGGGGAAAGGGTCCCACGAAGATGTAATAACCTAAAGGAAAGGAGAACGAGGGAGAGAGAGAGAGAGAAAGAAAGGGGACTAGAGGTATCAAGGGACTGAGAGGGGTGGCTCGGGTGGGACTCAGGTGCTGGGCGGGTCCCACTGGTTCATCCAGTCCCAGCCTCTGAAGCTCTGCCAAGTGGCAATCATCACCCGGCCACCAAGGAGGACGGCTGGAATTGACCCAGCGGGGAGGCACTGGTGCAGCAGGTAGGTGTTCCGATGTCCCGCGGGTGACAGCCAGGCGGCGGTGAGGAAAGCGTGTGCGGATCGCCCATCTTCCAAGGCTCCCGCCCGCTCATCAGAAAGCGCCCATCTTCAGCCTGCCGGCCCGCCAGAGATCCGAATGCCCGTTTTGGTGACGTCAGCCTCTCGGCACTCCTGGACTCAGGCCCTGCTCTCCCACCAGAGCCCTCCTCTCCCACAACCAGCCCTGGCACACACACACACTGACACACTCACACTGGTACAACGGAGAAGACCATGTGACTGGCGTTGGGGCCTGTAGCCTGAACCCTCCAGATAGGTTGACCCCGCTGGAACCTGGAGCCGGGGCCCAATATCTGCACACACTGCTTGCCACAAGCAGCAGGAGGCCCCATGTCTCCCGGAAAGGTGATGCCAACTGCCCCTAGGACAGGCTGCTGCACTAACCAACCTGCCCCTCTCTGCTCCCCCGCAGCCTGCAACCCCAGAGCAGAAACCCACAAACCGAAGAGGCCTCAGCTTCCCCCTCTTCCTCCTCCAAAGAGTGGAAAGGCCTGTTTCCAGCCAAGACAAAATCACAAGGATCAGACGCACCCTCCTGCCTGAAAGAACCAAAACAGATCAGAAACACTTTTCCAGACACCAAACATCAGGCAAAGAAGGATGGTAATCTTTGACAGAAAAGAAATGAGTGAGCGATTTTGCTGGGAACTGACGTGAGATCTAGGATTGCACCCGAGTTTTTACTGCTTTGAGAGAGTTTCCAGGCCCCAGCGCAGGCAGAGGCTGGTGGATTCTCTGAGTTGAAGTGTCGGGGCGGATTAAGTCCAGGAGACCAAGACAGCTGGAGACGGCAGGACAGAGCACCGGAAAGGAGAGAGCCGGGAGAAGAGGAAACTCCAGGAAGCTCTCCACATGGACCTTAACACTGGTCAGCGCACACAGGTAGGGAAACCATACAAGGCTGGGGAAGGAATCCCCGCAGTGATCAGAGAAGTGACCATGATACTGAATTGTCCTTGGAAGTCAGAAGCAGTCATGGGTAATGCACGGCTGTCAACTGATGACAAGAGTCCAGATTTCATTCCTGGCCTCAAAAAAAAAAAAAAAAAAAAAGTCAGTCTTGTGGTCTTGTGTTTCTTGTTCAAGGTGGTCAAAGTGCTGCAGACACGTAGGGAGAGGAAGTATCCCGAATCAGTCCACCACCTTGCGCGGTCTCTCCTGACAAGGCAGTCTTGGCTGTCAGTTCATCTTAAAGGGTCTTCAGAGACATGGAAAGAACCACCTTTTAAGAATGCCTCCTTACTTTGTATCTCTTGAGGATTTGAGAAAGGGCGTTGATTGAGCCACTACTTTGGAAAGACAATTTAAAATCGAATACACTTTTGACAAAAGGTTGCCAGGAATCTTTTCCCCTGCCCCCGCCCCCACCTCCCACCAAATTTTTCGTGTTAGGCCACCCTCTGACCCTGCCCAGCTCTCTGTCCTCATCCATTGGTCCCGGAGGAAAGAGAACCCTGCCTGCCTGGAAAAATGTTGGGCTTGTGGTAAGTGGAGAGCTAAACTGGATAACGAGTGGATAAAAGGTATGTGAGGGTGGTGGGTTTGGAACACGTTAGAGGACTCTAACTGTCTCCTTACCTGTCTCCTGGGAAACCCGTATACGGGTCAAGAAGCAACAGTTAGAACCGGACGTGGAACAACGGACTGGTTCAAAACTGGGAAAGGCATAGGACAAAGCTGTATGTATATCGGCACCCTGCTTATTAGATTTCTATGCAGGGTACATCATGTGAAAGGCCCGGCTGGATGAATCACGAGCTGGAATCAAGATTGCCAGGAGAACTATCAGCAACCTCAGATGCGCAGATGATACCACTCCGATGGCAGAAGGCGAAGAGGAACTGAAGAGCCTCTCGATGAGGGTGAAAGCGGAGAGTGAAAAAGCTGGCTTAAACCTCGACATTCAGAAAACCAAGATCATGGCATCCGGTCCCATCACTTCATGGCAAACAGAAGGGGAAAACTCCAAAATCAATACGGACGGTGACTGCAGCCACGAGATTAAAAGACGCTTGCTCCTTGGAAGAAAAGCTATGACCAACCTAGACGGCGTATTAAAAAGCGGAGACGTAACTTTGCCAACAAAGGTCCGTACAGTCAAAGCTATGGTTTTTCCCGTAGTCATGTACGAATGTGAGAGCTGGACCATAAAGAAGGCTGAGCGCGAAAGAATTCATGCTCTCGAAGTGTGGCGCTGGAGAAGACTCTCGAGAGTCCCTTGGACTGCAAGGAGATCAAAGCAGTCAATCCTAAAGGAAACCCACCGCGAGTATTCATTGGAAGGACGGTCGCTGAAGCTGGAGGTCCAACACTTTGGCCACCCGATGCGAAGAGCCAGCTCACTGGAAAAGACCCTGATCCTGGGAAAGATGGAAGGCAAAAGGAGAAGGCCTCGGCAGAGGACGACGTGGTTAGACAGCACCCTCCAGGAGACTGGAGACTGAAGAGCCAGCCTGGCGTCCCGACGGAACAGATACAACCGCCCAAGGGGACTCTACGCAGGTGAAGAGGCAAGTTTCCTCGGAAAACAGCTGGCAGCCTCCTGGAGGCGTTGACCAAAGAGAACAGTGGCCCGTACGGGGATCGAACCCGCGACCTTGGCGTTATTAGCACCACGCTCTAACCAACTGAGCTAACCGGCCCCTGCCTGCGCAAGTCCTCTTCTCCTCTTCCTTTCCTCTTACGGCCCCCGCCTCCCCCCTCCAAAATGTCAAGTTCCAACTGACTCTTACTGTTGCTTCTCTTAAGAGAGTTTCGTCATTGTCGTTGCCTTCCATCCTTAGTCAAAAGAATGAGACGCTTTCTCGGAGAAGAAAACCAAAGGAAAAGAAGGCACAATTGGGTTTCGGTCGTATTCCTCGACGTGAACGAGGAAACCGAAGTTTTTCGGAGGAAGCTGCGGCCTACGGCCCGGGGAATCCATGGAAGAATTTGCTCTTTGTGTAAAAGGCTCGCAGAAAGCGCCTTAAGCTGGGCAGAGTGCAGGCTCTGCCGTACGAGATGGAATACGGTGCCCGAAGACTCTTCCGATAGGTCGGATCGTCGATAGTTTCCCCAGGTTTACGGGTGAGACTCGGTGGGAGTTCGGAAGCCTCCTCATCTACCGAGTTTCTCGGAAGTTTCCTGAGAGGTTCCGGAGAACGGTTCAAAATGCAAGCTCCGAAGAGAAACACTGTTTCCGCCCGGTTTCGAACCGGGGACCTTTCGCGTGTGAGGCGAACGTGATAACCACTACACTACGGAAACTTGCTTTCTCCGCTCCTTGGTCATGTTTTTTCACCCCCTGATGGTGTCCGAGCGAAAAAGGAGACTCCCGGCTAGCCCAAGCTGGCCACACCGAATCGGTTTTCTCTTTCAGGAAATGGTCGACGTTAGTGCGCCCTCCTATCACGACCAACAATGCTACAGTCAACGAGTCACACTAAGCAAATACTGCCTCTAAGCGCAGAATTCCTTGCCAAAGGCAGAGCAGACGTGTTAGGCAGCGTCCGGGTACAGTAGATGTCGGAAAACGGCTCGATTTTGTCTTGTGTGGGTTTGTGTGACCTTCGGAAGTTCTGGGATCACCATCTCTTGAGTGCCAGAAAAGGACTTGCAGTGACTGAAGATGATTCAATGATCCTGGTTGAAAAGTAAGCGCGATTCGGTGCCCTTGAACTCTAGCAGCTGCCCATCCTGTGACGGGCAGTGTTTGGCTGATAGAAACCGAGGGGCGGAGAGGGTCAAATGCCCACTGGTCTGCCAGGCAGTCCTTCCTTACTCGTCCCCTCTGACCTCAATTCTGTGCCAGTTGAGCACAAATCAACCAGAGTCAGACTAGAATTGCTGTGGTCGGTAACATCCTCAAGGCACTAACACTGCTGTTGTAGATATCATCAGTAACATCCAAAGTCAGTTTGTTTCTCCGGGGCAAGCTGAGCTAACGAATCTCCGAGCGATGGACTACCAGGGCAGCGAATGGTAAACCGGAAACATCCTGAATCCTGAAATGTCAAGAGTCGGTGACCAGTCCCAGATTCTTTGGTCTTCCGCTTAAAACAAACAGACAAGACAGACAGACAGACAACAACAACAACAACAAAACACCGCTAACTGAAAGACCAAGAGGGAGTGGACGTGAGGCTCGTCTCCTGCTCCCTCGCTTGGCGCCCTTTGGTCCAAAGGGCTGCTGTCCGAGTTTGGCTTTGTGTGCAGAGGTCACAAGCAGATGTTTGTTGGGTTACACGTGGAGCTCTCTGAGGACCACGAAAAACAAGCGTAACCGCGGCAAGTAGAGACCTTAAGTAGTGGAGCAAGACGTGTCAGGGCCGGTTAGCTCAGTTGGTTAGAGCGTGGTGCTAATAACGCCAAGGTCGCGGGTTCGATCCCCGTACGGGCCAAGGAGCCTTTTGCGCCTTACCACTCAAGGTGTTAACCGTTTGAACCCTGGACGTGTATGTAACTTGGGTTGCTTAGGAAAAAAAAAAAAAAAAAAAATCAGCGTGTTACTCCTCCCTCTTGGAACTGTCCTACCAGCGCTCTTTTGGAAGTCCGGGTGCAGGGCCATCTCCGATATCTGGTGCGAAACACCCTGGGCTTTCTTGGATTTAACATTTCCTCAGTCAAAGCCACTCGTCTTTCTATTAGGAAGGGGGAAGCGGGTGGTGAAGGGGAACCCACTGGGAAAAAGTGAAGGGGAACCCACTGGGAATAAGTGGTGAAGACACTTGCCGAGCCTTTTTCCTTCCTACTTTCTCTCTCTTTCTTGTTCCTCATCCTCCTTTTTTCTTAAAGCCTCTTTGATGTGAAACTCAGTTCAGCTGTCCCTATGTGGTCCTTTCTCCGTATTTGCTGTGGGAGATCGAAACCAGAAAATGCTTGATTGTGGATGTTCCAGTGATCGCCTTTGAAGGGTCCTTCGGACTGCGACAAGAGGTAGGAGGGCCCCACGGGGTAACAAGAAGCAAGGTTGAGGGAGCTTTTCGGAGCGCTTGTGAGGCGCCAAGCTTGGAGAGTTTGGGTGCGGTTCAAGTGCAGGAAGATCAGTTGTCAAAAAGGTTTCGAGCCAGCCAGGAGTCGAACCTAGAATCTTCTGATCCGTAGTCAGACGCGTTATCCATTGCGCCACTGGCCCCCTGCGACGAGAGGGCTTAAGCATGTCTATTTCAATGAGGCCTCCGAAGCCGCTGGTTCTGCTGCTGCTGCTGCTGCTGCTGCTGCTGCTAAGTCGCTTCAGTCGTGTCCGACTCTGTGCGACCCCATGGACGGTAGCCCACCAGGCTCCCCCGTCCCTGGGATTCTCCAGGCAAGAACACTGGAGTGGATTGCCATTTCTTTCTCCGTGGTTCTGCTAGGAAGATAGAAATAACCCCGAAACTGACGACTCCCACCGATTCACTTCATTTAGGGTTAGTGTACGTACCACAACGTCGTTTTCCATGTCTCCATTTTGGATTGCAAGCAAATCTAACCCTTAGGACTTTCCATACATGATAGAAAGAAGTCACTCCTTGAAAGCGAGTTTTCTGCTGTGAGTGCTCTTGGTTAATTTCTGCTATCTGTTAATCTGGCGTGCTTCCACCTCCTTCATCTATTCTATACTTCTTTGGGGCTCTGATGATGTGTCTGCGGACGGTTACTGACTGCCCTGTGTGCTCTTTAACTAAGTGTTATAAAATAAAGTACACTTATTTGGTTTGGAAGTGCATTTGGCCCTAAGAATCACATTCTTCTCCTCTTACTGTTAAGAGTAGTTAATACTCCCTGAGAGGGAGAATCGTGGCCAAATTCTATGATAAATCATGCATCGGATAAAAGCATGCAGAAGTCAATGGTAAAGGCAAAAAGAGGCAAGAAGGCAGGAAAGGTATACTCAAAGGTGCAGAAATCACATTAGGCAGAGACTGCTGGAATTCAGGAAATGACTTAATACCACATAAAATTTAAACAGACAGACATGCTCTCTCTAGACACTGTGGTTATGTGTTTCTTCTGGTTTTCAAGGTGGGCGTAAGGAACACCTCAAAATATACAACTGCCTTGAGAGAAGGATTTTGGATGTTGAGAGAGACAGGGCATAGTAATGTTCTTGATGGCACAAACCTGGAATCCAGAATGCAACACTTTCTGACCCCAGCATTGCCATCTGTTGCCTAACTGGCCTTTGCAATAAAAGACCCGGTGTGCAGAAGCTGACAGAAATGTGAAGATTTAGGCAGAAAGCTTTGGGGAAGTTTTATCTGAAGGAGTGATGATGGAGGGCAAGTTTCGAGGTTGAGGAGACAGTAACTAGGAACAGAGGTGGAACAGATAACATATTCACAAATCTCTGGGACATAAGAGGACAGGGTGGTGGGGAGAGAGGGGGGCAGTGAAGTGTGAAATGAAGCTGGAGACATAGGAGAGGCCATGGAGAAGATTTGAGGCCATAAGCTTAAGGGTCATGTCATAAAATAGGTCTCAGATGTTCAGGTGGCAGGCGACCCTTTCAGAAACAGCGCTTCCTGCCTTTCATCCATTTGTCCTCTCAAAGTTCACAGAATCCGAGATCTAGTCTGATCTAATCTGAATAAAAGTCAGCTAAAATTGCCCCAAATATTGGAGAAAACTCCCAGGCATTCAAACCATGCAGCCCCCTTTAGACCACAGCGGGCAACAGCGGTGGTCCCCGTGGACAGCCCGGCCAACCCGCCCGACTCCCTCAATTGCAGTTTCAGGGATCTGCCACCCCCGGGTGCTGAGCTCCACCAGCGCAGAGGCAATGGGAGTCCAGACATCGAGGTATCACTTCCCTGAACGCGGGAGCCCCCGTTTTGCAGTCTGTACTCAGGTGTCAAGGGAAATAACAAGCAGTCTGTACCCGGGACAGAAGAAAAAGTGTGAATCGAGCCAAACTAAGGACGATAGGCCCATGTGAGTGTCTCTCACTAATTCTGAAGAACAGCTCCAGAGAAACATGGTTTTCAGCAATTTTATACCTTGTCTATTTATATAGATTGGTTATACATATTTATATAGGTTGACTATAGTCTTTGCAGCCAAAGATGGAGAAGCTCTATACAGTCAGCAAAAGCGAGATCGGGAGCTGACTGTGGCTCGGATCGTGAACTCCTTATTGCAATTTTCAGACTTAAGTTGAAGAAAGTAGGGAAAATCACTAGGCCATTCAGGTATGACCTAAATCAAATCCCTTACGATTATACAATGGAAGTGACAAGTAGATTCAAGGGATTAGAATCTGATAGAGTGCCTGAAGAACTTGGACAGGAGCCAGTGATCGAGACCATCCCCAAGGGGGGAAAAAATGCAAAAAGGCAGCATGGTTGTCCGAGGAGGCCTTACCAATAGCTGAGAAAAGAAGAGAAGTGAAAGACAAAGGAGAAAAAGAAAGATATACCCATTTGAATGCACAGCTCCTAAGAATATTTAGGAGAGGTAAGAAAGCCTTCCTCAGTGATCAATGCAAAGAAATAGAGGAAAACAATAGAATGGGAAAGGCTAGAGATCCCTTCGAGAAAGTTAGAGATACCAAGGGAGCATTTCATGCAAAGATGGGCACAATAAAAGACAGAAATGTTAGGTATGGACCTAACAGAAGCAGAAGAGATTAAGAAGAGGTGGCAAAAATACACAGAAGAACTATACAAAAAATGGTCTTCATGAGCCAGATAACCACAATGGTGTGATCACTCACCTAGAACCAGACATTCTGGAATGGGAAGTCAAGTGGGGCTTAGGAAGCACCACTATGAACAAAGCCAGTGGAGGTGATGGAATTCCAGTTGAGCTATTTCAAATCCTAAAAGATGATGCTGCGAAAGTGTTGCACCCAATAGGCCAGCAAATGTGGAGATCTCAGCAGAGGCCCCAGGACTGGAAAAGGTCAGTTTTCATTCCAGTCCCAAAGAAAGGCAGTGCCAAAGAATATTCAAACTACCACACAATTGCACTCAATGTAATGCTCAAAATTCTCCAAGCCAGGCTTCAACAGGACGCGAACTGTGAACTTCCCAGATGTTGAAGCTGGATTTAGAAAAGGCAGAGGAACCAGAGATCAAATTGTCAACATCTGTTGGATCATCGAGAAAAGCAGGAGAATTCTAGAAAAAACATCTACTTCTGCTTTACTGACTACGCCAAAGCCTTGGACTGTGTGGAGCACAAGAAACTGTGGGAAATTCTTCAAGAGATGGGAATACCAGACCACCTGACCCGCCTCCTGAGAAACTGTATGCAGGTCAAGAAGCAACAGTTAGAACCAGACATGGAACAACAGAGTGGTTCCAAATCGGGAAAAGAGTCTGTCAAGGCTGTATATTGTCACCCTGCGTGTTTAAGGTCCACGCAGAGTACATCATGCAAAATGCTGGGCTGGATGAAGCACAAGCTGGAATCAAGATTGCCAGGGGAAATATCAATAACCTCAAATATGCAGATGATACCACCCTCATGGCAGAAGGGAAAGAACTAAAGAGCCTCTTGATGACAGTGAAAGAGGAGAGTGAAAAAGTTGGCTTAAAGCTCAACATTCCAAAAACTAAGGTCACGGCATCCGGTCCCATCACTTCCTGGGAAACAGATGGGAAACAATGGAAACGGTGAGAGGGGGCTCACTCTCACTGTTTTGAGGGGCTCCAAAATCACTGCAGATGGGTTGCTGACTGCAGCCATGGAATTGAAAGATGCTTGCTCCTTGGAAGAAAAGCTATGAGCAGCGTAGACAGCATATTTAAAAGCAGAGATGTTACTTTGCTGACAAAGGTCCGTCTAGTCAAAGCTATGGTTTTTCCAGTAGTCATGTATGAATGTGAGAGGTGGACTATAATGAAAGCTGGGCACAAAAGAACTGATGCTTTGGAACTGTGGTGTTGGAGAAGATTCTTGAAAGAGAGAGAGAGTCCCTTGGACTGCAAGAAGTTCCAACCAGTCTATCCTAAAGGAAATCAGTCCTGAACATTCATTGGAAGGACTGATGCTAAAGCTGAAGCTCCAATATTTTGGCCACCTCATGCGAAGACTTGACTCATTGGAAAAGACTTTGATGCTGGGAGGGATTGGGGTCAGGAGGAAAAGGGGACGACAGAGGATGAGATGGCTGGATGGCATCACCGACTCGATGGATGTGAGTTTGAGTGAACTCCCGGAGTTAGTGATGGACAGGGAGGCCTGGTGTGCTGCGATTCATGGGGTCGCAAAGAGTCGGACCTGACTGAGTGACTGAACTGGACTGAACTGAACTGATGTGAAGAACTGACTCATTGGAAAGGAACCTGATGCTGGGTAAGACTGAAGGCAGGAGGCGAAGTGGACGACAGAGGATGAGGTCACCAATTCGATGGACATGACTTTGGGCAAGCTCCAGGAGTTGGTGATGGACAGCGAAGCCTGGCGTGCTGCAGTTCATGGGGTGGCAAAGAGTTGGACTCGACTGAGCAAGTGAGCTGAACTGATTTCTTGTCAGAACAAAAAACATCAAAAGTGAAATGGCACATTCCTTAAAGGTTTCAAAAAAAAAAAAAAAAAAAAAAAGAGCAGACCAGCCAGTACACATCACATCAGTCTAGCCCAGGCACCTGGGAAATACTACTAGTATTCACCTCTCAGGGAAAAAGGCATTTAAGCTTTACCTTTAAAACAGACTTTTTTTTAAAATTTTTTTTTGCCCTTTTATTTTATTATTTTATTTTATTTTATTTTATTTCTTTAAATTTTAAAATCTTTAATTCTTACATGTGTTCCCAAACATGAACCCCCCTCCCACCTCCCTCCCCACAACATCTCAGTGGGTCATCCCCATGCACCAACCCCAAGCATGCTGTATCCTGCAAAACAGACTTTTTTTTTTTTTAACCTTTCATTAGGCACGAACATATGTAAGCCAGAATGACTTTCCCATACCTTAACCTGTGACCATTTCTCTCAGAACCATCAAGCAGAAATAGAGATTTTATTTTCTTGGGCTCCAAAATCACTGCGGATGATGACTGCAGCCACAAAAATAAAAGACGCTTGCTCCTTGGAAGAAAAGCTGTGAGATACCTAGACAGCGGATTAAAAGGCAGAGACAGCATTTTGCCAATGATGATCCCTCTCTCTGGTCAAAGCTATGGTTTTTCCAGCAGTCTTTTAGGGATGAGAGAGTGGACCGTAAAGAGGCTGAGCGTGGACCTGTCGATGCTTTGGAACTGTGGTGCTGGAGAAGCCTCTTGAGGGTCCCTTGGACTGCAAGGAGATCAAACCAATCCATCATAAAGGAAGTCAACCTTGAATATTCATTCATTGGAAGGACTGATGTTGAAGCTGAAGCTCAAATGTTTTGGCCACCTGATGTGAAGAGCCGACTCACTGGACAAGAAAGACCCTGACGTTGGGAAAGATTGAGGGTAGGAGGAGAAAGGGGACAGAAGACGATCTGGTTGGAGGGCATCATCGACACAGCGGACATGAATTTGAGCAAACTCTGGGAGATAGTGAAGGACGGGGAAACCTGGCGTGCTGCAATCCGTGGGGTCCCAAAGAGTGCGACACGACTTAGCGACTGAACAGCAGCAACAACGGAAATACCGTGTACGGTATTTTATGTGTGGTTTTTTTTTTTTTTTTTTTTAAGTCTGTGCCTAAAACACACGCGCCACCGACTCAATGTACCATTAAAACATTTCCCCCTATCCTTTCTCACTTTTGAGAAATCCCTCTCACCGCTCGGCAAATCCAGAGTGCGCTGTTCATGGTCCTGACTCCGTGAACAGTTCTGGTTTCCCGGGGGCGACGCGGACCTTCTCCGCCTGCCCGTCGCGCGCTTCCTGTTGATCTGGATGCAGAGTCCCCGAACCGTCCGAGAAGAGCCGCTGCTGGCCTAGATACCCTGCCTGCGAGGGTGCCAGGCCCCGTTCCGTGTATGTCTGTCCCACAGCCCTGTCTCGAAACACACACGCAGACAAACGCACCTCAACTCCATTCCGATCTCAGCCGGTACTGTTCTGTGCCTAAATGGAACTGTCTTTTGAACCCGGGGAAGCGACGGGTCTGTGCGATTGAAGGACAACCCGTGGCCGAATGTGACCAGTCCGCCCAGGCGAGCCTAGGTGGGTGGGTAATTGGGTCTGGCTGCAGATGACCGCGTGCTGCCTGGGCTCCCAGAAAAGGGGCGAGTCGGCGTCGACCGCGTGGTGGAAACATTTGAGCAGAGATTCGGGTCCAGGCGGACTACGGAATAATTCCCTGAGGGTACTGGTGGGGATCCGCACGCGGACCCGGGGAATTAGGAGAAAAAGGAAAGGACAGTGAGATTAAGCAACGGTCTCCACCCGGTACAAGATCTCCGTGTAGTTTCTGGGGACAGGAAACTTCTGATTCATTGCTTCCATCCCCTCCGCCATTCCTTTCCACCGTCTGCACACACAGATTTCATGTCGAAGGTTTTCGAAAATATTTCTGGTAAGGGGAAAAACAAACTGCCGGAGATGGAAGACATCTGGAAACCTCCCCCTTTTTTTTCGTCTGTTGTTTTTAGCTTCTTGTTTGACTGATTGCATTCTTTCGTTGATTCACTTGTACTGCTGTAGGCCTACCTCAGTTGCTTCCGGCCAGTCGGTTGCATTTCAAATCATTTGCCCATAGGCTAACGGTGAAAGCGAAAACAATAAAGCTTGGTGAAGAAAATGTAGCGAAATACTTCCATGCATTTGAGACGAGCGGCTATATGTTAGACAGGACAGAAGGAGCACTGAGCGTCCAGGACATCATAAGCATTCAGCTACCCCCGTACCTCACAAAAACCGACCCCTTTTTCCTCAAAATTGCACTAGGAGAGAACATTATAACTGACACATTGTAAAGCTGCTGGAGTCCGAGGAACGTCAAGAAATGTTAAAATAGAGTAAGTATTTTAAAAGGCCGTAGATGAGAGGCACGGGTGCTCTGAGGATACGTTGGAATCGGGAACCTTGGACAGGGCAGCAAAATCCGAAGGAAATCTTTGCACTTGTCTATAAGACAGCAAAAGCCGGCTGATCGGGCTGTTTCCGCCCGGTTTCGAACCGGGGACCTTTCGCGTGTAAGGCGAACGTGCTAACCACTGCACCACGGAAACGTCACGCCCAGTAGAGACATTACAAGTCCCAAAAAACGGCATACTCGGTTCCCTGGTTGCTCCCCACTGCCCCCCCCCCCGGCCACGCCCCCGATCTAGTAATTTTGAATATTTCTCTTGCAGAATGTTTTCACTCGCTTTCCACCGTTTCAAAAACTTTTGCTAAAAGAATAACATCGAAACTCTATGGCTCACAACCAAACCTAACTCAGTAGTGGGGGTGGTTTAGTCGCTAAGTCGTGTCCGACTCTTGCCGCCCCATGGACTGTAGCCTGCCAGGCTCCTCTGTGCATGGGATTCTCCAGGCTGGACATCTGGAAACAACCTACCGGAGGGGGCATGTTCCCGACCCAGGGATCAAAGCCGGGTCTCCCGCATTGCAGGCAGATTCTTTACCGCCTGAGCTAGGAGGGAGCAGAGACCAAACACCTTCCCAAACATCAGGCAGGGTGTCCTCAGGTTCCAAGGGCATTTGATTACGAGCGACAACCCGATACTGTCCTGTGCCTTTGATTTCCACCTCTCTTCCTCATCGTTGGAGCCAGAACACAACGCACAGAATCCTGAAGACCACCGAACTTCCGAGAGGGCCAGGCTCGTCTGGAGGAGACTGCCGAGCGGGGCTGGGATGGCCTATGCCCTCTTGACTCTCAGAAAGGAGTGCCGAAAGAAGTGCCAAAAGGAGTAGTGTTTGGGAATTCATGGGACTGGACTTTGCGCCGGAATAAGTCGAGGTGGGAATCACCAGTCAACTTATTATCCAGCGTCACTCACACTGCCCTGGAAGGACTGTGCTTTGAGCGATCTGAATCTGTTCGACAGATGCCCACCTTGCCTCTCCTTTGTTTTTCTCTTCATTTCACCTGACCTTCCTCATTGTATTTTCCCTCTTCCCCTCACTTCCCTCGTGCCCCAGGAAGGTGCTCAGCAGCGAAACTGTAGTCTTTCATTAAATTCCATGTGAGAAATTCCGGATTTCTCTGCATCAGCTCTGCGTTGGCATCTTTCACAAATAGCAGCGCTGAAAGCTCCTGCTCTCAGCAAAACTAAAACTAGGATTGGTCACAACGTTGCAGGAAACAGAGTAGAGACACAGTCTTTCCCAATCAGCAAGTTTGGGATTTAGTTTCCCATAATTTGATTAGAAGTTTATTTTTAAGCCAGTAAGGAGTAGCCCCACAATGTACCCAATCCTGACCCTACCAGATGTCCTGAAAAATTATGCAAGCAACTGGTTGCAAAGGGCCCTTTGACTTATGTGACTCGTGAACGCACAAAGGCTTTTCAGATCAAAAAAATGTACTTTTTAAACAGTTGAAGTTCATAAGCAAAGAATGCTTTAAAAAGTCAGTTTGCCCGCACCTTAAAAAAAAAAAAAAGAAGATAATTTTGTGTATTTTTTTCATTGACTGTTTTTTATCCTCTTTTAGATATAACCTCAGTTCTTCTCCTTCCAAAATTTCCAGTATCGTCGAGTCCATTTCGCATCGAAAAGAGGAAACAGTTACAACACAACTTGATTTACACTACCGTAATTTATATTAGAATGTCTTTCCTCTTCTTTTATTTCTTTTGATTTCATTTCATTTCATTCACTAAGGACAAATGAGTAAAAACAATGCTGGATTACCTAGTGATTCAGGAAGACAGCTGCAACATATGAAAGTGCAGAGCTTGAAAACACACTTGAACTAGACCAGTAAGTCTCTAGCCTTGGTTCATGAAGTATCCTCCATGGAACAGTAGTGTAGAGTCTGAGATGGTAGAAATGCTGACTTTCAGGCCCTTGGTGCAGATGCAGTCATTTAAAACCCTCATTATAATGGACCACACCAGGTCATTCATATGCTCATAAAATTTTGAGAAGCGTGACTGTAAGGCACTCCTAAAGTTGGTGCCAAATCGGGGTGGTGGGAGTTGGTGGGGGAGGGAGTGGCTCTGAAGGGGGAACATGACAATTCAATGATTCCATGAAGAAAAGCAAATGTCTCCATCGTGGTAAAAGTTCTAGGAGGCAAACACAATTGAAGAGATCCCACAAAACCAAACTGGCAACGTCTGAGACCTGATCTAAAATGCAAAGGAAAGACCAAGAGGCAGTTCTAATTCTCATCTCAAGATGTCTGAGATGATTTAAAATGCAAAGGAAAGACCAAGAGGCAGTTCTAATACTCATCTCAAGATATCTGAGAACCACCGTCGTCTTATGGCTATCGGAGACCAAGAGGCAGTTCTAATACTCATCTCAAGATGTCTGAGAACCACCGTCGCCTTATGGCTATCGGGAGAGCATTCGTAGTACTCCGAAGTACTCCGGGGCTTGATGGGAGGTAAACAAATCGCATTTTTTAACTAGTTTTGCTCTATTTAAAACAGTGTTGCCCCAGGCCCCGCTGGGATTTGAACCCAGGATCTCCTGTTTACTAGACAGGCGCTTTCACCAACTAAGCCACGGAGCCAGCTGCGGTAGACTGTTGGTTCCTAACATGATTTGAAGGAGTTTTCGCTTTCCTGGCTCACCAATGCATTTCTCAAGAACTTTAGATCAACACTACAATCTCAGGACTATTTCCTATTTCTCAAAATTTCTATCAAGTCATTTACCCTCTCTTGTCTGAAATATGCACAGAAGTTTACATGCTGAGTCAAGATGAGAAAAACCTTCTGAACCTCTGAACCTTTGAAATCCATAGCCAAATCGTTTGACCTTTGCACCTTCCTATGGGAGATACTAATACTTCTCCCTTTCGAATCTACAAAAGGAAAACGGTGGTGTTTATCAGTCTAGAAACATAACATGAAATGGAGCGCTGGAAAGGACTTCACCACATCTTTTGCTACGCTCACTGTCAAAGAGCAGTATCTTACAAGAGAGGAGTGTGCCTGTTCTTATTTATTTTAGAGCAATGTGGACGGTAAAGGCATGCAAAAGGGAAAGGGAAGGTAAGAATTCAGCAAATGTAAACATGCAAGAATGATGTTTGACACAGAAATACAGACAATTAAAACTTTGGTAGACATGTCTTACATTAAAAATGTCATAAAGTTCTTGACTTGTCTGAGTTCCTGAAATAGACACTTGGTGCATAAATATCAGAGAATAGTCCTCTCCTCTGAGCATGAGGCAGTATGCAATGATGCTTTAGAGCTCAAACTCTGATGTCAGACCCCACTGATTCTTTGTTCCAAATCTGTCATTATACTCGTGACTTTGAGAAAATGTAAAATCTCTATTTATGATTTTTATTTACTCAACTTCTTTGAAGAGGGCTGGCAGGTAGTGTAGATTATTTCTAACCTCAATCTATAAGACTGCTACGAGTGTTCTGTATCTAGGCCGCATAAACAATATTGCTTCCACAGGTGCTAGTGAATAGCGTCAGGAAGCTGCCAGTATCTCTTGCAATAACAGACTTTTGTTTTGTGTTTGTTTTTTTTTTTTTTTCCCAACAACTGTAGCTTCTCGAGTACTTCTGTAAAGGTAGGTCACGTTTTCCATTTATTTCTATTTGAAGAACTCCTTCATTGCAATCACATACTGCTATAGGATTAAAATTTTTCTGCCCAATATGATTCACCTCTCCTATTGTACTTTATCAAGTGTTTTGTGAATTAATGGGAAAACTAAGTTAGGAACCACCCACTGTTAAGCACATCAAAGGCACTTGAGTGCACACACACAAATAAGAATAAAAAAAAAAAGAAAGAAAGAAAAAAGAAAGAAAACAAACCCACCCAACATTAAAGTAACCTTTGATCTCCCAGTTCAAAGAAGAAAGGGTGAGTAATACTGCCTGGGCAAAGTATGATCTCTGGGACAACCCCACGAAAGAACAGTGAACTAGCCATTGTTCTGTCTGACAATCTTGGATTGTGTCATGGGAACGCAGGGCAAGATGTCACAAAGAGCAGTGGTTAAGATGTTTATTGACACAAACGGAAATATTTTAGGGCCAAGCTAGGAAAGAAAACATTTCAGGTGTTATTTGAAACTTTGTGAGAGAAACTCACCAAACTTCAAGTTCAACATACACCATATAGCTCCATTTCAGATGTTTTTACAGGCTGAAGACGAATGTCATTGGTCTGGTTTGCATTTCAGTGTGGGAATGGGACTCTGGGAGAATCATCTGCAGCATGTACCAGCTTGCACAGATCACCATGTAAATATCTCTGCATGTCCTTCACCAAAGAAGACATCAATCACATTCCTTCGGCTTTTAAGAACTGCCTGTCATGGACCTACTGCCCACCAGGCATTTGTCTCAACTCTGATTTAAGTGGTGGGAAGCAGACACGTTTCCTATGCGAATACTGAAACATAACTTTTTATTTTGGAGCATATTTAGAAAAGTTGCAAAAACAATAGCGTTTCTTTGTACCCATTTCAGAGTTTCCTTTCATTAGCTTCTTAGGTTACCATGGAACCTTTATTAAAGCCAAGAAACCAACACTGATATTTTAATAATAACTAAACGCATGTACTTGTGTGTGTCACATCTGTTCTTACACTAATGTCTCCCCTACCCCCCACACACGGCATCCCACATTGCGTTCAGCCTCCTCTGGTCTGTGATTGTTTCTTGGTGTGGATGAATTCTTTCTATCCGGTATTTGTATGACTGTCTTCCAGTCTAGGTTTGTCTGATAGTTTTCACACGAAGGCCTGGGGCTACAGGTTTCTGGACGAGACCACAGAGTACTTGTGCCATCACTTCCTTTCAGATGTGACTTGATAGGAGGATAGCTTACCATTAGTGATGCCAACCTCGATCACTTTTAAGGTAGTGTTTGCCATTTTTCTCCCTGGTGAAGTTTCTTCCTATGTTTTCCTACTTCTTCCTGGATATTTAGAAGCTAGTCGGTCAGGATGGCCCATATTCCAGAAGGGAGAGGTTAAAGCTCCATCTCCTGGTGAGTGGGTGGGGAGTAGTTTCTTACCTTAGCTGGAATGCATCAGTAAGAAAAATACATCCCTTCTCCTGTATTCATTGATTGACTTATTTAATCACTGATTTGTAACAGTATGGACCCATGAATACACATTTTATACTTAGTTTGCATCATTATCTCAAACTATATTATCGGTTGTTCCAAGTGTTTCAGGTTTGGCCATTGACGGCTCTTTCCAGCTCATAAAGAGACAGCTGACAAAACTGTTTCTCTCCTGCTGTGTTTGTATCAATAGAGTTTTTTCACATAGCCTTTGAAAAACCTTGTTTCATCTTTTGCTGATCTAGTTAAGACTCAAGTGTGGAAATGTAGAAAGTGTAGATGGTTTCATCGTCTATTTTAGGAGGGAAATACTCCAGGAAGGTCAGTTTCTTCGCTGGAATCAGTTATCCTGTGGATCAAAATGTGCCAAAGCGACGCTCTATGTCTTGCTGGGTCACTGACTGCTATCCTTTCGTTCTGCAGATGCGAGTCAAACATGAGGAAAGATGTACGATTGATTGCAGTTAAAGTTCTCAGCGAGAGCTTCGTGTCCCAGACATGAACTGGGATATGGCGGTGAGCCTAAAAGGGATAAACCCTCGTCTCAAGCCTGGCCCGTACGGGGATCGAACCCGCGACCTTGGCGTTATTAGCACCACGCTCTAACCAACTGAGCTAACCGGCCAGACACGGTGGTCTGCATTCGTGTTTATGCTATTAAAAGAAAAGGAATCAATACGGCTTTGCCGGGAGCTGGAAAAGGAACACAGTGAACCCAAATGACTACAAACTAATATTCAAAGAAAGAAGAAAGCACATTCTTCCTCTCCCCCGTCGTGGAGTTAGGGGGAAACGAAGAGGAATTCTTAGTATTTGGCGTGAATGAACTCTATTTCCTGAGGACTGAGGTAATCAAAAGTGTGGAATACCTGCCTGAGAGCTAGGCCTAGCACCACAGCCACATTGATAGGGAGACTCTGAGAATACGCGAGGAGACGAGGTAGCCCAGGACCAACCCCAAAGCCATTAAATAATAAATGGAGAAGCTTGCAAATAAGTATCCAGCAAAGTAGGAGGAAAATCAAGAGTAAGTGAAGATTGGAGGGTAGACCTCATTCTTTCATCGCTCGACAGGAATCGAGCACCCATGACTGTCAGACCATGGTGCACACGTTAAATGATGATGGGAATCACTGAGGCTAGACCTCAACATGAGTGGCTGTGGTTCAAGAGCAGCGTTTGTTACAGGGTAGCACCTGTGAGTCGGACACGACTGAGCGACTTCACTTTCACTTTTCACTTTCATGCGCTGGAGAAGGAAATGGCAACCCACTCCAGTGTTCTCGCCTGGAGAATCCCAGGGACGGGGGAGCCTGGTGGCCTGCCGCCCGTGGCGTCGCACAGAGTCGGACACGACTGAAGCGACGTAGCAGCAGCAGCAGCAGCACCACCTGTGACCTGCGCTAGGACTGATCCTCAGAAGAGGCAACAGTGTTACTCTTCAGGGTTTGGAGTCAAGAAAGGCAAGGAAGGACCCCTCACAGAATGGGCTTTATGCCTCTGTTTCCACACTCCTGCCCTTCCCTCCCCTCACCCCACTCCTCTTTACTTTCCCTCCACTTCCCAGCTTCCCAGAGACACTCAGGCCACTTGACTGGCTAACTCCTGGTCCTGGTGAGGGTTGAACCAACCGGTGAACATGTACTGTTGGCAGTGCTAAGGCAGGCTAAGTGGGCCCCCGTGAGACTGGGTCCAATCTCTCAGAGCTTGGAGGTGTCCTCAGCAGGAAGGCTTGATCAGAACCCTAAACCCCTTGGATTGGAAGCTGGACTTGCCCAAGAGTGACATTTGATTATGGGAAAAGATTGGTGAGTGAAAAAGAAGGAAAACTAAAAGACAGACAGAGAAAGACAAGGATGAAGTGACAAGAAGAGCAGTAGAGACAATGAGGAAGAGCCTAAGAGACAGAAACTGAGCCTCACGGAGAAAGCACGATTGAGAAGATCGCAAAGGACAGGGAAAGTCTGAAGAGAGAGGAATAGGGGCAGAGACAGAGAGTGAGAAAGAACGTGACTCACGGGACGCAGAGACCAAAAGTGAGACACAGAAATAGAGCAAGGGAGATAAGTAAGGACAGAGCAAGCAAGAGGGGAGGGAAGTAGAAAGATACTGAGTGAGAGACAAGGGCCGAGACAGAGACGAAGAGAAAGAAAGAGAACCAGACTAAGACACAGAGAGCAACAGAAATGAAGGTATTCAGAGAAACAGGAGCAGATTGAGAGACAATTAGAGACAGAGAGAGTTCAGGCAGGGGGAGACTGAGGGGGAGGGTCCAGTGAGAGGAGCAGTGAGAAGCAGAGACAGGTCAGGGTCTGCTGAAGTCCAGAGACAGACAGGCAGCAAGGCACCCAGCCCAGGACTTGAACAAAATTTGAGCCTGAAGCTGATTTGCAGGGGGAGGAGACGAGGGTATAGAGCCATGTTCATTTGACATTTGACGTTTAAAATAATGATATTCTCATTGAGTTGTGGAGAAGGGAGCAGCTACCCTCTCCAGGGTTCTTCTCTGGGGAATTCCATGGACAGAGGAGCCTAGCAGGCTAGAGTCCATGGGGTCCCGAAGAGTCGGACACGACTTTGTGACTGGACAAAAATGACAGAACATTGAGAATAATCACTTAATTTATAGAACTCTTTGTAACAAAGCACTTTTAGTCAGGAGTGAGGATGTATGCAGACACAAGATGGTTTTATGCAGGACAGTTGCTAAATGTGAATTCCTGGGAATTTCCTGTTTCAGAACAAGCTGCCTTTTCTTGTCCAATAAATGGACACAGCCAGGACTGAGGTGGCTCTTCTGTAGTTGGTGAGGGTGTAGGATTCAGACAGCACCCCTAACCTGGCTCTCCTTTGCCAGCCCAAGCCAGGTCTGCAGCTGCTGGGAGATTTTCTGTAGAGAGGTGGGGAGAATTTGGAAAGGTCAGACTCCAGCACTAGTAGAGAGCAGGAACATGCAAATTAGCATGCAAATGATAACGCAAATCACTGAGAGCTTTTTCTCTCTTACCTGTCGCGCAAGGCGGAGGCCAGGGGAATCTGAGGGTCTCTCAGGTGCCATGTCCAAGCAATGAGAGGCACTAGGGATGAGAAGGGCTGGCTCGGAGGGTCCCAAAGGCTGTGTTACACTTAGCACATGCCAGGGATCTGTATCCCCTGGAAAGAAAGGAGAGGACGGTGTGTTGAGCCACAGCCAGATAGACACTAAGGAGTCAAGTTCTGACGGCACACTCACCATTAACAAACAGCACTTGGGTGGCCCCTGGGGTCTGGCCACCATAATAGGAGTTGGTCTGGGCCACAGCCTGGGCTACAGATGAGGTTGAAAGCCCAAACACCTGTTCACATAGCTCAAGCTCGGAGGGCAGAGCTGGGAGCTGGGAGAAAGGGCACCCGGGGACCTCACAGGTGACGTCTGTGGAGAGAGGGATTCACCAATGTGGAGTATATAGCCAGCCCCCTACCTCTTTAATAATCGTGTACAGAGCTCTCCCCAGTG
The DNA here is from genome assembly GCF_032405125.1 of Capricornis sumatraensis. Lineage (NCBI taxonomy): Eukaryota > Metazoa > Chordata > Mammalia > Artiodactyla > Bovidae > Capricornis > Capricornis sumatraensis. The sequence goes on from NC_091090.1 coordinate 34,771,935, forward strand.
ATGACTGAGACAGTTCCAGACCCTCCCTTCAGTGAGTTCACGGTCCTCTCAGAGACGCACTCAGCCCAAGACACTGATGGCCTAGAATGATCAGGGCTGTGATAGAATAATGTCTGGAGTGAGGTTGGGAGTGTCTCAGAAGGAGCATAATGAGCCTGGACCACCTTGAGATGGCTTGTCTGGGCACAGCAGAGACCGTACGTTTTGGAGGTGAGAGTTGGGCCAGTCACTCACAGTAGCCGAACTCGGTACAAGTTTGGTACAACCACTGCCGGTCACCCACGCTGGACACTTGGAGTTCTGTGACCCTCAGCTGTGCCACTGTCTCTGCCCGAGAAATGCTTAAACACCTCTGACCCAGGCCGTGTGTGACAACCTAAAGGACAATACACATACATATATGCAGACATACATTTCTTGCCCCCCCTCCCCGCTGCCCCCCGCCCCCACCCTGGCCATCAAGCCAGGGCAGGGCCTGGAGCCATTGGTCCCTACAGGTCAAAGGTCAGAAGTCAGAAGAGTGAGTTTCTGAGTTTTCCTGGGGTCACTGCTCAGAGTTGCTGGGGACCTAGGTCCCTGTGGGTTAGAAATTAAGGTGCTAGATGACTAGGAACTTCTCACCTGTAAAGCTGATCTTGGGCAAGTGAGAATATCTTAGATCTCAGTTTCCTCAGTTGTGTCTGGGGACAATAGTAGTGTTTACTTCCTAGAACTATTTTAAGAATTCGATGAGATAATATATGTGAAGCGCACCGCACAGCATTTGGTGCAGACATCGATGGAAAAGTGATAGCTGGATTGTAGAGGTTGGGAGTCCGAGGGAGTCCGAGGCTAGGAGCCCCGGTCTCTAGGAGAACTGTGTCCCGAGGACAACTGTGTCCCCCGGACTAATGTTTTTCCTTCATTCTACAAATACTATTTGAGAGTTTGCTGTGTGGCAGACACTCTTGCAGGCCCCAGAAAGAGGACAGGACAATGTAGGCAAAATAGTAAGCACAGTCGCTATCACCTGCCTACTGTGCTCCGGGCTCCCTGTTCCCTAGGTCATACTGCTCCTACCTCATTCCACCTCCGAGGTCCTTTTGAGATGCAATACCCATTTTACAGAGGAGGAAACTAAGGTGCAGAAGGGTTTACGCTTGCCCAAGTTCACACAGAGGAGGTGAAGCAGGAATCCTCGCTCTGCTCACTCTTGGCGGTGCTCGGGGTTCTCACCTGCACTGCCCGACGAAGCCCGCGGTAGGGTGCAGGGCCGCTGCAGTTGCCCCTGCAGTTGCCCCGATCCCCGAGGAGGAATCTGCAGAGCTGTCGCACACTCAGCGGCGCTCCAGCTTGCCCATCGTACTGCACCGCACCTCCCACGAGTGCCTGCAGCGCCCCCAGAAGCTCTGCCTGGTCCTCAGCGCGCTCCAGGGACCCGCACGCTCCCAGCTCCACGCTCAGCGCTGCCCGAGCCCCACGGCTCGCGCGCAGCCGCCGCTCCACCTCCGCAAAGGCTGCGGACGCCGCCGCCCGGCACTGCGGAGAGCGAGAGGCGGCGTTGGTGAAGACCTGGGCCAGGGGTTCCGCCTTTCCCTTTCCGTGACCCTCATCCTCCCTGGGCTCCCCACTTTTCCACATTCCGATTCATACAGGGGGCAGTTGAAAGTCGCTTTTGCTCGAGGCCCTGCCCTCTTCCCGGCTCCTCCTCCGGGCCGTCCCACCCCAGGCCCCGCCCACACGAATACAGCCTCCTGATAGGGTGGTCCGTCCTCAGGCCCCGCCCCCGTATCAGCCCCGCCCCTGTTGGGTCCTCCCTTCTTAGTACCCAGACCCATCTTCAGCTCTCGCGTTCTTCCCAAATTCACCCACCTCTCGGGGCTCCCAAGTCTCTGAGACCCCAACACCTTGCAAGCTTCAGCCGTTTTCTCTGGCCCCCATCCTCAAGGCCTTTTCTCTTTCCCTATCCCCCTCCGACTGGACCCCAACTCATACCTCCAGGGATCCGCCAATCGCAGTGTTCATTAGGCTTCTAGACACCACCTAAAGTCGGGTCGCGGAAGAATATCAGGTGCACCGCACCACCGAGGTCTTCCTCCCCCCGCCGGCCCACCGCCCCGCCATCCTTACGTCGTTATACTTGGAGAAATCCAGTGTGGCCCGCACCGGAGCGGAAGAGGCGATGGAGGCAAAAAATAGATGGGGAAACTGAGGGAGAACAAGTTATCAGCCTGGGGGCTGAAGGACTGGGATCCCATATCTGCCCGCCCCTGTGTCACTCACTCGTCGTGTCATCTCAGGCAAGTCCCTACCTTCTACACACTGAACTCTTATGAAGGCAGATTGGGATGGGGGGTTGGGGGGAGGAGGGTGTGGAAGGAGGTTTTCCTATTATCTGAGTTATGGACCTCGCAGTCCAAGTTCCTTTCCCCCAGTCCACCCAGAGGGGTCCCAGGACCTTCAGCCGGGCCCAGGCAGCCAGGGAGCCAGCATAGGAACCTCCGAAGCAGATCCAGCGGCTGGTGGAGGAGACGTTGAAGAGGCGGGAGAGTGTGAGGCGGGCAGAGGCCGCATCTGCCAGCCTAGGGTCAGAGAAGAGGCCGAGTCGGTTCCCATGGGTAGGAATCCCTGAAGATTCCCCAATTTACAGGCAGGGGTCCAGAGACAAGAATGGAGACAACCCTGGCCAGAAGCTAGGGTTTTTTCTCATGAGGTATTTCTGAGGATTCCCCATACCTACACGTTTCCGCACAAGTGCCTAGGTCAGGGGAGACTCATTTGGAAAGCTTCCACTCTTCACTTCCAGACTAGGTGGGAGAAGAAAAATCTTCAAGACAGTTTAGGTGAAAATCTAAATTATAGGAGGGATTGGAGACTGTCAAAGAGAGCTACTCAGGAAGAGGAGGGGGCCTAGGCTGGATAGGTTAGGAGGTATTGGCGAAGAGGGAGACACGATTAGAAAAAGAGACAGAGATATTGGAATATATCTAACGCCCTTCCTTTTTTTCTTTCCCCTTGGCAGTACCACAAGGCTTCTGGGATTTTAGTTCCCCAATTAGCAGTGATCGAACCCATGACCCCTTCAGTGGAATCGTGAAGCCCTAATCACCTAATCACCAGGGAATACCCTAACATCTTTTTTTTTTTTTAATCCCAAATGCTTTCTCCCCTCCATAACCTTTCTGAAACAGTTTGCAGTTAGTGTCATCCTACTGCAGTTGGAAACTAGTTTAGCTTGTGAAAAGATTAAGAGATAGAGAGGAATATACAGGCAATGTGATACAGACGGGGACACACAAAGATGGAGACAAGAGTGAGGCAGAGAAAGTCAGAATGATTACAGACAGATACAGAGATAGAAAGCAGAAAAGGGAGAGATAAGTCTGGGGGAACAATAAAGTAGGTGAGGGAGGAAAGAAAGAGAAGGGATTTGGCATAGGAGTAGGGTGCACTGAAGGAAGTGAGAGAGGGAGCTAGACAAATATCTGGGGGAAGCCCACTCTGAAGAAGGCAGAGTTCAAAGGCTCAAGGAAGCGATGTGCCTGCAAGTCTGGAGAACAGCAAGAACTTCAGTGTACCTGGAGCCCAGTAAGAGGGAGAGAGAGGCCAGAGAGCTAACTGGGGAGCCTCCAAAGCCAGCATAGGAGCTTCCACAGCAGATCCAGAGGCTGGTGGAGGAGATGTTGCAAAGGTTTTGTCTTTGCTCTGAGTGCGATGAGAGACGTGAGGGATCTGAGCCAGGAGAGAGATGATCTGGACTGTGGGCTAATGATCACTCTGGCTCTTCATCTGGAGAATAGACTGACGGGATGAAGGACAGAAACAAGGAGACCAGTGAGGAAGCTGTGTAATCCGTCTAAGTGATTCTGGTAGTCTGGACCAGCAGGTCATAGTGTAATAGCAAAAGATAAGAATACAGTGGAAGAGGTGGAGAAATAAAGGATAGGGAGGGAGAGAGACGGAAAGACAGAAAAAAGAATAAAACACTGAAAGACAGAGAAGAAAACATGGGACCAGGGACTCAGAGGTCAACTTTGGGCAATGCAAGAAGAGACAAAGATTCAGAGAAGCCAAAATACAGCCACCTTCAGTCCAATGACCCCAAACATCCCCTACCCCCACTCACGCATGGCGGCTGGACAAGAAGCGGAGCTGGGCCATGTCCAGCCCCTCGGCAGGTATACTCAGGCCATAAAATCTATGCTCCAGACTTATCACCAGGGCCCCCCAGATTGGGGCCAGATTTGCAGGGTGCCCTGTGAAGAGTCCAAAGGGGATATGTGTGAGGTGGGTGTCAACTCTTGCAAACCTCAGGCTTCACAGCCCTTCACAGTATACAACTCCCCTTCCTCGCCTCCACCAGCTTCCCCTTGTCTTTCCTCACGCTTGCTTCTTACCTCTCATCACTGAACCAGGTCCAAGGCTGCCTTCACCTCCCAGATGCAGGAATACAGGTCCATCCTGGCTGGTCCAATGTTGGTCATTTACCCAGTACCGCTAAGAGGTGGGACGGGGAGGAAGAAATGGCATCGTGAGAGTTCTGACCTACTCTTTATTTCCTGTTCATTCTGGTCTCTTTCCCTAATGGATCTTTTTTATATGATGTTGACTTGTTTATTTACATGTTCATTTCTCTCCTGTTTGTCTCCTCATCTAGAATATAATATCTACAAGGGGAGATATTTTTGTCAGCTCTTTCACTCTGATAACCCAGGGTCAAGAATAGTGGCTAGGAAGTGGTAGGCACTTGCTCTATATTGAGATAATTATTGTAGAATAATTAATAAATGCAGGTGGATTTAGAAATAAGGCCTGTGTGAGATGATCTTTGGAGACTGTGGGGAGAGCAAGTGTAAAAGAGTAGGTATAAAAGTGGTAAGTCTGTTCATTCATTAAATACATATCTCCAAGTGCCTATTGTGAGCCAGGTCTGGTTCCAAAGCTGATCCAGATTTTTGCTCCATACTGAGACTTGGTGGTGCATTTGGTGATTAATCTGAAGGACAGGGAGAAGGGGGGTGGTAGTTGAGGGGCAATGAGGGAGTGAGAGTGAATGACAGGGAAAAGGAAAGACTGAAGGATAGGACCTGAGGAACAAAAAAAGTGGGAGGCTAAAGAAAGGAAGGGGAGACTAGGGGATAGAGGGCAAATCTAAGAAACAGAGGGGCTAGACTAAAGGGCCATAGGGATACTGACAGCAGATATCAGGTAAGACTGATTGGGGAGAGGACGAGGTGACAGAGGTGTAGAGATAGGAACAGAAAGCAGAGACTGAGGGGCGGAGTAGGGTGGGCAGTGGATCTCCTCTCTCCCGGCCTTACCTGCAGGAAGGAGCGTCTGTCAGAGGCATTGAAGGGGTCTAGTGGCTGCTCCAACCACCCCTCTTTTGGGAGGGTCACAGAATCTGGGCCCAGCCCCAGGCCCAAGGCTGAGCTCTCCTGAAACCTCAGGATGTGCTCACCAAGGCGCCGAAGGAGGGAAGCTGTGGGACGTGGAGGGGAAAGAGTCAGGCCGGGGCTCCCCAAGGGGGCTCCGGCCTGACTCTCAGGATCCTCCTACCTGGAGCTGAGGACACCCAGAGGGAAGCCAGGAGCAGAGGGCCCAGCCATGGCACGGGCCCGATGTCCATGCTGTCCAGTTCTTTGTGGGCGGGCTCCAGGGGCTATGTTCCCTCCACTCCCTCAAGACTTCCTCTATTGTCCCAAGCGCTGGCCTTTCAGTTTATAGTCTTTGATCCGTAGCTCAGGTATGTTTGCAGACTCTTGTCTTGGAACAGGTCAAGCTTCTGTTGGAACCATTCAAGCAAGGCAGGGACGCCAGAGTCTGTATATAGAGCCCTGTGGCTGTGGCCCCTGGATATCCAATTCTCTCTCTGCTCTTGATTTTCTCCTTTCTTGTCCCTTGATCTTCCTTCCCTCTGGCCCTCAGTCTCCATGCCTGTGCCTCACTCTCCCCTCTCCCTCAGAAGCCATCACTCTCTACCTCAGGAGCCCCTCTTTCCCCCCACCCCCACCCTCCAGCATACTTTCAGTCCCCCTCATTTGCCTCAATACTCAGTCTGTTCGTCTCTTTGTTCCTCAATTCTCTTTCCATCTCCTCTCTACTTCAGTCTCTCTGTTTCCTCTCTCTCTCTCTCTCTCTTTCAGTCTCGGCATGTCTATTTTCCAGTCTCCCCGTTATTTCCTGCTCCCCATCAATCTCACCCCCACCCTCTGACCCGCAATCTCACCCCCACCCTCTGACCCACAATCTCACCACTTTCCTTAGATCCCTTATAGCACTTTGAATATTTCTGCAGCAGCAGAATATTACTCCTGCCTCAGAATGCTTGCCCCTGCTCCTCTCACTCTGTGGATTCCTGCTGCTGCTGCTGCTGCTGCTAAGTCGCTTAAGTCGTGTCCGACTCTGCAACCCCGTAGATGGTAGCCCACCAGGCTCCCCTGTTCCTGCGATTCTCTAGGCAAGGACACTGGAGTGGGTTGCCATTTTCTTCTCCAATGCATGAAAATGAAAGGTGAAAGTGAAGTCACTCAGTCGTGTCCGACTGTTTGCGACCCCATGGACCGCAGCCTACCAGGCTCCTCCGTCTATGGGATTTTCCAGGCAAGAGGACTGGAGTGGGGCGCCATTGCCTTCTCCGCTGTGGATTCCTGTTTCTCCATAAATCTTCATGACTTCCTCCCCCACCTCAGTCAGATCGCTATTCAGAGTCCAGAAAAGGTCTTCCGTGGGCATCTCTTTAAAAATTGTCAAACCTGAGCTCGCCAGCCCAGAGGAACATCACAGTTACGTAGGGAGCCTGTTACACATGCAGATTCCTGGCCCTACTCCAGAGATTCTGATCCAGTGCGCCTGGCTGGAGCGGAGGACGCTGCGTGCCTACGAAGTTTGCTTGTAGTAATTTTCTGGCAAACAGGACCAGGAATCGGGCAGGGAGCCCAGGGTAACAGTAGAGTCCCCATAAGAAAATAGAGGTGAGGATGAAACAGCCATCTTTGGCAATAACGACGAAGCAGGTTAAAAAAATCCTCTCCGAGCATCTTGACCAATAAGAGACAGAAAAACAAAGATGTGGGAGGCGCTTGGTTGAAGCATCTACATCCACAGAGGCCAGAGCAGGGAGGCGGGACAGCTTCGAGCTCCGAGCTCCGAAGTCAGCAGAAGGCCCTTGGGGAAGCATCCTGGACTTGCCGCTTTCTAGTTCAGTGACCGTGAGGAGGTTTTGTCACCTTTTAAAGGCTGTTTCTACATGGTGTCAACCGCCATTCTCTGCCTCTTCCTACTCATGTCTTTGGTTCAAAACACTGCCCTAATCCAAAGCTGAAATGAAGAAAACACTTCCATTTACATGAGTATGGAAAAGAAAAAAATACTCAAGAATAAATTAACCAAGGACGTTTAGGACATGTACCCTGAAAACAACAGAACATTGAAATTAAAGAAGATCTAAGTAAATGGAAAGTTATCTTGTGTTCATGAGTTGGAATATTTTAAAATGTTAAGAAGGTATTAATAAAATGGTCCAAATTGGGGGGGGGGGGAGGTCAAACCACTAAATCTTCTCTATTCTTTACTCTTCTTCATAGCAACGTATCATTATCAGAAGTATAAATATTTATTTATATAGTTCATCATCTGTCTCCCGGATGAGAATAGTAAGCTCCACAGGGCCATGGATTTTTCATCTCCTTTGTCCATTGCTCCGTGCCTGGTTCTTACAAGAGTGTACACAATGGGCAATCAATAAATGTTAAGTGAAAGAAAAATCCATCAACCAATGTTGATGGGATTCTACTCTAAAAGTTTATCTACAATCCGACAACTTCTTTCCACCTCCAGCGCTATCATCTTCTTCTAGCCACTAGCATCTTTGACCTGGACTATCACAGAAATCGCTTAGCTTTACCTCTATTTTCAAAGCAGACATATTTTACTTCTGGACAATGCACTCTTCTTTAATGATTAAAGCAAAGCATACCAGATATTTTTGATCAGCCACAAGACAGGCTGTTCTAGTTAACATAAAGTTCACCGCAAAGTCATGTATAAGTCAGCATACCGTTCCTCAGTATGTGAGGTGACATCCTTTTCCTTGTTAGGTATCAGGGCAATGCTTGTCTTGTAAAATGTGTTTGGAAGAGTTTCCCCCTCTGTGATTTTTTTGGATGAGTCTGAGAAGGATTGGTCTTAATTTTTTGAATGTTTGCTAGGATGTATTAGTGAAGCTACTGGTCCTAGACATTTGTTTGTTGGAAGGTTTTTGATTACCGATTCAACTTCTTGCTAGTAATAGGGCTGTTCAGATTTTCTGTTTCATCAGTATTCAGTCCCAGTAGATTGTATGTTTCTGGGAATTTATTTCTTTCTATCTTGTCCAATTGGTTGATGTATTATTTTTAAGCAGGTACCAGAATCTGAATCTTTGTATTACTTTTGTATGAAAAGGTTTCTTTGCCAGCTGACTAAGCAGCCTAGTTGGTTAGAGCATGGTGGTAATAACACCAAGGATGTGGGTTCAGTCCCCATGTGGGCCAGTGCAAGCCTTTTATTACTTACTCACTGAATAATTTTGCTGCAGTCATCTAACAAATTGGAGATAACCTCACAGACATCAAGTTGGGAATGATTGTTGACTTCATTTGTTCTTCAGCAGTGACACTACCTTCCTTCCCCTCCACCCCTGCCCCCAGCAAACACAGTCCCAGCAAAAAAATGAAATTTCAGCATTTCAGATTTGGCAAAGGGGCATTTTCACCACTCACTGCTTGAAATCCAAAGCCGATGTTCATTTAAGGAGGGAGCAGTGCTGGTAAGGCACCATCCCTTTGGAAGAGCTGATGACTGATATTTTATGAGAGGGGGTTTAGGGTAGACTTTCAGAGGGTCAGTGGATTGACATATTCTGTGGAAGCATGGTTCTTCTGGAGAGACTCTTGTTGTTTGGTTGGCACTCAAAGGGATGTTTACTGAAGTGAGTGCATCCCTGGCTGGCTCATTTCAGAAAGCAGGGGTTGATAGTGATTGGTTGTGCAAATGTTCACAAAATGAGTATCATGGATAGATCAACTGGTTTAAATTCGGGTCTAGTGGCTACTTGTTACCACTGCTATAGAACAGTCTTTTCCTAAGTTTGTGATTAGTATGTCTTCTCAACATTTTGTTTTGGCATAAAGCAAACATTATTTGTTTGTTTAACTATCCACGTAATGAAAAATAGTGGGCTTTCTGGTGGCTCAGACGGTAAAGTGTGTGCCTATAATGCGGGAGACCCAGGTTCCATCCCTGGGTCGGGAAGAGCTCCTGGAGAAGGAAATGGCAACCCACTCCAGTACTCTTGCCTGGAAAATTCCATGGACGGAGAGGCCTGGTAGGCTACAGTCCATGGGATCGCAAACGGTCAGACACGACTGAGTGACTTCAATGTCAATGTATAACAAAAATACTGATTTTACTATTGATGACCTTTCATTGATTTAGGCCTTGAGAGAATTATACTAAGTGAAATAAGTGAGACAGGAAAAGACAACTCCTGTATGTTTTACTTACATTTGGAATCCAAAAAACAAAATAAGTCAAAATCAAGTTTTTAGACACAGAGAACAGTTTGGTGATTGAGAGGGGAGTGGAGGATGGGTTAAAGGAATGAAAGGGGTCAGAAGGTACAAATTTCCAGTTATAAAAGGCATGTTATGGAGATGTAAGGTACACCATGGTAGTATAGTTATTAATAATAATACGGTATTGAATATTTGGAAGTCATTAAGAGAGTAGACCCTAAAAGTTTTCATCACAAGAAAAAATATATATAAGATGTATATAAGACGGATGTTAACTAGACCTACTGTGTTTCATTAGTTTTTCCAAGAAGCATTATAGGGCTTTACTGTTTCTCTTTAAAGCTTGGTCTCCAATCTCAAGGGTATAAAATTATTCATAATGTTCCAGGGACTAGAAAGTCTAATTAATTTCCAGGTCTCCTACATTGCAGGAGGATTCTTTACCATCTGAGCCACCAGGGAAGCCTAATCAATTAAAAAATTTTATTTAGTTGGAGGCTAATTACTGTACAATATGGTAGTGGTTTTTGCCATTCATTGACATGAATCAGCCATGGGTGTACATGTGTCCCCCATCCTGAACTCCCCTCCCACTTCCTTCCCCATCCCATCTCTCAGGGTGGTCCCAGTGTTTCATACTTCGAACTTGGACTGATGATCTACTTCACATATGGTAATATACATGCTTCAATGCTATTCTCTCAAGTCATCCCACCCTCGCCTTCTCCCACAGAGTCCAAAAGTCTGTCCTTTTTATCTGTGTCTCTTTTGCTGTCTCACATATAGGCTCATCGTTACCACCTTTCTAAATTCCATATATACTGCTGGGCATACACACCGAGGAAACCAGAACTGAAAGAGACACATGTACCCCAATGTTCATCGCAGCACTGTTTACAGTAGCTAGGATATGGAAGCAACCTAGATGTCCATCGGCAGACGAATGGATAAGAAAGCTGTGGTACATATACACAATAGAATATTACTCAGTTATTAAAACGAATGTGCTTGAATCGGTTCTAATGATGTGGATGAAACTGGATGGAGCCTATTATACAGAGTGAAGTAAGTCAGAAAGAAAAACACCAATACAGTATATTAACACATATATATGGAATTTAGAAAGCCTAATGAATTTTAACCCAGTAATATTTGACTTGTAGGTACTACTGCTCACCACCAGGATGGCCGAGTGGTTAAGGCGTTGGACTTAAGATCCAATAGACATCTGTCTGCGTGGGTTCGAACCCCACTCCTGGTAGAATTGGTTTTGTTGATGCCTAGTCATGTCCAATTCTTCTGGGACTCTGGTGACTGTTGCCTGGCAGGCTCCTCTGTCTGGGATTCTCCCAGTCGAGAGTTCCGGCGTGAGTAGCCATTCCTTCTGTAGGGGATCTTCCTGCTTAGGGATCCAGGTACTTTAGCAAGTATCTTATCTGGAAATGATAGTTTCTTCTGCAAAGTGGATAATAGTCCAGCATATAGTTGACTCTGAACTCTTTTTATCCAATCTGACAGGTTCTGTCTATAATTGGTGGATTTAGGGAATTTAGATATAATGCAAATGATATACTTGTATTTTTAAAAAATCCACTGTCTTATTAGTTGCTTTCTGTGTTCTCCTTTCTTTTATCTCTTTCTTCATGTCTTTGAAATATGTGAAAATCTTAAAAAAAATAGTGTTTTCCCTAGGGTTTTCTATATATAGCTACAATCATTCAAAATCTACCTTCAAACTGTACTATGCTGCTTCCTTTACAATGTAAGAAGCTTGCAATAATATACTTCCTCCTATATTGTGTGTCATTGCTGCCACAGATTTTGCTTTCATGTATGCTATTATTGTACAATATGCCACTACTATTTTTGCTTAATGCAGTCAGTCGCTTTTAGAGTGATTAAAATTGGGGAAGACCTTCCTTATATGCACCTCTGTTGTATTCATTACTGTGTATATTCATTGCTTTGTATTCTCTCTTCCTGAGATCACCTTATAACATTTCCTGTTTTGCAGGTCTGATAGTAATGCACTTCAGTTTTTGTTTGTCAGGAAGGACTTTTATTTCCTATTCAGCTTTGGGAAATATTTTTTCCTTGGTAGAGCATCCTGGGTTTACAGATTTTTTTTTTTTTTAAGTAGCCTCCCATCACTTTCAAATGCTATTCCATTATCTTCTGGCATACCTAATTTCTGATGAAAAGTCTGCCGTTTCAGATAGATAGAGAATTAGATAGCTTGGAATTCTCTGACCTTGGAGCTGAGGTTTGACGTACAGGTTTCCTCCACTATCAGAAAGCAGAGCATTCCTATAAAACATTTCACAAGCTGAATTGGCGTGAAGTGAAGAAACAATTATCTTAGGACACTTCTTACATATGAATGTACAAAGTTAGTGGAGATAAAGCACAGATGCTCACAGACACAGTCCAAATCTGTGGCAGCCTGAAGCTGAGATGCAGAGTATAGTTCCTGGGGGAGGAGCTTGGCGGCCCCACCCTTGCCGCTTCTGATGCGCTCAGCCTCTACAAAGGCTCCCTGCAAAACTTGCTGCTGTTCAGTCGCTCAGTCGTGTCCGACTCTTTGCGACCCCATAGACTGCAGCACACTAGGCTTCCCTGTCCTTTACCATCTCCAGCTGCTTGCTCAAACTCATGTCTATTGAGTCGATGAGGCCATGCAACCATCACATCCTCTGTCGTCCCCTTCTTCTCCCGCCTTCAATTTTTCCCAGCATCAGGGTCTTTTCTAATGAATCAGCTCTTCTCATCAAATGGCCAAAGTATTGGAGCTTCAGCTTCAGCATCAGTCCTTCCAATGAATATTCTGGACTGATTTCCTTTAGGACGGACTAGTTGGATCTCCTTGCAGTCCAAGGGACTCTCAAGAGTCTTCTCCAACACCACAGTTCAAAAACATCAATTCTTCTGCATTCAGCTTTCTTTATGGCCCAACTCTCACATCCATACATGACTACTTGCAAAACCATAGCTTTGACTATAAGGACTTTTGTGGGCAAAGTAGTGTCTCTGTTTTTTAATAAGCTGTCTAGCAAAACAAGTACTAAAGCGGGTCTTTCCTAAAAAATGAAGTGGCAGCAAAGTGAACTTTTGAAAAGTGAGATATACCTGTATTTCATTATCTTGGGAAAAAGTATTCAATCATTAACTCTCCCAATATTTTTTCTGCTCTTTCCTCTCTTCTCACCTTCTGGGATTCTCATTACAAATGTATTAATCAGTAACTCTTAACTGCTACTTTTTATTTTTATTTTTCCATGATGTTTCAGCTTGGATAGTTTCTGGGCCTTCAGGTTGATCATTTCTTTTCTCATCCCTATAGAGTCTACTAGTTAGTCTATCAAAGACATCCTATGTCTCTTAGTCTCTCTGTGTGTGTATGTTTGAATTTAGCATGTTTATTTGATTCGTAGTTTCCAAAAATCTACTGAAATTTGCCACCTGTTTATGTGTTGGGATAATGTGGGTACCTACTATGTTCCTTTGGCATCTGAAATGGGAGCGGTCTCGAGGGACTAATCTCATCGTAAGCTTTGGGATCTGAGGCTATTTCAAGAAAAATAATGTCAGCATTGAGTTAAACTGTAGGACACTTGGTGTTGCAAAATTGCTTGGCTGGGGAGAAACTTCCACATATTTACTGGCCAGAAGTGTCTGAAGTAAAGTGTTCTGTGTGAGTACTGAAGAAGACACACAGGAGGAAAAACAGTGTTGGTTTTTTTTTTTTTCTCTAATCCACTTGTCAGCTCCAAATTCACCATTTTAGCTTATTTATTTATTTTTGCAGAGGGATCTGGGCCTTTTAAACTTCTATTTTCTTGTGCTACGTGGCACTGAAATTTTGTCAGTAGAGGGTGCAGAAGAGACACAATAAGAGGAAAGAGTTTAGCTTTCTTGGTTCTAAGAGTTCCTGCAGCCATCAGTATCTTCAGTGTACAGCTCCATTCTACTGACTTCCACAGTTGTACAGAAAAGAAATTAGGTATTCACCAATCCATTCACAAATATTTATTGACCATTATCAGAAAGAATTAAGACTGGTTGTGGGGATTATATACAAAAAAGGAAAAGAAAAAGCAGTGGTTTCTAGTAACTGCTGGAGCTCTCATTGTAAACTCTCACATGGATAGATGAAACCTCATAGATGAAAGCCAAAATATCTGAAGATTGCAAAGTAAATCACTGATAATCTCGCACATATGAGAGGGGCATTGTCATCCAATGAGAATCTGAATTGTTTGGTGTTCAAATAGTAATTTATAGTGCTTCAGTCATACCTCGTGTGAAATGATTTTTCATGCAACTTTTTACATAGTTCACTCAGTCTTTACTTCTCTTCTTATAAAACTTCCAGTGCCTGCCATCTTCAGAAACCACATCGATGAAGTAAACATTAGACTCTTAGTTTCCCACATCATTCAGCAATTGGACAACATGGGCTTGATCAAGGTTAATTCCCCAGACTGTGTTCAACAAAATGAAGACTAACTTTTCAGAAGGATAAAGCCTATGAAGAGAGCTCTGCTAAAATTCATTTCAGGATCTTTTACTTATGAAACTAGCTCTTTAACTGGCCCTCTTCGATAGAGAAAAAGAAAAACATAAATTATTGTGAGAAAGTTTTCATTTTCACACACTAGGAATTGCCTCTAGAGAATAATACACATTTTTTTGAAGTGAAAATCAACTGGAAATTCTTTGGAATATGACACTGCTGTGGAGCCTGCTCAAAAGAACCACTTCCCTGGCAAATTGATCATATTTTACTGATGTTACTACATCAATAACAATAGGATGATGTGAGAGGTAACAAAAAAAAAATCACATAAGTTTAATTTTTCTAGTAGTCATATTTTAAGAAGTAGAAATAAACAAGTGGAATTAATTTTAATGTTTTAACTCCAAATAACATTTTGACATGCAATCAATAAAAATTATGAGATATTGCACGATGTTTCTTTTAAAAATAAACTGAATTTAGAAGCGTGTGTTAATGTCTATTGCTTTGGACTGGGCATCTTAACCCTAACCCAACATTCTGGGGAAAAGGAAATAATACTCACTTCACAGTATTATCTCTGTAGCTTTTTTTTTAAGGAGGGGAAGAACTTCCCCGCAATTTTTGAAAGAACCTGTTTTCTCCTTTAGGTCCAAGAGTGATCTGATGAATATATCAAATGTGTTTTGTTTATTTGAAAGGGAAGTTGAAACGGACTTCCTTTTACAACAAGCCTCCACCACAACCAAAAAAAAGAAAAAAGAAAAAAAAAAGTCCCAAAATCTTGGGAATAGAAAAGTTGGTTACCTTGGTTGGTTAAAGCCTCGTGGAATAATATTAAACAATCTATTTTAATACAGACGCTTTATTTTTCCCTTCTCCATATAGACGCTCTATTTTTCCTTTCTACCGTGGAAGTTCCCTGTCGTTACTAGTTGGAAAAAGAGGATAATAAAATACAACATCAGTTTGCTGAAAATTCATGAGCTGCATCCTAGAATCACTATAGAATCTCCGAGGGTTGAAATCTAGAAAACTGGGCTTAATAATCCTTCCTAGCGATTCTCCTCCGCGCCAAGCTTTGAGAAGCGTTTGCATCAGTAAGTTCCGGATTCTTTGGGCCATTCTATCCTCCCCATTCTGCCCCTACTCCAGCCTTTAATTGGGTAATAGCCCAACAGATCATATAGCAAACGAGGACTAGACGCGTGCAGGTTCATTCTTTTAATTGCCAGCACCGCTTAGAACGCACATCGTACGGAGCCAATCAACTTCCGTAAGATGTGAAGAAAAGTGTTAGTCGCTCAGTTGTATCCGATGCTTTGCGACCCCATGGACTGTATCCAGCCAGGCTCCTCTGTCCATGGGATTTCCCTGGCAAGAGTACTGGAGTGGGTAGCCTTTTCCTTCATCCAAGGAATCTTCTTGACCCAGGGATTTAACGTGGATCTCTCACATTGCAGGCAGATTCTTTACCGTCTGAGCCACAATACATAAGTACTACCAAATGAAAGTCTTTGCATGTTTTTGTTCCTTTCTATCTTCACCTTGATTTCCTTCTCAGACGCCTCCACTTTGCCCCAAGCGTCTGAAGTCACGCCCAGGAACACCAGGAAAGGAGATCAAGCTGTTGAAAGAGACACCACCCCCAAACTGCTCCTTTGCTTGACTGGTTCGACATCCTTGCCCTCTTCCTGACGGTTTAATTTCTGCCTCGGACTAGTCTTAGTTTGGTGGTGAGGCTGCAGCGCTCTTCTGGTTGAGATCCGGGGCTGGGCGGGGAGATAAGTGTCTGAATAGCTTTCTCAGGTGTCAGGGCGGATCTTTGCCAAGATCGTTAAATTGAGGGGGACGCTATGGTTTCATCTGTCCACAGAAGCGTCTTTCCAGATTCAATTTTTCCAGTCTATGTCCTTTATTTTCTCTCTAAGACCGATGCTCCGAGACAGAAATTGTGCAGGGAAGAGCTTAAAGAGGGAGAACCCTGCCCAATGGGGACAATTAATGAAGAAAATGTTAGTGATATTTTTCTTTTCTTTCTTGCTTTTTCGATTTTAAGAAATTAAGATATACTTTATATACTGTAAGATTCACACAAAAGTGCACAATTCAGTGTTTTTGAATATATTCCCAGAGTTGTGCAACCTTCATCATTATCGTGTTTCAAAACATTTCCATCACACAAAAATCAACTCTGTACCCTTTCCCCAGCTCTTGGCAACTACTGTCTCTGGATTTGCCTATTCTGGACATCTCATATAAATGGAATCATACAACATATGGCTTTTTGTGTCTGGCTTCTTTCTCTTTGCATGTATCTTCAAGGTTCCTTCATGTGTAGCATGTATCAGAAATTATTTTGATTTTATGGTCAAATAATATTCCATATTTAATTTTTGAAGTTATCTTTCCAAAGACCTTTCTGTCAACTCGCCTTCTCAGTATCATGGAAAGAAACGAGATAAAGGGGACATTTTAGAAGACAGATACTGTAAGCATCCACCCAGACTTTAAGCGTCCATTCAGACTTAAAAGCCGAAATTGCTCTGTGTGGCAGGTAGCACGGATGGTTAAAAACCAGATCACATGATTTACTTTGAAGAATTTTAAGAACTTAGAAATATTTTTTTGTTTTTATCAATTTGTAAAATGTACAAAGTTTTTTTTTTCTTCCTCGTAAAAACAAACGCGCGTCGAGCCAGCCAGGAGTCGAACCTAGAATCTTCTGATCCGTAGTCAGACGCGTTATCCATTGCGCCACTGGCCCCGCTTTGATTCGACGTTTTCTACCAGTCTTTGTTCACTGGAATGGTTGAGAAAATAGTTGTTGGACGATGAAGACGGAAATCAGTTAGACAAGAAGGAGCTGTGGATTCTGGTAAAGCTGATAGGTTATATTCAGGGTCATTTTGCATGGTATATTCACTTAAAATATTTATAATTATGAAAGAATTTTCTGCCTTGGAGCATCATGTATGTGACTGAACGACAGTGTTTAGCGCCTGCTGCCCCCCCACCCCAACCCCATTTACGTACATGCTTGTTTCTATTGTTTCTACTTGTGAACGCTTAATTTCTGCAGTCGTTCATCTATTCATTCCTCAAACCATTTCATTTTTCTTTAGCATTTAGATACTGATGCTGTGTATGGATCAATTCTTAACGACTCGTTGAATTTTCAATTGTGATATAGTGAAAGTGGAATAAAACACATTCTTGAGGTATTAATGTTTTCAATCTCACTCTCCAAATAGCCAAAACTCTTTCCAGAGGAAATAATTTCAGACACTGCATCAGAGAAGACATTCTGAAATACCCACCTTCTCAAATTAGGCGAAATGAAAGTAATAATTCAATAAAGGTAAACTCTTTAAGAACTAAGTTCACATAGCAACTTAGACGTTCAAAGTTAATATAATTATAAATTTAAAAAATACCAGTCATCATTACATAAACTGGCTAGCAATGTTTAAAGGGCTCAAAGTAGGCGAAACAGGCATGTGGAAATACAGAAGTGTTTGTAAGCGAGGGCAGTCCTTTGAGAGAGAAGTGCAGTAATTTGGGTCTGAGTGCAGCCACGGTGCCCACAACTTTTATCCGTACTCTTCCTTGGTTAGATTTATTGCCTTGGCCCAAGCTGTGTATCTTCTCTTTGCCTCAGCTTCCTCATTTCTATAGTTTTAAAAAGCGCGCGCGCACACACACCCCCCACAAGGATATTTATGACCTTAGGTCTTTATAGTTCTTGCTAGCCCGTTGCATGGTTGGCTGGTTGCTTTTAAATACCAGAGAACTCTTTAGGGAAGCTACCTGCATTTCTCTTATCAGAGCGTGGAATCTTATTACAGGTTTTTAAAAACTAAATCTGAAGCAGAGATTCACAGCGAAAAACAAATCGCCTCGCAAGTTCAACAGGAGGCTGCTGAGTAGCGCTGTGAGCAGGATTTGAACCTGCGCGGGGAGACCCCATTGGATTTCGAGTCCAACGCCTTAACCACTCGGCCATCACAGCTCTGCTTCCACCGTTCATTTGGACATTAAAAAAACACATCGTTATAGGGCCCTGACTTACAATCCTGCCTACCAATTTTGGCTGCTCTTGCTTATTTGGTATGTTTACTTTAAGTATTCATCAGATCTGTCTGCTCAGCGTCATCCAGCTTGTCCCCATCCTGCCAGGCTCCATGCTGCGAAGTCTCACCTCTGAGAGAAGTCAATATTCCAGCATCACAAGAATCCTTGATTTTCTAAAAGTTTCTACAGTTTTCATGGATTGCCTGGTTGTGCTTCATACGTGGGACGAAATGAAGTAAGTCGTATTAAGGGTGCCTACGATCCTATTCATTTCTGTTTTCCACAGACAAATACACTATGCTTTTGAGGTTACAAGGACAATTGGGCAGGATCTACCAATATTTCAAATGCATATACTCTTTGCCATAGCATTTCCACAAATGTAAGAGATAGACTTGAACACATTATATTGTGTTCAAACTTATTCTCTGAAGCATTCATTGAAATAGTAGGATTGAAAAAAACTTAGTCAGAATTATTTAGTTAGATAAATAATGGCACAACTACACAGTGGAATGCAATGCATATTTAAGACAGAATGATAAAGACTACTATATACATACATATAAAATAAAAGAAAGGTTCAGAGCAATCTCTGTAGAATTCTACTGTTGGAGGTATATTCATGTTAGGTTAAATACACATTTTACAAAAAAATAAAAAAATAAAAACCTCTCAAGGATAATCAGTAAACTCATGGCAAAAGTTCCCAGTTGAGGGGCTGGAGACTAAGGAGGTGGAACTCTTTGAAAGCAGGGGGGAGAAATTCACTGCATGTCCCTTTAGACTTTAGATGTTATCTATTAAAAAAATCAAATAAAAGTTCAAGAAAACATTATAAATGAGGAAGTAGGGGAGAAAATTTTTCTAACCAGAATTCTCTGAAATAGAGCTTCCTTTCTGGAACTCAGCAATAGTCAGCATTCTGAAGGAGGCCTCACTTGGAGCCTCAGAAGAAGCAAACCACACAGATGAGATCTGAAGTCACTCAGGAAGCCTGAGGCAGAAAGGCAAAAAGGTTTTAGAATGCTGTCCAAGCTTAGACCTGGACACACAGGCCACAGGAGACATGGGGGTCTCTGGGAGAATCATGTGATCCAAGATCAGATAGTTCTGGAATGTTCTTCAGACACTGAATTGAATCTCCTATTTGTGAGCAACCAGGACCAGCTCAGTAGGTCAGACTCACCCTGACTTCAAGGTCCTTGATTTGCTCTAGGATGTTCTCTTCACAGTGTAATCTCAGTGGCTTTTTTTTTGTCCAAAATTGCAGAATGTAAATAGCTAAAACTTCCTCCTTTGGGTCTAGGAATACAATTTTTAGCAGTTGTCTTTGTATGTGTTTTGTTGCTTTGTTTTTGCAGAGAAAGTATCATATCTTTCTTTTATTATCTGTCTTGGCCAGAGTGTAGTTCTATTTACAGTGGACAGTTTCCCAGAAATTGTTTTCATGAGAAATCCTTTCCAGTTTCCTGTCCCCAGTTTTGCCGCTTAGCCAGTTCACAGTTCTGGCGGTTTCACAGAACTTCCAACAGAGCGCTTTGGAGAATTGAATAACCTTGGGATGAAGATGTAAAATACACTCATAAGTTAAGAAGTTCTTTTGAAATGTGCTTTTTTTTTTTTTTTTCCTCACCTAGATTTTGATCTTCTTCCTAGTACTTCTACTCTACTAATGAATTTGGGAGACCCAAAGAGGGAGGGAAAACAGGAAAAGGAAGCTGTTTAAAATAACCCCATCCCAAAGCAGTCACACAGGCAGGTCTGGCTCAGTTTCCTTGGGGCGGGTGGGTCACTGCTCCTTTACCTGGGTCCTGCTGTACACAAGGTTTTGCTTGTGCGTCTCTTGCGAGTATGGGGTTTGATTTTAAACGTGACTGCACCCAGTGGCACCCCACTCCAGTACTCTTGCCTGGAAAATCCCATGGATGGAGGAGCTTGGTAGGCTGCAGTCCATGCTAAGGGTCGACACGACTGAGCGACTTCCCTTTCACTTTTCACTTTTATGCACTGGAGAAGGAAATGGCAACCCACTCCAGTGTTATTGCCTGGAGAATCCCAGGGATGGGGGAGCCTGGTGGGCTGCCATCTATGGGGTCGCACAGGGTCGGACACGACTGAAGTGACTTAGCAGCACCCCTCCTACCATCTTGCTGCAGCTTCTCCTTTGCCCTTGGATGTGGAGTAACTTTTTTTGGTGGGTTCCAACATTCAGAGGATGAGATGGTTGCATGGAATCACTGATTCAATGGACATGAGTTTGAGCAAACTCTGGGAGATAGGGAAGGAGGCAAGCCTGGCATGCTGCAGTCCATGGGCTCACAAAGAATCGGACACAACTGGGAGACTGAACAACAACAAAAGCAGTCACTGTTCACCCCTTCCTCCCTGTCTCCTCCTTGGGAGTTTAACTTTCATCAGAATTCTAAATGGTTTCTCAGACTCTCTGTGCCACTGAGAGGCTTCCATACTCTTCCACACATCAACATTCCCCCTAGGAGATGTTCTTTTTCTTTCCTCCTGGATGGACACCTGTGGGTTTGGAGCTGTAAAAGGTCAAGTGAATGTGTATGGATACTATCCAGTGGGAAAAAAAAGTTGGTGGGGAAAATGCTGGTAACTTATTATCATGTTTTAAAGCTTCTTTGATTTTAAAATATGTCCAATCTTCTTTCTCAGTCAACTTTCTCAATTTTAGGAAGAAGTGGGATGTAAAAAAATCTTAGAAAATGACTCCTTTGATGGCTCTGAAGACTCAGACTCTACTGACAGGACTGTATGATGGGGCAGCAGTTCCAGATGTGAAAAATCAGTTCAGGATAATTTTCATTCAAAATGTCTTAACAACTGATCTCAGCATCACCTATTGACCACTGGCCTCGTCACACAGATGGTCAATATTATCCGTGACTAAACATAGTTGAGGATAGAAAAGGCAATGGATGTTTTGGGGATTGCTATAGACTGAATATGCTTCCCCCCACTGCCCCCAATATGTTGAAACCTAATCCCCAATGTGATGGTTTTGGGAGGCAGGTGCTTTAGGTCATTAAGTCATTCATGAGTAGAATTAGGTCCTTCTAAAAGAGATGGTAGAGAACTTCTTCACCCTTTCCTGCATCTGAGGATATAGCGAGAAGACAGCTGTCTGTGAGACAGGCAGCCAGGAAGCAAAATTTCACCAGAGTGAGAATCAACACTGGCCTCCATAACTGTGAGAAATAAATGCTTGTCTTTTAAGCCACTTGGTCTATGGTATTTTTGTTACATAATCCATATGCACTAAAACTGGGATAAAGACACAAGTGAGGCTCACAAGACTTAGCCAGTTCTGGAAAGGTAAACCCATTCATTTGTGATCAGTTTGCACAATATAAATTTGCCTAAAATATTCATGTAAAACAACAATAATCAGCTTTCAACTTTAGAACACATGGTAAGGTGGTGACGGTCTCTGTAGACTAATTTATAACATATGATTGAAGAGTTGATAGGTAGGGTAGGTAAGCTATACAGTTAATTCAGCCAGCTGAAAGCTCAGTTGCTTCTGATGCTCTTTCTGACTGAATATAGAGAAAATGGCAATCAGTAGCTGCATACCAGGTGCCAGGGTGTGTGTACATTTTCTCCACTAGTGAAAAGACATCGGGCTAACAGATGCAACTGACATAATCACTTAACCAGATTTACAATAACTGTCATTCTCTATAACAGATTTATCTTCTATACTTGAGTAAATGAATTGAATAGAAATTTGGTGAATCTGTGACCCTGTACATTTCAAGCTGTTGATGTTGGCACTAATCTCAGCTATCCCTCCAGGAATATCAGTTTTGTGCTTGGTTTAATTATTTTCATAGAGAAAATTCTGGTGGCATCTAATTGGCCTTTTATTCCATAATAACCTTCACTCCACCAGTCATGGAAATGATATAGAGATTCTGTCTGGAGTTGGGAAAGTAATCACAGGGTGGACTCAGAGACCCACTATGCCCACAGTGAAATGGATCGGAGGCAAAAACAAACAAAGAAACAAACAAACAAAAAACCCAACCTTCATAGGTTGTCTGATCTTCATGAATACGTACTTTGCCCGATGGACAGCAGTGATATCTTGTATCTCTAGCAGTTGATGCCAGTTCAGAGCCATTGTCTAGTAACCCCTAAACAGTCTATTTCCCTTTCCCTAATGCACAATCGCTTTGGTGCACAAGCACAGATCCCTTTAGGAAAAGCTGGGGGGAAGAATAAGATTTCTCTTCAGTTAGAACTGATTTAAGTTGGGAGACTTTCCTGCTAAGATCAAGGAGCCTTCAGAGTCAGTTCCTGGTGAAGCCTCTTTTCGTAGAAATCCCAGTTCCAAAGAGAGCAACTGTTTCCGTGGCGCGGGCTCATCTCCGTCCTCTGATTTTGTCTCAGAGACGCGAGCTCGCAGGCCGGGTGGGAATCCAGCCAAACAGAGAAGGGGGAACGCTTCAGCGTGTGCACAGCGAAACCAGGCATCACGGCGGGACTCTCGGGATAATTTCTTTCAAACAAACAGCAAGTGCAAAGACTTGTGGGCTGTGTTAGTTTTTACATATAAGGAAGTTGAAATCTCGTAAATGAAGTAGCGGTGTCTAGCAGTTTAGGAAAATATGTTTCCGCCCGGTTTCGAATCGGGGACCTTTCGCGTGTGAGGCGAACGTGATAACCACTACACTACGGAAACAGCTGACCCAAGCGCTTCTCCAGCCCTTACATAACTGAATAGGCTGCCTGTAGAGCCCAGGTTTGTTCATGTCTGTGAAGTTGTTTACTGTTGCAGGGCATTTCCCTCCTTTTTTTCCCTCTGTTTATGAAAACAATCAAACAAACAAAACCCAACTCCTTTCATAACCCCAGTTCTTCTTTTTTTTTTTTCTTGAAAGTATTTTACTTCAGGTTGAAAAATGAACAGCTTCCTCACTGTTCATTGCAAGATACACAGTATTCACGAATACAATGCTGGTCATTTGAGGAAATGTACACACCTCAATTTCTCCTTCATGCTTTTCTTTTAGAAAGATACTGTTTACCAAAAAGAAACGTCAGCAGTACAGGAAAAACTATTTTCCCAATAAATTTACGAAAACCTAAGATTCCCAATGAAATCAAGATTATCTTCCCGATACCACCACCTTAATATAATCACATGCTTATTGGAACACTAATATCCGCACCCTAAGAGTACATTTACTTTCAACAATGAAGGTGATTCTTGAAAAAAAAAAACAACAAAACAAAACTTCAGTGTGGTAAATGTAACATGGATCTCTGCAAGTATTAAATGTCTGAAATAGGCAGCTAATACTGGATTTAATATTATTTTATAAATAATTGTTCCCTTAGCAGTAAACATAAGTCTACACATTCACAATAATCCTAGAAAATAAATACTGTGATTATGCACAATATGTTATGACAAACTACTTTCAAAAATAACCCCAGTTCTTAAATAAATTCCAGGAGTGGAAAGCTAAGGCAACATCCTGGAGATTTTTTTTTTTCTTTTTTTGTGTATTAAGGATATCTGTTCAAACTACCGCACAATGGCACTCATTGGTCTTCCCTGGTGGCTCAGATGATAAGTTTCTGCAAGGAATGCGGGACACCCAGGCTCTATCCCTGGGTCAGGAAGATCCCCTGGAGAAGGAAATGGCAACCCACTCCAGTACTCTTGCCTGGAAAACTCCATGGATGAAGGAGCCTGGTAAGCTACAGTCGATGGGGTCACAAAGAGTTGGAAATGACTGAGCGACTTCACTTCACTTCTTCACTTCACACTCTAGCAAAGTAATGCTCAAAATTCTCTAAGCCAGGCTTCCACAGTAGGTGAACCAAGAATTTCCAGATGTTCAAGCTGGATTTAGAAAAGGCAGAGGAACCAGAGATCAAATTACCAACATCCGCTGGATCATTGAGAAAGCAAGAGAGTTCCAGAAAAACATATACTTCTGCTTTATAGACTTCGCCAAAGCCTTTGACTGTGTGGATCACAAAAAACTGTGGAAAATTCTTCAAGAGATGGGAACACCAGTCCAAAATACCAAAATACCAGACCAAAAGGCTGACTTGCCTTTTGAGAAATCTGTATGCAGGTCAAGAGGCAACAGTTAGAACTGGATATGGAACAACAGACTGGTTCCAAATCGGGAAAAGAGTAGTCAAGGCTGCATAGTGTCACCCTGGTTATTTAACTTCTATGCAGAGTACATCATTTGAAATGCTGGGCTGGATGAAGCACAAGCTGCAATCAAGATTGCCCAAAGAAATATCAATAACCTCAGACATGCAGATGACACCACCTTTATGGCAGAAAGTGAAGAACTAAAAAGACTCTTGATGAAAGTGAAAGAGGAGAGTGAAAAAGTTGGCTTAAAACTCAACATTCAAAGAACGAAGATCATGGCATCTGGTCCAATCACTTCATGGCAAATAGATGGGGAAACAGTGGAAACAGTGACAGATTTTGGGCCCCAAAATCACTGCAGATGGGTTGGTGACTGCAGCCATGAAATTAAAAGATGCTTGCTCCTTGGAAGAAAAGCTATGACCAACCAAGACAGCATATTAGAAAGCAGAGACATTACTTTGCTAACAAAAGTCCATCTAATCAAAGCTATGGTTTTTCCAGTAGTCATGTATAGATGTGAGAGTTGGACTATAAAGAAAGCTGGGTGTGGAAGAATTGATTCTTTTGAACTGTGGTGTTGGAGAAGACTCTTGAGAGTCCCTTGGACTACAAGGGGATCCAACCAGTCATTCCTAAAGGAAATCAGTCCTGAATATTCCTTGGAAGGACTGATGCTGAAGCTGAAACTGCAATACTTTGGTCACCTGATGCGAAGAACTGACTCCTTGGAAAAGACCCTGCTGCTGGTCAAGATTGAAGGCAGGAGGAGAAGGGGACAACAGAAGATGAGATGGTTGGATGGCATCACTGACTCGATGGACATGAGTTTGAATAAGCTCCAGGAGTTGGTGATGGACAGGGAAGCCTGGTATGCTGCAGTCTATGGGATTGCAAAGAGCCAGACTGAGTGACTGAACTGAACTGAAGGATATTAGTTTTGTTGTTGTTGTCTGTTGTTGTTGTTTTTTTTTTTTAAGCTCTGGTGCTTGGATTCAGACTCCACTGCTCTCCATAATTTACTGGTGTTATGGAATGAGAATTCTGCATGGTACAGTTTCCAAGACAGAATTTAAGTTACTCTTGTGAGGCCCCATTGGGAGTGATTTTTCATGCAGTCTTTTGTATAAATGGTCTTCCACCTCAGCACTTCTATACAAAATAGCACACTGTCATCTCCTGACCTCAAAATTCTCATCTCCTAGGTGACAACAAGGTTCACAATTTCCTTCACTATTTACTTCTAAAAATTGTTGGTGATATTATTCCCCAAAATTGCAAAAAGCAAGAGATAAGGATTACAAACGGATATTATGTTTAAGTATATATGCCAAGATAGTGGAAGCTATGTATCCATATACAGAACTTTTCCATGGCACATAGTATAAGTGCTTTCATTGGATAATGTTGCTCATCTGTGCTGATCATTTGTGTAGAAAATATACCAGTATCAGACACAAAAAACTGAAGAAAAGATCTTTTTAAAGGTAAAATGAAAATAATGCCTATGTGGAGAAAACCATCTCTGCTGTTTGACAGTCAGAAGTCATGGTGGTATTGGATTTTAAGCTCTAGAAGGGTGTGGGGAGGACCATGTGTGACTTTGGGACCATCATGTTAGTAATGAAAACTAGACTTGATCATGGTAGATTATTAATAAACATTTATCAAATCAGGGGACAATATTAGAGGTAACTTTCTGAAATGTATCCAAATTTCATGTGACATTCTTTTGCCATGTAAATGCCCAGCAGTCTCACTTGGAAGTCAAAGCAAAATCTGGCAACACACCTTCACGGGTCAGCCATTTTCCTTCTTGAAGTTTTCATGGTGTCATGTGGATATTATATCTCACTTCTAATTTAGTAAAAGAACAAAGCTAGCTATTTTAAAATACCAGTTGAATAAATGATATGTGATATAAGGATAACCTGAAACAATATGCAAAGCACTTGGCAACATTAGGCCCTTGAACGGTTAATTTCCTTACTGAGAGAGGCTAGTCTGTTCCATATATTCTAAAGGAAATCATTTCAAGGAATGACACAAGCAGTTTTGGCACAGAAATCTGGAAATATTTTAAAAATATAAAGGACTGAGTTCCATTTTTGGTTAAGTTGTAGGAGGTTGCAAGAGTGTTGTCCTCTCAACCTACTAACTAGGTTGTCCTCTCAACCTAATAACTAACCATAAGCTTTAGAGGAGTAGATTTTCTGAACCCATCAGGAGTTGAGGATACAAAAGAATCAAAGTAAACTGAATTCTAGAAAGAGGCCCTCATTGAAGAAAAGAAGTCTCTGGTTGTCTTTTTCTCTGGCAGATGGGCAGCCACAAAGGAGAAAAAGCCTGTGAAGACCAGATTAAGAGAAAGCAGAAGAAACTAAGAAACTTTAAAGGTATGCTGTGGGCTTGCTTGACCCAAACAGAAGTACAAGTAGCCAAACCAGTTCTGGTTATTTCTGCTAGGGATGAGTAGGTCAAAAGGGGGTGAGGGAAAAGACCAGAAAGTGGAAATACCACTGAGGCACTCTCTAGTTCAAAACCTTCTGAAGTTGGGGAGCAGGGAAGAAAAACAAAGAGCAACCAGTACAAGGTACTTTGTATTTTAGCAGCCAACAGCCAAGACTAGAGAGCTGAGAGAAACCTCTCCAGGACTTAATGAGTGGAGAGAGCTCCCAGAGAAAAACAGCCTGGGAGAGGGAAGGAAAGCAAGAGATTGCCCAGTCACCCAAACAGCTGACATTCTGGCCTTTAAGCAGAGGGAGTTTTCTCAGGGTTTGGCAATCTGGGACAGTAGCAGTAAAGCTCAAAGAGAGGAGAAAAGACTACAGATCAAGAACTGTAGTAAAATTTTTTAATGAAAATAAATAAACACATACAATTAAAATTAAAAAATTGGTTTTCCCCACTCACTTTGCACCAAATTTTTACTAGAGGGCAAAGAAAATGAAGATAGCTACTAGTTCATAGGGTGGATGCTGATACAAAGTTAAAGATATATATTTCTTTATCAGTGTATCAATACTAAAGATAAGAAATACCATCTTACAGCTTTCTAAACAATTAAAAAGAAAATTTATAAATTGCATAATATAAGTAAATGAGTAGTTAACTTGTCTCATTAAAAGAAGTAGCTCTTTTTAGAATAATCTTTCAGATCTTACTCAATATAGTGTATACATACATAAAATGAGTCAATTAACTTCAGATGCAAAAAAGTACGGGGGAAAAAAAAGAGAGAGAGAGAGGGTTTTAGGGTCCAACAGAGAAAAGAAAGCAAGTAGAAATTTGTTGCACCGCTGGTCCCTGACAGAGTTAACACGGCTTGCAGGTGGATCAGGCCAGGCTCAAAAGGGCAAAGATTTCCTAACTCCTTACTGTGTGTTGCCTGATCTTGGTTGGCTTTAGTTCCCTTGCCCCTTTCAGATTCCGTTGTTCCTCCCTGGTCCGGATCACGGGCCCTGACCCGGACTCACCCTGGTCTCGACTTGTCTCGTGAAAGACTTGGAGGTTTTAGGATGGAGAAGTCAGTCCTTTTGCCTCCGGAGACCTCAACCCCGTTCTCTGTCGTCACCAAGTGTCCGATGGTCGGTACTGCAGCGTCAGGTCACGGTCCCGCTCGGGACGAACAGCTAGCTACAGACTTAGCTTTAGAGCAACCAGGCAACCCACCCTGAGGCCAAACGGCTAGAGGCCTCTAGGAAGAGGGGACCCGCCCGGAATTGTCTCCCGGAGCAGAGAATTCGTACCCCGCGGGCGGAAGCCGGATCCTCTGAGCCCTGCACTGCTGGGGTTCTGTGATGAGTTCTGTGATCCTCCCGCCGCCATCTCAGGCGTGCAGGAGCTTTGCGTTTACCCTAGGCCTTCTGGGAATAGTTGTAAGGAAGTAGTTGTTTCCGGACATCGATCTGCGTCTGCCTTGGTCGATTTGAGAAATAATGTTTTCCTGGGGAGGAGCAAGGTTCATCTGTGCCGGCAGCTGGGATTTATCTTTTCCTTTTATGGTAGAAAAAAAAAAAAGCATTTTTAAACCTTTCGTAAAGACGGCCTGCTTTAATTAGATCACCCTTTAAAGGAGGTAACTAAAGA
Source organism: Capricornis sumatraensis (assembly GCF_032405125.1). Lineage (NCBI taxonomy): Eukaryota > Metazoa > Chordata > Mammalia > Artiodactyla > Bovidae > Capricornis > Capricornis sumatraensis. The sequence goes on from NC_091090.1 coordinate 34,800,301, forward strand.
CTGTATGCAACCGTGGCCGGTTAGCTCAGTTGGTTAGAGCGTGGTGCTAATAACGCCAAGGTCGCGGGTTCGATCCCCGTACGGGCCACAGAGGGAGTTATTTTTCCCCTTCTTTTTTATCCATAGACCACATCTCAGATGGAAAGTGCTGCTATGTCTCCAGTTACAGATAGTCCTAATATCACCAGCACTGAAAGATTTGTGTGTCTGTATTTTTTCTTTATAAAAAATAACGTACCAGAGTCAGGATGAAAAGCTTTCAAAGAAGCTTGAACGAGGTAAGGTGGCTGTATTTAGGAAAGAGGAGATAGGGAGAGTTAGAGAATTTCTTGCATCATCCTGGAAAAAACTTAAGGCAATTATGTTTTGATGTAGTTTATATTTCTGAAATGTAAAAACATCATTCCTCTGCATGGTAAGCTGCTCAGTTGCTTAGGGTATTGTTTTTATAGTGTTAAGGTCGCTGATTCGATCCCTTCGGGCATATATGCCCGGGGTATTTCGGTTTCCTTTTTCTCAATGTGGGAATATCTCAGGCTTGTTCCCGTAGCCTCAGACCAGCAACCGCGAATGCGCCGTGGTAAAATGGTGCAATGGTCAGCCCTTTGGGTTGCATCTGACCGTTACTTCCGTGCTGCCACTTACCAAGTCATTTAAAACTCGTCTAAAATTTTTTGTTTTGAACGTTTATCATAAAATCTCTGGACTTCAGATGTGAATGACGAAAACGGGGTGTGCAGTAGGAGGTCAAGAGGCCCTGGGGCCGCTCTCAGTCGAAGCTCCTTACTCTCCCTGTCGGTCCTTTTTCCTGAAGTATGGCTCCTGGCTCTCTGTGTGCCCAGCACGAGCCTCCTCCTTTTTCTCCCCTCGACCCTTGCACTGTCCCTCAGACTCCCAACATATTTTTACTTTTTCTCTTGTTTAAAAGTACGGGGTTACTATGAAAGCATGTATGATATTAAGTAATGACCTAAGTAATGTCTCAAGCACAGTTCCAGGGACATAGTGGGTGCTTAACAAGCCCAGGATGGCAAGGCCTTCCTCTGTTTCAGTCAGCTCTGCATCCTTGGTATCAAAGCCAGCACCTGAAAAACTTTTTTTTTAAATTAATAAAGGATATCTATTACTCTATTGCGTATTAAATAATATACTTATAGATTTGAAGTACAAGAAGGACTCAACAGGTCATTGCTATCTTTGGAGATGAAGGAGGCCACAGGCCATGAAATGTGGACATTCACTAGGAACAGAATGTTAGCTGACAGCCTTCAAGGAATGAAAAATTCCTACAGATTTATCAGTGCCCACTGTTCATAATATGTTTGGAGTTCTGGTATCGTTTTGCCTGATATTAGGCAATGGCACCCCACTCCAGTACTCTTGCCTGGAAAATCCCATGGACGGAAGAGCCTGGTGGGCTGCAGTCCATGGGGTCTCTAAGAGTCGGACACGACTGAGCGACTTCACTTTCACTTTTCACTTTCATGCACTGAAGGAAATGGCGACCCACTCCAGTGTTCTTGCCTGGAGAATCCCAGGGATGGGGGAGCCCAGTGGGCTGCCATCTATGGAGTCGCACAGAGTCGGACACGACTGAAGCGACTTAGTAGCAGCAGCAGCAGACAATAGCAGCAGAGTACACTGAGAGATAATTTCAGTTACTTTTCTGCGGGGAGCCACCGTGAGGAACTCCGCCCTTAGCAAAGGGCTGAAGGAGGCTCAGCATACGCAAAGGCAGGATCGAGCCTCAGGAAACCCCCTGTTCCCAAGCAGCTACACCCAAAACCAGAGTCTGTTTTATGCTCTCACCTACACCTCTGACTTTACAGGGGGCTCTCCCCCATCACCATTTCTCTCGGAGAAGGAGTTAACTTACAGCTCCAGTTAATAAAAATTCCTGGGCATGACAAGAGTGTTTCAACTTACAAACTCCTCTGAAGGTTCTCTAGCCTGCCTGAGCGGGTTCCTCGGGCCGCATGTGATTGTTTACAGCCTCCCAACCGTGAGAGGCATGAGATGCTTTAAACTTTCTATATGCAGACTCTTTTGAAAAGTTAGAAAATTATTAGTATAGTATAGTGGATTGATTAGGAATTATATTGGTGAAGGGTTTTTCATTTATTGTGCCAATAATTACTGCTAATTCCCTGCCCTAGGTGTGACCAGGGTGTCTCAGGTCAAACCTCTCTGCTGGCAAACTAGCTTGTGTGACAGGATTATCCATACTCCTGCCAAACACATGATTGTTTACTACCTCTCAACCATAAACAGCACAGAGAGTTTGGAGTATTTTGAAAGTCTTAATTAGCATAGGGCTTTTCTCATTGTTGAGTCAATGATTACCGCCAGGCCTCCATATCCTTAGGCATCTGGGAATATATTAATCAATGTATTTGGAATATAGAAAAGGAAATATAGTAGTTTTTGATGTTAGCAATACTAGACTTTTTGAGTTAATGAATTTTCTCTTTTACTATAGATCACTGTACTTTGTTATAAATCACTGTGTCCTTGCTATGTAAAAATGTAACTTTATCACTATCTTAAGACTAAATAGATCTTAAGGGGAATACTGGTGAAGGGTTTTCATTTGTTGAGCCAATATTTGCTGCTAAATCTCCATATTCCTTGCCCTTATAATGAATATAACTAGCATATAGGAGAAATAAGTATTAACCTTTAAGATTAACCATGTTAAACCTTAGACTAAGTAAATTCCTTTCTTAATTGTAACCCACTACACCCTCACTCTACAGGAATGCAACTTTATTTGGAGGGTGGCGCCTGGTTTAAGAAAAAATCACCCCTGGAAAAAATAAGTTTTCTGGTTGACTGACTATTATCAGAAAGGATCATAAAATATCAGCAAGCCTCATGGCCAGAAGATGATGTAAAACCCCTAAGACCTTTATATGATTTTATATGAAGCACCTGATTGTGACAAGGGTCAGGTCTGCTGACCCCCGCGTGACTCTGTATTCATCCCTATGTATAACAAAAAGTATATAAGCGAAACTGAAAAATAAAGAAATGGGATCAGTTTCTGGAAAGACTGATTCCCCCAGGTCATTCTTTCTTTCCCCTTCTGGCTGAATTCCCATGGTACTCACCAAGCCTGCTAATTTTGCCTGGGCTTCTAAGATCGGACCGGGGAGGCCTCAGTGCCTCCTCTCCTTCAGGAGAACGGAAAGACGCCTGTGGCCTACGTAGGTGGTGATTGGTATTCCATGTAAACCAAGTTATTCAGCCTCTTTTTCTCTACTAATCTTCCTACTACACTATCCGTTTCTAATCTCTCTATATATCTGTAATTAAACAAGTTTTTTCCTAGGACGCCTACTCCGTCTCCCCTTCGAATTAACCTGGATCCACCAGGGCTGGACCCCGGCACTTTTCAAAATGTTAACTTGGTTGCACTTTGAATCTAACATCTAGGCAATTGGCTTTCAACTGAGGATTTACATTACTTACATATGAAGTCTTATGAATATATAAATGTGTAGGACCTACTGCAGACTTACTGGAATGGCATAATCCGCTACTCCTCTTGACTACCGTTTTTGCTCACATTCCTTGGGAAGGACATGGGTAAGAACTGCTATGGATAAACTAATGAAAATGACACCAGGTTTCCAATGAAGTATAAACAGGGTTTCAGGCATAATGCAGAACTACTTCTATGAAAGTGAAAAGACAATGACTCTGGTAAAACTCCAATTATAATGTTTGAAATATTTTTTTTAATAAAAGGGAAAAACCCAATGTGTAGGCCAGTGCTATGCAGTGACATTTTAGCTAATAAACTCTGATATCATTTAACATTCAAGAAATCGATAACCTATTTATGATTTATTTCCCCAAAATATCATTAAGCTCCCAATTTCCCCTCCCAGAAGCTTCTACTAACACACAAACAAATACAGTTTTGAGGGCTGTACAAAACCAAAATGATGAGGCTCTAAATTTGACATTCTTCTCTTACTTGTTCTCTGAAATAAAAATGAGTCTGATTCTAAAAATGTCTTATTAATTCTTTGCCTGATGCTGATAACCAAACTCCACTGTTTAGCTGAAAATGTTGGATGTCACAGATTAAGAGAGCTGAAAGTGAACTTCCAAGACAGAATTTGAAGTTTTGCTTTCAGGTACTGTAAGATAATTTGTGCTCAATCCACACACGGATCATTAGCAAATCCATCACTTTCTATCCTTTACAGGAAACTTACTCACTTTTCCCTTCACCACAGCTCTTCATATTGTGATGCTGGAAAAAGACTCTCCACATTGGAATAAGAATTTAATACAGGACTTATCAGTAATATAAATTGTTCAATGCATCTCCAAGATGTTTGGTGGCAACAACTATGTTGAAATATAAAAATCGAACGAGGAAGGCCCCGCTGGGATTCGAACCCAGGATCTCCTGTTTACTAGACAGGCGCTTTGACCAGCTAAGCCACAGGGCCACTTTTCTAACTGAGATTCAGTTATATCGTATTTGTAATATTTTCTGTGAAATGCAGCATTTTGACAGAAATGTACATGATTTCGTGACAAAGAGAACGAATATATATTTCCAAACCATATTTCTATACGAAAGCAGAAACTTCAACATATAAAAAATAATGCATTCTTCAGTGCGAGGTTTTAAAAATTATTTTACATTGGCGTGAAATTCCTATTTCATGGTGACTTCCGCCCTCTAGAGGAAATATTGGATATTGCCACACATTAAAAAATTTTATCCATTAATTCATTTTGTTCACAAATGTGGTCACTATTGTACCTCATGTAATTTACTGGGTACTGAAGATAGAACAGTGAACAAAACAAACAAAAACTTCTTCATCTTTACGATTTATATTCTAGAAACAAATAAATAAAGTGAATTTTAAAAACTTCCCTCTCCATACAAACGAGAAACATAAGCACCAGTTCCCCAATCTCCGGGTTACAGACTCCAAGATGCTACTTTCTGAGCTAATTCACTGCACAAGAGCAAGACTACCATGCTTCCTTCGATTTTATCTGACCTGTCACAAGAAAGCAAGCAAAGATAAGGACACACTAATGCAGAGAAGATTCTGCTCATTGCACCAGTGAGTTAAAACTGACTTGATCTCTGTCTTCATTGACTGTAAAAGTGAGTGAAGGATTCAGAGAAGTAATGAAAATTAGGGTGCAATGTGGTAAATACCTCCCACAGGATGCAGGAGGCAGGAGGCAAGGTTCAGGGTCTTAGCAGAGTCACATGACCTCTCTTCCCAGTTTCCGTGTCAGGTTGATGATTGCAGAAGGGTCTGTGGCATGTTGGCCAAATACAGCTTAAGGTGGGGAAGGAACAGATGAGGCCAACTTTTGGAAATGTTTACATAACTTCCTTGTGTTTTGTGCTTTATGGAGAAGCACTGACAGCTTATGCATTCACTGAGCACCCACCAGCTCTTCTGGAAAGACCCTGGAGAACAGAGAAATCACTGAGGTCCAGTGACAAATCGATCTAATTTCCTCTGGGCACTCACCAGCTGTTCTCTGCCAGTGTAGCCTGTACCTAAACGATTCACCCTTTCTTACAACAAGATTTATGCATTTCCTTTGTCCTTATGTCCTGCTGCCATGCCTCTCCTTACATAAACAAGTTTTCTAATTTGTTCATTATGTATTATTTTGATCATATATACATACACATATATACCAAAATTGACATTTTTGTTTTTTGCACATATAGATTTATATGAATATTATATACTTATGCCTTTAAAAAGCATTTTGACTTTAAGATCCATCAAAATTGCCCTGTGTACACTTAAATCATTGCCTCTAATTTCTGTGTAAAATTCCATAATAGGCATCGTATTTCTTATCTTTTGTCCTTTTTCACCCTAATGGTTTGTACTTTTGAGGTTATGCTTAAAGGATTTTCCTCACTACTAGGTTAAAAAATATTCTCTCTTTAAAAAGTACATATTTTCTTCTTTTAAATTTGAGACACGATCTGTCTAGCCATATAGGGAAGTCTACTGGTTTTTTATATGACAGTCTGTTGGAGGTGTGTCTTCTAGTGCTTAAAGTTTTGGTTTAGTAAGGGTCTTCAGAATGTGTTGGTGGTCATGTAGCATCCTATACTTCCTTTAACTTAGCCTCCTTGTATTTTCATGAAATTATGTATTTAGTAAAATTATGTGTTTTTCTTGTTATAATATACATCTGCAAGGTCAGGGAGAGTTCTAACAACCCATCAAAAGTCATAGCGCATAAATAGTAAATTTTATGAAAATAATTCTTTGAATTATGTTTTATGATTTTCCCGTCAAAGAGCCTTCCAAAGATTTGTTCTTTGTTTATATTCTTGTAAGCTTGGGTCAATGTCTCATGAGCCTATGAAATCAATCCTAGACTTTACAAACTGTAAACAAACACTTTTTGGTTTCTTATCAAAAAAGATATGAGAACAAAATCCTATTGCTGTCATTGGTGAGTGGGAAGGTTTTGAAATTAGTTTGTAAGTTGTGTGTCTACTTGGGTTCAATCCTTGCTCTGGTGCATGAGCTTGTTTTTTTAATTGATCCTTTTCATTAAGAACTGGAAACTCCTTATGTTTGGTCCAGAAACTCTATGAGTTTCTATCTTGTGCTCAAGCTCTTTGGTTATTTTTTGCTCTCCTATAATTCTAAGACCTTGAACAACTAGGATTATGTGATCCTCAAACAACCTTCTCACCAGTGACTTGACTTCTAAAAGGCTCCCAACTCTTCACTAAGGCTCTGGAAATCAGGGCCCAGAATTTGAAGATTTGTTAGACCACTAATATATTACAAGGAAGGAGGGAGAAGAGACAAGAGATTGTGTAGGAGAGGTAAAATTTCTCTACTCTAAGGGTTTCTGATTGGGCCTAAGAATTAAACTAGCATAAAACAGATTGATAGGAGAAATCCAAACAAATTTTATTAAGCAAGTTGTACATGGGAGCACTCACAAGAAAAATGAAGACTTAAAGAAGTAATTAGAGTCCAACACTTATGTATTAGGTTGGACAAACATGAAAATGTGACAAGACAAAAGGGTTTGGGCTAGGGCAGTTAATTGTGGAAAAGAGACTTAGAAGATAAGGGTTAGTTTAAGGAGGTTTTTCTTTTTTGGAAATATTTTTCTCTGCTTGGACTCCTCAGTCTCTGGTAATAAGAATGCTTCCTTCTTCCTGGTACAGGGAGGGCATATTGTATTTCATCTCTTGCTTTCAGAATCAAAAGGAAGTTGAGTGCCCTTTTTCTCATTTGCTGTTTTTCTAGTGTGGTTAACTTTTAGAAAAATCAACATATCAGAGGAGAATATTTTGAAATGGCATGCTCTGAACCCCTATAATTGAAAACATTTTATTTTTATTTTTTGCCTTCCATCTGCGTTAATGCACAGACATCCTAAGTTTAACTTAGTGAGCAGTCCCCCTATTGTCTAGCTGTAACTCAGCTGTGAAAAAGAAAGGTCATGAAAGTGCTGCTAATTTTGTTTATAATTTTTTTGAAATAGATACATTTATTCAGCACCTGTTATTTGCTAGGAACTATAGCATGGTAAGATAAGGTGATGAGGTGTGTATACACAGGGGTTTTGATTGTTGCACTGCTCTATCCTCAGCACTTTGACAAGTGCTTGGCCCACGTGTTCAACATACATACTCTTTGAGTGAATGGATAAATATAGGTTAGTCTAGAAGTGTTCAAAGGGGCACAAATCAAGAATAGTGTGTTCACAAATGATGTAACTTGAAGATATTTTAAGCTTGTGTGAGAGTGAAATGCAGTAGAAATGTAATTAAGCACCAAAAGTTTCCACGTTCAAAGCTGCCTATCTTTGAATCAATAATTATGTTTGCTGATATAGTTTGCCAGAAACTTTTCTATCTGGGGACGGGAAGCCTGCTAACTCATGGTTCCATAGTGTAGTGGTTAGCACATCTGCTTTACACGCAGAAGGTCCTGGGTTCGATCCCCAGTGGAACCAGCTGAGAAGACCTGTATCTTTTCTTTTCTTTTTTTTCTTCTACAGCTCCAAGGCAAAGAGTGAGGTTTCAGAGTTTTGTAGGTTAGGCTTCTAATAGCTATTTATGAAACAGAATATATAATTTTCCCCTGACTTCTCTTTGAGAGATCCACTTTCATATACTGTGTAGCTCTGTGAGGCAATGTGAAGCATCAGGTTGTCACCTATTTCTCCTAGACTTTTATGATGACTAGAGATAAATCTGGAAGAAAATGAAATCCACCATAGAATCCTATATGAAACCTAAGAATCCATAAAGTATGAGTGTAAAAGAGAGCCGTTACTGGCCAGTGCGGGCATGATGCAGAACATTTGTCTTCTATCTCGCAAAGGCATTTCCGAGGATGTCTCCATGGCAATGTTGTAAAAACAGTGAGGTGTTTATGAGCAATGCAGCTCCTGCCGTGACTTGGATTCGAACCAAGGTTGCTGCGGCCACAACGCAGAGTACTAACCACTATACGATCACGGCAAGCCATGAAGGAACACCTGCTTCTGGGCTGTACCTCTGCTCTTTTCTCAGGAACATCCATTCCCATCATCCATAGAAACAGGCACTTTGTTTCCCGTCCTTATTTAGAAATGCCTTCTCAGTTAATTGCCTTATTCTCTCCTCCACTTTCCAACATCTTGCTCCTGGCCAACAAACCAAAAGGAACAAAAATTGTTTCACTCTGTGCAATTTTTCAAACATGATGGTTCCTCTCTGGGTTGCTAACACTTGTGGAATCACAGCTCTCACTTCCACTTCTAATCCATGCACGTTTCTTGCTTAGTTTTACAAAGCGTGGTCCTCAGACCTCCAGCTATGAAACAGGGAGGGTGGTTGCTTTGAAGTGAATCTTACTGATTCCCATTTTTGGCCAAACTGGTCAGAATCTTTGTGTGCTTGGCATATAATCTGGCTTCATACCAGGTGCCAGAAGTCAGTTCAAGGCAACAAATATGGGTTGATTCTGCCCATACATCTGTGAATTCAGCCCCACCAGGACTCATCCTGCCCAATTGAAACCGTCAGAAAATGTGGTGTCTAGGGTGCTCACATCTCATTGAAACTACTTTCTCCATTTACTTAGGTTTGGGTTGCCAGAGGCGGAAGTGCTTCTTGTGTGGCCTGGAAGCTCTATGTCCCACCCCCAGCCCCTCACAGACGGCTCTGCGAACACTGATCCTAGAGTCAGAGTCCTGGAGTGCTCCTTCCTTGGTAGGAAACGATTTCCCTTCTCTATACCTGGTTAAATTTCATTCCTGCTTCATTCAGCTTTCCACTGAATTCACTGGGGAAGCTTTTCCTGACTTCCTGTCTCCATACAACATATTCCTCTCAGTCTAAGTCAAATTTTATTTTCTCTGTTCCATGATCTTTTTTCTTTTTTTGCTTTTCCATCAATGTCCCTATATCAATTTCTTATGATTAATTAGTTACTGGAGTTATTCAAAATTAATGTCAGTCTCCTTCCTTCTTCCCTCCCCGCCCTCACTGTGTTCCAAGAGGAGATAATTGTCTTGTTCAATAGTTTATCACCAGGCTCCATGTTAAGTTCTTTATGAATATAGTTTGGCCCCACAATGAATGAATTAATATGCAGAGATTCCAAACCAATGCTTTACGAAAGCAATCTCCCAACAGTATGTGGCCAAGCACATGACTTTATTGTGTGTGCAGCACGTTATCAGGTAGGGCTGTGGGGAGGAAAGGATCGATAGAAAATGAAAGCAAAGCGGTCATATAACAGGAGCTGTCCATAAAAAGCTTCTCAGCAGAGCCAAAACGATGTCCTTAATTTTCTGAGATTTTCTGCCTCCTTCCTTCTAGATCACACAAAGCCATCCTAATTACTGGCAGGTTTGCTGAAGAATTTCCAGTATTAATTTGACCTGGGAAGAGAGCTAGGGATTTTCTCAGTCTCAAGGAAATGAGCTCAGTTAAGTTGAAGGAAAGAAAATGCTGCTCTACAGAGAATGCAGGCCGCTTCTGTCTCAGGCTTGTGTGAGTTGGGCCTCTCCTTCCTTTCTTTCCCTCAGGGACTTTCTCTCACCGTATTTAGAAAGCACCCTATTTATGGACACAAGTGCTTTTCCGTATTTTCTGCTTTGGTGTTTTTAGCAATGGGATTGATTTGCATGTGGTTCCCTATACAGAGAGAGAAAAGCTAATCCTGTTGCTAGTTTGTGGTGGGGCACAAAGCCTAGAAAATGGCCTCTTTTCTTGTGCTTTTTATTTCTGAAAGCCTTTCTGAGGGTTCTGTCTGACACGTTTACTACGGTGATTCTGAGTACGATAAAGAGTGTGGCCTATGAACTTCCTAGCTCTATGCTTATCAATACCATGGACTTTTCTACTTCTGATTTTCATAAGTTTTCTATAAAAAAGTAAACTTAAAACTTTCTCTCTTAGCTTACCATCTCCCTTTCCTATATTATTTAAAAAGAAAAAAATCTCTGTAGGTGGCGTTTTCTGATGATCCAGTAGTTAGGTTCCTCTGCCCTTTCTAAATCTAGCTTGTACATCTGGAAGTTAGTTCTTGTACTGTTGAAGCCTAGCTTGAAGGATTTTGAGTGGAATTTGATTACAGAACTTCCACAGGACTGGGAAACAGAGACTCTTGGAGGGCACAAGCAAAACCCTGTGCACACCAGGACCCAGGAGAAAGGAGCAGTGACCCCACAAGAGACTGAGACAGACTTGCCTGTGAGTGTTTGGGAGTCTCTGGCGGAGGTGTGGGTTGACAGTGGCCTGTCGTGGGGTCAGGGGCACTGGTAGCAGCAGTCCTGGGAGGCAGTTGCCATTACCTGTACCATAGAGCGTGTAGTCTACTATAGTGACTGCAAAGTCTAGGACTGGGCCGCCTCAGGCCAAACTACAGGGAGGCAGCAGAGTCCCAGCCATCAGGGGTAAATTGGATTGAAGATTTACTGAGCATGGCCCTGCCCACCAGAGCAAGACCCAGTTTTCCCCAGAGCCAGTCTCTCCCATCAGGAAGCTTGAATGAACTTCTTATCCTCACCCATCAGAGGGCAGATAGAGTGAAAACCACAATGAGAGAAAACTAACCAAAATGATCACATGGATCACAGCCTTGTGTAACTCAGTGAGAAAACTGTTGCTGCCTGTCCTTCAATTCTTTTTAATAACCTCTTGGTAAACTCTCTATGACCGGTTAACAAAAGGTTAACAATCTTGGGCCTGTTTTGATTGACTGTGTAGAGCATTTTGGCACTAGTAGAACTGGATGGCTGTGTACTGCAACTTATACCTCCAACTTAGAGATGGGAGGCCTTGAGGGAGAGGAGAGAGGGACAGTGAGCCTGTAAATATAGCATGGTTAGTTTATGGGCAGGGTAATTTCATAGGCTAATGAGTGGATTATTCCAATTCTTTGGGGAAAAGGGCAGAGATTTCCAGGTATTGGGCCACGGCCCACTTTTTGACCTTTTACAGTTAGCCTCAGAACTGTCCTTGTGGCTCAGCTGGCAAAGAATCTACCTGTAGTGCAGGAGACTCTGGTTCAATCCCTGGGTTGGGAAGATCCCCTGGGGAAGGGAAAGGTTACCTACTCCAGTATTCTGGCCTGGAGAATTTCATGGACTGGGTAGTCCATAGGGTCACAAAGAGTCGGACCTGACTGAGTGACTGTCACTTCAGAACTGTCATGGTGCTAGTGGGTGTGTCATTTAACTGTTAAAATATTACAATGAGCATATGAGGCTCAAAGTCTATTGGAAGTTGAATCTTCTGCCATCTTTGGATCCCGTTGGTTCTAACCAGTCTTTGTCATGTTTTATGGCCATGTCATTCTTTTAAAGGCTGTGCCCTACCCTCTTCCTTCCAAGGAGGATCTGGAGAAGGGAGAGAAGCCCAGTGGAACTCTCATCAGTTCAGTTCAGCCGCTCTCTTGCCTTCAGTCTTTCCCAGCATCAGGATCTTTTCCAATGACCCTCTCATATTCCTTATACTCGCTCTATATCACCTTCCATTTGCAATGACTGAAGCATCTAAAATCGTATTGGAGTACATGGAATTAGTAAAAATTTATAGAAGGTTTTCTCATTTTTCTCAAAAGAAAACACATCTCTTTTAAATTCTCTCAGTGAAAACAAAGAAACAATACTAGCTATGCATGCTAAAGTCAGTTTTACAAATACTATCATAGACATGACTCAACACTGATACTTATATTCATGTTAATATATGTCATAGACAAGCAAATGCAGTAGCTTGATCCCCACCAAGGAAAGACTTGCTGCCCAATTGCAGAGTGCACTTAGTAGATAGGCAGCAGTTCTTGCCTCCTTCAGTGTTCCTAGAGTTTCAGAGTTCCACCCAACTCAAGGCATGCCCTTTCCTAGTGCAGTCCGTATCAGTGGCAAAGCAAGGTGGGGAAGTAAAACCTGATCCAGGGACGTTTTCACCCAACGTGGGGCAACTCTGAAAGGTAATACAGGCTCCATTGCTCCCCATATTTGTCTGGCCTGTATTACAGTTTGACATCCTCTGTCCAATCCTAGTTCCTTCCTCTACCAATGTTGGTCCCTGATAAACATCTTGCACCCCAAACTGTCTGAAGCATCTGATTCTAGAGAACCCAACCTGCACCACTATATGATCATAGTTTTTTTCCTTGGCCTTTTGCATTTTACTATCATTTCATTCAAAAACGCTTCTGCAAACAAAGACTAAGAGTAATAAATAAATCCTGTACTGAATTATAAAGAATGTTCTCCAAAATCTTTCAGGTTTTGAACCACATAATAAGGTGAGGTCAATACTATTTCTATGGTGTCTTTTTTTTTTTTTTTAAGTGGGTTGGATTTCATTCTTTTTCTATTTAGCTAATTTGTATTATCAAATTTATTATCTCAAGAGATCAGGGTTGCTGTTGTTTTTGACTACTTATACACATTAAGTTGCACAGCCAAAGTCCTATATTATAGTGGCCCTCCCCCTTCAAGTTCATAACCTCATGGGCCTTCTGGTTATTCCCAAAAAAAACATATTTTCTGTCTTAAGGCTTTTGCACTTTGTTACTTCTACTTGAAATTCTCTTTCTCTGTCTTGTTTCTTTTTCGATTTATGTAGGTCTCTGATCAGATAAGTCCTTTAAAAGAGGTTGTCTCCACTTAGCCACTATCTAAAATGAGTCCCCATTATGCTTTATGACCTATCTCCTCCCTATGTTCTTCGCAGCAATATTGTCTTACATATTTACGTGTTTGCTTGGGGCTCCCTCACCTAGTGGTGGACCAGTGGTAAAGAACTTACCTGCCAAAGCAGGGGACCTAAGAAAGATCACTGGGTGAGAAAGATGCCCTGGAGGACGGCATGGCAACCCACTCCAGTATTCTTGCCTGGAGAATCTCATGGACTGAGACTTGCAGGCTAAGTTAATGGGGTCGCAGTCATAGACTGAAGCGACAGCACGCACGAACAAAACTAAGATAACTTCCAGGGAGGCAGATTTTAAGCCGCATTTGACAGTCTACACAGGAGTGCATTAAACAAATGTATTTATCCCAAAGAAATAGGTTCAAGGATTTACACGAGCTTAAGAAAATACTGTATGATTTTAATCAAGCTAATTTCCCATTAGGATAAATCCTCAAGAAAATGAAAGTAAGCAGAACTCAAGAATTTCACGATAAAAACTATCCTTTAGTTATGTCACTTATTCAAAATGTTCTCAAAGGATTTTCCTACTATACTCAATACTGCTAAATGTTTCCTAAAGGTAACCAGTGCCCCCCATATTAACTACGTAAGAACACTACCAGGCAACACTAGGGTTATCTGGTTTCAAGAACCTACCTGTTGATTCACCCCCCAGCTTCTAAGTAAGCCCCTCGTGAACATACTAGTCCACGTGAACGTCAATTCAGACCATATTTTAAAACGCCGTCAGAATTGCTTCACAGCCTCAGTGTAAGCATCTTACAGCCTTATCACTCAAAATACACAGTAATCACAGCTTTTTCTTTGACAATGTAGGTTGGCTCTGAAAAGAGCCGTTGTTTTCTTCACCTTTCCTAACCTCTTTATTTGGCCTTGTGGTGGCTCTCAGTTTTCTTAGGCAGTAGCACGGCCTGGATATTAGGCAAGACACCACCCTGAGCAATGGTGACCTTACCCAGCAGCTTGTTGAGTTCTTCATCGTTGCGGATAGCCAGCTGCAAGTGACGCGGGATGATTCGCGTTTTCTTGTTGTCCCGGGCCGCATTGCCCGCCAGCTCTAGGATCTCGGCCGTCAGATACTCCAGCACCGCCGCCAGGTACACCGGGGCCCCAGCACCTACCCGCTCGGCATAGTTGCCTTTGCGGAGTAAGCGATGTACGCGGCCTACGGGGAACTGAAGCCCAGCCCGCGAAGAACGGGTCTTAGCTTTAGCACGAGCCTTACCACCTTGCTTGCCACGTCCAGACATTTCGGACTCTACAGCTACAAAACAAATAAACTTACTATTGTAAGGCTCCAGGTGCAGCGTCTTTTATAAGCCTAATTGGGCGCGAAAAAGAACATGCGTCATTGGTTACGTTAGTGGGTTCATTTTAACCAATGGGAATGAGAGATTGGGATTCTTCCGTTCTGATTGGGCATAACTAATTTATGACGTCTTTTTCAACCACCACCAATCGACTAAGACTTTAACCTATGACCTTATTTGCATAGGAGGTTCTATATAAAAGAGGCATTTTGCGTTCTGTGTCACTTTTTTCTTGTTTGCGTTTTAGATTTCGGCGTTAGTTTTTACAACCATGCCGGAACCAGCGAAGTCCGCTCCGGCCCCGAAGAAGGGCTCTAAGAAGGCGGTGACCAAGGCGCAGAAGAAGGACGGCAAGAAGCGCAAGCGTAGCCGCAAGGAGAGTTACTCCGTGTACGTGTATAAAGTGCTGAAGCAAGTCCACCCAGATACGGGCATCTCGTCGAAGGCCATGGGTATCATGAACTCCTTCGTGAACGATATCTTCGAGCGCATCGCGGGCGAGGCATCGCGTCTGGCGCACTACAACAAGCGCTCGACCATCACATCCAGGGAGATCCAGACGGCCGTGCGCCTGCTGCTGCCTGGGGAGCTGGCCAAGCACGCGGTGTCTGAGGGCACCAAGGCCGTCACCAAGTATACCAGCGCCAAGTAAAGTTGTCCTGTGACCGTTCTGAAACCAACCACAAAGGCTCTTTTAAGAGCCACTAAGTTTTCAATATAAAGAACTGTAAACACGTAGTCAACTTTTTTTATAACACCGCAGCGTTCTTGGTAAATATTGGCCGTTATCGCTAAATGTGTTCTGTGGTGTTATTTTAGCCCTTTCAGTGAAAACTTCCGGGCCCTAAAAAAGGCCTTTGAGTAAACAAATAAGGTGAAACTTTCTTTCAGCCGCCGAAGCCATAAAGGGTGCGTCCTTCGCGCTTGAGCCCGTAGACCACGTCCATGGCGGTGACAGTCTTGCGCTTGGCGTGCTTTGTGTAGGTAACTGCATCCCGTATCACATTCTCTAGAAACACCTTCAGCACCCCGCGGGTCTCCTCGTAGATGAGGCCAGAGATGCGCTTGACTCCCCGCCGAGCCAGGCGGCGAATAGCGGGCTTAGTGATGCCCTGAATATTGTCTCGCAAAACTACGGTGATGCTTGGCGCCCCCCTTTCCCAAACCCTTTCCACCCTTACCACGTCCAGATATTTCGAGACCCGAGAACAGTAAAGTATCTTCAGTTTGTTGCAGCCCCTTTAATGCGTAGAGTCTGCGGACCAGAATGAAAACCCAAAGTGCTTTGGCGGGAAGCTCTCTGGGTTGGGGAGGGTTCTTAAAGAAACAAGCCAGCCATTACTCCCTTTCTGTTCTTTCAGTGAATTCTTTTCACTAGCCTCAAGGCCTAGGCTGTATATTTCCCCTTTTCTCATGTAATGTGTTTCTCTCCTCATCCTCGTTAAATCACAAAACCTTAACCTTGTAGATGATACATAAAACCACAGAATATTCTTTTATCTTTACTTTCTCTAATAGTATTTGCATAATGTTATATCTTGTTTTTTTTTTTAATATATGAAGAAAACATACTAACTTCCAGAAATAGAACAAGATGTTCTGATAAAATAGAGAATTTTGAGACCTTCCAGATGTATTGCTGAACTCTCTTCTATTCAGTGTCAATTTTCATTTTTAATAAGTTCCTATTATTTTGCTGATAATGTGTAGAACCGTTTAAAAAAAGAGAACTCTATAATGATCTAGATTTGGTCTCTGTGTAGATAACTTAAAAAAATTTTTTTTTAATTAACCAGCCCGCTAATAAGTATAACGTAATAAATACCACTGATTGGAGGAACTTAATTGATCGTTTATTGAGTATTTCACTTAAAATTATTTCTAGAGTTTTTATTCTGATCAGTCTATGATAGTGCTCTAGGGTTTTAATTCTTTGTAATGTTGTAAGTATTTGCCAGTGAACTCATACTTCACAATTGTTTATTTCGAGTTAATTTTTACCATTATACTATTCTGGACTGTGAAGAAGGCTGAGTGCCGAATAATTGATGCGTTTGAACTGTGGTGTTGGAGAAGACTCTTGAGAGTCCCTTGGACTGCAAGGAGATCCAACCAATCCATTCTGAAGGAGATCAGCCCTGGGATTTCTTTGGAAGGAATGATGCTGAAGCTGAAGCTCCAGTACTTTGGCCACCTCATGCGAAGAGTTGACTCATTGGAAAAGACTCTGATGCTGGGAGGGATTGGGGGCAGGAGGAGAAGGGGACGACAGAGGATGAGATGGCTGGATGGCATCACGGACTCGATGGACGCGAGTCTGAGTGAACTCCGGGAGATGGTGATGGACAGGGAGGCCTGGCGTTCTGCAATTCATGGGGTCGCAAAGAGTGAGCGACTGACTGAACTGAACTGAGGTGCAAGAATGAAATTCTTTTAGTACTCTTAACTGTAATAAATTTATACATTTATTAGGGTATATTTGTTATTTTTGAAATAGTTTGTCCTCCTAATCGGAAAAATACTGAATCCGAGCCTTTAAATGTCTTGTAGATGTTTTTCTAGGTAACATATAATTTTTTAAAAATTTACTTTCATTACTTAGAAGAGCAGTTAATTTTTCATTAGTGAATAGTACAAAATTCAAATAGAGAAAAGAAAGTCTACCTTTGTCTTTCTAAGAAAGTCTTTATAAAAAAAGATTATGTATTTTAAACATTCCTGTTTATACATGCTTAATTTAAAATATATTTATAATTTAACTATTGCTTAAATTCTGAGAAATTTTAATCTCCTTTCAGCATTAGCATGTAATCCCATTGTTATTCAATGATTTTCTTACTTTCCTTTATTTCAGTGAGTTACTTTTAGAAGCTTGCATTATAGAATTTTCAAAGGACTCCTATAAACTATCAATTTTATGGAATTAATAACTTTTGAAACAACAAAACTGATTCAAACAACAGGAACAAAATTCAGTATATTTTATAGGGGGGGTAGATAGCTAGTATAGGTTAATTCAAGTTAAGTGAAGTTGCTCAGTCGTGTTCGACTCTTTGCGACCCCATGGACTGTAGCCCACCAGGTTCCTTCCATCCATGGAATTTTCTAGGCAGAGTACTGGAGTGGGTTGCCATTTCCTTCTCCAGGGAATTCAAATTAATTTAAGGGCAAATACAAACTGAAAATAAGAGGCTTAATTATCCGTCCCTTCTTTTTCCTTTTTCTCTTTCAAAAATTCTTTGTCCTTTTCAAAGGTATGTAAATTTTCTTAATGGCTAAAAACACCCTTTGGCTAGCCTCCTATCTCAAGAATGTTTCCTCAAGGACCTTGGAGTCCTCTTTTTGAAATGTAATCAACAAGGGAAAGTGCTCTGTTTCCCAGTTTTCCGACTCCAGATTGCAAAGCCTACTAATGTAATGGATGTACCCTCTTACCTATATAACAGGTTTTTTCCCCCTCTTTTGAAATCTCTTTAATAAAACATTGCCTGTGTTGAGCACAATGTTTTTAATAAGCATGAAGCTTAGTCTATAATAAATTTTCTCTTCTTTTGTTTTAAATTCTATTTTCCCAACATTAGTTAACTGGAATATATTTTACAAACCCTTCTCTACTTTAAAATAAATCAGTAAAATTCCCACCAACTACTAGCCTCTCTCCCTATCTGGTTTCATGAGTTTTTGCATAACAGCTAGTGATTGTAAGACTAGTAATGAATGTATATGTGAAAAGTCTGTCAGATTCTTTATAACTTCTGAAATTGAGAGACAAAGGTTTATTATTTTATAAAGATACAATGTATTATAAAAATACAGTGCTCTTCCTATTATATAGTATTTTATACAATACTATGTTCAAAAAATACATAGTAACTGACTTAATAGGTCAAGATAAACTTTAGTTTAAATCAAGTGTTTTCTTTATATCTTTATGTTCTTTCACAGTTGAAGTGTAGCTGAACATGCCACCCCAAACTATGCCACCCCTCTTGTCATAAGGATTATTTTGAACTAATTATTTTTGAGAAACAGCATAGACAGGAGAATTTCTGAAAACAAAAATTATACTTTTGTAAGAGACACTTATAGAGGAAAGCTCCATTTATGTCTCCCTCTCCATACTATACAGAGAAGGATGATTCTAAATTGAAAAAAGAAAAAAAGGATTCTGGGACAAAGCACCCACTTTAATCTGCATTGTGTTCAGTGGCTTCAGTCATGCCTGACTCTTTGCGACCCCATGGACTGTAGCCCACCAGCCTCTGTCCATGAGAGTTTCCCCACAAGAATACTGGAGTAGGTCGCTATGCCCTTCTCCAGGGGATCCTCCAGACCCAGGCATCAAACCTGCATCTCCTGCATTGCAAGTGGATTCTTTACCTGTGAGCCAATGGGGAAGTCCCTTACCTTTGTTTACTATGCATTTTTTGGGAAAACTTCTAATGGTAACCGTGCCCCAAACCCCTGCCCTCATACAACTTTGTTTTGTCTTTCATTTCAGTCCCCAAAGGTGTTCAATCTACTGTACAATTGAGCTCATTTCATGTTAGCAAGGTTATGCTCAAAATCCTTCAGGCTAGGCTTCAACAGTACATAAACCAAGAACTTCCAGATGTACACGCTGGCTTTCAAAGAGGCAGAGGAACCAGAAATCAAACTGCAAACATTCGTTGGATCATGGAGAAAGCAAGAGAGTTCCAGAAAAACATCTACTTTTGTTTCATTGACTATACTAAAACCTTTGACTGTGTGGATCACAACAAACTGTGGAGAATTCTTCAGGTGAGGGGGAAAACAAGACCACCTTAGCTGTCTCTGAGAAACCTGTATGCAAGTCAAGAAGCAACAGTTAGAACTGAACACAGAACAATGGACTGGTTCAAAACTGGGAAAGAAATATGACAAGGCTGTATATTCCTTATTTAACTTCTATGCAGAGGACGTCATGTGAAATGCCAGGCTGGACAAATCGCAAACTGGAATCAAGATTGCCAGGAGAAATATCAACAGCCTCAGATATGAAGATTATACCACTCTAACAGAAAGTGAAGAACTAAAGAACCTCCTGAAGAGGGTGAAAGAGTATAGTGAAAAAGATGGCTTAAAACTCAATATTCAAAAAACTAAGATCATGGCATCTGGTACCATCATTGACAGATTTTATTTTCTTGGGCTCCAAAATCACTGAGGACGGTGACTGGAGCCATGAAATTAAAAGTCATTTATTCCTTGGGAAAAAAAGCTATGACAAACCTAGATAGCATATTAAAAAGCAGAGACATCACTTTGCCAACAAAAGACTGCATAGTCAAGCTATGGTTTTTCCAGTAGTCAAGTATGGATGTGAGAGTTGAACCATGAAGAATGCTGAGCACCAAAGAATTGATGCTTTTAAAACTGTCATTTTAAAAGATCCTTGAGAGTCCCTTGGACTGCAAGGAGATCAAATCAGTCAATCTTAAAGGAAATCAACCCTGAATATTCATTGGAAGGCTGATGCTGAAGCTCCAATACTTTGGCCACCTGATGTGAAGAGCTGACTCACTGGAAAAAATCCTGATGCTGGGAAAGACTGAAGGCAAAAGGAGAAGGAGGAGCCCAAGGATGAGATGGTTAGACAGTATCAATGGATATGAATTTGAGAAAACTGAAGGAGATAGAAGAGGTCAGAAGAGCCTGGTGTGCTGCAGTCCATTGGGTGGCAAAGATTCAGATTTGACTTAGCAGTTGAACAACAACAAAGATCATATATAAGGTCGTGGCTTGGGTCATCTTGAGGTGCTTACTCATTTTTCCTAAGTGTCTCTCATATACATATGAGGTATATATGTTAATAAAAATTTGGTGATTTTGAACTTGTCTTATAGGAAGTCTCAGCCAAGAATTCAAAGGGAAAAATATTTTCTCCCCTCTCCTACACAGTATGAATCAAATCCAGCAGCAAACTATCAGTCACACTTGTGAAATATATCTATACCAAACCATCATCTATTGCCCCCAGTTTAGGCCAAACTGCCATTATCTCTCAAAAAGACCATTGCAATAGCCTTCCTAATTTATATCATTACTTCTAAACTTTGTATTCACCATATAATTGCCTTAGTGAACTTTGAAAGAAATATAAATTAGATTATGCCATTCCTTCATTCAAAACCCTTAGAATGATTTGTAAAAACATAACATAGCATATAAAACCTACATGATCATAAAGCCCTACATGATCTGATCTCTTCCTGTCTCTGTGAACTCCCTTTCTACCCTTGTTTTCTCTGGTCTTGATCTTCCTTAAATATTCTTGATCTTAAAGTTGATCTTTACCTTCTCATCTCAAAATGAATAGATGCCCAAACTGTCTGTAATGGAGCAGAAAGAAAGAAAGAAAGAAAGAGAAGTTGCTCAGTCGTGTCCGACTCTTTGCGACCCCATGGACACCATGGCTCCTCCGTCCATGGGGTTTTCTAGGCAAGAGTACTGGAGTGGGTTGCCATTTCCTTCTCCAGGAAACTTCCTGACCCAGGGATCAAACCCAGGGCTCCCACATTGTAGACAGACGCTTTACCATCTGAGCCACCGCATAAATACTTACAAATATAAGGGAAAAAATGTTTAACTACATTATCAACCCAGAACTTTGGATTTGAAATGAAAAACAAAAACAAAAACAAAAAAACCCCCACAAAACTTAAAAGTTATTGCAATGGTGGAGGTCCTCATCGACTGTGGTCCTCCAGGCTCCTCTTCAGGGCATTTCCCAGGTAAGCATACTGGAGTGGGTTGACATTTCCTTCTTCAGGGGATCTTCCTGACCCACTCAGGGATCGAACCTGAGTCTCCTGCATCTTACACTGCAGGTGGATTCTTTGCACCTGAGCCATTGGGGCAGCCTGTATTGTAACGAAAGAGCTTTAATTTACTTTAAAACTTTTGTTTACAAATATTTTCTGTGCATCATTTATAAATATAAGGTTGAATTCAGATTTTTTACTAATACAGACAACAGTATAAATCAACAAAATATTAGTAGTTGGTGTTGAAGGATAGAATAGGCCACCCCAAGATACTCCATTTAGCACAAAGATTGATTTGCCCAACTGAAGTATTTGAGATGAAGCAGATTCAAGAAAGTCTTCTTGCCTTCCTTTGATTTTCCTAAAAGTTGGACACAAATTGACAGAGATGTCCCTCCTCTCTACCAGGAAGGATAATTTTAATCCCAATAGACAATGGAGAAGGTATCAATTTAAATATGCCTAAGAGAATCTACTCTTGTTTCCCTGGTAACCTCCTCCTAACTGACCTCCTCACATCTTCAACAGCAAATAGTATTTATGGTGGAGTTCTTTTTCTTTTTTTGTGTCCATACCTCATAAGTTTGAGGGATCTTAATTCCCCAATAACGGATTGAATTTGCGTTATCAGCAGTGAAAGCCTCCAGAGAACTCCTGGCCTTCTAAGGCACCTTGGGAGGTATTCATTTTTCCCTGGATTTCTTCCATGTTTACATGAGGTACACATGTTAAGAAACTTGTTTTTCTCTTTAGAATTTGTCTTTTATTACAAGACTTGTTATTTGAAAACTGGGTTTTGCCCCTTGGTGGGTATCGAACCAAAAGGTACAACCAAGCCAAAGATCAGAAGGAAGAAAGGATTTATTATTACAAAAAGCAACTAAAGAAAACACCAGGGATATTCCCAAAGCAGTTTCTCCCTGAACAGCAAAACTGGGGGTTTTAAGCCAAGGGAACATGCATATTCATAAAGGGTATGGAGCAGAGGAGAAATCAGCATAGAACTGGGGCAAAGGTTGATTCAAGTCACCAGGGGCAAAATTATCATTCTATCCTCCACCTAGGTGGGGTCTTTCCTGCAGAACTCAAAGACTTATCAGATTATCTATATGCCTTGAGGAACTAGAACTCTGTTTTACTGCTGAACTGTTATCTCTTTACTCGGACAAGGCAATGGCACCCCACTCCAATACTCTTGCCTGGAAAATCCCATGGATGGAGGAGCCTGGTTGGCTGCAGTCCATGGGGACGCAAAGAGTTGGACACGACTGAGCGACTTCACTTTCACTTTTCACTTTCATGCATTGGAGAAGGAAATGGCAACCCACTCCAGTGTTCTTGCCTGGAGAATCCCAGGGACAGCGGAGCCTGGTGGGCTGCCGTCTATGGGGTCACACAGAGTCGGACACGACTGAAGTGACTTAGCAGTAGCAGTATCTCTTTACTGCTTTTCCTTTATTCCTGCATTCTCTTACTTCTCTTCAGATCAATTACTGAGACTGTTAAACGACAACCATTGCCACTAGGCTTATATAAAAAAATGATTTTGGCCAAAATGGCTCATGTCACAAAATCATTCCTGGGAAATTCTAGTGATCCAGTGGTTAGGATTTCACTCTTTCACTGTCGAGGGCCAGAGTTCAATTCCTGATCGAAAAATTAAGATCCCACAAACTGCAGGGCGATGCCAAAAAAAAAAAAAAGAGAGAGAGGGAGAAAGCCATTCCTGGTTCTTTCTGGGGAACCCCTAACCCATCTGCTTACAGGCTCTCTGTCAAAAACTCACAAGGGTGCGGAAAAGTAACTCCCCTCCCCCCTACAATTGGAAGACATAAACACAATTAAACACAATTGAATAATGAATGAAATCACTTGGGTTACATAGCTCCTGAACAAC
Organism: Capricornis sumatraensis; assembly: GCF_032405125.1. NCBI lineage: Eukaryota > Metazoa > Chordata > Mammalia > Artiodactyla > Bovidae > Capricornis > Capricornis sumatraensis. The sequence goes on from NC_091090.1 coordinate 34,823,506, forward strand.
CTGTTAAAAGTCAAACATTTTACTTTTTTGATAAGCCGTATCAGTGTCAACATTTATTCCAGTAAGTCTTACTTATGTTAATACGTAAGGGTCTCCTGGCTCAGAGAGTAAAGTGTCTGCCTACAATGCAGGAGACCCGGATTCAATCCTTGGGTCGGGAAGATCTCCTGGAGAAGGAAATGGTAACCCATTCCAGTATTCTTGCCTGGAAAATCCCATGGACCGAGAAGCCTGGTAGGCTACAGGCCATGGGGTCGCAGAGTCGGACACGACTGAGCGACTTCACTTCACTCTACTTCATGTTAATACCAGAATTTTACACATACAATAGGATGAGTGAGGTTATTAGTAGACTAAGTGCTAAAAAATTCGACGTAGGAAGAAGCAATTTTAGTGAAAAAAATAAGTTGAAAAAGAATGAGCTAAACTGACCAAATTTTACACTAAGAGTTTTTGACCTGTAATCCATATATGCCACTATATGAAGCCCAAAGTGTTCCTACTAAGTTTTGTATTTTTCTGTCATCCAACATTATTAACAAATGTCAAGCTCTTTTACTGAAACTATGGGTGGCCCTGAAAAGAGCCTTTGGTTTGGACTCATCGGAGTTACTATAATCCAGGCAACTACTTGCCCTTGGCCTTGTGGTGGCTCTCGGTCTTCTTGGGCAGCAGCACCGCCTGGATGTTGGGCAGGACGCCGCCCTGAGCGATGGTGACTTTGCCCAGCAGCTTGTTCAGCTCCTCGTCGTTGCGGATGGCCAGCTGCAGGTGACGCGGGATGATACGGGTCTTCTTGTTGTCCCTGGCCGCGTTGCCCGCCAGCTCCAGAATCTCGGCCGTCAGGTACTCCAGCACCGCCGCCAGGTACACTGGCGCGCCGGCCCCGACCCGCTCGGCATAGTTACCCTTGCGGAGCAGCCGGTGAACACGGCCCACAGGGAACTGGAGCCCAGCTCGCGAGGAGCGTGTCTTGGCTTTGGCACGAGCCTTGCCGCCTTGTTTACCTCGCCCAGACATTATAAACCTAACTTCACCCCAAACGGCTACCGAAAGAGTGAAATTACAAGGGTAGCATTTCTTTTATAACCCTCATTAGGCGCGAAAAGAAGGCATGTCATTGGTTAGGATTGTGGCTTCATTTTAGCCAATGGGAATGCGAATTGGTATTCTTGCGTTCTAATAGGGCAGAACTAATTTCTGACGTCTTCTGGAACAGCCATCAATAAGACTGAGACGTTAACGTATCACCTTATTTGCATAAGAGCTTGTATATAAAAAGGAGTCATCGTATCTTCTGTGTGTTCTTCCCTTGAACTTGTTTAACCTGTTATTCGTCATGCCTGAACCGGCTAAATCTGCTCCGGCCCCGAAGAAGGGCTCCAAGAAGGCGGTAACCAAGGCTCAGAAAAAGGACGGCAAGAAGCGCAAGCGCAGCCGCAAGGAGAGCTACTCTATCTACGTGTACAAGGTGCTGAAGCAAGTCCACCCGGACACCGGCATTTCGTCCAAGGCCATGGGTATCATGAACTCCTTTGTAAACGACATTTTCGAGCGCATCGCGGGCGAGGCATCGCGCCTGGCGCATTACAACAAGCGCTCGACCATCACATCCAGGGAGATCCAGACGGCCGTGCGCCTGCTGCTGCCCGGGGAGCTGGCCAAGCATGCGGTGTCCGAGGGCACTAAGGCTGTCACCAAGTACACTAGTGCCAAGTAAACTGTGAGTCGGTTGCAAACGATTCTAACGGCTCTTTTAAGAGCCACCCATGTTCTCAGAGAAAGAGCTGATGCTTCTTCTTCTGCCCTGGGTCTTTGTGAGTCTTTACAGTATGTGATCTGGGAGGTAGAGCAGTTCCTGAACAATCTTAGGAGTTTTTGTCACAGTAAGCTCGCGATCCACTAATATAACGTTGCCTGACCCTGGCAAAGCTCTGAAGTTCCTTGTGTAACCTTGGCTCTGATCTTTACTGTTTGTTACTCAGGAATTTCCTGCATGTAAGAAGAGCTTTGCTACTCGTTCTGATAGCCATTAGGGTTAAGTAAGAGAGAACTTTAGTTCATGACACAAATACTTCCTAGTCACCGGTCTGGGACAAGGAGTTTTGAGTCCTGCCTGGGTGCAGAGGTTAGGCGGGAAGTTTAAATTTGGCGGGTGAGCGCCAGCCCTTCCTCCCAGGTCCTGATTTGTTGCCGGCATCGGGGAAGGAACCACTGGTTTCCAAGCGCGGGACAAACCGACTAACTGCCGCCCAGCCCAGGCACTCACAAGCTCCTTGAATAAACATTTTCGGCTAGTTCATCCTGCTTTTCATTTTTCCGTCTTTCTTAGCGCTTAGTCCCTTTCGAGAATAAGATGTATCACTTCCTCTCGAAATGTTCGTTGGAGAGTAAGGAACCTGATGGATATTTTCAGACTGAGAAATACTATCGCTTTGTTTCTAATTAGGATACTGCTTTCCTTTTGCCCTATATTCATAAAATAGGAAACAGCAAGAGACGAAACACGACTTTTGCGGTTCAATGAACGCAGAGAAACTTGAGGCCGTTTTTCTCAGACTTTCCTCTAAAACAAAGATCAGTTTCTATTGTAACATTCCTTTGGTTGGTATTTTAAATCCTATTTTGACTTTGCCTAGAACCAGTGAAGAGGACCAGCGTTATTCAGGTTGTCACAAAAGAGAACCAGGCACTCAAAATGCTTCTCTAAATTATTGTTCAAAATTATGTGTCCCTTTGGGGTAAAAAGCCATGATTTATAAATCATTTGGACAAGTCCACCATGGCTGTTTATTTTGTTGTTTGGTTTTTGTTTTTTGGTTTAGGTGGTAATTTTCAATGAAATTACCTAATTTATCTAAAATGGATCTAAAGTTAGCATAGTAATAATGCCTAAAAGCAATTAATGTTTTGTTAAATACACTATCAGAGGTACTCTTCCCCTTTGTTGACCCAAAACCATACCCATGTTTCAACCCGCAGTTTTGAGTTTTGCCTGTCCAAAATTTCCTCCCATTTTTGAGCTTTTTCTAACAGCTTATCCAGCATTTGGAAACTGCCTCCATAATGTCTCATATATTGATCTCTGAGAGACAGCAGTGAGCAGCCTTAAAGAGACATCTTAGTTCCCTGCCCAAGAATCAGACCTGTGTTCAGTTCAGTTCAGTTGCTCAGTTGTGTCTGACTCTGCAACCAAATGGATGCCAGGCTTCCCTGTCCATCAGCAACTCCCAGGGCTTGCTCAAACTCAGGTCCATCGAATCAGTGATGCCATCCAACCATCTTATCCTGTCATCCCCTTCTCCTCCTGCCTTCCATCTCGCCCAGCATCGGGGTCTCTTCTAAGGAGTCAGTTCTTCACATCAGGTGGCTGAAGTATTGGAGTTACAGCTTCAGTATCAGTCCTTCCAATGAATATTCAGGACTGATTTCCTTTAGGATAGACCGTTTGGATCTCCTTGCAGTCCAAGGGACTCTCGAGAGTCCTCTCCAACACCACAATTCAAAAGCATCAATTCTTTGGCACTCAGCTTTCTTTATGGTCCAACTCTCATGTCCATACATGACCGCTGGAAAAACTATAGCCTTGACTAGACTGACCTTTGTTGGCAAAGTAATGTCTCTGCTTTTTAATATGCTGTCTAGATTGGTCACAGCTTTTCTTCCAAGAAGCAAGCATCTTTTAATTTCATGGCAGCAGTCACCATCTGCAGTGATTTTGGAGCTCAAAAATAAAGTCTCTCCTGTTTAAAGTCTATCCCAATAAAGTCTCTCCTGTTTCCATTGTTTACCCATCTACTTGCCGTCAAGTGATAGGACCGGATACCATGATTTTAGTTTTTTGAATGTTGAGATTTAAGCCAGATTTTTCACTTTCCTCTTTCACCTTCATCAAGAAGCTTTTTAGTTTCTCTTCGCTTTCTGCCATAAGAGTGGTGTATATTTGCAAATATGCATATCTGCATATTTGAGATTATTGACATTTGTCCCAGCAACCTTGATTCCAGCTTGTGCTTTATTCAGCCTGGCATTTCACATGATTCACTCTGCATATTAGTTAAATAAGCAGGGTGACAATATACAGCCTTGATGTACTCCTTTCCCAATTTGGAACCAGTCTGTTGTTCCATGTCCAGATCTAACTGTTGCTTCTTGACCGCATACAGATTTCTCAGAGGGCAGGTAAGGTGGTCTGGTATTACTATCTCTTTAAGAATTTTCCGCAGCTTGTTATGATCCACACAGTTAAAGGCTTTGGTGTAGTCAATAAATCAGAAGTAGATGTTTTTCTGGAACTCTCTTGCTGATCCAACAGATGTTGGCAATTTGATCTCTGGTTCCTTTGCTTTTTCTAAATTCAGCTTGAACACCTAGAAGTTCTCAGTTCACCTACAGTTGAAGCCTGGCTTGGAGAATTTTGAGCATTCCTTTACTAGCATATGAGATGAGTGCAATTGTGCGGTAGTTTGAACATTCTTTGAAATTGCCTTTCTTTGGGATTGGAATGAAAACTGACCTTTTCCAGTATGTGGCCACTGCTGAGATTTCCAAATTTGCTGGCATATTGAGTGCAGCACTTTCACAGCATCATCTTTCAGGATTTGAAATAGCTCCATTGGAATTCCATCACCTCCACTAGCTTTGTTCATAGTAATGCTTCCTAATGCCCACTTGACTTTGCATTCTAGGATGTCTGGCTCTAGTCCAGTGATCACACCATCATGGTTATCTAGGTCATGAAGATCTTTTTTGTACAGTTCTTCTGTGTATTCTTGCCACCTCATCTTAATATCTTCTGCTTCTGTTAGGACCATATAATTTCTGTCCTTTATCATGCCCATCTCTGCATGAAATGTTCCCTTGGTATCTCTAATTTTCTTTAAGAGATCTCTAGTCTTTCCCATTCTGTCGTTTCCCTCTATTTCTTTGCATTGATCGCTGAAGAAGGCTTTCTTATCTCTCCTTGCTATTCTTTGGAACTCTGCATTCAGATGCTTATATCTTTCCTTTTTTCCTTTGCCTTTCACTTCTCTTCTTTTCTCAGCTATTTGTAAGGCCTCCCCAGACAACCATTTATTTTTCTTGGGGATGACCTTGATCACTGCCTCCTGTCCAGTGTCACAAACCTTTGTCCATAATTCTTCAAGCACTCTGTCTATTAGATCTAATCCCTTGAATCTATTTGTCACTTTCACTGTATAATCGTAAGGGATTTGATTTAGGTCATACCTGAATGGTCTAGTGGTTTTCCCTACTTTCTTCAATTTAAGTAGGAATTTTGCAACAAGGAGTTCATGATATGAGCCACAGTCAGCTCCCAATCTTGTTTTTGCTGACTGCATGGAGCATCTCCATCTTTGGCTGCAAGTAATATAATCAATCTGATTTTGGTATTGACCATCTGGTGATGTCCATGTGTAGAGTCATCTCTTGTGTTGTTGGAAGAGGGTGTTTGCTAAAATCAGGGCATTCTCTTGGCAAAATTGTTATACTTTGCCCTGCTTCATTTTGTACTCCAAGGCCAAATTTGCCTGTTACCCCAGGTATCTCTTGACTTCCTACTTTTGCATTCCAGTCCACTATGATAAAAAGGATATCTTTTGGGGGGAGTTAGTTCTAGAAGGTCTTGTAGGTCTTCATAGAACTGTTCAGCTTTAGCTTCTTCAGCATTAGTGGTTGGGGCATAGGCTGGATTACTGTGATATTGAATGGTTTGCCTTGGAAATGAACAGAGATCATTCTGTCATTTTTGAGATTGCACCCAAGAACTGCATTACAGATTCTTGTTGACTATGAGGGCTACTCCATTTCTTCTAAGGGATACTTGCCCATAGTAGTCGATACAATGGTTATCTGAGTTAGATTTGCTCATTTCAGTCTATTTTATTGATTCCTAAAATGTTGATGTTCACTCGCCATCTCTTGTTTGAACACTTCAAACTTATCTTGATTCATGGACCTAACCTTCCAGGTTCCTATGCAATATTGCTCTTTACAGCATCAGGCTTTACTTCCATCACCAGTCACACCCATAACTGGGCACTGTTTTTGCTTTGGCTCCATCTCTTCATTCTTTCTGGAGTTAGTTCTCCACTCTTCTCCAGTAGCATATTGGGCATCTACCAACCTGGGGAATTCATCTTTCAGTGTCATATCTTTTTGCCTTTTCATACTGTTATTGAGGTTCTCAAGGGAAGAATACTGAAGTGGTTTGCCATTCCCTTCTCCAGTGGGCCACGTTTTGTCAGAACTCTCCACCATGACCTGTCTGTCTTGGGTGGCCCTACATGACATGGTTCATAGTTTCACTGAGTTAGACAAAGCTGTGGTCCATGTGATCAGTTTGATTAGTTTTTTGTGATTGTGGTTTTCATTCTGTCTGCCCTCTGAGGGATAAGGATAAGAGGCTTATAGAAGCTTCCTGATGGGAGAGACTGACTGTGGGGGAAACTGGGTCTTGTTCTGATGGGTGCAGCCATGCTCAGTAAATCTTTAATCCAGACCTGGGTAGCTTGGATGAAAACCAGAAATCCACCAGGGGCTAGAGGCTAGAAGCAAAGTTCCTCTGGCTCTTGCCCTATTTAAAAAATTTATTTCTCTAAGAGGCAAAAACTTTAAAAACAGTTTATTATTATTTACTCTTTATTAAATTTATTATTTAGAGACACAGCATAAGTGGGAGAGCACACTGAGAAACAGTTTGTCTTTTTTTTTTTTAAGACAAAAACAAGATAGAAACACCCACCCAGAGAGAAAGGGTGTGGGTATCCTCCCTAATGAGGAGTGTAGTAAAGAGGCAGTTAATTTATATAGGGCAGTTCTTTCAAGTCTTTGTTTACCTTTGGCCAATTACCTTGATTCTAATCCAACATCTGACCTGTTCTAGGACACGCCTCAACATGAGCATACATCTTTTCTTCAAGATGGATTCCACCACTGAGGCCTGTGGAAAGTTTGGCATCAGCTGTTATGGGATGGCACTCCCTCCCTTTTGACCCCACCCCCACCCCCGAGCGTGTTTATGTGCAGGGAGGTCTCCCTAACCTCCTGAGTGATCATCTTATTTCTTTACTCCAGCATCTAATGGAATGCAAATCAGAAAAATCATTGTAAAAAAATAAAATATTTGAGGCAGTTGAAGTTTTTTTTCTAGTACTAGTTATTGGATGATGTTACAAATCATTTAAAATTTTTCTTTGGAGAGAAAATCTTGTATTTTGTTTAATTCTGTATCTGTTGGGATGTTTGAAATATTCATGATTGAAACAACATGTTTATGATTTCTTTACACTGTAACCTTCTCCCACAGTGTACCTCGTGGGTGGATAAAGAAACAACACAAGGAACGTTGGTTAATTGTTGAAGCTTTGCCTGATGGGCACTTGGAAGTACCTCGTTCTCTTGTCAACTTCTGTGTATATTTCAATGTGTCCCTTCCCTGCCTCCCTTCCCCTTTCCCCGAAAAATGTTTCTTTAAAAAGCTGGCCCGATTAACGAACATAATTCTCTTCCAGTCAATAAGGAGTGATAATAAGAGGAATCAAATGTTGGTGAAGAGAAATTCTGGAGACTAAACTAAGGAAACCAGGAGAGAGGCGGTTTGCACAGAGGAGTTCATAGCAGCAGTGGTCCCCTTCTTCCAGCGCACAGGCTCGACAATCAAGAAACGCTGTCGCCATCTTGTGGCCCTTTAAGATAATACAGTTAATATTTTATTCTGTGGTTTCTGTTAGGCAGTCCATTGCTAGACTTTAATAACTGTGTATGTAAAAATACAAGGAACAATACTACTTCAAACACAATTCTCATCTGACCAAGTCCTCTCATCAATAACAAAGAACCACGTTATTAGTTTCTTATGTTCCTGTCTGGAATTTCTTTATACAAACGCAAATATAAAAATGTGGATTCTCTATGTCCCCTTTAACTCAAATGGCCAATGGCTATATTCCTCTCAAGTTCTGCCCCTGATTTTCTCATTATCTAGCTTGGAATTCTTTCCTATTAGTAAGTAGAGTAGCTAAGACTTCTCAGCAGGTGCACTTGAACCAGTGACCTGAGAAGGGTAATCAGAGGCCAAAGCTGTTATTACACTGGCTGCATCTTCCCTGAAAAGAAGCCTGATGCTCATTTGAGAGGAAGCATGGGTCTCTTGACAAACTGCTCAGGAGCTGAACCTGGTCAGGAGAGTTGTGGGATGGCTGAATTCATGTTCCTTCCCTTCCTGGAATGGGACCACTGTGCTTTGTAAGGAAGGGACATTGAAGTCCTAACACAGGTATTTGTCCTGTTGGTGAGGCATTCTTTGAGTGTCATCTTTCTATCTGAGCCACCCCAAGCAAATTTCCAATTCCTACTTACTGTTCTTCATAATATGTATCAAGATCTGACATGCTGTATACTTTACTTATCCTCACCATACCATCCTCTTCACCAGAAAGTCAACTGAGAGCTGAATTTCTCTGTTTGAGTCTACTTTGATCATGATTGTATCCCCCAGCTCCTAGAACAGTGGGTGGCACACAGTATATCTCTAAATAAATGGATGGAGTAATATTCTCCCCTTTTGTTATGGGAGACCTCAAAGACTTTACTTTCTTGGGTGGATGATTCAGCGGAAAAACAAAACAAATTGTCTCCACTTCCTGCCACTCTCCGAGTGCTTCTTCTGGTTAAACTTCCAGTTTTCTTCCCCTGCAGAAAAAAAAAAAAAAACCTTAGGTTTTGTTAAAAATTCAGGTTTCTCCTTCTTCATGAATTTTGCTTATTAATGATTACTATTACATACATTATTTTTATTTTTATATGCCAAAAAAAAGGGAAATGTCATATTGAGTTACTTCAAGATATTCTGTCTTCTCTGAATCTCCATTCTGTCAGGAAAGACATGCACCCTTGCTGCTTCAGGGTTTCGATTAACAAGAAATGACAAATCCACTTTCCTCAGAGTACTGTTTACTGGATTAATGTTTCTCTCAGAAGAGAAACACCACCAGTGTCTAAGGAATTCTCCACATGGGTCAACAAGACTTCCATTTTACCCCTACAGTTAGAGGAACCCAACGTTAGAGGGTGGTGCTGTAGATGACATCCCATGCTCATCTAGCAGTAGAACTTGGTGGACTTTTGACTGAGGACAGTTGTGTTTGTCTTTGGCTAGTTGTTTTTTTTTTTGCTTTCTTCACCAGCTCTCATTTTCTCCAAGTTTCTTACCTTCTGAAATTTCAGTCATCCTTTTTTCCCTACCCATAGTCTCCTCCCTGGCCATATTAGATGGAGTATTCCATCTAGTCCAACCAATGAAGGAATGAATTACTTTGAATTTGTCTCCAGCCTAAACTCATTCTTACTTTAAATCTGCACTTGTAAACAAATGACCTGAGATACTTTTTGAAATACGACCAAAAGGACCTGAGCAATAATTGCCACTATCTGTTCATTGGAAGGACTGATGCTGAAGCTGAAACTCTAATACTTTGGCCACCTCATGTGAAGAGTTGATTCATTGGAAAAGACCCTGATGCTGGGAGGGGTTGGGGGCAGGAGGAGAAGGGGACGACAGAGGATGAGATGGCTGGATGGCATCACCGACTCTATGTACATGAGTTTGGGTGAACTCCAGGAGTTGGTGATGGATAGGGAGGCTTGGTGTGCTCGCAAAGAGTCGGGCATGACTGAGTGACTGAACTGAACTGAACTGAACTGATTCAGGACTAGATCAGGGAAAGATAAAAAGTGAATCACTCACATTGTTTTATTGAGTCCAGTTTAACTTTTCATGAACACATATCATTATCCTCATTTAAGATGTGAAGCTGAGGCTCAGGGGAAATAGCTTCTTCAAGTCACATGGCTAACTGGCAAAGCCACTAGTGGAAAGCAGACTTTTATTTTTACTCTAAAATGCGTGTTCTTTCATCCACCTCATGTTCTCTCCACATTCCTTCTTCACATGTGCTTGCCAGTTCTCTTAATATATATTTACAGATTTGAGGATTTCTTCACCAGTTAAATACATATCCGAACTCCAAGGACTTGCCAAATCTTGTAGATTATTCCTGCACATTCTTTTCCTTTTCACTTATTTCTTCATCCATTCGTGGCAAATAGTACTGTAGAGGAAATTCTGTGTCACATATAGGCCACCTCTGACTTTAGAGGCTGATAGAAGGTACATAGTCTGGCATCTGGGGCCCTTCCATGTTTGAATAACTTCTGATTTCTGCACCTCTAGTTACACCATCTTGCAATCTTTCTGACACAGCTAAAGAAATGTGATTCAAAACTCAGCACAGGGGAGAGGAGAAAAGAAGTACTAAAAGGGACAGTGAGATTTCAGGGACAACAGATAAGTTCACTGTCTTGATTGGGGTCATGGTATGTGTATATATATGTCAAAATTCATTAAAATGTACCCTGTAAATATATGCAGTTCATCATATACCAGTTATACTTTAATAAAGCTATTTTAAAAATAAAAGTAAAAATTCATTTCTTGGGTCAAAATATAATAGGAAAAAGCAAAACTGCAATATATCTTTTTAAAGTTAGTTATGAAAAGCCTGCAAGTAAGGAACAAGAACTCTAACTCACCACTGGAAATGAATTAGAGCCTGGGAAGTACACCCAGGAAAATTTGTCTGATATCTATTCTGTGGCTTATGAGAGTCTCACCTTACGTATAGTCAAGGATATCACTTAGCAGGCCAAGAAGATTAAGTGAGTATGTCAGGGAAAGAGGACACCCTTTCTTTCAGTTTGGGGTACTTTAGCTGCAACGTGGTAGAGTGAAAAACATGTGTGTCATGTCTATTACCACAAAGAACAAATTTTAATCTCCCAATGGGGTAAAATATGACTTTATTGACCTTCAATTCATTGAAAGTCTCAGATGGAGTCCTGCAAGTCACTCTACCCAGACTTTCCCAACCATTTCCCCTACCAAATCCTGGGATTCTGACAGTCTCTAAATGATGCTTCTTTTCATGTGGCCTTTACACAGGGTGTCTTCATTTTCAAGTTCTCAGGGGCACAATTTGGAAATATCCAATCCAATCACTCTTCAGCAACTGATTCTTGGTTCCACCCTCAAGCTGCATACTGAATGTGGCCTCTTAGAAAGTGGTTTGTGTGGTTGTCATCTGACACTAAGTTACCTCCAAATTCCTTTATCTTTTAACTCATGTTCTCATCTCTTCAGTGCTATCAGTTCAGTTCAGTTCAGTCGCTCAGTCTTGTCCGACTCTTTGCGACCCCATGAATCGCAGCACACCAGGCCTCCCTGTCCATCACCAACTCCTGGAGTTCACTCAGACTCACATCCATCGAGTCAGTGATGCCATCCAGCCATCTCATCCTGTGCCGTCCCCTTCTCCTCCTGCCCCCAATCCCTCCCAGCATCAGAGTCTTTTCCAATGAGTCAACTCTTCGCATGAGGTGGCCAAAGTACTGGAGTTTCAGCTTCACCATCATTCCTTCCAAAGAAATCCCAGGGCTGATCTCCTTCAGAATGGACTGGTTGGATCTCCTTGCAGTCCAAGGGACTCTCAAGAGTCTTCAACATCACAGTTCAAAAGCATCAATTCTTCGGCGCTCAGCCTTCTTCACCATCCAACTCTCACATCCATACATGACCACTAGAAAAACCATAGCCTTGACTAGACGGACCTTAGTCAGCAAAGTAATGTCTCTGCTTCTGTGCTATACATTTCTTCAATTTTGGTCAGTAGATTTATTCTTGAGAATCTAATTCAAATTCTGCCTTGGTCTGCTTGTTCTGCTGACTATATCTGTTGATAAACTTATTTTATTGCTCATTGGAGTAATAACTTTTAAAATGAGGGACTGGAGAGACCAGATTCCAGTTTCTACCAGCTTTGTCTTTTACTTATCTCTTCCTCCATTTCCCTGAACGAAACTAGGAAAATCCGCACATATCACTGTAACAGTTGTGAGTAGGGAAGTAAGAGCAGCTTTCTCGTAGGTAAATTCAAACTTTGGATCTGGGTAGGTGATCTTCCTTTCTCCTTTCTCCTTACTAAAAATGCCAAGTCGACGAAGGTGGGATTCGAACCCACGCGTGCAGAGCACAATGGATTAGCAGTCCATCGCCTTAACCACTCGGCCACCTCGTCTTCACACTTCAGGTACTTGGCAAGGTTTATTTCAGAGTTCATACTCAGGAACTCACTATTTCAGAGAGAAAGACGGTTAGGAGATGACTGGGAGACGTGGAGGCGGCCCGTTTTCACACGAATGGACAAAGAACTGGATTGGAAAAACTGCGACGGGGGAAAAAAAACAAAACCCAAGCTTAGCGCTCACAGGAGACTTGGTAGAAACACATTTGCGTGTACCTTCATTCGTTTTCTCCCGCTGCGGGCAGGGGACACCTCAGCATCAAGTCCGAGCTTGCTGTCACTGTCTCGCGTCCGGGGAGCCTGGTCCAGCACCCCCAGAGCGCAGCCGAAAAGACCGCAGGGAGCAGAGGTTCCCAAAACCAGTTCCCCTGGAGTCGTTGTCAGGGAAGCTGGCGAATGTGGACTCCTAACGCGGGGTTAATAAAATAATTTGGAAAATTAAACGATGAACTCTGATTAGGGCTCAATTTCTATTCAATGTTATTGCCCCTTTTGCAGTACTTTAGGGTGAATTGTGTAGAAAAGAATCCTTAATTCTTGGGGTTCTCCTCTCGGATCATCCGCATCAGAGGAACCATTAACTCTGTTTTCCTTCCGAATACCCGTGTGTTTCTTGAATGGTTTTCTAGAAGAAATGTTTCCCAATTTTCATTTGCTCTTACAAGGGGTGCAGTGCTAAAAATGTTAAGTGACTCATTTTTTAAAATGAGTTGAAAAAATGTTTCTGGGAAACAGTGAAAAAACCTATTTTAGCTGTTTTGGGGAGTTTTGATTGGTTTGGTTGTTTCATGGAATGAGTAACATACACATGAATGAACATGAGTACAGACTAACTCTAATTATAATGAATCATAAATGCCTGAGAAAAGATGGTAATACTGAAGGTGAGCCTTGTGGTGAGAAATTTTCTAGAGGTGAGAAAAATGAGCATGTCTCATGTTCAAAGGTGAGGAATATTAAGAAAACTGTTGGAAATCACTGTGGCTGGTGTGCTGAAGCACATGAGAGGCTGGTCAGGAAACATCAATAAATCTGAGAATGTAAGTTGGTCATGAAGATTTTTCTTGTGAAGATTAAGTAAATCAATCACAGGATGAACAACAGCAAACATGGAAGAAATCCTGTAGGAAGAGATTCCTGCTTCATTTTTGCACTCATAGTGTGAGTGTTACCTAAAGGTGCATGGGAAGAGGGGTGGGGTCCGGCAGCTTACTGCTCAAAAGCCAGTAAACAGGCCAGGTTGGTGGAAAGGAAAGTTTGTTTTATTTCAGATGCTGGTAACTGAGCGTAGAGGTGGCGGACATGTGTCCACAGGCCGACTGCCCGCTCTTCCCCCACCACAAGCAGGGGATGAGAGCTTTTATAGACAGAGTCCTTGGTGGAGGGGCTACATGCAGAAAAAGCACAGTCATCTCTAACAGTTACCTTGGAATTCATCATCAGTGGTCTGACCAGCATCATCCTGGTTGTTTTAGGTACAGTTACTCTTCAGTTCCAGGGTGCACTTGTTCCCATTTCTTTGCGGTCAGCTCTCAGAATTGTGGCAGCTCATATCCTGGGTACAGTCTGGCCATCACATAGTTAACTTCTCCACCTGGTGTTTTGGTATCTATGACAGCTCACAGGACATGGCTCAGAATATTATCTATAGCCTTTGAGGAAAGGTCCTTAACTATGCTTAATGACTGCATTGTTATTATTTAGTCTCCTTTGTTTCAGCATTTGTCACTTCTCTGATTAAACATTATTCTTTGACTAAGTTTTCACAGGCAAAAGGCAGGCAGAAGACATGGAGGGGGGTGTGTGGGGCAACCATCATATGGTCCTACTCCATTTCATGAGGACACTGCCTTAGGTTGCTCTAACATTTTCTTCAGTGAAAACCATCCTTAACTTGTCCCAGAGAACCAATCTCTCTTCTTGCTTGGAAAAGTCCTTTAGAAAAAAAATAAAATTGGGGGGTGGGGCTGGGAGGAAGGGACAAGAGGTAGGGGACATACCTATGGCTGACTCATATAGATTATGGCAGAAACCAACACAGTATTGTAAAACAACTATCCTTTGAGTAGAAATAAATAAATTTAAAACATTTTTTGAAAAGTCCTTATATTTTAATGTAGGCTGCATTGTTCTGCCTGGATCTTCACCTCAATTTAACCCATATCCCTCCACCTTATTTTTCATGCTCAGTCCAATTCATGATTTTGTATCAAGAAAAGTTTTATTTCCCCTTTCTTCCAACAAGACATCTTCCCTCATAGAGTGCTCTTGCCCTTTTTCATTTTAACCTGGATAAATTTTTTCATCCACCCTTGGTTCTCAGCTTGAAGCTTTTTTTTTTTTAAGTTAAAATGTTTAAATTAAAGTTAACCACACGTTTCAAAATCTCAAGTACTTCAGAAATCTGTGTGTGTTAGAAAGTGGTTCTCTTCCCCCTTTGGTGGAGGCAAAGATTTTCAGTCATTTGGCTTTTTGTTTGTGTTGTTTTTGTTTTACCAGCATGTTTCCAAATATCATGCTATGGCAGAGATGGCTGGTTACCATCAGTATTTGTTCTTTCCTTTCAAGAAATGGAAATTTGGTAGCGTTCATAGCCATCCATGAAAAAATTACAGTGCACCACTTTCCCTGATGCGTGGTCATGGGGCCAATTTCTAAACCAGGGCATTAGAGATAAAGCGGATGTAAAGCTTTCAAGTTATGTTCAGAAGAGGAAATAAATACCATTCATTTCTCTCTTCTGACTGTATCTGCTTGCTGGAAAAGGCAGCATTATAGGAATGAAGGTGTCATGAAATATAAAGAGATTGGAAACAGTAACCCATAAGAAGGAGGGAACCATGAGATAGAAGATTAGAACCAATACCCTAGAGGTAAAATATCACTCTGGGATTGATTATACCTTCAGACGGTTACATGAGAGATCATGAGGGCTTCCTGTGTAGCTCAGTTGGATAAAGCAATGTGGGAGACCTGGATTCAATTCCTGGGTCGGGAGGATCCCCTGGAGAAGGAAATGGCAACCCATTTCTTGCTTGGAGAATCCTATGGACAGAGGGGACTGACAGTTCATGGGATTGCAAGAGTCGGACATGACTTAACGCTATTTTTCTTTTTTTCTGCTTCCTTTAATGTACAGTTCATTGGGGTCTTTGTCACAGAGACCAAATTGTGTTTTAATTAATACAGATGCTTTTATTTCTACTTTAAAAAATTTTTTTCAGTTTAGTATTTTCTATTATTTCTTAAATAAAAAAAGATTCATTTCTCTTTTCTTGCCTTAAATATCACCATATACAGACACCCCTACTACTGATTTTTCTTCTGAATTTACTTATATCATAATATTTATTGAATTAGTATCACTCTTCATATATTATGATTGGAAAATACCATTCACTGGTCTCTCATGATATTTTTGTTTCCTGAACATTACAGCTTTTTCTCAAATTACCACAAATAATATAAAAGCTTTGACAAAAAAAGAAATTGGGTGTTTTCTGTACTAGCTATACAGTTTATAGCTACACAGTTTTCATCCTGATGTCTTCCTGAGAAAGATTTCATTGGAGATAAGATTTTTTTCATATTTTGGTGTTGGAGAATATCTTTTATATTTCTCGTATACGTGCTTAAATGTTTGGTTGTGTATGGAATTCTAGGGAATATTTTCTTTCAGGATTTTGAAAGAGTTCTCCATTTTCTTCTAGATTTCAGTATTGCTTTTGTGAATTACAAAGTCATTCTAATTACTGTGTTTCATTTGTAATTACTTTTTCTTTCTTTCAAGATGATTTCTTTGTCTTCACTGTACTAAAATGTCTGAAAGATATGCCTTTGTGTGTGTCTATTTTCATTCACTGTTCTGGGAGCTCTATTACTTCATTAAATTTGGAAAAATCATCTATTTCAGTTTGAGAAATTAACTTTACTTTTTTGTCAGTTTTCTCACTTATGTGTTCTGTATTCTCTTGCTTTACCTTTTTCTCCCTAGAATTTTTTATACTTGGATTTTAAACCTCCGATATGTTTCTACGACTTTTCAAAAGTATTATTCTCTCCTAGTTACAATCTGTTTATATATATATATATATATTTACTTTATTTTAATTTACAATACTGTATTGGTTTTGCCATACATTGACATGAATCCACCACGGGTGTACATGCGTTCCCAAACATGAACCCCCCTCCCACCTCCCTCCCCATAACATCTCTCTGGGTCATCACCGTGCACCAGCCCCAAGCATGCTGTATCCTGCGTCGGACATAGACTGGCGATTCGATTCTTACATGATAGTATACATGTTAGAATGCCATTCTCCCAAATCATCTCACCCTCTCCCTCTCCCTCTGAGTCCAAAAGTCCGTTATACACATCTGTGTCTTTTTTGCTGTCTTGCATATTTTTAAGGCAGTGCTAGGTGTACAGAAAAATTAATACAAAAGTACAGAGTCCACACATACCTCCTACTGTCCCCCACAGCTTCTCCTATGATTTACATTGTATATTATTTGGTACATTTGTTACAACTGATGAACCAATCAGTTCAGTTCAGTTCAGCCTCAGTCGAGTCTGACTCTTTGAGACCCCATATTAACATTCTTCATGTTAAGGTTTACCCTTCACTTTAGACATTCTTTGGATTTGACAAATGTATAATGACATGTATCCATCATTACAGTATTGCACAGAATAGTTATATTGCCCTGTGTTCCACATCTTCATCCATACATCCTCTAGAACTACTGATATTTTTATTGTTTCTATATCTTTACTTCTCCCAGAGAGTCATATAGTTGGAATCACACAGTATGCAGCCTTTTCAAATTGGCTTCTTTCACTTAGTAATATATTTTTTAAGTTTTCTGCATGTCTTTTTGTGACCTGATACCTTATTTCTTCTTATTAGTAATATTCCATTGTATGGATGTACCATGGTTTGTTTATTCATTAATTTATTGAAGGGCATTTTGGTTGCTTTCAAGTATTGACAATTATGAATAAAGTTGCTTTAAAAATTCATGTGCAGGTTTTTTTTGTGGATGTAGATTTTCAGCTCATTTGGATAAATATGAAGGAGTGCCCTTATATTATTACTCCACATTCTGGAAAATGTCCTTTACATTTTATTTCAACTATTCTATTAAGCTTTTCATGTCTACTCCCACAATTTCAACTTTGAGATTTCTGTACCTAAGAGCTACCTTGTTGAACAGCAGCCTCTTTTAAAACAAGAATAGATGTAATAACATGCCTTAGATTTTTTTTCTCCTCTCTGCATAATATTTTCCTCTTTTTTTTAGTTCACATTCATCTCTGTCTTTCATATTAGACATTCACTTTAGATTTCTAGTGATCTTTGATTGCTGGTCTGCAGATAAAATTAGGCCCTAAAAATGACTGAAAATGAGATTATGAGTCTAGTTTATTGACTGTGGGCTTCACTTATAAATATCACTTTACAAGTGATAATTTACTATCAGGCAATATCTTTAACTCATCCTTCTTGGGATAGTAAAATCCCTTGAAAAAGGATAATTTAATCTGCTCAGATGATGTAAAACTGACTTCTTGAATTCTGAGAAAATTGTTAAAGGACAGAGGTTGGAGGAAACCCTTCTCCAAACATGTACCTTCATACTTATTGGGTTCCCAAAATTGATCAAGGAAAGACAAAAAATAATAAGGATAGGTTAAAAAAAGAGATAATATTTCTGAATACCAAGATGAGCAGGGCAGGTGAGTCTCTTAAGTTATCAAGAAGCAAGGAAGAAACTGTGGTGATTTATGTGTGTGTTCACTCCAAGTTTCGACCACATAAGATGGTTATCCTGAGGATATATCTTAATTTAGCTAGCATGAGCAAAGTAACTGGATTAATACCTTCCCTCTCCATCTTCTTCATCTTCCAAATTTCATTAATCAATTCACCTGAACGTTTTCAACAGTTTCAAATTGAGAGGTTTTCCTGGGGTCAAGGAGAAGGTATGGCAAGTTTCCAGGTTTGGGGTAGAGAAGCCCTCGAACTTCCAAGTGTTAGTGATTTTTCTTCTTGGTTTTTCTCTCCTGGTGGACAAACTGTGGCCGGCAATATTCCCCGGAAATCCAGAGGTGGGCTCTGGATATTTGTGCTGGATAATTGCAAAATTTAGTTACTTGCGATATTAAATCCCATAGAAACAAAAACTGTTCTGTTGTTTTTTTAAAATTTTTTTAAATTCCTGGTCCCTCATCGCATCCCTGGAATCCATCAGAGGCTGACACGTAGTATTCACTGAATATTCATTCGTTCAATGAATAGGTAAATAAACTCTGACCAGGGAGTGCAGCTCCAAGGTGCAAGGCAGGAAAAGAAAGAGGCTTACATCCTAACCGTTGATTACAGTGGGAGTGGCGGCGACAGCAACTAGGAGTGCCTTTTACTTTAGTCAGTGAGGTACCTGTAACTGCTGCCAGTGGGAGAATGATCACTCAAGTCGGAGAGAGCAGTGGAAACGCAAATCCACATCTCTACCAGAGGAAGTGAGGTACTGCTGCTGCTGCTGCTGCAAAGTCGCTTCAGTCGTGTCCGACTCTGTGTGACCCCAGGAACGGCAGCCCACCAGGCTCCCCTGTCCCTGGGATTCTCCTGGCAAGAACACTGGAGTGGGTTGCCATTTCCTTCTCCAACGCATGACAGTGAAAAGTGAAAGTGAAGTCGCTCAGTCGTGTCCGACTGTTGGCGACCCCATGGACTGCAGCCTACTAGGCTCCTCCATCCATGGGATTTTCCAGGCAAGAGTACTGGAGTGGAGTGCCATTGCCTTCTCCGAGTCAGGTACTGGTTGACCGTAATTCACACTCCCCCGCTCCGCCCCACCCAGTCAAGTACGCACACGTACGTACGTAGGCGCACACACACACGTAGGCACAAACTAGGTGCCCAAGGCCTTCGTTCTTGACTTTTGGGAAGAGATCCACTGGAGAACAGGAACTGGGTGGGTGCGGGGGTGGGGGGTTGGCGGGGGCGGGCGGCGGGGAGGAGGGGAGGGGTCGTCTTCAAACTAGAATCAATACTCCAGATACCTCCCAATCAAGGGGATCTGGAATTAAGTACCCAGCCGCTCGGAAGACAATCCCATTGTCAATGCAATGAAATCCCATCATTTTGGCAAGAATATTAGAGAAAATACTTTCCCTCATTATTTAATGGATTTGTTCGAAAAGGAAACGGGCTCGTCCGGGATTTGAACCCGGGACCTCTCGCACCCGAAGCGAGAATCATACCCCTAGACCAACGAGCCACTTATATGGTCCAAATTCCCATGTTTAATATAAGAACCAGAATCAATTTTTTTGCCTTCACACTGAATCAAGTATGAGCCCCCTATATTTAAATAACAACTAATATACATTTGGGGGGTCTTATGATGACCTTTTAATTTAGGCCCAAGTTACTAAAGTTTTCATCCTTCCTCCTGTCAGTTATACAGTAACCACTACAAAGTGAGTTCCACCTGTATACTAATCTATGATTTAACTGACAAGATTACATCGTAAAGGTCACATTAGGAAAGTACTCTGTTTTTGAACCATATTTTTTAAATTGAAATATAACTGACCCACAATATTGTTAGTTTCAGGTTTTATTCGTAATTTGTCTAAGTATATATTCCAAATTTCAGTATGTACTTTGTGATGTGACAGTTTGAGTAACATTCATATTAGTTTTCTATACTTTACTTTCATAGAGGAAATTGACATTTTCTTTGACAAGTCCCCTGAAAACTTGCTTAGTCATAAGTAAGAATTTTTGTCAAGATATTATTTTAATATGTGGTCCCCTAAAACAGTATTGTACCCCAAGTACAGGTCATTGTTTTTGCATCTGTTTTATGACTTTGAAATCTCTATATTCTGCCAGAACTAAGAACAAAATCCTTCAAAGATCTAACACTTTAGAAAAAGATTCCCAAAGATCTCTTTGGTACAAGCAGCTGTCTTCAAATTCTTTATAGATTGGCATCCCTGCTTTCTGAGTTTCTCATAAGACTTCGCTGGAAAAAAGGCAATGCTGGCAGATGAATGCTTAGTTTGGTTTTGGCATTTCAGTAAGGATTCAGAGAAAGGAATTTGAAGTGCCAGCTCCTTTGAAAGCTGGTACATCAACTCAATTAACTTTTTAATAAAGTTTCTTACCAATGTTTTTCTACTTTACCCATAACACCATGTATGCAGAAACATTTGATCAGCAAAGATGGAATATATATTTGAAAGGCATAAAAATTGGAATTTTATACAAAGTGCACATTAAAGGCTGGTGTTTTCTGTGTAATCAGAGAGTGCCTGAATTAATCCTCAAAAGGACATGAAATAACTCACATGGCAGTTACAGATTCTTTTATCTTTTAATTCTAAAATACTTTACAGTTTCTGTAGTTCGGTCAAGATTACATCAACATTTTAAACTGAGGATATAGAATTCGAGTCCTAGTCTGCATAGTAGGCACATAGATTACAACTCTGAATTTTTTTTCCACCACTGAAGGTTCCATGAATTCCGTGGGACAGGCAGTGACTACAACAGGATGAAATTACAAGGAAGTGGTTTACTTTCCACCCTCACTCTCACTCTGTATCTCTTGATTTTTATTTTGATTATCCTTTGAGAAATGCACCCAATTTTCTCTTCTCCCCATCCTACTGTGTTAGGTAACAGCTTCAAAATTGGGTGATAGAAAGTGAGAGGTAAAAAAAGAAAAATTCAAACCTCCCAGATGCATATTTTAAGGCTTTTTCAGAACTTAAATACTTTAAAATAATGGATTGAGTCATCCTGTTAACGAACCTAACATCACAAAACTGTGTCCTTTATCTTTATTACAAGTCTTAGCCTCTAATTTATTCTGGACAGAATTTTTTCTGGGCAAAATAAAAGTGACTAAATAATCTTACTTTAGTTATTGGAGGAATCCATATAAAAAGCAGTTTTCCCAGTTTTCCAGTGTGCTAGCAGTTAGCTAGGTAGACATTCCTGCTGATCAACATGAAGAGGCTGAGACTAGCATAGCCAAATGTTAGAAATATTTTAATATTTGATAATATGTTATTATTTAATCAAGAACAAACCTAAATAGGAGGAAAAAATGGAATCTATCCAATAAAAGAAAAAGAAACAGATCATGAGAATGAGAACACTTTGAGTAGCTCTCATTTCTGGGGTGGAGTGTTTTGGAAATCTGGAGCTCTGAAATTAGAGGCCATATTTATGCTGCTTATACAGATGAAAAGCCATTACCCACTGCTCTAGTCCATGAGAACCTGGAAGAAGATGTCCTGCAGAGACATGATAGTAAGGAAAAGCCACTTAATTTTTTGCCTAGATGGTAGCATACAGCAATACTCAACATATGATTTATTTCCAGATTTGTTCATACTATTGACTGTTGTGATGTAGTGGAACAAGTTAGAGCTTATCAGGAAATTAAGGACCCAGAAGAGGAGGAGATAGGGAAGAACTTGCCATGCAGTCAGTGGTTTGAGCTTTCTCCATAAAGTAGTCCTAGGACTACTGGTGATGACTTGAAACACGCTGAGGAGACAGATGGTACAGATTGAAAGACCATGCGCCACTCTCACCAGATACACCACAGCTTTACAACCACCACCACATGGAGAGTTACTGAAATGAAAAGCTGATATTATATCTGAGATTCCTTTGGTACAAAGTGTCATTGTGTTAGCAAAAGGCAGGTGAATAAGAATAAGGTCTACAGGTTTTTTTCTCTCTTCTTGCGACAGACACATATACATGGCCACAAACAAAAAGAAGTTCCCTCCAATGCCAGATATAGTAATAGGAAAACTATTCCCTGGATGAGATCACTCCAAATCATCTTCTAATTTCATCGACAGTCCCAGGAAAAACCGTTTGGATAAAACAAATACATAAGGATGATGTATCTCATGTCTGTGGCTTCTTTCTGGTTTACTAAAAAGGAAAAGAACAGCTGGAACAGTGAAGAGTAAAAGTACATGGTTCTGTTTATGCATTCTTTTCAATTCGTGCCCTTTCTGTCTGTCACTTTATTTTTCTGCTCTCTCAGTTGATTTATAGAAGGTGGTGACTCCAATATCTACATGTCCAGCACATTATTTCTCTCCCACATTACACAATATACCTGATTCTATGACCATGACCTTCTGAATGTTTCACACAACCACATACACGTGATTTAAATTACCCAGTCTATGATGTTCTTTTATAGCTGCCTGAACAGATTAAGACACAAGCTTAGACTTCCCTTGCGTAATAAGCTCTCACTGAACTCATTGAACTGTGATGCCGTTGCTTCTTGTTTTTCACCCTCCACTTAAGTGTGAGGCCTGGATATATAAACTACATGGGTAACTTACTCAGTTCAGTTCAGTTCAGTTCAGTCGCTCGGTCGTGTCCAACTCTGTGTGACCCCATAAACCATAGCGCACCAGGCCTCCCTGTCCATCACCAACTCCCGGAGTCCACCCAAACCCATGTCCATTGAGTCGGTAATGCCATCCAACCATCTCAACCTCTGTCATCCCCTTCTCCTCATGTCCTCAATCTTTCCCATCATCAGGGTCTTTCCCAGTGAGTCAGCTCTTTGCATCAGGTGGCCAAAGTACTGGAGTTTCAGCTTCAACATCAGTCCCTCCAATGAACACCCAGGACCGATCTCCCCTAGGATGGACTGGTTGGATCTCCTTGCAGTCCAAGGGACTCTCAAGAGTCTTCTCCAACACCACAGTTCAAAAGCATCAATTCTTCTGCACTCAGCTTTCTTTATAGTCCAACTCTCACATCCATACATGACCAGTGGAAAAACCATAGTCTTGACTAGACAGACCTTTGTTGCCAAAGTAATATTTCTGCTTTTTAATATGCTGTCTAGGTTGGTCATAACTTTCCTTCCAAGGAGTAACCATCTTTTAATTTCATGGCTGCAGTCACCATCTGCAGTGATTTTGGAGCCCAGAAAAATAAAGTCAGCCACTGTTTCCACTGTTTACCCATCTATTTGCCGTGAAGTGATGGGACTGGATGCCATGATCTTAGTTTTCTGAACGTTGAGCTTTAAGCCAACTTTTTCACTCTCCTCTTTCACTTTCATCAAGAGGCTCTTTAGTTCTTCACTTTCTGCCATAAGAGTGGTGTCATCTGCATATCTGAGGTTATTGGTATTTCACTCACTGCCTATTATCTAAATCACCAGGCTTTGTGCCTGTAAAATAATATTAAATAAACAGTTTATAAGTAAATAATCATATGAAACATGGAATTATCATTGTGAAAGTGTGTGTTAATGATGCAGAAGAAGTTAGGGGACAATTAGGAGGGACAATTGAGGAGATTCTTCTTCTCTATGAATTTAAAAAGCTGATGACCTGAGAACTCAAGTCAACCCATGTTGAATGATATTTTTATTAGGGACCTCAGTATCTCCTCAAATAAATGGGTCGATTTGAATTTCAAGATTCCCATTAATGGTATCAGCTCCAATAAGAAACATGTGTCATCTTTCAAGAGACACAATAAACTCTGAAAAATTTACATTTCCTCTTTCTCTGTTTCTGATTAAGTAGTTACTTGACAGGCACCCCACTCTGAGACATCCATAGGAGTTTTCGGAATGAGGATTTTTTCTTTGCTATTTACAAGATGGACTGGGCAGGTGATACTTTTATGTCTACTCTGGTTACTGGGAGAGATGAGAAGTTACATATATTTCTTAAAAGAACAAACAAAAACCTTTGCAAGGCTTTTACAGCTGGCATTTAAGGATCAACTAAAGGCAATCTGGGAACATGATTTACTCCTCCTGAAGTTTTTTGGCACAGCCTTGCGTATGAGAACCAGCATAACCCCAAAGTTCAGTGAGATATCTGTCCAGGCAGCCAAGTGATGTTTAAGTCTTCACTAGTGAGATTATTTTTCAAGTCTGTAATTAAGGAACATGGGTTCAACATCAAGAAGAGAGTTGCCAATGCAGGAGATACAAGAGAACTGGGTTCAATTACTGGGTCGGAAAGATCCCCTGGCAACTCACTCCAGTATTCTTGCCTGGAGAGTGCCATGGACAGAGGAGCCTGGCTGGCTATAGTCCATAGGGTTGCACAGGGCTGGACACAATTGAAGCAACTGAGCACGCATGCACCTGTATATCTATATCTATATATGTCACTAGTAAGCATTTTTCTGGTTTGAGACTTTCAAAATGGGTTAAAATGAGATACTGCCCTGAAAAATCTAGTGGGTCAACTCCTTCATGGACCAGAAAAAAAGCAAATGTTTCTGTATGGCAGCTGGGAAATGATCAGCTGTTCTTTCCCTGAGTCTGGCACCTTCCTCTCCAGTAAGTGACAAAAGAGCTCAGACTCCTCTCTTACAGCCTGTTCCTCACCAGCCTTACCCCAAATAGCCTCCCTTCCAAAGACAAAGGCAGTCTCATCCACAGTTGGTAGCTCTGTGCAGCATTAGGTGGTGTTTTGGCAGAACAGCACCAGCCAGGCCCTGTTTATATTTTCCCAAGCCCCAGTATTCAGAGCCTAACTCTCACTGTTGTCAAGATGTCAACATCCTAAGCTTTGACTTCAACATGGGTAAAGGGCTCCTTGAAGAAGGAAATGGCAACCCACTCCAGTTCTCTTGCCTGGAAAATTCCATGGATGAGGGAGCCTGGTAGGCTACAGTCCATGGAGTCGCAAACAGTTGGACACGACTAAGCAACTAACACACACACACACACACACACACACACACACACACACACAAAGGGCTCCTTAGCCCTAGAGAACATCTCTCTCCTCTCCCTAATGCATCATAAGTTGCTGAGCCCGGAAACATTCCAAAGTCAATTATAGTAAATGGTTAATAATGAGTAGGAGGCACTGTGAGGATGAGCAGTTGCCACAGCACAGCTCCCGAAGAGATTCAGTTTCCTATTTTGATCACTGGAGAAGGAAATGGCAACCCACTCCAGTATTCTTGCTTAGAGAAGTCCATGGACAGAGGAGCCTGGCTGGCTATGGTCCATAGGGTGGCACAAAGTCAGATACAACCGAAGAGTCTTAGCACTCATGCATACTCCGGCCACACCTTCCATTCACACCAAACGTCAGGAACAATTTGGAAGAAACATCTGAGAACCTAAAGTGGCCATCTTAATAATAATTTAAAACTACCATATTCATTGATAATGAAAAATCATTCAGTGCTGGAAGGATACTGGATACCCAGGATAGACAGTGTCTGCTGCTGCTGCTGCTAAGTCGCTTCAGTCATGTCCGACTCTGCGCAACCCCATAGACCGCAGGCTCCTCGTCCCTGGGATTCTCCAGGCAAGAAAACTGGAGTGGGTTGCCATTTCCTTCTCCAAGACAGTGTCTAGAAGATAGCAAAAGAGATCACTGGTGCTGGTTTAAAAGATCCATAAATTCCATTTCCGTTAATACAGTTGTTTTTTCTCTTCTTCATAAATAGCCAAAGACTCTAAATGTTAAAGTTTTCAATCAAGCTTAATGAAGTTTGAAGATGGTAATCACTGGGAGTGTGGGGGTGGGGGAGGTACCGCAGGCTTGGGAGGGGGGGCGGGTTGGGGCGGGGGGTGGGAGGGGATATGAAGAAGTTGCTACCAAGTTTCAGTTTCCTGATGATTTTTTAATTTCCCAAAGAGAGAAATTGGGAAAAGCAAACCAGGAGACCGATAGGCCAGGTCAGGCAGTAGAGGGGGTTATTTGAAGATCTGAGATGAGTTTGCAGATATTTTAAAATATTATGTCTAATTTTCAATGTGTTTTAAAATTGCCACAATAAAATGCTTTTACCTTTACTTTTTTTTTTTCCAAAAAGGAAGAGTTTAGAAAAAATATTTTTACTAAATAATGTTAAAGATAATAATTTGAAAAGAGAAGATAATGTAATAGGAAAAAACTATTTGAAATTTGAAGAGGGAAAAAACCTCCAATCGTTCTCCTAATTGAATAGACTTGAAACATTTATGCAGACATACCCTATACTTCTTGAGTGCCAAAATCACGGCAGATGGTGACTGTGGCCATGAAATTAAAAGATGCTTGCTTCCTAAAAGAGAAGCTATGACCAACCTAGACAGCATATTAAAAAGCAGAGACATTACCTTACCAACAAAAGTCTGTCTATTCAAAGCTATGGTTTTTCCAGTAGTCATGTATGGATGTGAGAGTTGGACTGTAAAGAAAGCTGAGCGTTGAAGAACTGATGCTTTTGAACTATGGTGTTGGAGAAGACCTTTGAGAGTCCCTTGGACAGCAAGGAGATCAAACCAGTCAATCCTAAAGAAAATCAATTCTGAATAGTCATTGGAAGGACTGATGCTGAAGTTGATGCTCCAATAATTTGGCCACCTAATGCGAAGAACTGACTCATTGGAAAAGACCCTGATGCTGGGCAAGATTGAAGGCAGGAGGAGAAGGAGACGACAGAGCATGAGATGGTTAGATGGCATCACCAACTCGATGAATACGAGTTTGACCAAGCTCCGGGAGTTGGTGATGGACAAGAAAGCCTGGCATGCTGCAGTCCATGGGGTTGCAAAGCGTCAGACACAACTGAGTGACTGAACTGAAGTGAACTGAACCCTGTACTCTAATGTTGTATAAATATACTAAAATCATTGTGAAACTAGATTGTCCTTTGTAAGGAAGAACCTGGCTTACTCAAGTATGAATGGCAGCATTGGAAGAAAATAATAAACAACAAATTTGGAAAAAAAAATTGATTACTGGTTAAAAAGATACATAGAGTTCAAAGTGTTAGTCACTCAATTGTGTCCGACTCTTTGAGACCCCACAGCTTGCGTGACTCCTCCATCCATGGGATTTCCAAGGCAAGAATACTGGAGTGGGTTGTCATTCCCTTCTCCAGGGGATCTTCCGGCCCCAGGATCTAACCTGGATTCTTTACTGTCTGAGCCTATATAGAGTTCAAAACCCTTAGCCAATTAATTCTCCTAATTATGAACTGGTTGAAAACAAAAGCTCCTTCAAGGAGTCTGCTAAATGTCAAGAGAACAATATGTTGGATTGGTTAAAGCTGAGGAATAATCTTCAAAACCTGTTCTAGGCAGTCAGCGCCCTAAATGTAGGAACTTTCACAGTTTTAGAGGGGAAGGAAATATGACAGAGTTAATAGAAAATGGAGAGAGAGGTAGCCTTTATCAGGCCAACTCAGAATACTGAACAAATACTTTAAGAGAGTGTGACCCAACTGGAAATGCAAGGAAGCTTTCGAAACGGTTGCTCCTATCAAAAGTACACCCCCGACGAAGATGGGATTCGAACCCACGCGTGCAAAGCACAATGGATTAGCAGTCCATCGCCTTAACCACTCGGCCACCTCGTCGTCGTGCTTCTCGTTTCTTGGTGTGCTTTATTTCAGAGTTTACACTTGGGAACCGTCTACCCTAGACAGAATGATGTTTAGTAAGGAGATGGTTTGGAGACGTCTGGGAGACGTAGCTTCCACGCGAATGGACAAAGCACCGGATTGCAAAAGCTGCGACGAGGGGGAAAAAAAACAGGCTTAGATTTCACAGGAGTCTTTGTAAAAGTGGTGGGGACGTGGTAGAAACACAGTTGCCTGGGCTTTCACTTCCTTTCTGGGGCTGCCTCGTCCCCGGCAGGAGGCGCCTCAGCGCCAAGTCCCGGCAGGGACTGAACCTGGACTGAACCACAGTTTGCTGTCAGGGGAGCCTGGTCCCGGGTTCGAGCGCGCTGCCGGAAGTCCACCGGGGCAAAGATGCCCAGAGCCGGGTCCACTGGAGTCGACCTTAGCGAAGCTGGCGAATTTGGACTCCTAATTTGTGGTTAATAAAACAGTCTGGATAACTAGACGATGGATCTGAGTAGGGCTCAATTTCTGTTCAGTGTTACTGACGCTTTTTCAAAAGTTCAGGGTGAAACTGCATAGAGAAGAATCATTAGCTTCGCGGTGCTCTTCTCCCCGGTCATCCTCATCAGAGGAACCACGAATTCTGATCCTCCTCACTCGCTACCTGAGTGTTTTCTAAGGAGAGTTTGTCCAACTTTCACTAGATTTTCCAGGCGTTCTGGTACTGAAAACAGCAAGAAACACCACTAGCGAGAAATAATTCAAAGAAAGAAAGGCGGGGCGGGGGGTAGGGGAGGTGGGTAGTGTTCAGCTCCATCCACTTTCTTGTTTCATAAGAATAAACACAACAGACAGATGAACGAATAAGAATAGGAAGTAATTCTGACTACTCAGATCGATCATAAGTGCCTGCGAAAAGAAGGTAATATTAAAGGCGAGTCTTGACCAGCAAGTTTTCTAGTGGGCCTGAAGAATGCGGTTGTCTCAGGCTGAGACGAAAGGGCCTGAGCAAAGGCAAGCAGGCGTGCAAAGTAATCATATGACTCATCCTGTTGTCAATTCTAATAGCAAAGGATAAAGGAGTTATATTCTTTTCACAAGGAAGGACAGTATAATTAACAACAACAACAAAATGTCAAAAATACATAGTCCTTTCTCAGGAAGTAGTGGTGAATCATTGGGAAAATAATACACTAACTCACGTATTTGAAATTATTAAAGAGGAATTTGAAACTCAAAGCACTGAAAACATATACATTAACAGATTTATTAGACAGAGCAGAAGAGAGAATTAGGAAACTGAAAGTAAGATTTGAGGGAACTATGTAAAATACTATCCACTGATACAAATAGTTGGAAATTAGGGAAGAGGTATAAGGAAAATTAAGGTTAGGAGAGAAGTTCTACCGTATATCTAATTAAAGTCCCAAAAGAAATTATTAAGAGAATAGGAAAGAGTTAAGTGTCTCAAGTATGCCTGATACATGCTTTAACAATTATCAACATGTTGTCAAATTGGTTTTCCATATTATTGCAATGTTAATCTCAGGCAGTGTATTATTTTGTATATCCTTTCATTTGTTCAATAAGAATACTTACTAGAATATTTACTAGTGTTCATTTCAAAACTTCTAGAGTATAATTTGTTGAATAAATCATTTTCAATCAGCCAATTCTGCCACTGTTTTCAGGAACAACAGTGAGGAGAGGACAACAGTTTTTGTCTGTTTATAATGCTATTACCTATGTTTCTATTTATTTGCTCTTGTCATTAAAACTCTACAAAGTAGGAATGATTCTAGATTTAGCTGTTTAAAATGAGATGGTTGGTGCTTAAAACAAGAAGCAAAATTATTCTTAGTGAATTTCTACGAAAGTGCAAGTCTTGAGTAGCATAAGCTTGCGAGTTCAAGACTACTACCTTCTTAATAGTCTGCTCTTCTCCAGCATTTAAACATCAAGATTCAGTCTATAATTGCTCCTCATCGCTTTCACTTCTTCCCTCTTTAAGTATCCAGTTCTAGGCTTCTCATGGTGATTTAGCTCTCAGATACCTCGAACTGAGTTATCTCACTCTCTGGCCATGCCCCCTGGATGTTAGAGGTCTTCTGCTTAAGTAACCAGCATGACTGTTCCAGCCCTCTGTCTACCCAGACATCAAGGACTGTAAACCCAGATCCTGAGCATACTATAAAGCCTGCTTAAAAGTCTTTAACAACTATCAACCACTTACCCCCTGGTGATAGACCTCTACCCTCTCTCACCAGCCTCCTCTGCCCTCTTCCAGTCACACTTTGGCTGCATTCTCTATTTGGTAGCAATGTATTTAGGGAAAATCCAAGTATCTTCTTTGGGGAAAATATGTGAGAGTAATTCTTATTTTTTCACAAGCCACATGTGGAAAAGCCTGGACTGTGAGGCTGTGCTTGAGCATTTCTTTTCTTTCTATCTGCAGAAGTTTCTAAACTGTTCTATTCAGTGATGGCCTGGCTCTCATTACAAAAGAGAACCACAGAGCAATCGGAGAGACCTAAATAATGAACCCAGTTGTCCTGCACAGGGCCTCTTCTTCCTCTACAGAGAGGTCCAGGAAATTAAAGTACCACAAAGCTAGACCTTTTCTAGAGTAACTTCCAGGTCGAGCTGTTTTTCACTTTCCTTTGCCTGGTGGTTCAGAATGCCTGTCCAAGGCTGCTTATGAACTGTCTCAATTCCATTCCATACAATTTGGCTTTGATGAGCATATAGTCACCAATGGATCCTGAAGGGTCTGAAAAAAATTTGGATATAGAGATGAAATTGACAACTGCTGTCACTGGCTGAAGACAGAATTGGCTCAAATGGCAGAACACTAGCTTTGCCAGAGAGAGGGGTAGTGGGATCATTGCCTGCCTTCTCCAGTTTTGGGTAAACCACTTATAAGGCAGATTCAAAGCCAGGAATAACTGGGTATCTTAAGGGAGGTAGTTAAACTGTTCATTTTGTTCTTTTCTGTTAGATTGCTTACCATTCTACAGCACCCAAGACAGGGGCACAGTGGTGGGGGAACAAATCCAGGGCAAGTGATAACATTTAATGAGGAAAACAAGAAGGCAGTGGGAAAAAATTCCTTGTGGAATTTATTTTATTCTCTGTAATCATAAAACCTTTAAAGGATTAGAACTGAAACCTAAGTGGAGTCTTGACAGAATCATATAAACTTTAAGCTGATAATTCCTTTTCATTATTTTCTGACTACATTATGCTCTGACTACATTTTTCTTTTTATTCAAAAAAATGCATTTGAAAATATGTTAGTAGATTTACTGTTTTCTATGTGCTATGGTCTGAATATTTGTGTCCCTTTAAAATTCATATGTTGAAAATGCAATGATCAGGGCGATGGTATTAGGAGGCAGGGGCTTTGGGAGATGATTAGCTAATGAGGGCAATGTCTTCATTAAAAAAAAAAAACAACCCAGAATACAACTGATTCATTTTGCTAATTCACCTCTGGGAAGTTATTTTCAGTTCAATTCAGTTCAGTTGCTCTGTCGTGTCCGATTCTTTGTGACCCCGTGGACTGCAGCACGCCAGGCTTCCCTATCCATCACCAACTCCCGGAGCTTTCTCAAACTCATGTCCAGTGAGTTGGTGATGCCATCCAATCATCTCATCCTCTGTCATCCCCTTCTTCTCCCACCTTCAGTCTTTCCCGGCATCAGGGTCTTTTCCAATGAGTCAGTTCTTCGAATCAGGTGGCCAAAGTTTATTGGAGTTTCAGCTTCAGCATCAGTCCTTCCAATGAATATTCAGGACTGATTTCCTTTAGGATGAACTGGCTTGATCTCCTTGCTGTCCAAGGGACTCTCAAGAGTCTTCTCCAACACCACAGTACAAAAGCATCAATTCTTCGGCACTCAGCTTTCTTTATAGTCCAACTCTCACATCCATACATGACTACTGGAAAAACTACAGCTTTGACTAGATGGATCTTTGTTGGCAAAGTAATGTCTCTGCTTTTAAATAAGCTGTCTAGGTTGTTCATAACTTTTCTTCCAAGGAGCAAGCATCTTTTAATTTCATGGCTGTAGTCACCATCTGCACTAATTTTGGAGCCCAAGAAAATATAGTCTGTCACTGTTTCCATTGTTTCCCCATCTATTTGCCATGAAGTGGTGGGAATGGATGCCATGATCATAGTTTTCTGAGTGTTGAGCTTTAAGTCAACTTCTTCACTCTCCTTTTTCACTTTCATCAAGAGATTCTTTAGTTCTTCTTTGTTTTCTCCCATAAGGGTGATGTCATTTGCATACCTGAGGTTATTGATATTTCTCCCAGCAATCTTGATTCCAGCTTGTTCTTCATCCAGCCCAGCATTTCACATGATGTACTCTGCATATAAGTTAAATAAGCAGGGTGACAATATACAGCCTTGACGTACTCCTTTCCCAATTTGGAACCAGCCTGTTGTTCCATGTCCAGTTCTAACTGTTGCTTCCTGACCTGCATACAGATTTCTCAAGAGGCAGGTGAGGTGGTCTGGCATTTCTATCTCTTTAAGAATTTTCCACAGTTTGTTGTGATCCACACAGGCTTTGGTGTAGTTAATAAGGCAGAAGTAGATGCTTTTCTGGAACTGTTTTGCTGACCCAGCGGATGTTGACAATTTGATCTCTGGTTCCTCTGCCTTTTCTAAATCCAGCTTGAATATCTGGAAGTTCTCGGTTCTTGTCCTGTTGAAGCCTGGCTTGGAAAATTTTGAGCATCACTTTGCTAACATGCGAGATGAGTGCAACTGTGGGGTAATTTGAGCATTCTTTGGCATTGCCTTTTTTTGGGGATTGGAATGAAAACTGACCTTTTCCAGTTCTGTGGCCACTGCTGAGATTTCCAAATTTGATGGCATATTGAATGCAGCACTTTCACAGCATCATCTTTTAGGATCTGAAATAGCTCAACTGGAATTTCATGACGTCTACTAGCTTTATGCAGTAGTGATGCTTCCTAATGCTCACTTGACTTCGCATTCCAGGCTGTCTGGCTCTAGGTTAGTGATCACAAATTAGTTAGCGATTTTCAAGTACCCACCAGAGGATACCTGAAGAACGAGGGTTACAAGACCAAAGATGGGGGTGGATGTTCTTTATTAGAAGTCAGCTTGCAATACAAGGGGGCTTTCCTTGTGGCAATCCGCCTGCAATGCGGGAGACCTGGGTTGGATCCCTGGGTTGGAAAGACCCCCTGGAGAAGGGAAAGACTCCCTGGCCTAGAGAATTCCATGGACTACAGTCCTTGGTGTCGCAAAGAGATGGACACGACTGAGTGACTTTCACTTTATAAGACAAGGTGGGGGATAAAGAATTACAGAAGCTAGCCCACTGCAGCACAACAAAGTCTTTGCTTGGTTCTAACAGTACTAAGGAACAGGTAAGAATAAACTGTATAGAACAAATTCAAACACATCAAAGATGGTGTAGTAGGAAAGGAGAGCAGAAAGGCGTCTCAGAGATGTTGTCAAAACGATGCTCCAGGTGAGGATCGAACTCACAACCTCGGCATCACTCGCACACATACTGCTGTATAAGTACCGCGCGCTAACCGATTGCGCCACTGGAGCTCTTGTGTCTTGCTTCCGGTCACTCATTACACGGCCTATGCACCCCAGTCCCTGCATCTCCGCCACCACTGTCTCTGAGTCCTGCAGCTGCACCCTGAGCACAAAGACTGAAGTTCAGCTGCAGACCCCACCCAGCCACCAATCCTGAAGGGCAGAGGGTGCTCTGCTAGCGGAAACGAGGGTGGATACTTTGAACACAACTGCGAAAAGTGCAGACACTTGGGAGACTCTGACTGCCTCGAGCATTCCGAGGAAGACATTTGGGGGGCTGACTGGGCTGGCGAACTTCTGCTGCTGCGTGGATCCCGGAGTCCTTCCTTTTGCCTCTCTCCGGGATGCTTTTCCTTGGGGCGTCAGAAGAAGGTTTCCTGTCTGAGCCTGGGGAGGGGGTGAAGGTGGGAGAACCACGAAGCCGTTTGCAGGTTATCTCAAAGTGTGCGAGCATCCAGAATTCCTGTGGCTTCCAGGGCACGTTTACTTAGTTCTCTTCAGTTAGGTGGCAATCTTCTTTCAAGATTTGGAAGACAGTTTATCCCCAAGGTATATATACGTCTTGTAGAAAGTCTTTGACTCTTTTAAAATGCAATATTTGGATAACTTAAGAATACAGTATTTGACTCTAAAACGTATTTGTACCATCAGCCAGCTGTGACCCAGTTGACTTTTAAATGTTATGAATCCAAGTATATAGTTTCAAGCAATGATAACTCATTCTAGCCTGTGTGCTGCTAGATTTTAAATTTTGGCAAGAATACAAACCACTTGGTATGTAAATTTTTATACTGTCCTGCATTGGAGAAGGAAATGGCAACCCACTCCAGTGTTCTTGCCTGGAGAATCCCAGGGACAGGGGAGCCTGGTGGGCTGCCGTCTATGGGGTCTCACAGAGTCGGACACGACTGAAGCAACTTAGCAAGATTCTTTAAAACTGTCTTATTTTCCTTTTTTAAGTTAGTTTTCTTAATAAGCTAATAGGGATCTCCATGGAGCAATACTTAATATCAAATTTTAGTATGATGTTTAAAGAAGGAGCAAAGGATTCAATTTCCAATAGTAACTATGATGATGATTTGAAGTAGAGTTTATATAGGACTTCTTTTTTTAAAAGTACTTTTACATTTACTTTCTCAATCTAGTTATATAGCAATCCTACAGAGGTAGATTTTTTTTATTGAAGTAATATATAAATGATAGTCTCTAATCACTTTCTGTGATAAAAAAAGAATAAGTGTAAATGAACAAAACGATCAATCTCTTGTGGAGTTTATATGTAAGAAACCCAGAAAAGTCATACAATTTTAAAAATGTATTAGTGAACACATTTGAATATAATAGAGAGCAGACAGCATTTTCACTCATGTGAGCAGATTGTTTACTAAAGAAAAAGAAATTAGCTTCTAGCCCTTTAGGTGACTGAGATGTCAAATTTCTATTTGTAAACTTATGGAAATTTTCAAACATAATGAAGTTGACATAATTAGGTAATGAACTCACATGTAATTGATTTTACAACCAACATTTTACTAATCTTATTCCCTCTATCTTTTCACTACTATTTTTGTTGGGTGGTCAGGGGTAGGTGATGAAAGGTGGGAGCGGAAGTATTTTAAGGTAAAACCTATATCATCTCACCCTAACTTCTTCAGTCTGTATGCCTTAGAGATAAGAATTCTTTTTATTTTATTCCACTTTTCCTTTTTTTTAATGTACATGCAATATCTTTATCACATTCAGCAAATTTGGCAGTAATCTCTTACTGAAAGAAGTGACTTGGCCAAAAAGTAAGTGGCAAAACTAAGATTTGAATCCAGGTTCTCTGCCCTTGGGGCTTCCCTGGTGACTAAGATGGTAAAGAATCTGCCTGTAATGTGGGAGACCTGGGTTTGATCCTGTGTTACCCACTCCAGTATTCTTGCTGGGGAATTCCATGGATACAAAAGCCTGGTAGACTATAGTCCGTGGTGTCAGGAAGAGTTGAATACGACTAAGCGATTATACTTTTCTCTGGCTCTAGCTTCTCATACTTGATTTCTTTTCCAAGCCATTTTAAACAAAGAGTTGTCTTATTTAAAGGAGTATGTGGCTTCAAGTGAATGTGGAATAATTAACAATTTTTTTAAATATTTAGACCGAGAGGTTGTCTATAAGGGAGAGAGTAAATGACAACTGTTTAAAGTAAACAATTTGCTTGCTAAATATCTGTTTACGCGTGTACTTTGTTTTCTGGGGTCAGTTCAAAGCTCAGGATAAAATATGGCACTCTTCTCAATGGGGCCTTCTGCCAACATTGAGTCTTAAAGATATCGTCTTGCAATAACTACTTTTCCTAGGTCTCAGGGCTGGATTGTCTAAAGCAATCTTCACTTCGTTTCCTCTGATTTCATGAATAATCCTTTTTTCAACAAATAGCATTATCATGCTATCTTCTTTTAATAGTTCTACTGATTGACACATAAACCTATAATTCTAAGCTGGAAATATATGACTGTTGCACACTCTAACAGACTAGTTTATTCTAGAAATATGTAGTACACATACAACAAAAATTCAACTAAGAGAAACTAAGAGATATATCAACCCTCTGTCCTAAAGATGATCCTTTTGCTCCTAGATTAGTCATTCATTGAACAAATATTTACTTAACACCTGCCTTGTGCCAGAATCCATAAGTGAATAGAATAGACAAAATCTCTGCCTTCCCAGAGCTTACATTTAAGAAATTTTTAAACAGAGGTTCTTAGGAGCCCTCTGTTTTGTCTCACTTTCATTTATCCATTTATTTGTTAATTCATTTATCAAAAAACACACAGAGTGTCCATCATTGCCAAGTGGTATGTTAGACAACAAGGTTGAGATTAGAAAGTATTTCATGTCTTCATCATTTGGGTGAAGGAATTGAAGAGTGTAGTGTGAACCACTGTACTGTTAACACAAAACTGGTTTCCACTTAAATATTTCAATTATTTCCCTGATTATCCTGTTTTCTCTCTATCAAGGATTCTTTAATCTTGTGCAGAGATATAGTATTCCTGCCTATTCCATATTAGAAGTCAGAACTAAGGGCACAAGCCATAACTTCTGAGGCACACATGTACCAAAGAAAACAAAGGCATTGCTGGGTGGAAGAGTGGGAAATGACATATTTTTTAAAAAAACAGGGCCAGCAGGATAGGATCTCACATTTCTGTTGGGATGTAGAGTTCACATACTTATGATGTCACTAAACATTTCTGCCAATGAGGAGATAGGAAGGGACCACAAGGTTCTACTCTTGAAGAGAAGGCTAGGATGGGCCTCAGTGTTAAAAAGTACTATAGAAAACAAAATGTAATCAAAAGATGAAAACTGAAACAGAAATATTAAAAGAAGAAATAAGAGAAAAGGTAATCTTGGATCTTTAACAGTAAAAGAAGAGGGGAAAGGGGCTATGACTTGAGGGGAGTGATGATGGAGGGCAATGTTGAGACTGCAGAGCATAGGAAAATTTTTACTTCTCTTGACATTACTAGGGAATGTATTTGGTGTGCACATTTTTTTTTCCTTTCTGTTAACAAATATTCACTGAGATCTTGCTACATGTAAAGCACTATGCTAAACGTAGTGGAAAATTAAGAATTCAGTGCTATTGTTCTCCAGGGACTTCTAGTGTGGGCGGTGAGACACAATACCCAGCCACCCAGGAAAAGCATAGTAACAAAACAGAGTTGTGCATGGTTGTGTCCAAGTGGTTTAGACACGATATACAGAAAAAAGGAGAAACATATCAGTTCTTGTTGGTGAGGGACATAGGGTCAGTCTGTGACCTGGGGAGGATTTGGTTAAGAGATGAGAAGGGGAGTTCTGCAAGCCTGGTTATGAAAGGCAAGGAGGTTGGACTTATATGGGCTTGTACGGGTGTTTCAGAATGGAGAGAAATCCCAAAGTAACTGAGGGCATCTAACTCGTTCACCTCCCCTTTCCGTTTTTTCAGTCAGCACCGTTTTGTGTGAAATGTGGGATAGTTAAACCATACCGAGTTCTTATCCTCATCTGCAGTTTCACTGGTTCTGCCCTTCTGTGGTGGGCCTTCAACCTCTCAACCTGGGTGAAGATAGAAAACTCAAACCAATCCTTATTCAGTGCTCTCTTTGCAATATGCAGTGATGAGATCAAATGTTGGGTTCCACCATCAAAATCAAGTAAGTTCTGGCCTTGAAAGGGAGAGCCCTGCTTCAACCCTGTCCCTTCCCAGAAGTTTCAACCTCTTTTTCTGCCCCAGCATACCTGAAGGAAGCAATTATAAGCCCACCAGTAACAGTGGCTCATTTCAGAATGAGCCAGGGGACCAGGCCTCTCAAGGGATACCAGCCCAGCTAAAATCACTATTTTAGATCTTTTGGCAGCTTACTTCTCCTTCCATCCCTAAGCTTCCCACCAGTTGTCATTGATTCCTACCACTGCTTTTTTAGTATTCTGGGAATTCAGACCCAGAAGGAAGGGGGCCCTAGAGGGAGCTCCTGGCCTTTCTCCCCTCTCCCTCCCTAATTCAGACTACTACATATTTGGTCAGATTTTCATGATCAGCGCCCTTCTTCTCTGCTTCTTCCTGAGCTTTATACTCCTGGCCTTCCCGCGTTCCCTTCCTGATACCCGGAAACAGTGCTTCATCTTCACAACCACCTTCTTCATCACAGGTAAGGGATGAAACGAAGAGGATCCCTTCAGTCATTCTGGTTCTGGGCTGGGGTGGTAGTCCATTGGCATAACCTCTTAGAAACTGTTGAGGGACTGTTAAGGGCAAAGGTAATACAATGACAACAAATGGAATGACAACAAAAGGAAAGAAATATAGAGTATGGGGAGTTAAAGCAACAATTTAAGTCTTGGAAATTAGTCCTATGGTCATAGATTAAACTAACCAGATGGGTTGTTGTCCACCCCCCTCCTTTTTTTTCTGCAAAACAGGTATCTGTGTGTTCCTTGCACTACTACTGCATTATCTGTATATTTTGAAAACAACTAACATTTATAAGAACATGAAAATCACCTTTCTCTACCCCTCTTTCCTCCTCATATTCAGCACCATACTGTTTTTCTTATCTGGTGAGTGTTCTTAGGGCTTAGGGAGTTTGTGGGGGTAGGTACTGAATTCAGAACAATTATATTTATGGTGTCTCAAGTCTCAACTATTTCACTTGAGTACTGCTAAATTTCAGACATGGATTTGGTGCAATGATATCTCATTTGCTCATTGCAGCTCCTCCTACTCTACAGTGTTAGAATGTTGCCTTTATAGAAGACATAGAATCCATTCTCCTGTACATACTGTGAGAACCATGTCTTGGAGATTGAGAGAGAAATTATAAGAAAGATTGTAGTAGAGTAAAGGGTGAGCGGGGTGAAGATTGGTATTGACAGATTGGTACTTTAGGTCCTAGACCATACTGTCGTTTGTTAATCCTGTTTAGAAACTAAATTGCATAGTAAATATCAAGTTATAGTCATTTTCATCTTCAACATGATCACCCTTTCCTCAGGAATTCTCTGCTTGTGCAGCACCCATCATTGTTGGCTTCAGTGTGTCTTAGTACAACCAATCCAAGTGAAACCCATGCAACTCTCAGTGGACAATGGGAACTCAGTCACAGAAAGGATACCGGGTAGAGATGGCTAGCCCAACGTCAGTGATGGTGAGAAGGCTAATTTCTGAAGAAAAATCATGTCTACCCTGTAATTCAAGACTTCACAGCTATGCACACACTGTTGTTTAATTACTAAGACTAGAAAGAATTGACTTGTTACTAATCATTATTCAGATATGGATTAGGATTCCAGGAACTCAGATCTTTCATTAGAGAGAAGACACAGTTGGGATGTGGGGATGGCTGAGTGTGTTTGGCTCTGGGGACTTGAAGCAAAAAAACTTTGCCTCACCTTGAAGACCTCCCAACCCTCTCACTGGTATTCCTGGTCTCCTGGAAATAGATTTTTTTTTTTTAAACAGTAACAAAACTTTCTCCTGTGAAGCCTTAGTTTTGATTAAAAAAAAAAAATTTCCCTGAGAAATTTTATGAGTGGAAGCTTTTAACTGCTGTATTGTTCAGGCCTTTTGTATTGCTCAGACTAATATGTTGTTGCATGTAACAAAACCTTATCCAAACTACCTCAACAACAACATAAAATGAATATATTGGAAAAGATGCAGAGGTGGCTCATAGACTCACAGAAAGTTCTGATATAATTAGGGTTGCATGAGAGATGTTGGGGACTGGAATTGGAACTCATTTCCTTCAAGATACTTTCCCCCCACTATTTATTAAAGGTTAATGGAATTTCCTGATCCATAAATACTAAAGTCCACAGATCCGCTATCCTAAATTCCATTTGTTCGTCACTTTCAATGAATCATCAAAGCCTGTCACTTCCACCTCAACCAAACCTCTGTTCCCCTCTCTGAGCCCTCCTCACACCTAGTTATCTGGACCAGGCCTTTGTTATTCCTGCTCAGACCATGGTGTCTCTACATGTGGCCTCTCCCTGCACTTTGGTCTACCTCTACGAATACTGCCCAATTTGATCTTCCTCAAACCCAGAGCTGAGAATGTTCTCCTTGAAGACCTATTTTGCCTTCTTCTGTCTTCAGGATAAATTTTTTATCTTGATTATCTTGACAAATAAAGGTATTTACAAATTGGCACCAACCTATCTTTTGAAATGTTTTAATTTTTTTTTATTGTGATGCATCTCATACATGTCACATAAGCAAAAATTATCAAAATATGTACAGTTGGAAGGATAAGAAATTAACCACCATATCTAGAAAAAAAATAATATTGCTGGTATATTAGAAGCCTCTAGTGCGCCCCAACAAGCTGTCTTTACAGCTACTTTTCCTGCTCCTCCAGCTCCTCTTCTCTATGCCAATTAAAACTATAGTTCTACCTCAAGAAACTGCTTTCCTCAAACAGACCTTTTGTAACTTCTCCTCATACAAATACTGAATACTCTGGCTTTTTATTTCCTCCTTCTTTACAAGGTCAAATTTGTTTCTCCTTCAAGATTAAAGTCAAATGTGATAGCAAGAAAAACTTCTCCTGACTTCCCCTCCAGAGTTAATTGCTATACTTCCATTCTGCTGGGAAGTCCCTGGCGGCTCAGCAAAGAAACTGCCTGTGATACAGGAGACCCAGTTTCCAGCCCTGAATTGGGAAGATCCCCTTGAGGAAATGGCAACCCACTCCAGTGTGCTTGCCTGGAGTGAAATAAGCACCTGCTCTGTAGCGCAGGGAATTCTACTCAGTACTCTGTAATGGACTATAGGGGGAAAGTATCTTTAAAAAAAAAGACTTTTAAACATATATGACATTCATTTTGCTGTACTCCCAAAACAAACACAACATTGTAAATCAACGATATTCCAATAAATATTAAAAAGAAAAAACTTTAAACATACAAAAAAACAGAGTAAATTTTAAGACAGAAAGTGTTCAACTATGCTTATGCTGGAAAGGAACAGATTGTGATGAAGAAATAAATTTAAAATGTCAACTGTTAAAGAAGCTGCAAAAATAAACCTGGGGATCAGTGAGAATTATATCTTTTATAGACAAATTTAGGTAGCATAAATTACTGATTTCCAGAGTTAGGAATTTAAGACTCCTGCCCTGCTCTGGAGCTGTTTAAGGTTGAACTTCAGATCTCTACACTATTATACACTTGTTAGCCTCTGACACTTTAAATTCAGAAACTGTAGTGTCATTTTACTATGCAGTCATGATAAGATCTGTGATGTATGGCATTATTAATAACCACTCTTTTACAATTCTGATTTATAAGTCAATATGTCATCATGAGAGACTCTTGAGAGTCCCTTGGACTATAAAGAGATCAAACCAGTCAATCCTAAAGGAAATAACCCCTGAATATTCATTGGAAGGATTGATGCTGAAGCTGATACTCCAATACTTTGGCCATTTGATACAAAGAGCCAACTCATTGGAAAAGACCTTTATGCTAGGAAAGATTGAAGGAAAAAGGAGAAGGGTGAGATGGTGAAGGGTGAGATGTTTAGATAGCATCAGTGACTCAAAGGACATGATCTTGAACAAACTCCAGGTGATAATGAAGGACAGGGAAGCCTGGCATGCTGCAGTTCCATGGGGATCACAGAGTCAGACACGACTTAGCAACTGAACAACAACATGTAATCATGTACAACTAATGTACTTGTTCTAAATACAAACACTGAATATAAGCTGTATATCAGATGCTTTTTGTAATGGTTAGCTCTGGAAATTTATGTCTAATGTTGACGCTGACAACAGTGGGCTTGGCAGCAACAAGGGTTCAGTTAGTCCTTCCCCAAGAGGGTGTTAAAGTATTAGGTTAAAAAAAAAAGAAACTTTGCTGTGCAAGTAAGGTATGAAAGCAAATCACAGAAGTGTGGGAGAGAGAGTGAAAGGAAGGAGTCTACAGTCAGCGGTTTGGACAGGACCAGCAGTTTTCCTTGAACTCCTGGGTTTTGATACCAAATGATCTCAGAGGGAGAGCAGTGAGCAGTCCTGAAAAGAGATCTTAGTTTCCTGCCCAGAAAATAAACCTGGGGAACCTGGATGAAAACTGAAAGTTCTAGCCACTAGACCACTGGGGGCTAGAAGTTAGAAGCAAAGTGGCCCTGGCTCTTGCTCCTGTTTGAAAGCAAGAGTGTTTCAAGGAGGCAAAAACTGTAAAAACAGGCCCGAAGTTTATTATTAGAGACACAGCACAATGTATGGGAGAGCACACAGGAAAACAGCTTCTACCTAACTAGCTTAGATAGAAGACTAACTAACTTAGATAGAAAACTAGCTTCTATCTCACTCAGAAGCGAGGCAGAGATACACACCCGGAGAGGAGTGCAGGCGACCTGAGTGTGGAGGAGCTCAGAAAGGAGGTGATGTAAACCACTTATATAGGACAGTCCTTCTGGGTCTTTGTTACCTTTGGCCAATTTTCTTGCTCCTTTCTTCACATCTGACTGGTCCATGGATCCTCTCCAAGATGTGTGCGCGACATTTTTCTAAGATGGATCCCACCGCAGAGGCCTATTAAGTGTGTCCACACTTATTATGAAATGGGGCCCACTCCCTTTTCGACCCGCAAGAAGCCCTTCCTGCGTGTGTATAGACAAGGAAGTCTTCCTTGATCTTAGGAGCGGGCAGCTTATCTCTTTAGCAGAGCTCAATTTTTAGCTTTGTTCTTGGAGTGTCTGGATGAGAACAAAGGCTCCATTTTATTCCACTTGACAAACACCAAGTGTCTGGACCAGAGGCCCACTGTCTCCTACCTCAATGTGAGGTAACACGATAAGGAATGAAGGTCCTGAACAACTAAAAAATGCCTACTTCATTTTATTTCAAATATGGGAATGGTGTAGGGTATAGCAACTAATATTGCTTGTTTGTTCCACCACCAGTCAGCAACAGCAGAGCCCCTATTCCTCCTCTCGAACAGAAACATGATTCCATTCACATAACTTTTTCTATACTGTCTTGGCTTTGCAGGAGGTGGACCCTATCTCAGCTGCAGAGGCAGAGTTATGATTGATCTAACTGATCACAGTGGTCACATTCTTGGCAGTACTTGGATTAGGTAAGAATGTGTGATACAAAGCTAGCCAATGTGAGGGGGAAATCCACTAAGGAATGTATAAGAGAAGTTGTTCTTAACAAGAGATACAATAAAGAAGTCTGCTTATTTTCCTGGAGTTTATCTTGATATTATGAGAGTCAGACGTACTACAAGGAAACCAGCTGGTGTATAAGATCCATATAGTGAGAATGACATAATGCAAAGACTCGGTAATTCAAATAATCTTGGTTCTGAATAACATCATAGAGTTACTGAATTAATGAGGCTCATAGCCTCCCTACCTTTTTGACTTGTCATGTATGAGAGTAAATCCATTGTAAGTCAGTTGAATGCTGTCGTTCAAATAATTGTAGAGCTATTACCGAAAGTGTCCTTTATTGGGGAGGAATCTTCGGGCTAGATGTCTTATAGTTCTGTAAGAATTGTGTTCTAAGTCCTCCTGATCATTGGCATTATGAAAAACTTGAAACAAGCTACATAAATTATATTAAAAATATTGGTCTGGTGCGCCCTTGGTTCACTAAGTTTTTTCATTGCTGTCAGCAGACTCTGCATTCTCTTCACTTAGAAGGCCTACTTCTCAGCCAGTAGCTCCAGCCGAGTCCTACTGTCTGATTGTCACTGGCTTCAGACTTAATGGACACATGCCCAGCCTCCACCCCTGAGTACATAAACAGCCACCATGAGCCTCAAAGTATATTCAGGAAACTAGAATTCTGCCGCTGTACATAGCATGCCTTTGCTCTTCCATTTAAACATCTGGGTTGAGACAGCATTGAATCACAGACTCGTGATGCCTACCTGTACCATAAACTGTTTTCCTGATGCTTACAGGCATTTTTCTCAACTCTTCGTTCATGCATGCAGAGTTTTAATGTAAAATTAGTCATTGTAGATACGGAGTATGCTGGCCTTAAGAAATATACAATTGAGTGGGGAGCACCACTGAGCAAACAGCTGTCCACAACAATGTGATAAATGCCGAAATGAGGGGTGTGCTCTGCACCCTAGGCGTACAAGGAAAGAGCAAGATCCAAACTGGGGGGGGTGGGG
This sequence comes from Capricornis sumatraensis, assembly GCF_032405125.1. NCBI lineage: Eukaryota > Metazoa > Chordata > Mammalia > Artiodactyla > Bovidae > Capricornis > Capricornis sumatraensis. The sequence continues at coordinate 34,867,296 of NC_091090.1, forward strand.
TGGGGGGGGGGTGGGGGGGGGTGGGGGGGTGGGGGGTGGGAATTAAGGACTCGATTAGGTTTGCGAATATTTCTGTTATTTTATTTGTTTACTCTGGTCCCTGTTTTCCGATTTCCTTCCGTTCTCATTAGCAAAGTCCTAAGAACTCCATCATTCGCTCCTTCCAGCCCCTTCACCAGGAGATCAAGGACTTTAGGCTGGCAGGTTATTGCTATAATGAGGCTTCAAAGTAGACCATAATTCCTTATATCGTCCCATCTGGGAAAGTAGAGGGCAGAGAAAACAAAAGAAGAGCGAGTGTACATCGGCTACATCCAGAAATTCCATGATATGAAAGTGCAAAAACCTCTTAAAGGCTAATTAATGATGATTTTAAGAGCACCCATACCGATAGGGCCAGTGGCGCAATGGATAACGCGTCTGACTACGGATCAGAAGATTCCAGGTTCGACTCCTGGCTGGCTCGAAGTCCCCTCTCCCCTCTTTAGGGGGGTGGTAGGGTGGTGTGTTTTTACAACCCACCTGAGACTCTCTTAGTATGAGGGAGTCCTCTTAAAACCTTTATTGTGACTTGTTCGATCACCACAAAAATGGAGGGAAGATGACCTGAGCGGGGCTAGAAAAGATACACAAAAGAATAAGACAGGAATCTTGCACATCAACTAATATCTTTTGTACTATAGCCTGTTAACATGGAAAATCTCTCCCTTTTGAGAACGCTTGCATTTTGAGAATATAGTGCTCTCTAGAGAATAGAATCCTCGACGAATTCTGCAAAAATTTCTCCAACGTTCAGCTGTCAAAGTCCACACCGAAATAAGCAACAGCGATGTCATAAACAACAAAGGAGAGAACCGTAAGTAGGCAGGGCAGTTCAGTTCAGTTCAGTCGCTCAGTCGTGTCCGACTCTGCGACCCCAGGGAGGGCAGAACGCGTGGGAATCAGCGGTCAGGTCTTAGAAGAACCTCGAGTGAGGAAAAGCAGTTCGTAAGCGTTCAGATCTTCACACAGCAAACAAGGACAATTTGGATCTTGTATCTGTCAAGGATTGGGGGATGAGAACGGGATCTGCTGGGAGGAGCTGCCAGCATATTTCCCTGCCCCGCAGATGTCTGCAGAACGTCAACCCAATACCGCGCTTTAAGCGCATCAAGCGCAGTCCGGGGTCGGCGACTCAAAGTTGAGAAGTCCCTGCGGTCGCTGCCCTCGAGAAGTGACTCCTCGTGAGGGTCGAGGACGCTCAAGCAGCCGGGTCAGCTAACAGAAGGGCAGTAAATGGACGAATTTTTCTATCCTTGTCTACTGAGATCCATGCTGAAAGAGCCCTGGAGGCGGCTGAAGGAATTCGAGGACAGACAAGAAGAGAACAGAAAACAAAGAAGAGAAAGAGAGTGGGAAGAATGGCTCCTTTCATCCTGGCTGCGTTGTGGCCTTTTAGGATACTGTAGATCAAACTTTTTCTTTTAAAGCCTGGAATAGGAGGTACATTTCTAGAGTCAAAAGACAGATACCACCAATACCACTGCCCACCCAGGTTGCTGAGCCAAAGTGTGCTGGGCAGGAGGAAAGTCTTGATGAATTTGCATTCTTATTCCCTTCCTGCTTTCATACTCATCAGGACCGACCCCTCCCTCTACCGAGCCACCCGTTGTAGCTATGCTTCACTCTGTTCAGGGGACTTCTAACAAGGTAATAGCTTGATTATCCAGATTACTAACCAACTTGTAGCCAAACGCTTCGGGAAGGAAACCCACTTAGAAGGACAGCGTGAATAGTGGAATGCAGTTTATTACACCTGCGGGTCCAAGGCAGAGTTTCCTCTTTAGCCAGGGACCCCGACCGATTTTTGTAACAACCTTTTATACCTAAAGTGTACGTGCCCAAGCCCACATCCCCAAATTTCTTAAGCTGCTCTGGAAAATGTTAGAGATACAATCAGGTTACAGCCATAATTCACAATCTGAAGGTCACCTAGTCATGCAGAGTAGCCCACATCAATAGGCATTACAAAGATCACAGAGATGATTGATTATATACTGGTTTATTACACTCTTCCTGGCTCCAGGGAGTCTAGGTGTGAGCTCTGCCTGGTCGGGTGTTTGTCCCTTGAGGGGTGGGGGAAACGGTGCGGGGAGTGAAGGAGCTGCCCGGCCATTTGGTATGTTGTCTCCATGGTTACCGGATAAGAAGTCCAAAGATCATTGAGAGGGCAAGATGAAATTCTTTTCCTTTTAAAAATGGAGTCAGTCCAGCCAGCGCAACCTGTTCCTTTCCTCCTTCAAGGTAATGGAGTTAACAGCAGGTTGTAACCAACCTAACTGTGAGAAAACTAACACCCTAATCAGATCTCTCAAGTGTTTTCCAGAAAGCTGAATAATAAATCACGCTCCAGTATTTTCCCCTCCTTCAAATTCATTAGGAAGACTTTATCATCTCTTTATTATTAGCCTGCTGCTGCTGAGTCGCTTCAGTCATGTCCAACTCTGTGCGACCCCATAGATGGCAGCCCACCAGGCTCCCCCGTCCCTGGGATTCTCCAGGCAAGAACACTGGAGTGGGTTGCCATTTCCTTCTCCAATGCAGGAAAGTGAAAAGCCAAAGTGAAGTCGCTCAGTCATGTCCGCCTCCTAGCGACCCCATGGACTGCAGCCTACCAGGCTCCTCACTCTATGGGATTTTCCAGGCAAGAGTACTGGAGTGGGGTGCCATTGCCTTCTCCTTATTAGCCTGAAACTATGGCAACTATGAACCTTGACAGCAGGAAAGTTCAAATGTCATCTGCTCAGTCTGATGACCTCAGCTAAAATGCAACCTACCCTGTTACCCCCATAGCCCTCACTGTTTCTAGACCCACTTCCTGCTTTATTTGTCTCCATAGGGCTTGAATGACACTCACTGATGGAAAACCAAATTTCCTCTTCTTCCTCTCCCAGACAGTCATGTTGATCAAAGGCAAACAAATAAATATATACATTCAGCCCCTCTGCTCCTGGATTCTTGTCCAAATCCCAGTTTCCACTCCAGCCATTTTTCATAAAGGTAAATATTTTTATTCTCCTGAAGTTTGTATTAACTTCTCATTGCAGTCCCAAACCTGCTATTTGTAAAAGGAAGCATGCTGCTGCTGCTGCTACTGCTAAGTCGCTTCAGTCGTGTCCGACTCTGTGCGACCCCATAGATGGTAGCCCACCAGGCTCCCCCGTCCCTGGGATTCTCCAGGCAAGAACACTGGAGTGGGTTGCCATTTCCTTCTCCAATGCAGGAAAGTGAAAAGTGAAAATGAAGTCGCTCAGTCGTGTCTCTTAGCAACTCCGTGGACTGCAGCCTACCAGCCTCCTCCGCCCATGGGATTTTCCAGGCAAGAGTACTGGAGTGGGGTGCCATTGCTTCTCCAAAAGGAAGCAGAGGTTATCTTAAAATTTCTGTTGATTCGGATTCCCTTTCTTCTCAAAACAAGTTGATTCAATTGACATTCTGTACACAGAAACATAAATTCACAGTGAACCCCCACGTTAGTATCTTCAGAATGGGAAAGGAAAGCTTCACTGATCAGCCAGCTGGATGAGGTTGTTGCATTCAACTTCAAAATTAACACCAAATTCCTCCTCCAGAGACAGACACCAGCCTCACCCCGTGTCCCCCCTAACTCTTGTTTGTGAAAAAAAAGAATTAGTATCTGAGATCTTCTCTCAACTTCAAAAAGCAAATTTAATCAGAGAAGTGAGAAAATGCAGAAACAAAGGAAAGCGGTCAAACAAGACAATAGTTTAGCCATAAAATAGAGCCCTGAGCCTTTAGTTTCTCCTCAAGGGATATGGTTAATATTATGAGCCATATCCTTGAATTATTTTGCAGATACTAAAACTCCTACCAGATGAAAAAGTTGACTGCATGCTAACCAATAGTTTGGAGATCTCAGACTCGTTGGAGGCAAAAACTGACAATTGTTACCCAAAATATTACCTTGTTACCTCATCAGCCAATCAAAGAGTTGCACGTTGGCTCTTAATGCACCCTGAGACAGTCTCCTTCACACTATCACACTGTCGTCACACGGTCCTGGGCTCAGTCGCATCTGACTTTTCAGGACCCCATGCATGGTAGCCCGCCAGGCTCCTCTGTCCATGGGATTTCCCAGGCAAGAATACTGGAGTGGGTTGCCATTTCCTACTCTAGGGGATCTTCCCTACCCAGGGATCAAACTTGAGTCTCTTACATCTCCTGCATTGGCAGGTGGATTCTTTACCACTGAGCCACCTGGGAGGCCCTTGACTATACACCCTGAGGCAGTCACCCTCACATTGTCTTTAAAAACGCTGCCTTGAAAGACTTTGGGTATCTGAATCTTTTGAGCTAGTTCTCCTTGCTTGGCACCCTGCAATAAATCCTTCACCTTCCTTCATCACAACCTGATGGCAGCAGACTGGCTTTGCTGCAGACTGGCTTTGTTGCTCTGGGGCTAGCAGCCCAAAGTTTGGTTTAGTAAACTACAATAAATAGTTTTGTTGCCAAAACTCAATTAGACTACATGACATAATCTCCATAAATCTCTTAGCATAATTAATAGCATATAAAGTTGAAAAAAAGGAAAATTTTTTAAAATTAAGTTCAGTTTATGTTTTTGTAGGGAAGAATGTCTCCAGTCACATAGATGCAAGCAGAGAAGTAAAGATAGAGATGTATGGACTATAGACAAATTTGAGGGATACTGATTCAGTCAGTCAGAGAAGAAATATTAACTGAGCACCTTCTATGTTTCTTCAACAAAGATCATGACAGATGTAAGCTCGGTTGAGAGCAGGAAACACGATGTCTTTCAAACACAAGACCACCAAAAGAGAGACACAATGAATTGTCCTTAGTACTGAAGTATAGATGGTCCTGTGTTAGGTTGAATACTGGAAAGGCATGGATTCTACCTTTCATAAATATGGAATCCTACCCATGCAGCATTGACTTAAACATCGTGATTTTCAAATAACATAGAGTAGATTCTTTAAAAGCTGAAAACAGATGAAGTAGACATGCTTGGAAAATGCTGTTTCATATTTTAACTTCAATGTACAGATATTAAGTTGTCTGCCCTCTTAGCGCAGCTGGCAGCGCGTCAGTCTCATAATCTGAAGGTCCTGAGTTCAAACCTCAGAGAGGGCACAGTTGGCCTGTTGAAAAGCTAAGTTGAAAGAAAAGAAAATGTGTGTAATATGCGCTTAAAGAAATCAATACAAAAGAAAATTAGCAAATGCTGCCTGATAAGCATTGGATGCTGCTGCTGCTGCTAAGTCGCTTCAGTTGTGTCTGACTCTGTGCGACCCCATAGATGGCAGCCCACCAGGCTCCTCTGTCCACGGGATTCTCTAGGCAAGAATATTGGAGTGGGTTGCCATTTCCTTCTCCAAAGCACTGGGTGGATGTTCCAATATTCAATATTCATTCAAGAAAATGGAATCAATTTTCTGGTTTGTTGCACCTCCCAGCAGTTTGAGTGAAATGGACAAGAAATTTAGATTACACCAGAAAATAAAAGCTATAGTATATTTTTGATCTTCCTCTCCTCCTGGTGGGAGAAGCAAGGGAAGTTTTCTCTTCCAAATTCATGATCTAAAGATTGTCCAACCACAGTTAAGATATGGGGAAGGGTAAAATCATTTATTTTTTAAATCATGTAACAAATATATATTGTTAATGCACTGTTCTGGGTGCAGTTGAGAATTTGGGGCTCTCCCACTCATTGTGTATGTCTCTATAAAAACAACTGTGATTGTTACAAGATTTTGGAAATAAGGCAGGATCGGACACGACTGAGCGACTTCACTTTGACTTTTCACTTTCATGCATTGGAGAAGGAAATGGCAACCTACTCCAGTGTTCTTGCCTGGAGAATCCCAGGGACGGGGGAGCCTGGTGGGCTGCCGTCTATGGGGTAGCACAGAGTCGGACACAACTGAAATGACTTAGCAGCAGCATAGGAGGAGACAGTGGATTAGCTTTTGTAGATCCAACCTGTAGATCTGGGGTAGTTTCTGTAGATCTAATCTGCACCACATTCTAGAAAGTGTCCTGAAAGTTTATTGATTTTATGCAAGTCGTTTGATTAACCTTGCAAATAACCCAAATATCATCACTCCCATTTGAAAGATGGAATTGAATTTCAGGGGAGTTGAATCATTTTTCTGAAGTCTGTTAGCTCTAAGGAGCAAAACCAGACATGAAAAGCTGGTTGTTTGTTTGTTTTCTATATGAAAAGATGTGAGCTTGTCTTTTAATTTAAGGTATAGTCTCATAAGTCTATAAGGAATACCAGTTCCTCCCTTCATACATTCATAGAACAAATTTTTAAATGAGTGTATTTATTTTTCCACTCATCAGGCACTAAATCAAAATCACTTCTGTGTCTACCACCCAGGTTCCTGACTTCTAAGTGTCCTTGACTACTTCTTCTCCCTCAAATCTCTACATCCAGCGTCTTGACACATACTTAGATATTGTAGATCCTTCCTACATAACTCTCCAGAATCTTTCTCTTTCTTCTCATGCATCTATGCCTGGATCTAGTCTATGTTTATGGAGAAAGTATTCTGTGCCAGACAGTGTCTTGGATTGGAGATGCAGAAACACTCATGCTACTGCTAATCTCAGAAGCTAAAAGAATAAACCTCAATCCCTTAACGTAATTTCTTTTTCATTCTCCTTAATTCCAGTTTCCCCATTTCTTACCTATATGGCAGTCAAAATTAAAAATTTATCATAAAATATTACCTTGATTATGTAAGCTGTCTGCATGGAATTTTTTCAAGTGTTCTTAAGCCTCCAGTTTTCTCTCCAGTGTATCTTCATGTGTCCAGGCTTTTCAACCACTGTTTCCCTTCACGTCTATTTTATACACACAAACACACATACACCCACTCCAATTGAACAGGTATATTTCTGAACACAGGAATCCCTACCTCTGTGCCTTTTCCTTCCATCCTATGTTTGCTCTACATCTACATCCTACAATGTCCATGCATTTTTCCTTTTCTCTATGTCTCACCTCTAATTTCTGATGGCTTTTGCATGTAATAGTATGTACTTCTTTTTTGTTCTTGCATATAGTGTAAATACATAACTTCTCAAGACCTGCCTCAGCAAGAATCCCATAAATATTCCAGAAATAAAACAATGGGTAAGTTTCTGTAGTGTAGTGGTTATCATGCTTGCCTAACACGCTGGAGGCCCTTGGTTCAAAACTGAGCAGAAACAATTGCTCCCTTGTACCTTCTATCATCTAGGAAAACTCAGCCCTCTGCCTCCCTTAAAGGGAACCAGTGATCATCTCATTTCTGTTGTTTTGCTGTTTTAGTTTCATGTTTAAGAAACAGGTTATCAATCTGAGATAGTCCGACTGCATTAGCCCACTCTTCTGGGTGAGTCCTCCCAAATGGGATGTGGTCCCTTCTGTCGGGAAAATCTGAACCGCATATAGTTTTTTGGCCAGATTTTGTCGCAGTGACTTTCTTTTTTCCTTGGCAGAGGAATAGGTACCAACTGCTCTCTTGCCTTGGAGGATCCTTGAGAAGATGGACCCTTAGTCCAGCTTAAAGACCGTGACATTTCCTGAAATTCTGGCAGCCTGGAAGAATGAATAATGATGTGGACACAGTCCACTGAAAAATGGAAGGAATAGATGCATGCTGGAGGTGGGGAATTAGCTCAAGTGGTAGAGCGCTCGCTTAGCATGTGAGAGGTAGTGGGATCGATGCCCACATTCTCCAGTTTTTATTCTTTCAGCTGAGGAACTGCAAATCTTCCAAATTGTAGAAAGAAAGGAAAAAATTAGACACTTTGGACCCTTCCCTGAGCAAGGGCAAAACAGGACAGGCCTGGCTCTATTGGCCTTCAGTATGTACATCTCTCATTAATGGTAAATCTAGTAGATAAGGAAAATCAACAAACACGTTGAAAAAATAAACACCACCATATATCAACGAATCAAACTGATCCAGATAGCAAAATCACAATGAAGTTCTACCAAAGAGTTGAGGGAAAAGCAAGATCATATCAAAAATAAAAAATCAAGAATGGTCAGATTGAAGCTAAGGGACATTGTGGAAACAAACATTTTTAAAAGTATTATTTAGTTGTAAGTGCCAGGGAAGACTGAAAGTAGTGAAACCAGAAGAAGACTGTCTCTTGTCAGTATACATACTAGCTCCAGAGGTTTGGGTGGTCAGATTTCTTCTGAATCAACTGGGCCTACTGCAGTGCCAAGCACAGAGCAGCTCCCCAATGAATATGTCCTGAGTGAATGGAAAGGACTTGATTTAAGAGAGTTTCACAAGAATAATAGTATTTGCCGGGACAGTGAATGTGGATTTTGAAGCCGGGGAATGAACCAAAATTGACTTGGAAGTCTAAGTCCAGAACACCAGCACCGAAGAGGCTAGGAATTAAAGTTTAGATGAATAAATTATTTTGGAGAACAGACAGTGAGACCCTCAGCTGCAGCAGAAAAATAAAATCACAAATTGGAATTTCAAGTCTGTTTCTCAATTCATGCTTTGCTACTTAGCAGCTCTGGGACCTTAACTTTTCTGAATCTCCATTATATCTGAAAAATGTAAATTATGATGCATACTTCTGTTGCTGAAATTCAACTTGAATGAATGAAATCATCTCCATAAATCCCTTAGTATAATTATAAGGCTGAAACAAATGAGAAGGTTTTGAATTAAGTTCAGTTTGTGTTTTTTTTGTAAGGAGAATATCTCTGGGCATGTAGATGTAACTGGAGACATAGAGTGAGACCAAGAAGTATGGAGTGCAGACAGATTTGAGGAGTACTAATTCACTTAGTCAGTCAGTGAACTATCAATAGTATTAACTGGGTACTTCTTAAGTTTCTTTTGAATATAAGGTATCAAGGAAAGTGTAAGAGTGACTGAGGTCTCTGAAGGAGGCAACAGGCAGATCGTTAGACCACAAGAGGGAAAAAGAGCAGTAAGAGACCAGTACAATTGTTACTGGACCAGTACAAGTGGAACTGCAGGCCAGAGGGTCCAGTTGTTGCGTATAGGCTGGAAAGGTGTGGACTCCACCATTCCTGGATGCAGAAACCTTCAGGTGCAGCACTGGTTTAAATGGAATGATTTACAAGTAGCATGGTCACATTCTTTAAAAGTTGGAAACTGATGGACATGCCTGGAAAGTACTATTTTATATTTTACTTTCAATGCCAGAAACTGTGAGCATCTGCCCTCTTAGTGCAGTAGGCAGCACATCAGTCTCATAATCTGAAGGTCCTGAGTTCGAGCCTCAGAGAGGGCAGGTGTTTTATAGTTGTTGCTCAGTCTTGTCTGACCATTTGCGACCCCATGGACTGTGGCACTTCAGGCTTCCATGTCTTTCACCATCTCCTGGAGCTTGCTCAAACTCATGTCTATTGAGCTGGTGATTGCCATCCAACCATCTCATCCTCTATTGTTCCCTTCTCCTCCTGCTTTCAATCTTTTCCCAGCATCAGGGTCTTTTCCAACGAGTCAGTACTTCACATCAGGTGGCCAAAGTATTAGAGTTTCAGCTTCAGCATCAGTCCTTCCAGTGAATATTCAGGACTGATTTCCTTTAAAATTGACTAGTTTGAGCTCCTTACAGCCCAAGTGACTCTCAAGAGTCTTCTCCAACACCACAGTTCAAAAGCATCAATTTTTTGGCACTCAGCTTTCTTTATGGTCCAACTCTTACTTCCATACATGACTACTGGAAAAACAATACCTTTGACTGGACAGACCTTTGTCAGCAAAGCAGTGTCTCTGCTTTTTAATATTCTGTCTAGGTTTGTCACAGTTTTTCTTCTGTGGAGAAAGCGTCTTTTAATTTCGTGGCTGCAGTCACCATCTGTGATTTTGGAGCCCAAGAAAATAAAGTCTCTCACTGTTTCCATTGTTTCCCCATCTAGTTTTCCATGAAGTGATGGAACCAGATGCCATGATCTTCATTTTTTTAATCTTGAGTTTTAAACCAGCTTTTTCACTCTCCTATTTCACCCTCATCAAGAGACTCTTTAGTTCCTCTTCGCTTTCTGCCATAAGGGTGGTTTCATCTGCATATCTGAGATTATTGATATTTCTCCCAACAATCTTGACTCAAGCTCAAGCTTCATCCAGCCTGGCATTTCGCATGATGTACTCTGCATATAAGTTAAATAAGCAAGGTGACAATATAGAGCCTTGATGTATTCCTTTCCCAATTTGGAACCAGTCTGTTGTTCCATGTCCAGTTCTAACCATTGCTTCTTCACCTGCATACAGGTTTCTCGGTAGGTAGGTAAGGTAGTATTCCCATCTCTTTAAGAATTTTCCAGTTTGTTGTGATCCACACAGTTAAAGGCGTAGTCAATGAAGCAGAAGTAAATGTTTTTCTGGAATTCTCTTGCTTTTTCTATGATCCAAGGATGTTGGTAACTTGATCTTTGGTTCCTTTGCCTTTTCTAAATTCAGCTTGTACATCTGGAAGTTCTTGGTTCAGGTACTGCTGAAGGTTAGCTTGGAGGATTTTGAGTATACCTTGCTAGTATGTGAAATGAATACAGTCTGTGGTAATTTGAACACTCATTGCCTTTCTTTGGGATTGGAATGAAAATTGACTTTTTCCAGTCCTGTGGCCACTGCTGCGTTTTCCAAATCTGCTGGCATACAGAGTGCAGCACTTTAACACCATCATCTTTTAACAGCATCATCATCACTCTTCATCTGTACCGCTCAATGTCCATATTTTTTCCTTCACTGTAACATGCTCTTGTGTCTTATTTCTGATGGCTCTTATCAGTAATATTTTGTACTTTTTAATTGTTGTATCATATGGTGTAGATATATAATTTCTCATGACCTGCCTCGGTAACAATGGAAAAATATCTTAAAATAGAACAAAGCTTGAGTTTCCCTAGTGTAGTGTAGTTTCCCTAGTATGGTATAGTTTCCCTCGCTAGCCTAACACTCGAGAGGTCCTTGGATGGAAACCGAGCAGAAACAGCTGTTTTTGCCTTCCACCATCCAGGGAAAATCAGTTTGCCTTCTCCCCTAAAAGGAATCAGTGATCATCGCACTCCTGTTGGTTTGTCATTTTCATCTCATTTTTAAGAAACAGATAATCATCCTAAGGTCCTGTTGTATTAGCTGGCTGTTCTGGGTGAATCCTCCCAACTGGAACATTTTCACTTCTATCTCAGAAAGTCTGAAACGTGAAATTTGGAGCACCAAGTGTTTCCCATGGCTACTTCTCACCCCTTTTCCTTAGAGGAGAAATAGGTACAAATCTCACTTTTGCTTCAGGTCACCTTTGGGAAGACGTGCCCTTAGTAGTCCTGGTTTCAAGCGAATAATGGAGATGGTACTCTGACACACTGGGGGAAAGAGCTCGATAAAGGTGGGAAATTAACTCAAGTGGAAGAGCGCTTGCTTAGCATGAGAGAGGTAGTGGGATTGATACCCACATTCTCCAGCTTTTAAGAAGCACTGGCAAAAAAATATACATCCAAATTGCAACTTCAGACCTGAAAAAAGAATGTGTAGATAGAACAATAGTAAACACTCAATCCAAATGACAAAGAGGCAAGTGTATTTTAAAAAATGGACAGAACCCCAGGGACAAACAGGAAAATAGCAATATTCTTACATTCACATCATTGGAGACTCAATAGAGGAAGAAGGGAAACATTGGTGGGGGGAATTGGTTACCCAAATTTGGCAAAAGATATAAACATTCAGCAACCCTAAAGCAGGATAAAATCAAATAAACCCACAAGCAGACAGATGACAATTATACTGCTTGAAACTAGAAAGGGGAGCGGGGGGCGGGGATGCTCTAAAGTACCAGAAGAAAATGAAAGGGAAACAGCAATCTGCATGATTGTTAATTTCTCATCAGAAACTGTAAGAACCATAACAAAATAACATGATTTTTATGTTATTTTGAAAGAAAAGACCTGTCAATCTAATAGCTAAATATAGCAAAAATACCCTTCAGACAGACATAAAGTTTACCTGCTCATTTGAAGGTAAACTGAATGACTCCATTGCTAATGGAAGTTCTAGAAAAGAGTAATGCTGTGAGACAAGAAAAATGATACTAGAGGGAAATATATAGGATAGTATAAATGGAGAAAGTTGACCAAAATTTCAGAAACAGAAACTCGTTTGAAATTAAATAGCCTATATCGGAGGTTTACTAGGACTGCAGCCTGGGAAACACAGATTTAAGAAGCACAAGAGTTGTGTTCCATTGGACTACAAAATGAAGGAAGCTTATTAAAGGGAAAAACTGCAAGGCCACACAGTGACAAAAGTTGTTTGTCTAGCATTGTAATTGATGCTAGCAAGAAGAAAGACAGCTTATGAAGCAAGAATTGGTTAGGGTCTGCAATGGTTACTTAGTTACAAGGGGAAACCTTGAGACTACAAGTTTGCAGCTGGTGGATGTTGTTTGACTACGGCTGTTGGTGGCCCTGGGTTTGGTACAGTGATATAGGGACTGGTCTAAGGCCAGATCCTTAATAGCCATCCTCCCCATTTTTGTATGCCTGAACTGTGATTACTCCCTTATGACTTCAATTTGTCATTGGAACCATAGAAGAGCAGGAAATCACTGGGAAAGCATAATAGACTTTTATGTTCCTCTTCAAGTCTTTAAAGTATGTTTGATGCTTGAAACTGAAAATCATTACATTGTCTGATGGAATTTTCATTGTATCTATATGCACTATATGAAGTGGTTGTGGTAAAGGGACTAAATGGTAGTGAGGTCTATACACAACTTGAATGGTAATTCATTGATTCTAAGTACACTGTGAAATATTAAGAATGTATATGGTAATCAATACATCACATACTAACAATGTTTAAATAAGTCAAGTAAGGGTAGGGAGGAAGAGGAGCAGAGGAAAATAAGAAACAAATGAAACAAGCTTTTAATAAATTATTTAGTAAATCTAAAAGCAAAATTATTAATAATAATATTATTTGAGTCATTATAGTCAGCAATTTATTTTTAATGCATTCTAACAATCCAGATATATCAAATAAAATCAGTTTGTCACAATATATTAAAAATATATATACTGATTAGAATAAATCCACTTCAAATACAGTTAGTTGTGAGATGAAAAGCTGTACTCAAGATTAAAAGTTATATAGGAGATTGAAAGCAAAGAATAGGAAAACAGACCTCATGCAAGCATTAATAAAAAAAAAAAATAAAGTAGATACATTACTATAAGACTAAGTGGATTTCAAAGCAGAGAAAAATTCCAGGTATTAATTTGAGAAGCTATACATTTATAAGATGCCAACTCACTAATAAAATAACTATCCTAAATTTGCATGCCTCTGACCACAGAGCTTCAAAACCCAAAAGCAATAGCTAATGAAACTGAAAAGAAACATAGAAAAGTCCTCAATTATTGTTGAAGATGTCAACAATCCTCTCTCTTTAATTGATAGGTCTAGTAGATAACAAATTGGAAAATACAGTGTGGGACTAAACACTATCCACCGCTGAATCTAAATGACCTTATTAAGTAAAATCGCAGTGTCAGTAGAAAGAAAGATCAAAGAGTTGAGAGAAAAGCAAAATTATATCAAAACAAGGAAGCCAAAAAGTGTCAGTGTGAAGCAGAAAAGTGGTATTTTAGAAAGAGTTATTTAGCTGTAAATGCCAGGGAGACTGAAAGTGGTGAAACTGGAAGTGGATCATTCATTGTTCATATTTATCCTTCCTACTCCTGAGGCCTGGGGGTAATCAGATTCCCTCACAGTCCCCTGAGCCTGTAACAGTGCCTAGCACAGAGCAGCTCCACAACAATAATGCGCTGAATGAATGGAAAGGAAGTGACAGATTCAAAAAAGCTGCACAAGAATAGTGTTTAGTATTTGGCAGATCATTTGATATGGGTTTTGAAGGACTTGGAAGTCGAAACCCTAAAGTCCAGCACAGAAGCTGGGAATTAGATAGTGGGTGTGAACTGGCGTAGAGAGAGAACTCACAATTTGGAATCTAATAATTTCTCTCAATTCATACTTTGCTGTTTAACAGAAATATTACTTAACTTCTCTCAGCCTTTTGTCTGGAAAGTACAAAATATGGTACATAGGTTTATTACCTAAATTCAAGTGGACTATATGAAATAATCTCCATAAATCTCCTAGTATGAATTAGTATGTAAGGCTGAAAAAACAAGGTGGCTTTTTGTCAGTTTGCGGTTTTTGTAGGAAGAATGTCTCCAGCCATGTAGGTACGAATGGAGATGAGTAGGACAGAGAAGTCCAGACTTGAGGACTATTGATTCACTCAGTGAACTAATATTAACTAGGCAGCTCCTATGTTTCTTTCAACAAGGAGATCATGGAAAATGTAAGATCAGCTGAGATTTCCGAGGGCAGGAAAAAGCACATCTTTGGAATACAAGACTAAGAAGACAGCACATTTATTGTCCCTAGCCATGCAGCCAAGATGATCTTATTTTGGGGTGAATACTGGAAAGGCATGGACTGCATCATTCCTAATGTGGAATCCACTGGGTTTGTCATTGGTTTATTGGAATGATTTTCAAGTAGTTATTAAAAACTAGGAACTGATAAAAGTGTGGGCGGTCGGAAAATACTATTTCCTCTCTACTTTCAATACATATTACTTTCACTGTCTGCCCTCTTAGCGCAGTAGGCAGCGCGTCAGTCTCATAATCTGAAGGTCCTGAGTTCGAGCCTCAGAGAGGGCAGATGACACTTTTTTGGCCTGGCTAAAGTTATGTTGCAGGAAAAACCAACAGCAAGTAAAATTAAGGTGGGCACCAGCAAAACATTTGAAAAATGACCGAATATTTGCTTAGAAGGTTGAAATTAGATTTCAAGTTTGTTGCAACTCCCAGTAACTTCAGTAAAATCATTGGTGAAGAAGTTTAGATTCACCAGAAAGATTTCAGATCAAAAAGAGAGTTAGGACATGGGAATTAGGTTCAATGTTACAAACCCTTCTTTGCACTGAAAGCTAGTGGGAAAGATACTTGTTTCCACCAATTTTTCTCTATCATTTCTTCTCCACAAGACCTGAGTCCTCAGAGGACCTTTCCTGAACTTCGGGAAATATTGGATTTCTTTTTAAAATGAAGATTTATAAATTTCTGGTTCTTTTCTTATTTCACCCAGAAGAGAGCACAGACTGGTCTTTGACCAATGCTCTCTGTCACAAACAGTTGGACTCAGCTGAGTGATTGAGCACGCATGCACCCACTTTGTCATTATACTACAATAAGGACAAAAAACATGCGGTGAACGGAGTGAGCATGATCTGTACTGGAGTATGATGGCCTTTCCTTCTCAACACTCATGACTTTTGGCTTGTGGGAGAGTGGACCTCCCATCCTTGTAAATGGAGAGAATCTGGTGAAAAGAAGGCTATTTTGTAATGGACATTTATGGGACCCATTGACCTGGGGAAAGAGAGAAGTCTGTTGAGGGACATTTAAAGAGACAAGATGGATGACAGAACTTGTGAGTCTGAGGACTGAGTTGCCTGGGTCTGAGAGGGAACCAGAAAGACCCAGATTGTCAAAAACAAAATAAAAAAGAAGATGTGAAATCAGGGGAATTCTTAGAGTAAACTCATAAACAAGAATAGGAGTAGGATCTTTGGGTGGTTCTTCCTTATGGAAGTTTCTTACCCATCCATTCCAGCCCAACCATCACAGTACCTGTAATGACAGTCTAAATTAACACCTTCAGAAATATCTCCAAGAATTGAAACAATCTGGTGATATTTGACTTCCACATATAGAATCCCAAATAGAATTTTTCCTCTTTGCACAGGCAGCTAAAATATTTCAAAAGAGGCCAGAGGGATTCCAGCAGGTAATACAGGAAATATATTTAACAGCATTAGTGATCAGATCCTGATGAAGTCCAAAAACAGGAAGGAACATTAAAGAAGGTCATAATTCTACCATGCAGAACTATGAACAGCCCTTGCACTTTGCTTTTCACTAAAAGACTTCCCTCTCCTTTAACTGGATCTTAAGCTTCTTCAGACACAAAGAATCCTATGGATGATGCTCTTGGAGGCTCCTTCAGCAAGCCCACCATTTGGTTAGGCCTTTGGCACCACAGTCTTGAAATGAGCTGGAAATTTTCTTACATTTTGACTTTTCTGTGGGTCTTTCGTAACTGGGCTCTGTCTGGGTTTCCCAAATGCACACAGAGGACTTTTCTTCACCTCTCAGATTCTGACTAATATAACTTCTCATTTTGAATCAGACTTAGTAATATGCCTACTTCTTGGCACTCAGTCCCTAAGTCAAATGTTACTTTGCTACTGAGACCCCCCTCCCTAGCTAATGCCTCTTACCGTGATTTTAATCTGTCCATCAACTTATGCCACCTTCCTCACAAGCACTGTGTTTTAGAAATTGTCTTATGAATTTTCTTTTAAAGTTCCTCTCTCTCCTCTAGAATATAAGGATGTTGAGGCTCAAATCATTGTGTCCTCAGTGCCTGGAGTTAAGGCATAAATATGGCTTCTGCCTTGAAACGGAAGTATTAGTTAAGGATAGGGAACAAGTAGATCAAATATAAGTGAATAATTTAATAAATTATTTTATTGACTTCCAAAATGTTACTCTCCAGGTCTGCTGATTTATTTTGCTCTTTCTTTATGCCTTACTTGATGTTTTAAATTTTATTGATGAATGGCAGTTTGTATGACTTAAAATTTCCCAGACAGAATTTTCTGCTTTCTAATTAGTGAATAACAAAAAAAGATGTAAGGGAACACAGATGTTTAGGACTCCTGTTACAAAACTCACAACAGATAGCAATTTAGTGTTAGTCACTCAGTCATGTCCGACTCTTTGTGACCCCATGAACTGTAGCCTACCAGGCTCCTCTGTCCATGGGATTCACTACGCAAAATATCGGAATGGGTGGCCATTCCCTTTTCCATGATAATAGTTTAAAGTTGAGTGAAAGCCAGAACAAATTAAAAACCTATTCTCTTTTGCATGTATTTTCTTTCAACCATTTTTTTCTACATGGGTTCTTAATATCTGGTTTCTCTTCAGTCAACAGTGAAACCCCCAAGTGTTCCCTTTGTCTCTTCTTTTTCCCATGGTGCCTTTCCCCTCCTTTCTTCAGCAAAGGAATAGATACCAATCACACTATTGCCTTAGGCATCTTTGAGAAGATGTGCCTTTAGTCCAGTCCTGGTTTCATTTTAAGGACCTTGAAATTTTCTGAAGTTCAGGCTGCTCAGAAGAGTAAATAAAGTGGAGATAGTACTCTGAAAAGCTAAAGGAAAAAACACAAGTGTGAAGGTGGGGAATTAGCTCAAGTGGTAGAGCGCTCGCTTAGCATGTGAGAGGTAGTGGGATCGATGCCCACATTCTCCAGTTTTGGCTCCTTCAACTAAGGAGCTCCAGCTGACAACCGCAAATCTTGCAACCTATACAAAGAAATGAGAAAAGCAGACACACACTGCACTCTCCTCGGGGGAAAGATAAGACTGGCTCTACGTCCCTGACCACTGATCTTCAAAACTCATGAACTGAAGCTGATAAACTTGAAAGGAAAAATAGAGAAACCCACAGTTATCATTATAGGTGTCAAAACTTCTCTTTCATTGATGACAGATCTAGTAGTTAACTAAACAACACCATTCACCAATGGATCTAATTGACCGAACAGAGCAAAATCGCAATATAGAAAGGTGGAAAGAAGAGCCAAAGAGTTGAGAGAAAAGCAAGATCACATCAAAACTAAAAAATCAAGAATGGTCAGAGTGAAGCAGAGGGACATCATGAACACATATTTTTAGCCATTATTTAGCTGTAAATGCCAGGAAGACTAAGAGGATTGTCCCTTGTGCATATATATCCTTCTAACAGAAGTCTGGGTGACCCTATTCCTTCTGAATCACCTGAAGCTACCACAGTGCCAGACACAGAGCAGCTCCCCAATGAATATGAGCTGACTGAATGGAAAGGAAGTGATAGATTCAAGAGAGCTTCACAAAATAGTGTTCAGATTTGCCAATATTATTCAGTGAAAGTGGATTTTGAAGGAAGAGAATGAGCCAAAGTTTGACTTGAAAGTCTAAGCCCGAAAGGCCAGCAGAGAGGAGACTGGGAATTAGAGTGTATATGAATGAGCTATTGTAGAGAAGACTATACCGTGAGACTATCAGCTGCAGCAGAAAAAAATAACATAATTTGGAATTAGATACTCTGCTTCTCAATTCAGACTTTACAGCTTAGCAGACATATCACTTCTCTGAGTTGCCAACATATGTGGAAATTGCAAATTATGACACCTAGTTGTCAAAATTCAATTGGAATATATGAAATAATCTTCATAAATCTCTTAGTCTAATTAATAGCCCAATAGACTGAAGAAAAACAGAGAGGTTTTTCTGTTAAGTTCTCTCTGTATTTTTTGTTGTTGTTGTTGTTGTTGTTTTCCAGTCTGTGTTTTTTGTAGAGAGAATACCTCCTGTCGCGTTCATTCAAGTGGAGATGTAAAGTGAGAATTTGAGGGGTATTCATTCACTCAGTTTGTGAGTTAATATTAACTGGGTATCTCCTAAGTTTCTTTTGAATATAAAGAAAGTGCAAGAGTGAGACCCGCTCCAGTGTTCTTGCCTGGAGAATCCCAGAGACTGGGGAACCTGGTGGGCTGCCGTCTCTGGGGTCACACAGAGTCGGACACGACTGAAGCAACTTAGCAGCAGCAGAAGCAGCAAGACAGATCTCTGAGAGAGAAAAGAGGCCAATCATTGGAACATCAGAGAGGAAAAGAGCAGCAAAAGACAGGATTGTTCTGGTCTTGCTGGCCAGAGTGTCCAACTGGTGGATGTATACCTTAAAAGATGTGGACACCATCATTTCAGAGTGTAGAATCCGCCGGGTGCAGCATTGTCTTATATGGAAGGTTTTCAAGGAGCATTGGTTACATTTTTTTAAAACCTGGAAACTGATAGATGTGCCTGAAAAATATTATTTCATATTTTAATTAGAATGTGAAAGTCTTACCTTGTCTGCCTTCTTAGCGCAGTAGGCAGCGCATCAGTCTCATAATCTGAAGGTCCTGAGTTCGAGCCTCAGAGAGGGCAGCTTGTTTTTTTTCCTCCACAGTCGAACTAGCCTAATGTTACTCTGCTAAAAAGAAAGTCAAATATTAATGTTACTCTGCTAAAAAGAAAACGTATACAGGCTACACCAAAACCAAACCGAAAAGAACAAACAAAAAGTCAACATAAAATAACTCTGGGAGTTAGTGAAGGACAGGGAAGGACATATATCCGGCCCCCAAAGAATAAATTGGTTTCAAGATATTCGATTATCCTGAAAAGGCTACTACACTGTCTACACTGTCAGCATGCCAGAAGTGACCTCTGTCTCCGCTTTCTCCCTCCAGCCTCCAAGCTCACAGAATGTCAGAGATAAAGTGTAAGAACCCTCACAAACCACATTAGTCAAATCTTAAGCTCCCTGCATCCTGCCACTCTAAAAGAAGCGAAAGATGGAGGAATGTAGCTCCACAAGAAAGGAAATGTGGAGATCTTATTCACTCTTAATTCGCTGCACCCAAATAGTTGTGTAAACAACAATTATTTGTTTCATGATAAAAAGAATAAATGATTTTACATCTTCCATTCCTTAATTGCCATTGGGAGTCCTTTAGAGCACCAATGTGAAAGAGAAGTCTTCTATCAGATGGAAAAGACACAAAAATATGGTATTTTTGTGATGTGGTCTACATTACTTCATCTATGATTTTACTGAAGTTACTGGGAAGTGCAACAGACTTGTAATCTAGTATTACACTCCTGAGCAAATAATGGATCCTTTATCAAATGCTTCTCTGGCAGCATTTGGTCATTTTACTTCGTTGTTCAGTCCCTCAATCATGTCTGACTCTTTGCCACGCCGTGGACTGCAGCACCCCAGGCTTCCCTGTCCTTCACTAACTCCCAGAGTTATTTTATGTTGACTTTTTGTTTGTTCCTTTCGATTTGGTTTTGGTGTAGCCTGTATACGTTTTCTTTTTAGCAGAGTAACGTTAGGCGAGTTTGACTGTGGAGGAAAAAAAACAAGCTGCCCTCTCTGAGGCTCGAACTCAGGACCTTCAGATTATGAGACTGACGCGCTGCCTACTGCGCTAAGAAGGCAGACAAGGTATACTGGAAAGGTGTGGACTCCATCATTTCAGAGCGTAGAATCCGCCGGGTGCAGCATTATGACATATGTGATTATGGATTGTGGGATTCCAACTTTGCCCAGTTGATTTTCCTTTAAAATGTGAAAGAGAAATGATACTCTGTTTTACTTCTTATACACGTTACCAAAAGGATACTCAGAGATGGATTTCTGAAGGTTAGCTTGTCCATAGCTTTCTTCCTGCAGATTTGACCTTGCTGTTGCTTCCCCTTAAGGGTTCAAGGAAGGGAGGCACCTTCAGCCTGCAGAAAGCAGAATACAAAAGAATGAAAAGAAATGAAAAAAATCCTTTTTCAGCACTGGGTGCTAAAAATGATACTACATGTTTATTAATCTTATGCAGATTGTTTGATTTAGCTTTGCAGTTCATTAAAATATAATTCCCATTTTACAGAGAAAATTTGAAGCTTAGAATAGTTGAACCATCTCTTTTTTCAGTTCTTGTGGCTCTACGGAGCAAAACCAGAAGCGCAAAGCTGATTTTTTTCTTTTCCTGTATTAAAATGTAGACTTTTCCTTTAACCCTGCACTTAGTCTTTACCTCCAACCCAATTCATTCATTAATTCACTATTATTATAAATGAGAGGATTTAATCTTCCATGCATCAGGTATTAATTCACAATCACTTGTGTTTACCACCCAGATTCAAGTATTCTACATGCCTTTGACTCTTTCATCGCCTTCAAATCTCTACACCCAGTATCTTGAAATGTGCTTAAATACTGCAGCTCCTTTCCACACAGCTCTCCAGAATCTTTCTCTTTCTTCTCATGCACCTATGCCTTTGTCCATTCTGTGTTTATGAAGAATGTATTCCAAGCCAGCTAGTGTACTGGGCCGCAGATACAGAAAGACTCATGCTATTATTAATCTCAGGGCTTAAAGAATAAGCCTCAATCCTTTAAGGTCTTACAACTTCTTTTTCTTTCTCTCTAATTCTATTTTCTCCATTTCCTACTTATTTGGCATTCAAAATAAAAAAGTTTCATAAAATATTTTCTTTTTAAAGCCATGTGTCTGCATGTTTTTTCAAGGGTTTTTAAGTCTCCCCACATTTTCCCCCAATGTATCTTCATGTGTCCTGGCTTTTTTCAATCACTGTTTCTCTCCATGTCTATTTTACACACACACACACTCGCACACTCGCACACTCGCACACTCCACTCCTACTACACAGGTATTTCTGAACACAGGAGTTCCTACCATCTTGACTGTTCCTTCCATCCTATTGATTCTTTATTCTCACACCTCAATGTCCGTATTTTTTTTTTTCTCTATTTCATAGGATCTCACTACCTATTTTTGATAGGTCTTATTTGTAACAGGGTTTTTTGTTTGTTTGTTTTGGTTATTCTCTTATATGATGTAGATGTGAAACCTTTCTAGATCCACCTCAGCAAGAATTGAGTATCTCAAAACTGGAGTGCGATGTGAGTTTCCGTAGTGTAGTGGTCATCACGCTCGCCTAACACGCGAGAGGTCCTCGGTTCGAAACCGAGCGGGAACAATGGCTGTTTTTTTTACCTTGTCATCCGGGGAAAAATCAGCTCACCGCCTGCCCTAAAAGGAACGAGTCATCAACCCACTTTTTTGGGGGGATCCTCTTTTTAAGAAACATATAATCACCCTGAGATAGTCTCGTCGCATTAGCTGACTGTTCTGGATGACTCCTCCCAACTGGGACGTGTTCTCTTCTGTCCCAGAAAATCTGAATCGAGAACCTTTGGAGTGTCAAACTTTTCCTATAGCTACTTTCTCCTTTCCTGGCAGAGAAGTAGGTACCAATTGCGCTCTTCCCTCGGGGCATCTCTGAGATGATGTGCCCTTAGTCCAAATTCTGATTCCCATTAACGGGCTTGACATTTTCTGAAGTTTGGACCACCCAAAAGAAGGAATAATGGAGACGGTATGTTGATAAACTGGAGGGTGGGGGGAGAAGCGAAACGTAATAATTCCCGGTGGGGGATTAGCTCAAATGGTAGAGCGCTCGCTTAGCATGCGAGAGGTAGTGGGATCGATGCCCACATCCTCCAGTTTTACTCACCTGAGGCGCTTCAATCTTCCAATCTCTAGAAAGAAATTAGACACTTTAGACTCTTCTTAGGGAAAGGACAAAACAGGATAGCGAGGGCTAGTGGTTAGTACATCTACTACCAACGTATGACTTGGGTTCTGCTGCAGAATAGCTGGGTCATCTCAAGGGATATGCCCAATTCCTTTTTCCCCCTCCGTTTCTTCATGCATGTGGCCGCAAGGCGCCCCAATCCTGAGAAGTGCAGGGCAGGGCAGGGTCAATAAAGCCCCAACTTTCTTGTCAGGGGCTGAAACCGAGTGCCCCAAGTAACCAAAAAATATGGAGAAAGACCCTATGGGAAGCAAATACGTGAAGTTATTAGTTAGCTACTGGATGCACCCGCGAGCTGTGAATAAGTGGCTCTGATCGTGAAGAACAACCAACATCGAATTGCTAAGATGGAAAATGACGAGCTCAGCCTCGCAGATTTTCTTCCTCTTTGAGCATCTTGGCCTGCTCGAGACGCCTCATCTCCCTTCCACTGTTTTCCTCCACTGGCTACAAAGTTGGTTTGTCAGTTAAGAAAGACATCTCCAGCTCTGACATGTGTGAAACCATACAAGGACGGGGTGCGGGGGCGGGAATCAGAAAGATCCGATGTATCACATGTCCAATATTTCAATGTCCAATATTCCTCTGTCTTCTTCTGGCTCATAAAAAAAAAAAAATTAAAGACTCTCCCTGCCCCCTCCCCCAAAAGTCAATGTTTTCTACATCTGTATTGAGCTGTAGTCAACTGGAAAGTTGCGGTTCCCGACCAAGAGCTCAAGGAGATGCGCAGGCGGAGAATACGGGCATAGACCCTGCAGGCACCAGTCAGCGAAGTACAATTCGCCGCGACAGAATGTTTTGAACTCGTGGTTATTTCAGCATTAGAAGTTTTATGCCCTTCTTGGTTTTTCGGGACTAATCTGAAGACTCAAGTGTCACTGCTGTCAAGGCGGAGCATCTCTAGAACTTCCGGAGAAACAGCCATTGCCGGAGTGCTCGTCTAAATGGAGACCCGGAACGGTTATCGTGAGAAAACTCTGACACAATATCACGTCTTGATACTTCACAGCAGAGCAAACTGCGTTCCAGAGGTAAATGAATGCAAAACCAAACTCAAGGAAAATAAACGCGCCTAAGGAAAAGCAAACAAAAGGAAAAAAAACCATGCCCTCTCTGAGGCTCGAACTCAGGACCTTCAGATTATGAGACTGACGCGCTGCCCACTGCGCTAAGAAGGCGCTGGGATTGAGCTGTTGGCTGGGCTATAAAGAAATTATCTAAGCCAGTGCTTGTCCTCTGGCTGGTGATGTTCTTGTTTTCTGTTCATCTGGATCATCGGTCCCTCAGAGTTAACAGTCACATTTTCACCATCCAGAGTCTTCTCTCTGAAATAGTACTCTCACCGAATAGTAGTTGGATGAATGTATAGAAAATTTTCATACCTTGAAACATGTATGTAATTTTTTTTTTTGCCCAATATTTTAGTTCTACCATATTTTCCAAAGTACGATTTGGGATTATTTTTCAAAAAGTTAATGTGTGTTTAGATTTACCCATGTTTTTGTCTATAGATTTTTCTCATCATGATTTGCACTGTAAGTCTAATAGCATGCAAATTCTTCATCTTTTTTGTCTACTAGTTTGTCCAAAAAGTCTAGAGCAGTGTCTTTGAAAATATTTACCGAGGAATATATCTATGAAAATTTCCTTCCTTTTATAGTATATTCTTGAGATTTCCTTTACTGAGGGTCTCTGTGGGATAAACTCTCAAATGTTCTTTTATCTCATGCTATCTTTATATCACTGTCATTCTTCAAAAATAGAGTCACTGAGTGTAATTTTAGTTGAGTTATTTTATTTCTTCAATTTGAAAATTACCCTGAGCTATTTTCTAGCTTACAGTGTCACCTTTGCAGGCAATCTCTCTTCTATTTTTGAGAATTGTTGTTAGTCTTTAATGTCATTTTGGTACTCTTGCCCCTCTTCTTCCTCTCCTTTTTCTCCTCTTCTTTTACAGTTTCACTGTGATGTAACTGGCTATGGATTTCTTTTCAGCTTTTGGTGAATTGGACTTCCTGAATCTTTTCTATAAATCTTGAATTTATAGGTAAAAAATTCTCATGTATTTATGCATTCATTTTTTAAATCATGGGTCCCCTACCCAACCTCCTCTCCTGTAGATAGAAATTATCACAATTGTCACTAAACAAGCCAGTGTTCAGTCAGATGATCATCCCTGATAATCAGTAGAAAGAAACTGATGGAGGCATAGCCAAATGTTGGAAATGTTTGAATATTAAATACAGCATTAACTTATTGCTTAAAATTAAATCCATATAGAAGATAGTAACAAAACCTCACTATATTTTATTACCATCAGAGGCAGCCTCCTAAAATGAATATGTATAAATTCTAGAGCTTTAAATTATACTGCTTTGAAGGGATGACCATCAGCAAGAGAGCAAAATAGAAAGCCACGGACCTTGTTACCTGACAGAGACACCAATTTAACATGAGTATATGGTCCAAAAAGCTTTTATGAGCTCTCCAGAAACCAGTTAGGACGTCGCAGTACCACCAAATTGTGCAGAGCCAGAAACAGAAGCATTGAAATGGATAAATAAAACTATGGCATTCCACCCACTACAGATTTTCCTCCAAGTTGACAAAACTCAGCGAGATCAGGAGAAAATGACCAAATTATTGCCTTTCTCTTCGGACAGCAAGGGAAGAATGGAACATATGCCAAAGATTCTGAGTTTCCAAGGGTTGGGGGGAGTCTGCCCAGGGGACTGGTTTCTTTCTCACTTGACTAGAAGCGCTCATACCAAATTCTCATACTTTGGATGCCTGGGGGCCCCTGAGAACAGAGGAGAGTTTGACAGCTTGAGGCCGCACCACAGAACCTGCAATACCATCGATAAACACAAGAGGGAGCAAGAGACTATCCGCTCCGGGAAAAGAAATCGCTATGGAAGCCTCTACTGCGTTTTTCACTTCAAATTTGTTTTCTTCAGCTCTGTGACTTCTGTTTGGTACTTTCTTATATTTTCTACCTCTTTGTTGAGGTTTTCACTGTGCTCATCCATTCTCCCAAGTTTGGTGACCATTTTTACGACTCTCTGTCAAGTAAATTACTTATCTCCATTTTACTATTACAATCCTCCACCCCCAGAGGTTTTATCTTGTTTTCTCCTTTAGAACATATTCCCCGTTTCCCCATTTTATTCCTCTGTGTTTTTCCTATGTACTAGATAAAACAGAGCTTTCCCAATCTTCAAGGAGTGGCCTCACATAGGAAATGAACCTTATCTTCAACCTTGTCCTAGCTTTTTTCCCCACATGTAGACATTTATGTCATGGAATATTATTATGGTTGTGTGAAGTGGCAAGTTCGAATTCTGTACAGTTTACTTTTGCTGTTTTGTCTTGAGCTTTAGATGTCATACCTAAAGGCCATGGCATTCTTTGGCCTCTTTAGCTGCCTCAGCCCTGGCAGTTGGGGTTCATAGTTGAGAAACAGGCTCCAGCAAGGATTGGCCATAATCCTGGGTCTATTTCTCTTGGTGATCCTGGTAATGTGCTCTCTCAAAACGACAGAAAGTCTCTGCCAGTGAACTGCCAGATTGTTCAGGGAACCCACTAGACCCAACTTACGGGGTAGTTCAGTTCAGTCACTCAGTCATGTCCGACTCTTTGCAACCCCATGAATTGCAGCACGCCAGGCCTCCCTGTCCATCACCAACTCCTGGAGTTCACTCAGACTCACGTCCACCCAGTCAGTGATGCCATCCAGCCATCTCATCCTCTGTCGTCCCCTTCTCCTCCTGCCCCCAATCCCTCCCAGCATCAGAGTCTTTTCCAATGAGTCAACTCTTCTCATGAGGTGGCCAAAGTACTGGAGTTTCAGCTTTAGCATCATTCCTTCCAAATAAATCCCAGGGCTGATCTCCTTCAGAATGGACTGGTTGGATCTCCTTGCAGTCCAAGGGACTTCTCCAACACCACAGTTCAAAAGCAACAATTTTTCGGCGCTCAGCCTTCTTCACAGTCCAACTCTCACATCCGTACATGGCCAGGAAAAACCATAGCGTTGACTAGACAGACCTTAGTCGGCAAAGTAATGTCTCTGCTTTTGAATATGCTATCTAGGTTGGTCATAACTTATGAGGTAGACTACCTTCCAAACTTGAGGTAGACTAGGTTCCTACCTGGCTTCCCTAGTGGCTCAAGCAAAGAACCTGCCTGCCAATGCAGGAGATGCAGATTCAGTCTCTGAGTCGAGAAGATCTTCTGTATAAGGAAATGGCTACTCACTGCGGTATTCTTGCCTGGGAAATCCCATGGACATAGGAGCCTGGTGGGCTATAGTCCATGGGATCACAAAGGAGTTGGACAGCACTTCGCGTCTAAACAACAGCAACAAGGGTCGTACCAGATTGGACATGCTTTATCTATTGTTTCAGTAGAATGGGGCGGGGGGGTGGTGGTGATGAGAAAGGCAGTCTCCTGTACACAGTGTTTTAATCCCTACTTGGTCAGATAAGAATGGGCCTTCTGCCTGAAACACATCCTGCCCTGAGATAAAGAGCCCACATAGCCTATGTCAGGCTTATAGCCCCATGTGAGAATCTATTTCCCTGTTTCATAGTTAAAGTGTATTCTTTTGTTAAGCTTACACGTTCATCAGTGACCCTCAGGCCTGCTCACAGCTTCCAGCATTTCAGACTCCACAGGGCAGGGGTTGTGGTCCTACTGTGGCATGAGAGGGGTGTGCATAGCTGCTGTGGGGACCTGCTAGACATGGGGAGCTAACAGACATACTAAAGCTGACCTTGCTCTGTCTCTTCCCCATGGAAGTAAAGTTTTGTCCTATCCTGTGCTTGACTGTGTTGTGTTTTCCTTGGTGACTCTGATACCAAGGTGCAGTCCCAGACTGGACTTCTATTTCTGGTGATTGGCAATAATGATGATCTTTGTTTCCCTCCAAGCAGTCAGAGTCCTCCCCTGACATCAGCAATCAGTACAGGGAGAGCCTGTGAATTTATTACCTTGATGGCAAAAAGGACTTTGTGGATGTGATCAAGGTTACAACCTTGAGATGAGGAAATACACTGGTGAGCCCAATATTATCCCATGAGTCCTTAAGAGTAGAGAAAGTTTCCAGCTATAGTCTTAGTTATGCAATGACATAAAGCTTGGAGAGATGTGACATGAGAAGAAAATGGTCCTTCATTGCAGGCTTTGGAGATGGAGGAAGAAGTCTATGAGCCAAAAGCTGCAGGAAGCCTAGAAGCTGAAAAGAGTGAGGAAGCAAATTCTTTAGAAAGGAACACAGCAGTGCCAACATCTTGATTTTAACCGAGTGTGCCCTGATTTAGACTTCTGAACTACAGAACTGAAAAACGATAAATTTGTATTGTTTAATTCACTAGTTCAGTTCAGTTCAGTCGCTCACTTGTGTCCGACTCTGCGACCCCATCGATTGCAGCATGCCAGGCTTCCCTGTCCATCACCAACTCCTGGAGCTTACTCAAACTCATGTCCATTGCGTCAGTAATGCCATCCAACCATCTCATCTTCAGTCATCCCCTTCTCCTCTTGCTTTCAATCTTTCCCAGAATCGGGAATGAGTCAGTTCCACAATTAGGTGGCCAAAGTATCGAAGTTTCAACTTCAGCATCAGTCCTTCCAATGAATATTCAAGACTGATTTCCTTTAGGATAGACTGGACCTCCTTGCACTCCAAGGGACTCTCAAGAGTCTTCTCCAACACCACAGTTCAAAAGCATCAATTCTTCGGCCCTTGGCTTTCTTTATAGTCCAACTCTCACATCCATACATGACCACTGGAAAAACCATAGCCTTGACTAGATGGACCTTTGTTGGCAAAGTATGTAGTAATTTGTTTATTGTTGTCATTTAGACACTAAGTCATGTCTAGTTCTGTTGTGACCCCGTGGACTGTAGCCCACCAGGCTCCTCTGTCTATGAGATTTTCCAGGCAAGAATACTGGAGTGGGTTGCCATTTCCTTCTCCAGGGGATCTTCCACACCCAGGGATCAAACCCCTGTCTCCTGCATTGGCAGGTGAATTCACCACTGAGCCACCAGAGAAGCCCAGTGGCTTTGTTACAGGGACCATAAAGAACTGATTCACACCTCTTTCAGGGAATACAAAGGAGTCTGCAGTCATATCTGTCTTGAGAAGTGCCATTTCTTTCATTCAAAGCAACTTCGGGGTATGATGTCCCTTACACATATAGCCTCTCAGTTAGTGTCTGATATATATTAACTGAGGGGCTTCCCAGGTGGCTCCATGGTAAATAATCCACCTAACAATGCAGGAGACGTGGTTTTGATCCCTGGGTGTGGAAGATTCCCTGGAGAAGGGAATGATTACCCATGCCAGTATTCTTGCCTGGAGA
The DNA here is from genome assembly GCF_032405125.1 of Capricornis sumatraensis. NCBI lineage: Eukaryota > Metazoa > Chordata > Mammalia > Artiodactyla > Bovidae > Capricornis > Capricornis sumatraensis. The sequence continues at coordinate 34,896,026 of NC_091090.1, forward strand.
ATCCCATGGAGAGAGGAACCTGGCGGGACACAGTCCATAGCGTCGCAAAGAGTTAAACACAACTGAAGTGACTTAGCCCACATGTACGCTCATATTTATGACTAACTGAATGAGTAAATTGAGACTGTATCTCATTTGTGTACCTAGATTATTGAGTAGGCTAATGTTGAACTAATATGTAATTGTCCTCCAAAAGAAGAGTCATGTATTAATTTACAAAACACTCTATTGAGCCACAAGTTATTAATACTTCTGGACTATGTTTTACTTGATTTTTCTTTTTTTTTCTCTTATCCCCACTTCCAAAGTTTCTTCTATATTTATTTTGAAGGCTTCTCTTGTCTTAAACACATCAACAAACATCAACAAGAGCACAAAAGCTTTTTATCAACCTAAAGATGTTATTCCTCAGCCTGCAGAAAGAATAGTGGACAGTGAACTGGAAGAAACTTGGCTTTCTGAATATTTTGTGGAACAAAGCGATAGCCATAGACTGCTATCTCTTTTTGTTAAGTCTCTTCTGATCCCCTTAGACAGAATAACCCACTTCCTTCAACATTCTGATGGAACTTTGTACAGATATTTTTTCTAGTTCATATCCTATTGAGTTAAATTTGTCATCAGTCCTAAAGGAAATCAGTCCTGAATATTCATTGGAAGGACTGATGGTGAAGCTGAAGCTCCAATACTTTGGACATCTGATGTGGAGAGCTGATGCATTAGAAAAGACCCTGATGCTGGGAAAGATTGAAGGCAGGAGAAGGGGATGACAGAGGATGAGTAGGTTAGGCAGCATCACCGACTCAATGGACATGAGTTTGAGCAAGCTCCAGGAGTTGGGGATGGACAGGGAAGCCTGACGTGCTGCAGTCCACAGGATCACAAAGAGTCAGACACAACTAAGCAACTAAATTGAGTAGATACACATACCAAAGGGGCAGTAGAACCAGTCTTGTCCTTGCCCAGAGGAGAGTGCAGTGTGTGTCTGCTTTTCTCATTTCTTTGCATAGGTTGCAAGATTTGCGGTTGTCAGCTGGAGCTCCCTAGTTGAAGGAGCCAAAACTGGAGAATGTGGGCATCGATCCCACTACCTCTCACATGCTAAGCGAGCGCTCTACCACTTGAGCTAATTCCCCACCTTCACGCTTGTGTTTTTTCCTCTGGCTTTTCAGAGTACCATCCCCACTTTATTTACTCTTCTGAGCAGTCTAAACTTCAGAAAATTTCAAGATCCTTAAAGAGACCAAACCAGTCAGTCCTAAAGGAAATCAGTCCTGAATATTCACTGGAAGGACTGATGGTGAAGCTGAAACTCCAATACTTTGGCCACCTAATGTGAGGAACTGACTCGTTGGAAAAGACCCTGATTCTGGGAAAGATTGAAGGTGGGAGGAGAAGGGGATGACAGAGGCTGAGATGGTTGGATGGCATCACTGACTCAATGGACATGAGTTTGAGCAAGCTCCGGGAGTTGGTGATGGACGGGGAAGCCTGGTGTGCCGCATTCTATGGGGTAACAAAGAGTTGGATACAACTGGCTGACTGCACCAGTCTTATCCTTGCCCCGAGGAGAGTGCAGTGTGTGTCTGCTTTTCTCATTTCTTTGCATAGGTTGCAAGATTTGCGGTTGTCAGCTGGAGCTCCTTAGTTGAAGGAGCCAAAACTGGAGAATGTGGGCATCGATCCCACTACCTCTCACATGCTAAGCGAGCGCTCTACCACTTGAGCTAATTCCCCACCTTCATGCTTGTGTTTTTTCCTCTAGCTTTTCAGAGTACCATCCCCACTTTATTTACTCTTCTGAGCAGCCTAAACTTCAGAAATTTTCAAGATCCTTAAAGAGATCAAACCAGTCAGTCCTAAAGGAAATCAGTCCTGAATATTCACTGGAAGGACTGATGGTGAAGCTGAAACTCCAATACTTTGGCCACCTAATGTGAGGAACTGACTCGTTGGAAAAGACCCTGATTCTGGGAAAGATTGAAGGTGGGAGGAGAAGGGGATGACAGAGGCTGAGATGGTTGGATGGCATCACTGATTCAATGGACATGAGTTTGAGCAAGCTCCAGGAATTGGTAATGGATAGGGAAGCCTGGTGTGCTGCAGTCCATTACGTTGCAAAGAGTCAGACATGACTGAGTGACTGAACTGACTGTCTCATGCACAGGGACAGCAAAGCAAAATCCATCTTGACTGATTGACAGACAGCGGGTATTATAAGATACCTGAGCTTAAGTTTTGTAAAGTGGAAAAGAAAAGTCACCACTGATTGGTGTTAGTACCAGAATGTGGGGGAGGAGATTAGTAAAAATCTCACAGATTTTTCATGAACTAAGCAAATATCTATTTCATTTTCGACTATGATTTATTAATGATAGGAACCAATTTTTTAAAAAATTTCCTATTTCCAGTGCCCATATAGATCGTAGGGTAGGCTGCAAACTGCATAAATTTTAATGATAAATGAGAACCCGAATGAATTTTACAACTGTGAGAAGCCACTTTGAGGCATTTGTTCATTCTCCTCTTGTCTGGTTATACTTCAGTGGCAAAATCTGAGAAACCCTAGGAAATGAGGAGGTGAAAAACAGCAATGCTATCCTATTGACATTGTTGAAGCATAAACATGGTGATTTATTTTCTAAAAATACATTAGTTCAGTCAGTCAGTCAGTCAGTCAGTGCAGTTGCTTGGTCGTGTCCAGCTCTTTGCGACCCCATGGACTGCAGCACATCGGGCTTCCCTGTCCATCACCAACTCCTGGAGCTTGCTCAAACTCATGTGCATCACAGTGATGCCATCCAACCATCTCATTCTTTGTTGTCCCCTTCTCCTCCCGCCTTCATTCTTTCCCAGAATCAGGGTCTTTTCCAGTGAGTCTGTTCTTCACATCAGGTAGTCAAAGTATGGAGCTTCAGCTTCAGCATTAGTCCTTCCAAGGAATATTCAGGACTGATTTCCTTTAGGATGGGTGGGTTGGACCTCCTTGCTGTCCAAGGGACTCTCAAGAGTCTTCTCCAACACCACAGTTCAAAAGCATCAATTCTTCAGCACTCAGCTTTCTTTATAGTCCAACTCTCACATCCATACATGACTACTGGAAAAACCATATTTTTCACTAGACAGACCTTTGTTGGCAAAGTAATGTCTCTGCTTTTTAATATGCTGTCTAGGTTTGTCATAACTTTTCTTCCAGGGAGCAAGCATCTTTTAATTTCATGGCTGCAGTCACCATCTGCAGTGATATTTGGAGCCCAAAAAATAAAGTCTGACACTATTTCCATTGTTTCCCCATCTATTTGCCATGAAGTGATGGGATCAGATGGCATGATCTTAGTTTTCTGAATGTTGAGTTTTAAGCCACCTTTTTCACTCTCATCTTTCACTTTCATCAAGAGGCTTTTTAGTTCCTCTTCACTTTCTGCCATAAGGGTGGTGTCATCTGCATATCTGAGGTTATTGATATTTCTCCTGGCAATCTTGATTCCAGTTTGTGCTTCATTCAGTCCAGCATTTCTCAGGATGTACTCTGCATATAAGTTAAATAAGCAGGGTGACAATATACAGCCTTGAGGTACTCCTTTTCTTATTTGGAGCCAGTCTGTTGTTCCATGTCCAGTTCTCACTGTTGCTTCTTGACGTGCATACAGATTTCTTAGGAGGCAGGTCAGGTTACTGGTTTTTAATGTGGATTTAATCATTTCTGAACAAGACCAAAGCAATACAGATACATTTCTCTGCTTTGATCTCTGATACCTTCTGTTCAAGGCTAATTCCTCTTTGTACTGCAGTCGCCAGCCTTTCCTGTCTCGTAAGTGGCCTCTCTACATCAAATACCATTTTCCTGAATCCTCAACCTCTCTACTGACTGTTTTCCTTTAACAACATATTAAAATCTCCTGCACCCTGAAGCCTCAGGCCCTGCCTAATATTTAAGTCCTGTATTCTATGCTAGAGATGGTCTTTGTTCATCTTCATAGCGAAGCTTCTAAAAGATGTTTCAGAATATGATGATTCTGCCTGTATTCTCTATTTCCCTTTCCACCACACTCCACAGAAGCTGCCCTTGCTAAAGACGAAAACCTTTTTTCCTAAACTCCACAGAGCCGCTTTAGAGGGATAGAATAGAGTAGTGGTAACAAGCACAGACTTAGAAGCCAGATCCCTCAGACTTTAAATCCCCATTCTGCTTCTTATCAACTGCATGATTTTGCCCAAGTTTTGTACCTCATCTCCCTCGTTTATAACAGGGGCTTATTGTAAGGACTAAAACACATAGGGTTGTTGGATGATTAAGTGAGCTAATACTATAAAAGTGCTTAAAACAGCACCTAGAAGATAGTAATTATCATGTAAACCTTATCCAATAATCTTTGGTGTTATCCAGGATCTTTCAGAATATTTGACATTGTTCTCAACAAACTTTTAATTGAAATTCTCCCTTGATTGTCATGACCTATTTTTGTTCAATTTGCTGCCTGCTCCTTCTTATTCTTTATCTTGGTTTCCAGGCTTCCTGTTTTGCCACTCTCTGTATTTAAAACTAAAACAAAATCATAGTTTAAAAATTTTTAAGTTTGGGGATAACTGAACTATTCTATGAACGGGTTCCCATTTCCTACAAGATAAAATTCATGAATTGAAATCACATTAGAAAATCTCTAACCTATTTCCCATCCTCCATTCCAGCCCCATCTTCAACTCCTTCCTTCTAATCTTCAAGCTTCACCTCAAGTCCCACGTTGCACAGAGTCATTCCTGGCCCTTTCTCAAATAAGTGCACCTTCTCCCTGTCCCCAGACTACTTTATGTAACTTCTACCTTTGTCACACCACGTGACACCTGGTGCTGTGAAGCCTCAGAGGAATGGAACTGAGTCTTTCCTACCTTTAAATTCCTAACCTTCAGCCTGCTGTCTGGTGAATTGGAAATGTTCAATCAACATCCGTTGAGTAAATGAAACAATGAGTAAAATAAGCACTTTGCTTGGGTCAATGTATCTTTAAAGAAAAAGCTACAGGGTTCAATTAAACACTTACTGAGACCTTCCCATACACAATGCAGAGATCAGAATTCAATATTTTACTACAACACAATCACTACTATTGATGTAGCCATATAATACAATCCTGGCAAGCACAGGCTCTGGCATGACTATTCATATTTCAGCTTCACTAGTTACTAAGTGTGTGATCCTGGACAAGTTACTCAATCTCTTCCTGCACCAGTTTCCTTCTAGGATAAAAATAATAACAAACATCTTATAGAATTTGTGTTACAAGTTAAAGAGATAATAGGAGGTACTGGTGGCTCAGTGGTAAAGAATCTGCCTACAATGCAAGAAACATGGGTTCCATCCCTGGGTGCAGCAAGATCCCCTGGAGAAATAAATGGCAACCCACTCCACTATTCTTGCCTGGGAAATTCCATGGACAGAGGAGCCTGGCAGGCTAAAGTCCATGCAGATAGCAAAAGAGTTAGATGTGATTTAGTGACTAAACACAATAATGAGATAATTACCTGTAAAATGAGAACAACGTCTGGAATATATCACATACTCTGAAGTTATTAAAAGTGATTTCAACTATTAAAAAGGCTCTATATACAATATTTGGGCCTTACTTAGATATTTTCATTAAAAACAAACATAAAACTAAGCTGCAGCTCCTCTGGGGAAGAATTCCAGAATTAGGAACATAGTTTATCTTAAATGTAAGAGTGTTAAGGTATGTTTGAGCCCTTTCAGTGTCTCTGGAGGGTATGGGGTTTGATTCTAAAGACGATTTCACCCCTCCTAATGTCTTGCTGTGGCTTCTCATTTGCCCTTGGCCTCCTCAAAGTCGCTCTAGCAACAAATGGCCAACATCCATTGGATCATCGAAAAAGCGAGTTCCAGAAAAACATCTACTTCTGCTTTATTGACTATGCCAAAGCCTTTGACTGTGTGGATCACAACAAACTGTGGAAAATCCTTAAAGAGATGGAAATGCCAGACCACCTGACCTGCCTCCGGAGAAATCTGTATGCAGGTCAAGCAACAGTGAGAACTGGACATGGAACAACAGACTGGTTCCAAATAAGAAAAGGAATACCTCAAGGCTGTATATTGTCACCCTGCTTATTTAACTTATATGCAGAGTACATCCTGAGAAATGCTGGACTGGATGAAGCACAAGCTGGAATCAAGATTTCCAGGAGAAATATCAATAACCTCAGATATGCAGATGACACCACCCTTAAGGCAGAAAGTGAAGAACTAAAAAGCCTCTTGATGAAAGTGAGAGAGGAGAGTGAAAAAGTTGGCTTAAAAGTCAACATTCAGAAAACTAAGATCATGCCACCTGGTCCCATCATTTCATGGCAAATAGATGGGAAATCAGTGAAAACAGTGTTCATGTCGGGGGGGGGGGGGGATTTACTTTGGGGGTCTCCAAAATCACTGCAGATGGTGACTGCAGCCATGAAATTAAAAGATGCTTGCTTCTTAGACCGAGACAGCATATTAAAAAGCAGAGACATTACTTTGCTGACAAAGGTCCGTCTAGTCAAAACTATGGTTTTTCCAGTAGTTATATATGGATGTGAAAGCTGGACTATCAGGAAAGCTGAGCACCAAAGAATTGATGCTTTTGAACTGTGGTGTTGGATAAGACTCTTGAGCGTCCCTTGGACTGCAAGGAGGTCCAACCAGTCCATCCTAGAGGAAATCAGTCCTGAATATTCCTTGGAAGAACTGATAGTGAAGCTGAAGCTCCATACTTTGGCCACTTGATGTGAAGAACTGACTCACTGGAAAAGATCCTGATTCTGGGAAAGATTGAAGACGGGAGGAGAAGGGGACGACAGAGGATGAGATGGTTGGATAGCATCACCGACTCAGTGGATATGAGTTTGAGTAAACTCCGGGAGTTGGTGCTGGACAGAGAAGCCTGGCGTGCTGCAGTCCATGGGGTTGCAAAGAGTGGGACACAACTGAGCGACTGAACTGAACTGAAGAGTGTTAAGACCCTGATGATGCTCTCACCACTCCCTAATCTCAGTATTGTGCTCCTAATTCAAGTCTTTGGTCACATTATCCAGGCTTTTGTTCTCTATATTCCCAGTACTCATCCTTCCCCTTTGATGTCTGAGGGCTTTCAGGAAACTTTTTTTCATTGAACAACTGAGCAGGGGGAGATGTAGATATAGATACATTTACTTCAATCTGAAAGAAAACTCATTTCTGCTCCAACCCAAACATGTGATTACTGAAGTTGATTCCAGTCCTGGAGCACAATCATAAAGGACTGGGAAACCTCCTACAATCACAGCAGTTCTATCCTCCTCTGCAGTTTCCTGTACCCACACAAAGCCAACACTACCCGCTCTGTAAAGCATTTCATCCATCTCTCTGGCCACATCTTAGATGACGGAACGCTTCCACTGTGCTTTGGGAGCCTCAATTTCTTTCAGATCCTTCCCGGGTGTTTTCCCCAGGGTCGCAGGCATCCATCTCTTGTGACGCTACTCTGGCTTACAGTTCTCTTTCAACAGCCTTGAAGAAAGAACAGAAGTCGGAAACTGTAATATAAACAGGGTTGCTTCTTCTTAGACAAGCTGGCAGTGGGCTCCTCTAGTCACCCAGCATACCTCCAAAGAGTCAGAAGGTATCCTTAAGCAGAGTCCTCTTCAGCTCCGCCCGGAAACACCACAGTCCCTGGAGCGCAGGCGCCCCACGGCCCCGCCCCCCATTTCAAAGGCTCGGTCCCTATTGGCCCAGAGGCCGGGGATGGAGCGCCCTGGTCTCGGAACCAGGGAGATCATGTGATTCTCGGGGGCGGGGCTGCGCCGGCCGCTTCCCAGCCAGGCTGAAAGGGCTCGGGAAGCTAGCTGGCCTTGTTGGCCCTTTAATCGCACACTGGATGCCCTGGCCCCAGCTACCCTCGCCCAGCCGCGCAAAGAAGGATGCTCCTGGCTCTCGTCGGCCTCCCAGGTTTGCTTTCCTTCTTTTCCCGAAGGTGGGCCCTTAGGTTCACCGTCCGAAGCCTGCGGCCGCAGGGAAAGCCAAACCCCGAGTGTCCGGAGAGTAACCGGAAGTGCCCTCCCAGGCAGAGGGGCGGCGCCGGCTGCAGCCGGGGTAAGCGCGGGCCGCGGGGCTTGGGAGGGGCATGGCCTGCGAGGCCCAAGGATGTGTGGAGGGGTTCGGCGGGACTGGAGACCCTTCGGCCTCTGCCTGATAGGAGCGGCCTCTGTTCCTCGTGACGGTGCAGGGTCTGGAAACCCCCCTGAGGGCGGACTGAAAGGCAGTCAATGAAAAGTTGAAAGATGATAAGCATAGTACTATGGTTCCTGGAGATAATAATAGTAAACACTGCTGGGCACTTTTCTAAGCGATCTGTATCTTTCACTCTGGGGAAAAAAAACAAGGACGTTGAATGGAGTTTTCCACCCACCGCCCATCCCCATCTTTAAGGCAGAGATCGGTCATGTTTCATCCAGTCTGTATGCAGAGGAATCGGGTTTAATCATCCCATAATTATTATTGGAAACCGGCATTATATACAAGTTTGTCATTTGCACTTATCAACTGTATCTGGAGGTTTATAGTGGTAGAAGAATGGGTTATTGACCTCAGAATTTGAGATAATACACTTAGCAGAGGCGAAAAATTGAAACAAGTAGAACAGGATTCAGGGCTTTATTATGAAGTTAGTCATTACCCAGGACTCTCAATATTTTGTCTAGAGCTCTCTGGGAGAAAACAATGTGAGGAGAGGTGGGAAGAGGTAAGTTATGATTGAAAGATATTGACCAGACTGGGAAGTAAAGGGAACCAATTTTTAGATGTCCAGCGCCAGAAAAATTTTAAATTTCACAAAAATTTTAAATTTCTACATTTTTGACTTTTCCTCCAGGAGAGGGAAGAATTGAGTATCGTTAGTAACTATGGACTGGAGACCTTTTGGAGCCAAAAGGAAGACAGTCTTGAGTCTTTCTTGTTATGGTAAGTAGCATAGCAAACTGTGTTTCTATATACATGGTGGAGTTTTAGGGGACATGTGAGGGGAACTGGAGGAGAACAAGAAGGAATGGGAGAAGACACTTGGAAAGAAGATACATGACCCTTTCTTAACTCCTGAGGTAACCCTGCCTACCAATGTTAGTGTATTTTCTACTTCTTTCCAAGATGCTTATTCACCATAGGCTTTTAATTATTCTTTCATGATTGATTTGCAGCCCACAAAAGACAGTATACTCAATGCAAGCCCTGGAGTCAGAAGATGGATATTTACATCCTGGCTCTGCTATTTACTAGCTGTGAGTTTTCAGTTATTTAACTGCCCTGAGCATCATTTTTCTATCTGTAAGGTACAAACATCCTCATAATACCTATTTTACAATCTTGGAAAGATGAAATGAGATAATCCATGTAATCACTGAAAAATAAATGAGATAATCCCTAGCCTGGGACCTGATAGAGTAAGCATTAATAGATAGTGCTTTAGTTCAGTCGCTCAGTCATGTCCAACTCTTTGCGACCCCATGAATTGCAGCACGCCAGGCCTCCCTGTCCATCACCAACTCCTGGAGTTCACTCAGACTCACGTCCATCCAGTCAGTAATGCCATCCAGCCATCTCATCCTCTGTCGTCCCCTTCTCCTCCTGCCCCCAATCCCTCCCAGCATCAGTTTTTTCCAATGAGTCAACTCTTCGCATGAGGTGGCCAAAGTACTGGAGTTTCAGCTTTAGCATCATTCCTTCCAAAAAAATCCCAGGGCTAATCTCCTTGGATCTCTGCAGTCCAAGGGACTCTCAAGAGTCTTCTCCAATACCACAGTTCAAAAGCATCAGTTCTTTGGCGCTCAGCCTTCTTCATAGTTCAACTCTCACATCCATACATGACCACAGGAAAAACCATAGCTTTGACTAGATGGACCTTAGTCAGCAAAGTACTGTCTCTGCTTTTGAATATGCTGTCTAGGTTGGTCATAACTTTTCTTCCAAGGAGTAAGTGTCTTTTAATTTCATGGCTGCAGTCACCATCTGCAGTGATTTTGGAACCCCCAAAAATAAAGTCTGGCACGGTTTCCACTGTTTCCCCATCTATTGCCCATGAAGTGATGGGACCACATGCCATGATCTTCGTTTTCTGAATGTTGAGCTTTAAGCCAACTTTTTCACTCTCCTCTTTCACTTTCATCAAGAGGCTTTTTAGGTCCTCTTCACTTTCTGCCATAAGGGTGGTGTCATCTGCATATCTGAGGTGATTGATATTTCTCCCAGCAATCTTGATTCCAGCTTGAGTTTCTTCCAGTCCAGCGTTTCTCATGATGTACTCGGCATAGAAGTTAAAGAAGCAGGGTGACAATATACAGCCTTGACGTACTCCTTTTCCTATTTGGAACCAGGCTGTTGTTCCATGTCCAGTTCTAACTGTTGCTTCCTGACCTGCATACAGATTTCTCAAGAGGCAGGTCCGGTGATCTGGTCTTACCATCTCTTTCAGAATTTTCCACAGTTTATTGTGATCCACACAGTCAAAGGCTTTGGCATAGTCAATAAAGCAGAAATAGATGTTTTTCTGGAACTCTCTTGCTTTTTCCATGTGATGTTGGCAATTTGATCTCTGGTTCCTCTGCCTTTTCTAAAACCAGCTTGAACGTCAGGAAGTTCACAGTTCATGTATTGCTGAAGCCTGGCTTGGAGAATTTTGAGCATTACTTTACTAGCATGTGAGATGAGTGCAATTGTGCGGTAGTTTGAGCATTCTTTGGCATTGGCTTTCTTTGGGATTGGAATGAAAACTGACCTTTTCCAGTCCTGTGGCCACTGCTGAGTTTTCCAAATTTGCTGGCATATTGAGTGCAGCACTTTCACATCATCTTTCAGCATTTGAAATAGCTCAACTGGAATTCCATCACCTCTACTAGCTTTGTTCGTCATAATGCTTCCTAAGGCCCACTTGACTTCACATTCCAAGATGTCTGGCTCTAGATTAGTGATCACACCATCGTGATTATCGGTTGTGAAGGTCTTTTTTGTACAGTTCTTCTGTGCATTCTTGCCACCTCTTCTTAATATCTTCTACTTCTGTTAGGTCCATAGCATTTCTGTCCTTTATCGAGCCCATCTTTGCATGAAATGCTCCCTTGGTATCTCTAATTTTCTTGAAGAGATCTCTAGTCTTTCCCATTCTCTTGTTTTCCTCTATTTCTTTGCATTGATCGCTGAAGAAGGCTTTCTTATCTCTTCTTGCTGTTCTTTGGAACTCTGCATTCAGATGCTTATATCTTTCCTTTTCTCCTTTGCTTTTCGCTTCGCTTCTTTTCACAGCTATTTGTAAGGCCTCCCCAGACAGCCATTTTGCTTTTTTGCATTTTTTTTCCATGGGGGATGGTCTTGCTCCCTGTCTCCTGTACAATGTCACGAACCTCATTCCATAGTTCATCAGGCACTCTATCTATCAGATCTAGGCCCTTAAATCTATTTTCACTTCCACTGTATAATCATAAGGGATTTGATTTAGGTCATACCTGAATGGTCTAGCAGTTTTCCCTACTTTCTTCAATTTCAGTCTGAATTTGGTAATAAGCAGTTTATGATCTGAGCCGCAGTCATCTGATCTGTTGACTATATAGACCTCTCCATCTTTGGCTGCAAAGAATATAATCAATCTGATTTCGGTGTTAACCATCTGGTGATGTCCATGAGTAGAGTCTTCTCTTGTGTTGGAAAAGGGTGTTTGCTATGACCAGTGCATTTTCCTGGCAAAACTCTTAGTCTTTGCCCTGCTTCATTCCGCATTCCAAGGCCAATTTTGCCTGTTACTCCAGGTGTTTCTCGACTTCCTACTTTTGCATTCCAGTCCCCTCTAATGAAAAGGACATCTTTTTTGGGTGTTAGTTCTAAAAGGTCTTGTAGGTCTTCATAGAACTGTTCAACTTCAGCTTCTTCAGTGTTACTGGTTGGGGCATAGACTTGGATTACTGCGATATTGAATGGTTTGCCTTGGAAATGAACAGAGATCATTCTGTCGTTTTTGAGATTGCATCCAAGTGCTGCATTTCGGACTCTTTTGTTGACCATGATGGCTACTCCATTTCTTTGGAGGGATTCCTGCCCGCAGTAGTAGATATAATGGTCATCTGAGTTAAATTCACCCATTCCAGTCCATTTTAGTTCTCTGATTCCTAGAATGTCGACGTTCACTCTTGCCATCTCTTGTTTGACCACTTCCAATTTGCCTTGATTCATGGACCTGACATTCCAGGTTCCTATGCAAGATTGCTCTTTACAGCATCGGATATTGCTTCTATCACCAGTCACATCCACAGCTGGGTATTGTTTTTGCTTTGGCTCCATCCCTTCATTCTTTCTGGAGTTATTTCTCCACTGATCTCCAGTAGCATATTGGGCACCTACTGACCTGGGGAGTTACTCTTATCATTTTGCCTTTTCATACTGTTCATGGGGTTCTCAAGGCAAGAATACTGAAGTGGTTTGCCATTTCCTTCTCCAGTGGACCACATTCTATCAGACCTCTCCACCATGACCCGCCCATCTTGGGTAACCCCACGGGCATGGCTTAGTTTCATTGAGTTAGACAAGGCTGTGGTCCTAGTGTGATTAGATTGACTAGTTTTCTGTGAGTATGGTTTCAGTGTGTCTGCCCTCTGATGCCCTCTTGCAACACCTACCATCTTATTTGGGTTTCTCTTACCTTGGGCATGGGGTATCTCTTTACAGCTGCTCCAGCAAAGCGCAGCCGCTGCTCCTTACCTTGGATGAGGGGTATCTCCTCACTGCCGCCCTTCCTGACCTTCAACGTGGGATAGCTCCGCTCCTTGGACGTGGGGTTGCTCCTCCCGGCCACTACCCCTGGCCTCGGGCGTGGGGTGGCTCCTCCTGGCCACCTCTATCCTGGGACGCAGGGTAGCTCCTCTTGGCCGCCACCCCTGGCCTCGGACAGTTAGTGCTTTATTGACTTTAATCTGCTTGTTGCATACATCCTTTAACTGTAAGGATGGCCTTGGTCTTCTACACTCAGCCTTTCTGCTTGGACTTTTATTGCCAGCCTGGCTGTTCTGTGTACTCCAATCCTAGCCATAGCCATGAAGTGAGAACCAGTCTTTTCCTAGAATGAGATAAGAGAAACCTCTTAGCATAAGGTACTCTGAAGCTAAGACTTGAAGGATATATTCTGGTTTGCCATTTGAAATGGGTAGGGCTGTTAGCCTAGCCTAGATTGCTGCTGAGGCTTAGAGGAGGATGGATGACTCTTTTGGTTCTGATATTCATTCATATTTTTCATTCATTCAACAGACATATTCTACACACTAGGAATATTGCAGTAAACAAAAGACTTAAGTCCTAACCATAATGAAAGTTATATTCTAACAGAGAGAAATAAATGAACAGATATAAAATACCACAAAGTTGGATGATAAGTGCTATGGAGAGAAATAATACATGCTAAGGGGACATAGCTGTTTTAGTTAAAGTTGCCAAGATGTGCCTCTTTTTGAGGAAATGATTTTCAGTCAGAGACTTGAGTCAACTAAAGGAGCTTTTCCTTGGGTGAAAAGCATTCTAGGTAGATGGAGCAAGTGTAAAGATGCTAAGGTGTTATGGGAGGCAGAAAAACTACATTAGGTGGTGCGGTGAGAACCTTAGGTTTTATTGTTAGTGTGGTAGAAACAGTTACATATTTTTCACTAGGGAAGTATCATGATTTACTTTAAATTTTGACAGCCAGACTGTATATTATTTTCTAGATGCTGACATCCATCTGAAAGACTCAAATATGAATAAGAAAATGGTTTCCTTATTTTTAATTTTTTTCCTTAGTGCCCCACAAATTATTGGCTATTTAGGGCAAATATGACACCCTGAACTAATAAAATTAGGGAATATTATAATTCATTTACCAGGCTGTGACCATGCTCAGAATTGTATGTTTATGCTTTTTAACTCTCCTATTGACCTTAACAGTAGTACACATTTTGGAAAACTCCTGGAAAACCAGTGTCTTATAGTAGCTGTTTGTATGACTCCAGAGTTTTACTTAGCTGTGATTCTGAAGTCTTCCTTTTCCTTCTAACATTTCTCCGTAAACGTTTTTTTTCTAGTTTTTGCATAATCCTCATATTAATCATTAACTGGTTGAGTTATAGGAGAAGGCAATGGCACCCCACTCCAGTACTCTTGCCTGGAAAACCCCATGGACAGAGGAGCCTGGTGTGCTGTAGTCCATGGGGTCGCTGAGTTGGACACGACTCAGTGACTTCACTTTCACTTTTCACTTTCATGCGTGGAGAAGGAAATGGCAACCCACTCCAGTGTTCCTGCCTGGAGAATCCCAGGGATGGCGGAGCCTGGTGGGCTGCTGTCTGTGGGGTCGCACAGTCAGACACAACTGAAGCGACTTAGCAGCAGCAGCAGATTATTTCATTTTTTATTATTTAGTTAATTATCTTAATGCATTTTGAACAAGACTGTGCATAAGAGACAGGCACAGGGGATGACCTCAAGAAATGTTAGGGTTTTTGTGACCCTGAAGATGGAATTAAGAAAATAATAGAACCTGCCATTTACTGAGCATCTGTTAATTGAGTACCCAGATCCTGAGCCAGGTCCTTTATTGACAGTATCCTAGTTCTCATGGCAACTCCTTAAGACATGTAATAGTATCCTCCTCATTTTATCAAAAGGGAAATAAAAGGTAAAGGAAGTAACTTACCCAAGTTCTCATAGCTACAAAAGAACATAGTGGGAATTCGAAGCAAAATCTGATTCCAGGGTTTGAACATTCAAATTCAGCTGGCGTAGTATACCAACTCTCAGCTCCCATGTTTTTAAAACACAAGATAAGATACATTTAAATTTTGAAATAATTTCATATTTACAAAAAGTTGTAAAATAATATAAGAATGCTCATACACCCTTCACCCACAGTCCCTAAATGTTAACATTTACTGTATTTGTTTTATGAGTCTGTCTACTTACTTCTCTGTACATACATGTACCTTTGTGTACCTTTTTTTTCCTGAACATTTTGAGAGTAAGTTACAGACATAATGCCTCATCTCAAATGATGAGAGAATTAAGTCCTAAAGTCATAGGTATTTAATGAATTAACTTCTCTCCCATGTAGTGCTACTAGCTATATGCATCTTTGGGAGAATTTAAAAAAATAGTTACTCAAATCATTTTCCATAGATCTTCATTCTTTCCCAGAATGCTAGTTGAAAAAGCCTGTCCTAAATACTTAATTTTTTATTTCCTTAAAACAAGTCTATTCTCTTTTATTATCATGACAGTTATCAAAGTAAGGAAATTAACTTTCATATAATACTATTATCTGATCTTGAGACCTTATTAGAGTTTAGCCAGTTGTTCCACTAATGTCATTTTAGGAAAAGAAAAACAAGTTATTTTTGTTGTCCAAGATCCAATCCACCATCACCCATTTCATTTGTCATGTCTTTATTGTGGAACATATCCTCAGATTTTGCCTTCCATAACTTTGACTTTTTTTTTTTTTTAAAGTTTAAGCCATTTCTTTGGCAGAATTTCCTTCAATTTGGCTTTGTCTAGAGTTTCCTCCTGATGAGATTCAGGTTACAATGTTTAATGTTCTGTTCCTCTCTTTGTGTCATATTAGGAGACAATTTTATATCTTGTTATTGCTGATGTTAACTGATCATTAGTTAAGACAGCATCTTCCAGGTTTCTGTGAAATTACATTTTTTTGTCTTTGTAATTATTAAATGTCTAGTCGGACACGACTGAGCGACTTCTCTTTCACTTTTCACTTTCATGCATTGGAGAAGGAAATGGCAACCCACTCCAGTATTCTTGCCTGGAGAATCCCAGGGACAGCAGAGCCTGGTGGTCTGCCGTCTATGGGGTCGCACAGAGTCGGACATGACTAAAGCAACTTCGCAGCAGCAGCAGTGGGGAGATATATTCTGATTGTGTAAATATCCTGATTCTCATAAAACTTTTCATCCACTGTATTTTTGCCTGAAACAATTATTGCTCTTCTTTTGATGAGACGTGATGTTTTTAATTCCATCATTTCATCTACATTTAATTGTTGGCTTCTTTTTTAATAAAGGAGAAAACTTTCTTTTCTCCTTTACTATTTATTCACTTTTTAAATGAATATGGATTCATCGATTCTTACTGTATTACTAATTTATTACTGTCTGTATTTATTTTGATGTTGTTTGTTCCAGATTTGTGTAGTGGCCGCCCCTTCAGTGAGGCTTCTGGTCCTCTTAGCATATTATCACCACTTTTTGAGCACTTCCTTGTTTTCTGGAACAACAAGATGTTCCGGGTTGATTGTGTACTTTCTAAACCCTGAAATTAGCCATTTCTCCAGTGAGCCCTGGTTCCTTTCCGTGGGAAATGGTGTTTAGAAACCAAAATCTGAGTGCTTGGTATGCTCGTTTACTACTGGGATTTCATTGTTTCTGTGATCTCTCAGCAGACATTAGGAGTCTTAAAAAAAATAATAACATTTCTATTTTTTCTGTGTATACTTCAAACCTTGACTTCCTACTGATACTTCTAATTCCAGTTAAACACTGTAGATACAGAGTTCATTCTAGCCTTTCTCTTTTCTATGTTTCTGACTCCCTTATCTGACAGTGAGACATCTGGTTGCCTTTATATTTACTTATTTTGTCATTCCTAGTCTGTGCATTAAGTAGTGAACCTTTACCAACATGGGGGAAAACTCCTGCTAATTACAGTTCCGTAATTGTTTATAGTTCTTTTTATCTTTAGTTTGAGTTTATATAATTCTAATACTGTATTACAGAATTTTTTGAGTTATTTTCCTCCTGGGTGATTTTACTATTAATTTGAAATACAGACTTCGTTTTTATTTGAATTCTATTTTAATTATTTTCTCCCCTAGCTTTTCTGTTTATTTATTGAATATGTGAAATATAACAGTTTAAAAAGTTAAAATGTGTGTTTTTACAAAAATATATACTAAAGAAGAGTATGACTCTCTTTCCTTCACCGTTTGGTACCAGTTTCACTTTCCTGTCCTTTTGACCCCTTTTCTTCTGCCTTGTAATAACCAAACTTATTAGTTCTGTCTTTTCTAAATTTCTTTTTGACCAAATGAATAGATCCATGTGTAGTTTTTTTAAGTTCTACTTCATTCTTACAGAAAATATAGCATACTTTTTTACACCAGGGCTTTCTAAAATTTACAATTTATCCTGAAAACTGCTCCACATCAGTTCAGAAAAGTTACCTTCATCCTGTTTCACAGCTACAGAGTACCTCATTATATGTGAACATACTTGCTCTGTGCCAGACAATGTCACAGGTGCTAGAGAAACAGCAACAAATGAAATGAACTAAAATCCTTGTCTTTTAAGGGGCTTATGTTCTATGGAGAAAAATAAGACATGAAACGAGAGGAAGGGTGTTGCATGTGTGGGTCATCTGGGATGGAGATGTGTGATAATTTAAAATAGGATGGTCAGTTATGGCCTTATTGAGAATATGACAATTTATCAAAGATTAGAGTGAGATGAGAAAGGAAGCCTTGAAGATCTTGAGGATGAGCACTTTAGCAGGGAGAGACTTATAAGCATAAAGACCTTGAAATGGAAGTGAACTTGGATTGTTTGAACAAAAGCAAGGAGAGCAGGATGACTGGCATGCAATACAAATGAGAAGTGCAGGGAAGTGTGTCAGGGGTAGCTGGGAGTCAGATTTCTTAAGAGCTTGTAGGTTCTAATAGGAGCAGTTTTGTTGGAGCAGTGAAAGCGAGTATTTGCAGTATGTTCCAGAAACCTTGATAAGATTTAAGATAAGAATTAAAGACAATGAACAGATTGATTTCTTTTGAGGAGTTGTGCTGTAAAGAGAAACAAAGAAGTGAAAGTAGCTCGAGGATGAAGTGGTTGAGAGAAGTTTCCTGTTGGTGCTTTTGTTTTAGGAGAGGTAACAGCTAGTTTGCTGATTAGTATGATTTAATAGAAAAGAACAAATTGGTATTGCAGAAGAGAGAGGATAGAATTGCAGGAGTGATGTCCTTGTGGTGAAAAGGGGGTGGAATCCAGTACCCCGACCGACAGATTGTCCTTAGGTTGAGCAAGGGCAGTTTGTCATCCATGGTAACAGAAGGAAAGATGGAGTGCATGACCACACTTGCAAGAGGTTGGTTGTTGTGGTGGGAGCATGTGCAAGTATTTTTTATGTTTTTGTTTTTTTCCATCCTTAGATATTCTCAGTAAAATAGAAAGCACACTCATCAGTTTTTATTCCTTAGGTGACAGAGGAGGGGGTTTGAATATATGAGGTCAAACATGAAATGATCATTGAAAAGAGTTAAGTGTGAAGGATATGGAAAATCCTGTTTCTTCCCCCTCTGTTTCTCTTGTTTCTTCTTTAGTATATCATTGGTAGTTGATAAATACAATAGCTTATTACATTTATCTTTTTCTCCCTTGAATCAGCCCGTTGTTTTCCTTATTGTTAGTCTATATTCCTGTATTTCCTATTGGGCTTGAATCTTTAGCTTATCTATTGGTGTAGCGCTACAGAAGATAGGGCCTGAGTAGAAAGACCTCAGGCAGCTCAGTGATAAAGAATCCGCCTGCCAATGCAGGAAACAAGGGTTCAATCCCTGGGTCAGGAAGATTCCCCTGGAGAAGTAAATAGCAACCCACTCCAGTATTCTTGCCTGAGCAATTGCATGGACAGAGGAGCCTGGTAGGCTGCAGTCCATGGGGTTGCAAAAGAGTTGGACACAACTTAGTGACTAAATGACAACAACAGAAAGACCTCAATGTCTCTCTTGTGTCTGTCTCTCCTTTTTAATCTCCCAGTCATTTGAAGATGTGATTGTCTGTCTTACTGGGGAGGAAGAGCAGAGTGGTTAGACTCTGAGCACAGGGCCCTTTTCAATAATGTTATAAAGGAGAATTATATAATTGTGATCTTTCTGTGTATAAGGACTTCTTTAAGATGCTCAATCTTTGGGTATTTCAATACATGTGCATCCCTCTAAAAACAAGAAAACCTGTTCCATATCCCTTCACTGTACAAAGAAAAGCCTGGCATTAAAGACAGGTTTGAAGCCCAGGCCTTTAGCTACAGTCATTTTTATTTTTGAGCAAGGTTTGTGCTCTTATGATCATATCAAAGCAGAATCTTAGATCTCTTTATCATAATAGTTATTATAAGAGCTAACACAGAATGCTTGCCATGAAATACTGATTAACTTATTATTCAACTCAATGATGTGAGGTAACTCCCATCATTCATCCATTTTATAAATGAAAAAACTAGCTACAGAGTGATTAAGAAACTTGCCAAACATCACATAGCTAGGATGATAGTAAGAAAAACTTTTCTCTCTCTTTACACTGAGAATTCTAATAATCATTAATCATTTTCTTCCAAACGTTCTACAGAAAGGACTGCATAGGTAGTCATAGTCCCTTTTGGGTTGTTTTCCTCAAGAGCAGGCATATTAATTATTAGGTGTCTTGATTACTTAGATGAACCAAGGGGAGAGGAGGAATCCTGGTTTTGAGATCACTTGAGTTGATTAAAGAAACAGTTCCACCTGGTACTTTCCATATATGTGTTGCTGATTTGTTTTAGTTAAGAGAAAACCTTACTGCTGTCAACCCCTGTAAAATGTAGCGCACTTGTGGAATTTGATGCAGAAATTCTGTCTTTTCTACAGCAATTTTAATTTTGAACATTTTAGTTATGGAAATATAAATAATATTTCTTCTTTGTCTCACAGGGTTGTAAATACCACATAAAGAACGAGTGCATGTGATGCTGGAAACTTGTAAAGAGAAACTGCTCATGACTGAAAGGCCTAAGACAGATGTATCTTTCAAGTTCTTATCGAGAAAATGACTATGAAGAAAATGATGGGTCAAGAAGACCAGTGGAAAACTCCCTAGGAGAGAGCCATAGAAAATGTACACTTCAGAAGAGAGATATAATCAGAGAACTCAAAAAAGGAAAATATATCATGTATGCCCTCAGAAGGGTAAAAAGATTTTTATTCATGTGCATGAGATTACTCAAATAGATGATCAGATATACCAGTGCCTTGAATGTGAACAAACCTTTTGTGAAAACTTAGCTCTTATTATGTGTGAGAGAACCCATACTGGGGAGAAACCTTATAGATGTGATATGTGTGAGAAAACCTTCATCCAAAGCTCAGATCTTATTTCACATCAGAGGATCCACAGTTACGAGAAACCTTATAAATGTAGCAAATGTGAGAAGAGCTTTTGGCACCACTTAGCCCTTTCAGGACACCAGAGAACGCATGCAGGTAAAAAATTCTATACATGTGATATCTGTGGCAAGAATTTTGGTCAGAGCTCTGATCTGCTTGTCCACCAGCGAAGCCATACAGGCGAGAAACCGTATCTGTGTAGTGAGTGTGATAAATGCTTCAGCCGAAGTACAAACCTCATAAGGCACAGAAGAACTCACACAGGTGAGAAACCGTTTAAGTGTCTGGAGTGTGAAAAAGCTTTTAGTGGGAAATCCGATCTTATTAGCCACCAGAGAACTCACACTGGTGAAAGACCCTACAAATGTAATAAGTGTGAGAAAAGTTACCGACACCGGTCAGCCTTCATTGTTCATAAAAGAGTACATACTGGGGAGAAGCCCTATAAGTGTGGTGCCTGTGAGAAATGCTTTGGCCAGAAATCCGACCTTATTGTACACCAGAGAGTCCACACAGGTGAGAAGCCGTATAAATGCTTGGAATGTATGAGAAGTTTTACCCGGAGTGCCAACCTCATCAGGCACCAGGCAACTCACACTCACACTTTTAAATGCCTTGAATATGAGAAGAGCTTCAGCTGTAGCTCAGACCTTATTGTGCATCAAAGAATTCACATGGAAGAGAAACCACATCAGTGGTCTGGGTGTGAGAGTGGCTTCCTCTTAGGCATGGACTTCGTTGCCCAACAGAAAATGAGAACTCAGACAGAGGAGCTGCATTATAAATACAGTGTCTGTGATAAAAGCTTTCATCAGAGCTCAGCCCTTCTTCAACATCAGACAATCCACATCGGTGAAAAACCATATATCTGTAATGTGGCTGAGAAAGGTCTTGAGCTCAGCCCTCCCCATGTATCAGAAGCCTCACAGATGTCTTGACCAGACAAGAAGTTGTTATACCATAAAAAAAAAAGGATATATTTACAATGTAAGAGAACTCACTTAAGATGGAGAACTCAAAGCAAATCTCAGACTTTCCTCAGAGCTCAGACTTTATTGGGGACCAGAAAATCTGTAGTTGTAGGAACTTGAGAATTGGTTTGACCAGAGAGCTGTCTTTACAGAACCGTATCAATCACTCCAGTGAGAAAACTTACAGATGCCCTGAGTTTTTGGAAAACCTCAGTCCAAGCTCATGTCTGATCATCCACAAGAGGATTTATATAGGTGGGAAACTTATAAGTTCGGTGAATGTGAGAAAGCTCTCTAGCAGTGCTCACCTCTCCTCATTCCAAGATAATTCAGATCAGAGGATGATATTTTTTTAATGCCCTGTGAAACAGTGCTTCAGACAGTATGCACGCCTCATTGGATGTCAGAAAGCCCCACTGGAAAGAAACCCCAACAGTAGTGAAAAAAGCCTCTTAACGTAACTGTGACTATTACCTATCATAAGAGAAGCCATACAGGTGAAAATTTGTGTATTTGCCTTGAATGTGGCAAAAGCATTAAGTGGAGAGCCTTCTTGGGTTTGCAAACCCCTCCCCCCAAAAAAAATCTGATGAAGGACCTTATGAATTCTCTGAATGAGAAAAACTTCTGTCAATGATCAGTTCTTGTACACCAGGGAACTTGTATAAGTGAAAGACCCTATAAATAACCCTAAGTCTGGGGGAAAAAAATCCTTGCAGGAAATCTCTACCTTATTGGGCCCCAAAGAAACTACTCTGGAGAGCATTTTGTAGACCTCTATAGAGGTCTCACTGTGGACTGTGTACATTTAATAGGTATGAGAACTGTTCTCATAGTTAGTTGACCCCTGTAGTAGAGGTGAATTTTAATGGAGTCGACATGCAAACCATTTTGTTTAGATACCCAGAAACTTGTTCTGGGATGAGCTAGGGCAGGTCAGAGTAGGCCTGATGGGTAACTCAGGTAAAGATGCTTTTCTTTTATCTGAACCACTGAATGATTGCTTTACTTTCAGTTTTTAAAATTTGGAACTTTAATAAAAGAAAGAACTGTAATTGAGATAGAAAATGTGGCATGTGTTACTGTTGGGGAAAGAAGTACATTGACTTTGCCTCTGTTGATTTTCTAATTCTCGGGTAGAATGGGGACTAGTGTGTTGATAACCAGCATGGGAACCTTCTGCTGGTTGTGAAAAGAATTAAACAACTAGGGAATAGTTATCCTAGATCAAAACACTCCCCAGAATTTCCCCTTTGGAGGACCAACCTCCTAAGAAGGCAGAATGCTCAGCATTTTACTTGATGTGAATTGCGGCATACCTTCAGTCCTCGCCCTAAAATGTCTTTTGGATTATTACTGGTATTCCCAATTTCAGCTTTAGAGATTTGTTTGTTATCAACCCAGAAGTGCAAATTCCAGGATGATCATTATGATTTTGCTAGTTGCCATATTTTTGTAACTTCATTTATCATGTTTCTTTCAATGGTAAGATATACTCAGTCAACTCCCTGCAAAGTGTTTAAGGGAAGGCTGACATAAAGACTCAAGTCAGAGTCAGCACAGAGTAAAACGCATACTGATGCGTTATTAATGGAGAAATGACTGATTTTTAAGAATCCTGACTGAAAAGCTGGTAGTGTTTTTTTTCCCCCACTCCATCATCCTGTTTATAGCAAATCCAAGCCTCATGATGATATACCTTTCATTTATTTTGATCTGCCAAGGAAAGAGAATACTCTTTCTGGGGAAAAGTCACCACAATATAAGGTGTACATTTGGCTTGTAAAGTAGGATTCTAAATGCTAGAAGGGAAAAGAAGTTGGCATTCATCAGAGGTTTCAGGATAAGCACTTATCTCCAATTTAGTAAAATTATGATTACCTTTAACATTCTCCAGAAACACTAATTAATCCAGGGATCTATAAATGCATGCTTGTGAGGTTTTTTCCCCCTTCCCTCAGATTAAAAGACCTTTAATAGAAATACTTAAGAGTCCTACAGTATTTGGGACTGTAGACTGGTGAATAAATATTTGCAGTCCTCTGATTTATCTTAGCAGATCCTGAACTCTAGGCAGCATTGGTGTTTGGACTCATGGGGGTGGCCAGCTGCTACACTGCCACCTTGTGTATGGCTCCAAGCTTTGATCCTAATGACAGGTTGGTGACCTTGATAATCTTAGGGTCAGAGGATATAACTCATAGTGATAAGGAATTGGATTCTAGGCTGTTTTTTCTTTCTTTGAGAAAACATCCTGGAAGTTTATTTGATCTGATGTGTTTTAGTAATTTTCATTAGCTCTTACACCATGAAGACTTGCTCAGTGTGATAAAACACACAAGATGTATTTGTTTCTTTTTGGTGAAAATCATGCCTGTCACTAGTACATGTTTGACAGTTGTAATTCTTAAAATAGTATTGGATGTATGGCTTGGTGGTGATGAAAATTAGTCCTTATGGCTACTTGTTGGTCACTAGAACTTGGAGAAAGACACCGTTGTAACTTTGGTGGGGCACTGACCTGCCCCTTTCAACTAATCTTACTGGTAATTGTCTCTAGTCTTTAAGTAAATTAAGGATGGACCATCCCTCAACCAAAACTTTGAGGGTATGAAATAGGTCTGAGGGTTTTTAACCATGGGGGAAAAAGGGTGTTGGTATTACTCATATAGAATAACCTGAGGTTGGAGAGGACCACTTGGGAGCCTGTAACCAAAACTAGAAGGTAACTTCTGGAATGGAGGGAGGTTCTCTTGAGAGAGTGCCAACCTAAATCTACCTCAGGTAAGTAGTTAGAGGAACTTTATCAAGATTTCAGACCAAACAAGACACTTGTATTCAGTCAGTGTATTCCTATGCTTTAATGTTTTTGTTTTCCCTTAATTCTTAAATAAAAACATTGTTCTGAAAACTCCATCTTTGCCTCCATTGTACTAAGAAAAAGCATTTCCCTTACATTTGTGTTACAATAAGGCAGATGTTCAGGAGTCCTTACAGTGTGTACATATATTAAGCCATCATTATGTATACTTTAAATACCTTACATTTTATTTGTCAGTTACACCTCAGTAAAGCTAGGGGAAAAGAATAAAGTAGATATTCATGTGACCCTTAGGCCTGCTGCTAACACTAGCCATTGGACCATCGCTCGAATTCCAGGAATTTTTAAAAAATAGGATCCTGGGAATTTTTGATGTTAAAGAGGGTGAATGGAAACCTGGAAGGGATTACTGTCTTTGCTGTAGACTGGATCCTATTG
This sequence comes from Capricornis sumatraensis, assembly GCF_032405125.1. Lineage (NCBI taxonomy): Eukaryota > Metazoa > Chordata > Mammalia > Artiodactyla > Bovidae > Capricornis > Capricornis sumatraensis. The sequence goes on from NC_091090.1 coordinate 34,920,481, forward strand.
GAGCCTCCCCACTGCATTACATACCAAGTGTGGGGAGGAGTAATAGCTTAAACTAACCATATGTGGGGCTAAAACTCAGAAGACAGCAAAAACTGAGTAAGCTACACCCTCAAAGGACAATTTTTGAACTTTCAATTCCCAGTAAGAAGAATCCACATAGGACTCCAGTTCTACCTTTCTCTCACCTTGTCTTACCATTCGTTGGAGATGGTAAAAATGATGGCATTGGTGTACCTCCCATTATAAAGTTTGCTCCAGTTTACATCTATTTGCTCTGTCACAGAATAGGTCCCAGCGTTTTAAGGGGCTCCCACTGTGGGAAAAGAATAAGAGTTAAGACAGTTTGTGTTGTCTGAAATTTGGATTGGTGAAAAGGGGAAGGGGCAATGGTACAATTTCAAGGCCTGTGGCTTTCATGCTTATCTGCCGCCCCCCGCCCAGCCCCCCTTAAAGTGATGCTGGGCTGTGGTGAAAAATATTTCTGGAAAAAACTCACCCTCACAAGTAAGTAGAGGAGGGATGGTGCCCACTGTTTCCAGGGTAGAAGAAGGGAAAGGTGCTTCCCAGGACACACACATGCCACCGGAGTTGAAATAGTTCACATTGCTTCTGGGATGACGGGCGTGGGGCGGATTTGTAATGTAACTGAAGCTTTCTTGTTTCACGCCCCAAACGTTAGCTTGTGTCATTACTCTACCCAAGTGGAGACTTAAACTTGAAAGTGAGCAAACCTGAAGGCTGTTAACACTTGCAGAAAGAATCCCTTTTTCCACCCGGCAGAGGACACTTTAAAAATAGAGATACAGGGATCCTACTATCAGTAGTGACTGATAACATCAAATAACTGGTAATTAGTGAAGAAAAGTCAGCAATGGCACCCCACTCCAGTACTCTTGGCTGGAAAATCCCATGGGCGGAGGAGCCTGGTAGGCTGCAGTCCATGGGGTCACCAACAGTCGGACACGACTGAGCGACTTCACTTTCACTTTTCACTTTCATGCATTGGAGAAGGAAATGGCAACCTACTCCAGTGTTCTTGCCTGGAGAATCCCAGGGATGGGGGAGCCTGGTGGGCTGCCGTCTATGGGGTCGCACAGAGTGGGACACGACTGAAGCGACTTAGCAGCAGCAGCAGTGAAGAAAAGAGAAGACTCGTGGAGTAGCTCCTGGTGTTTATCTTTTATACTCACTTTCAAACTCTCTGCAACACTCTTGTACCCAGGAATCTTGGTCTTAATTTCCTGGCTCAAAAAGTTGCATTAATACATCTGAGAAAGAGAAGTCTTTTATACAGAATTCCAAGTGGATCTCCTCACTATCGATTCCCACACCTCTTCTAAATAAGGAGTCTGTCTCCCAGGTGGAGAAGTTGGTGCTGCTTTGGAACACTTGAGGACAGTTTGTTTGGGGCAGTAGGGCCATATCGTGGTTTGCCAACAGGCTGTTTAAACCAGATCAGTTGTTGACTGGGCAGGGGACTGATAAGGGAGTTGTATGGAACTGTCACTGCTGCTGTGACCTGGCTCCTCTGTCAATGTCATAAGCCCACGCTCTCAGGCCTCATTCTCCATCCCTATTCAGCCACCACCATCATCCACATAAGATCATCAACTACACTGAGAAAAACCTCCAGTTGTCAGAGCCCTCCTGACCACTTCAAATCTCTCTATCCTGCCTTTCTTCTCCTGAAGCAATAAATATCCTGGCTCATTTAACATCAAGCTCATTCCAACAACCTCTGGAACCTTTCTTGTTTATCTCTCTATGGATTTTTCACTTATTTCTTTCAGTAAGATTTTTCCCCTCACATCTTTGAAAAACTATAGATGTCCTTTCATTCCCTGTCTTTTATTTAAGTTTAGGTTGCTAGTTTTTCTCTTCTTTTTTCCCCATTCCAGAATTCACCAGCTTAAAATCTATACTGCCTCTGTTTCTAAGTATTCATTTGCTATCACTAGCCTCCCTAGTATCTATTCTCTGATGATCAGAAGTGACTGAACAATATCCATGGATGAAGCACTCTACTGGGCAGGCACAATTTTATGGAATGTGGGCCAAATAATAACCAATATTTAAAGGGAAGTGCGGTTTTCAAATGGCCATTCTTTGTGTTCCATTGTGCAGCATTAAGTTTTTATACAGACCAGTTAAGAGTGAGGAGGTTTTTCTCAATATTCTTTCCCTGAGAATCGATAGAGTCTCAATAGAGCATCTTTATCTGAACATGGATACTTTATGTGCCATTGAATCTGGTATCACAAAGCCCAGTTTCAGAGCAACTTGCTCAATAATCTAAATCAGCTACAAAGTAACTTCATGGACTTAGATGAAATGAAGTAGGTAGAATCTTAGTAAGCCTCCATGTATCCCTCATTCGTCACTGGCAGGGAAGAGATCTTCAACTATTCTTACACATTGTGTTTCTGGGGTTCTGAGTGCTTACTGAGGTCCTGGGGTCCTTCTCAGGGAAATGATATGACTCCATGTTTCCTGGTGATCAGAGGAACTAACACATCTCCCCAAACTGCACAATTGAGGATGAATATTAGGCATTTGAATCAGAACTTTTAAAGATTTCTATTAGGGTCAGATAGGAAATTTTAGGGGGAGACATACAAAGAAAGAACTAAGAATGTAATGACTGTTGAGTGAGGGCCTAATATCTGAATCACTGCTATTAAGGGAAAAGAGACAAACAGTGATTGATGATGTCTATTTTAAGACAGTGTGTGGCCTTCTTGAACATTCAAAATATTCCCCAAGAAATAATAATTTAAAAAGAGGTACAAAAAGGAAAATCCCTCATCATCTCAGCAATCATTTCAAGCTCTATGCTGATGAGTTAGCAAATAATTCTGCTCTTTTTCTTAGCCATAGTAAAGTAAATTATCTCTGGCAGCAAGCCTATGCATTATATGAAAGCTGTTTAATGAAAAACGAGCATGTTTGGGAGTTTTTAGTAGCTTAATCTAGAAGTTTCAACTGACAAAGGAAATATGATACTTGAAAAAAGCTTATTAAACAGGTTTTGTTGTGGAATAGAGAACAACAGAATCCGAAGACCAAGATGGCATTATTAAATGGGAAGAATGGAGCATTCACAGTAGAATCAACAGGGAAGATTCTGTAAATAACAAGGCCTGACTTCTTCCAAAGATATGCTTATTCAATGAATCCAGAAGGGTCTGATCCTAGAAAACATTTTTTTGAATCTCCTCAAAAGATTGTAATAAGTATCTAAGGTTGAGAACCACTGACATACAGGCATGAGAAATTGTTAAGATTTTTAAAGTCAGACATTAGGTGAATATTTCAAACAGTTTATATTGTTACTGATGCAAGAAAGAGATCATTCTCCACTACCTGGTGTAAAAAACAATGCTTATGCTGGAAACAGGAATAATTACCTTGATGACCTTGGAAAAAAATGTAGATAACTTCATCAATGTAATTAAAGGCAAGGGACAAAATCCCCGTGGACTAAGAAATTTAACTGGGGGGGGGGGGGCGGGGGGGAAGGAGTTTAAGCTTTTTTATTTATTCAGTCAAAGCTATTCTATCTTTTTGGGGATCACCAGAAGGTAAGATTGGAAAAAGTTTAGATTACAAAATGGATTGAAACCTATACTATGTTAGATGCTTTCAAATCAATAGACATATTTTCTTCTTAACTTGGCCTACCTTAATTCATCCCACATTTAAGTTTTAAATAATATTAATCTTGGCTAGGTCTTGGGTTCTTTTTAAAGGATAGATGTATATAGGCATTCTTGTTATTTGCTATCGAATGAGCACTATTTTAAAATATTCAGAGAATCTCTTCATGGAACTATTTAATTAATTCAAGACATTTTCCCCTAGGAAAGGACATATTAAACCCTGTGTAAAGCACAGTTCTGTTTGATTAAAATATTATTTTAAAATAATTTTAAAATAGTATTTTAAAAACTTAAGACATTTTGGTGGCCTATAACTAGTTTAGAAAATGTCATTATACAAAATAATAGGATAAAAATAAAGATGGAAATTCATATATTTTAATTTCATTATGATTAACACAAATTAATTTGTGTTAACATCAAATAATTAACACAATGATTGAATTGTGTTCCTCAAAATTTATATATTGAAGTCCCAGTCCCTCAGAATGTGACCTTATTTGGAAATATGGTCCTAACAAAGGTAATGTAGTTAATTAAAATAAGTTCACTAGAATGAGTGTTAATGGAAATGACTAGGATCCTTATAAAAAGAGGAAATCAGGAAAAAGACACAAACACAGTGAGACTGCCATGTGAAGATGAAGGAATACATCAGGGTTATTTGCTACAAGCCAGGGAAGAGCAGAGATTGTCAGCAACCACCAGGAGCAAGGTGAATGCCATGAAACTGACTCTTGCAGCCTTCAGAAAAATCAGTTTCGCTGACATCTGGATCTGACATTTCTAGCCTTCAGAGCTGTGAGACAGTAAGTTTTGATTGTTTAATCCTCCTGGTTTTTGGTACTTTGTTATGGATGTGTAGCAAGCAAATACAATATGATTAAATAGCATAAGTGTAATAATGGTAATGATTCAGATGGTCGAATCTTGTATTTTCTGAGTTCATATATTTTAGATTAAGCTTTATGTTGAGTTATAATCTTTTATTGTTTTTGCAACCATCCTGAGAGATGATATTAGTCTCACGATAGAATTGTTTTTAGAGACGATTCCTGATAACGGTGCTGTCGGCAGTAGAGCAGTGATTCAACCACAGGTCTGTCGAATCTTAAAGTCCCAGTTCAGCACTCTGCTCTAAGAGCAGTTGAAGAGACCATATGACTGAGTTTAGTGAGTGGGGAGCATATTGTCTATTAATGAAATAGATTTCATGAGGATGATGTAGTTGTTTTAGAGTCTGGAATGAAGGAATGAACTGAAAACTTAGGGGCAACTTGGAGAACAAAGCTTATTCTTCATGAGCATAGTAACCTGAGCCCAAATCTCACATTGGAAATATTTGGGGATGAAAGAGTAGAATTCTCAGGGATTGTTTTTAAAAAAAAAAAAAAATGAGAAAAAACTTCTTGAGATGGTGAAAGTAATCTCTTCCACAGTATCCTGAACCCCAAAACAAATAGTTGTCATTAGATTTTCTGTCAGTTTGGAACCTGTGGAGGTCTCTGATGAGGACAGTGATATAACTCAATGGTACTGAAAAAGGTGGGCTTCCTAGATGGCTCAGTGGGTAAAGAATCTGCCTGCAATGCAGGAGACCCAGGAGACTTGGGTTTGACCCCTGGGTCAGGAAGATCTCCTAGAGGAGGGCACAGCAACCCACTCCCAGTATTCTTGCCTGGAGAATCCCATGGACAGAGGACCCTGGCAGGCTACCATCCATGAGGTCACTGAGAGTTGGACACTACTGAGCATGGGAATGAAAGGATTTACTTTCTTGGAAATTTAATGTTGCTACTGGGAGAGGAAATTTTCAGATATAGCAGTCTGTCTTCCAACACGTACTATCTTTTCTCTATGTGAAATACCATGAGAAGGTCATCTTTGAAGGCAGGAAAATGGACTACAGCAGTGATTCTCAAACATTATGTGCTCAGTCATGTCTGACTCTTTGCAACCCTATGGACTGTAGATAGCCTGCCAGGCTCCTTTGTCCATGGGGATTCTCCAGGCAAGAATACTGGAGTGGGTTGCCATGTCCTTCTCCAGGGGATCTTCCCAACCCAGGTAATCGAACCCAGGTCTCCTGCATTGCAGCCGGATTCTTTACCGACTGAGCCACTAGGGATTAACCAGCATCCAAATCACCTGGAGGCTTATTGAAACATATTTCTGGTTCAGTAGGTCTGGGGTGATGCCTTGAAATGTAAATTTCCTGCAAGTTCCTAGGTGATGTTGATATTAGTAGTTCGTTGGGGGATCAAGTTGTGAGAATCACTGCACTCAGTGAGTACTTTTTAACCATCTTAAGTCATGCTTACATGCCGTGAAAATCCACCTGTCCTGGGACAGGCTTTTTTATGTGTTCTGCCAGATAGTGTTGCTGGGTTATAACTAAGGGAAAATACAACTTACTCTTGGCACCCAAGGGGAATCAACCACTTCTTACTTGCTATGTATGCCCTGATCATGTCCAGTTTTTATCTGTGCTATCCATGTGGTCTCTCCTCTGTTTCTTATTCTTCACAAGTATCCATATTTGCTCAAAATTTAAACTACTTTAGTCATCTTCCTCAGCAGAGGTTTTTCACTCTTCCTCCTCCAGTTTTCCTTTTACATATATATGTGTTTAATTTATATTTGGAAGCATCCGCCTCTTTTAAGTAAGAATATAGGTAAGCTCAGTCTAATTCTGTACTCTAATGAAGTAATTAGGTATAGCCATGTAGTGGGAAATAGATGGGGAAACAGTGTCAGACTTTATTTTTTTGGGCTCCAAAATCACTGCAGATGGTGACTGCAGCCATGAAATTAAAAGACTCTTACTCCTTGGAAGAAAAGTTATGACCAACCTAGACAGCATATTCAAAAGCAGAGACATTACTTTGCCGACTAAGGTCTGTCTAGTCAAGGCTATGGTTTTTCCAGTAGTCATGTATGGATGTGAGAGTTGGACTGTGAAGAAGGCTGAGCACCGAAGAATTGATGCTTTTGAACTGTGGTATTGGAGAAGACTATTGAAAGTCCCTTGGACTCCAAGAAGATCCAACCAGTCCATTCTGAAGGAGATCAGCCCTGGGATTTCTTTGGAAGGAATGATGCTAAAGCTGAAACTCCAGTACTTTGGCCACCTCATGAGAAGAGTTGACTCATTGGAAAGACTCTGATGCTGGGAGGGATTGAGGGCAGGAAGAGAAGGGGATGACAGAGGATGAGATGGTTTGATGGCATCACTGACTCAATGGACATGAGTCTGAATGAACTCCAGGAGTTGGTGATGGACAAGGAGGCCTGTCATGCTGCGATTCATGGGGTCGCAAAGAGTCGGACACGACTGAGCGACTGAACTGAACTGAACTGAACTGATGTAGTGTTTAATGATACAGTGTTTGTAATGATCAATGACACTTGGGCCCTTAATTCAGAATTACATAGCAGAAAGCATTTTGTGAACATCTGAAAGTGGATTTTATTTTGTGAGATAGAAAGAAAAATACTTTTCAAAATATTGAACTAACATAATTTAAGATTATTGAGTGCACTACCCTGGGTTGGGATGATCCCTGGAGAAGGAAATGGCAACCACCTCCAGTGTTCTTGCCTGGGAAATCCCATGGACAGAGAAGCCTGGTAGGCTGCAGTCCCTGGGGTCACAGGGTCTATGACCCTGGGGGTTAACACAAGGTGGTTAACACAGGGTGTTTTCTATGGTGGTTAACACACACCATAGAAAACACTTTGTAATACTATTTGTATAACTAAAGACAGTCTAGTATATGTTCTTGAAAATTACTGAACAACAGTTTTTTTGGTCACTAATATCACTGCAAGATGTAGTTTTGCAGGTGTGACCATAAAGAGTATGTTTTAATCTGCTTTTTTAAAGCTCCCAACAAATTTTAAAGATTAGTTTTTGATCACAAATTATTTTATTTGTAAAGGATGAAGAAGCACTGTATGTTCCTAGGAATAGTGGTATGGTTCATTCTCTGAATTAACACAAACACAGGTTCATTCTCTGAAGTAAATTCTTGGGAGAGTCTCTTAAACAATGCCTTGGTATAATATTGAAAAATAATGCCAACTACCTTTTTGCCACATTTCATGTTTTCAATACTGTTATTTAAAATATATAATTACCAGTAATATGCTGGCTTGAACTAAGTACAAGTTTTCTATGAGAATTTAAATTTTATTTAATTAGTAGAGTACATCCTTAAACATTCTGAATGTTAAGTTGAAGTTTCTGGAGTTTGTGAAGTACAATAATGGCCACTAATATCTATGTGCAGGATGAGCTGGAAACTCAAGAATCTTCAGGATTAAAGGTTAATTAGCTTGTATAATAGCTATTAACATGTGATAATTAGGATTTGGATTATGAATATAAGAACAGATGCTTTTGTATGAATGAGAGAGCTGCTTTTTTCTTGTTGTTAATTAATTATTGTTTTGGCTGCACTGGGTCTTAGTTGTGGTATTCTGGATCTTTCATTGCAATGCCCGGGCTTCTCCCTAGTTGTGGCCCTTGGACTCCAGAGTGCGTAGATTCAGTAGCCAGATCAACCAGAGACAGATGGGATCTTAGTTCCTGGACCAAGGGACAGAATTCATAGCCCCTGCGTTGTGAGCAGGGAGTCTTAATCACTGACCCAATAGGGAAGTCACTGAGAGAGTTAGTTTAATAACAAATTTGTATGACTATGTGACTGATTCTTTGGGAATCAAAAGGAGAGAAAAATCTAAAGTCATTTTTATGATTAGGTATATAGTTAAAGAATGAAAGAAGACTGTGGTTACAAATATTTTCAGAAAATAGAATAAGGAAATGGATAAGGACCCTGGCAAGAATGTATTTATGTCTCCCACAGATGAGAACTTACATGTGCACATACCTTTGTATCCAAAGGTACATATATAATAATTATAACAATGCAATTTGATAAATGATATTGTATAACTGTGTTTAGAAAGTGCTAGGAGTTTTCCAGCTCAGAATACTGAGGAGTGTATGTAGCAATAAACATCTAGAAAAATGGTATAGATGATCCTATTTGCAAAGCAAAAAAATAAAAAGACAGCTACAGAGAACAAATGTATGGATACAAAGGGAAAAGTAGGGTGAGAGGAACTGGGAGATTGGGGTTGACACATATACACTATCAGTACTATGTATAAAATTGATAACTAATGAGAACATACACTACTTAACTGCACTATGGTGAACTGAATCGGTAGGAAGTCCAAAAAGCAGGGCATATATGTCACGTAAGGCTGATTCATTTTCTTGTTAGGCAGAAATGATCACCACATTGTAAAGCAACTATACTCCAATAAAAACTAATTAAAAAGAAAAGAAAAAATAAGTGAGGACAATGATTAAGGAGGAAGAAATGGTCAGCAAGCTAAATATTACAAGGGATACACGGAAAGATCAAAACACATGGATATCTGATGAATAAAATAAACCAGAAATTGAGGCAGTCCTGAATCATACACAAAGATCCCCTGTGAAATGACATTAACTGAAGATCTGTTTAAAGAATGCCATTCTAATCAACCCCACCACCATTCTCTTCCACCCCCACTCATCATGCAGAGCAATTGGCAGCCAAGGGCATACCTGGAAGCCAAAAATTAAACTGGTACTTCTCCCTAAGACAACAATCAAATTGACTCAGAAGATTAAGGCTTCTCCTCGGGTGTTGGCACCCCTACATAAAGCATTCCTCATTTACAGCAAGTCCATCTTAATGGTTAACTCTCCACTAACAATGCCCACATCCAGTTTTCTCATTTGTAGGCTCCACTTAACTAACCAGCTTTCACAATTCTGCTACCGCTTCAGGGTAAAGATTGTAGGAAATCAGTCCTATCTCTACAAAAAGAGAGTAGTAGTGTATAGACTTAAAATTATATTGGCGTTATAATATTTAAATTCATAGACAATCAGTACAATCTTTTGAAAAGATATTCCAGTAAATGTTGCACCAGGGACAATACTTGCCCAATGGAAGGGATGGTGAAGTAACACAGTGAGACATAATAGATACTCATATTTCTGGCTGGACTTGAAATATCTAAAATGTTGAGTGGCCTGCTTTAAGAACAAAAGGATACACAGTGATGAAATAAAGAGTGGCTAGATCCTTGAACTGGACCTAAGCTTCAGTTAAATCCTCCTCTAGATAGGGATGAAGAAACAAAATGCAGTGAGAATAAAGGGCTTTAAAAATGTCCTGCTTCTTTGCTTGAAACAGTTCTTGGGATGGAGATGCACTAGAGAAGCCAGAGACATTTAGACTAGGACCAGTGAAACTTGGCTTCAACAACATTTGGGAGTAAAAGCACAAAACCCGTCCAGTCTTTAAACATGGTTGGGTTGAGTCAATGGTGGACAGCCTGAGAGAACACCTTTCCTTTAATGACGAAATAAATCATGTCACAAGGTTGCCTGGACTCCTCTTCCTTGATGGTTCAACAACATAAAAAGCTGTCTCTGTTTGCTTTGCCCTTGTTTAATCCTATGTAAAATAGTTCCATTTTCCTCTAACACAACAAGCTGGTCTTGGCTCACTCTCACACTGATAGACATATATCAAGACATTTCTTTCTTCCTTTTGTGTCTTTAGATACTAATTAATGAAATTTAGCATAACTGCAAGTTATGGAATTTGGGTATGTTCATACACCTTCTTAAAGCTTCCTCATTTTGGTAAATGTGAAAGGAAATCTCAACATGCTACCTTTCTCAAATTGAGACATAAATGATAAATTTTCCCCCTCTTTCTACCTATATTATTGTTTTTCCTAAATGATAATTTTGATTTTTTTACTTCTTCATTTACAACTAAGTCACCTAATCATGATGCATCAGTTACTTCAAATGATTTATCAATTATTCTACACTGGAGGTTCATCTTCTTTATAATTGTTTAACTACTAGTCCTGTTTGATCTTTAAGTCTGGTGCACAAATAAACTTACATAAATGCAAATGTTCATATCTCTTAGGAGTAACAGATTATTAGTAGCAGTTATCTTACTATATAGGCAATGACATTCAAAATGCTCTTTTCCTCTGTTACAGAATTTATATATCCTGACACATGTTAAATTTATGTATATGGTCCTATTTAATAATTGGTTATATGTTTCTTGAGGAGTCATACACTCTGTCTGGATGCTGTGGTTTGTACTGATATCTTATTTAATAATTCCAGCAACTCAATTAAAAAGTTATTTCTGCCTTTTAAAGGAAGTAAAATAAAGCACGGAGAAGTAACTCGTCAGAGGACATGTAGGTTGGCAGTGGTGGAGCTTGAGTGTGATTAATGCCACCTGACTGCAAAGCCTCTGCTCATTCTTTTTCAGGCCTGACCATATCATGTAAGTTGGTTTACCAGTGTACCACACGTAGAGTGGATGATGAATAAATAATAACCTGGATAGTTAACGTTTGTGACTTCTTGTGCTTCTAGATAAAGAAGACATTTTTTATGGAGTGGGGGAATCAGACATTCAACCCTGAGTTCATCTTGATGGGAATTTTTAGTTACACGCCCACTCACATCTTTCTCTTCTCTCTGGTCCTGGGCATCTTCACAATGGCGCTCTTGGCAAACACTCTCATGGTTCTCCTCATCTACCTGGACCCGCGGCTCCACACCCCCATGTACTTCCTCCTCAGCCAGCTCTCCCTCATGGACCTCATGCTCATCTGCACCACTGTACCCAAGATGGTCCACAGCTACCTGTCTGGCAGGAAGTCCATTTCTGTAGCAGGATGTGAAGCCCAAATATTCCTCTATGTGTCTCTCCTTGGTGCTGAGTGCTTCTTGTTGGCTGTCATGGCCTATGACCGCTATGTTGCCATTTGCTATCCTCTTCAGTACCCCAGTCTCATGAACTGGAAACTTTGTGGACTCATGGCTGCCTCTACATGGATTCTTGGTGCCTTTGATGGGATTGTTGAGTTAGCTGCTACTTTGTCTTTCTCCTATTGTGGATCCCGAGAAATAGCTCAGTTCTTCTGTGATGTCCCAGCACTCCTACATCTCTCCTGCACGGATACTTCCACATTTGAAACACTTATTTTCATCTGTTGTGTAGTAATGCTCCTCCTCCCTCTGTCACTCATCATCATCTCCTACACACGTGTAATTATAACTGTCATTCGCATGAGTTGTGGGGAGGGTCGGCACAAGGCTTTCACCACCTGTACTTCACATCTTATTGTTGTGGGGATGTATTATGGAGCAGCTATGTTCATATATATGAGACCCAATTCTAATCGATCCCCAACCCAGGATAAAATGGTATCAACCTTCTACACCATTCTCACTCCCATGCTGAATCCCCTTATATACAGCCTCCGAAACAAAGATGTGGCCAAAGCATTCAGTAAGGTACTAGGGAAGGGGAAATTTAGAGAACAAATTGGATAATGGTTGCAGGGATTTTTTTTCTTCCATAACTCCTGTCTGTCTCTGGCAAGTTCATTTATTTAAAAATAAGATTTAGCAACAAATGTACAAATGTACACTTTTTCTAAAATAGTCATCACAGTTAATAAACTCGGTACACATTTAGTTTATTGATATATTTTGCATTGAATATTCATTTTGGTTTTAAATATACTCAGTGAAGTTCCTGAGAAGTGAATAATTAAGTCAATAAACAGATATACTCCTGTTTATAGAACTAAAAATAAATAAAACTGTTTTAAATGCTTTCCCTTATTTTCAAAAACCAGATTCTTATTGAAATTCTTATTCAATAATTTATGTACTGAGTTAAATACCACACTCGTCTATTTCATTTTGTCATTAGTTCTTTCAAAATATGGCCCAACCAGAGAGTCATGGATATTTGCTCATTTACCAAAATCTTATTTTATAATAAATACTACTTATTTTGGCCAAAAAGACTTTTTTCTTTTGTTTGACTTCTCTAATACGCTGAGCATTTGTATATCTGAAGATGTCTTATCGCGGAACCACTTATTTCCAGAGTTTTGACAGATGATGTAGTATCATCAACCTATATTTTATAGGGTTTTTTTGGTATCCTAAAAATCCACTATGGTATAATGAAATCCCAGAGCTGTGAGTCCTACCCAGAAATTATGATCTATATCATATTTTTGTACTGAACCATGATGGGAATATTGTTATTCTTCATATCAGAACATTACCCTTTGAATGTGTGTAGAAAAGTTTCCACGAATTTAGTAGTTATTGGAGTGAAGGTGTAATAATATTATTGTCACAGAAGCTGCCTACTTTTTTCTTTGTTTTCCTGATGAACATGGATGGTAACTGAATGAAAATGTTGGCTGGTCTCTGATAGCCTTGGTGGAAACCCCATCCCCCATTCTGGCACAATGTACATGGTCTTCCCAAAGGAATATACTCAAATCCAGTAGAATCTCATCTTGGGACAGGTAACAGCACTCAAAGTAAAACACTTTTGTACCCAAAGAAGACCAGATTTCTATGACATTGGTTCTACCTGGGAAATTGGATAAACCTTATAAAGATTGGGGTTTCATTCATGGAACTTGCATATACTTCTTTAATCTAAACCTGTTATTTGGAGTTGCTATAAAAAGATATATCTAAAAATAAGACACTGGTATTAATTTACTTAAAAAGTAGGGGGGAAAAAGTCATGGGTTCATTTACATGAGGGTGGAGTTATGAGTCTTATGATTAGATATGTACTTTTATTACAGCCCTTAATTGACCACTTTAAAACACTGAACTGCTAAGTCACTTCAGTCGTGTCCAACTCTGTGTGACCCCAGAGACGGCAGTCCACCAGGCTCCCCCGTCCCTGGGATTCTCCAGGCAAGAACACTGGAGTGGGTTGCCATTTCCTTCTCCAACGCATGAAAGTTGAAAGTGAAAGTGAAGTCACTCAGTCATGTCTGACCCTCAGCGACCCCATGGACTGCAGCCTTCCAGGCTCCTCCGTCCATGGGATTTTCCTGGCAAGAGTACTGGAGTGGGGTGCCACACTGAAACTGACAAATAAATGGAAAAGGGGACTGTTGAGTTTTCCAAGAATGTGATGAGTATCATTGAGTATCACAGAAATGATGACACCTACATGAAATATCTTTAAATATTTTTTAATTTTGAAAGATAGAAATATTTCACAGTTCTTTCCTTAATATTTAAGGAATTGTAGAATTTTTCCCCATGATACAAAGAAGGACAATGCAAAAATAGAATTCTTGACATGAGATCTTTCCTGATTGAAGCTATAAGGTCACATGATCAAAATAAGTCTTTTAAACTTTCTTCTTTCTTTCATCTGTTTCTCTTTTTTTATATATACCTTTCTGAGATATCATATACTATTAATGAAAAACATACTAGAGTTTTAATTTTTTTATATTGACTTCATGGAGGTTTGTTTTGCCTTAGAAAAAGTATCATAATAATTAATTTCTGCTTATATGTGAAGTGGCTACTACAACCTGTAAATTTTGTTCATGTGAGCACAGTGTTATCATACTCTTAATTTCTGAAAACCACAGAAATATTTGGACCTTGTATACATGTAAACAAAGGTTTAAATTATGTATCAATGAGATGCTAAATCAGCTATGTATATTCAAATGGAAGTTGGCTTGGCTGCATATACTAAAGGCACTCAGTACTCTGCAAGAGTTATTGGAATGCATATCTTAAGAAGAATAAATGGAGAAGAGGGTGGTGGCACTATTTATTTCATATCTAATTTCACATAATGGTAGCTAACATTATTGGGTGAAACTATCTGGTACGTATTAAAATGATGAGTGATGAGCTGAGTTGTACAAACTCTCTGACCACCTTCACGATGAAAAAAGGCAATAGACCCCAAGAAGGACTTCATTAAGTGTGTTTCTGGTCCAATAATCAGTTTCAGGACATACCGCTTCATCACCGTCATCAAAGAGAAACTCTGGCTGACCTTACAGATTCTAATCATGAATCATGCTGAATCACTTCAGTTATATCTGACTCTTTGCAACCCCTTGGACCATAACCACCAAGCTCCTCTGTCCGTGAGAATTTCCCATCAAGTATACTGGAGCAGGTTGCCATGCTTGGACATTCTCTTTGTGATCCCTCCAGGGGATCTTCCAGGCCTAGGGATCCAACCCATGTCTCCTACGTGGCAGATTCTAAACGAACATTTATTTGTACCAAAAGGTATGGATACCCTGGTGGGTGTAGTCAGTGGAACCCATAATGAATAAGCTGAGGGCCACCACTGTTTCATTGAAAACCTATGTGGAGTCAAGTATCTGGATAGTTACAGACCCAGATAGGAAATATATCCAGGTTTCCAAGAAAAAGGAATAAACATGGGAGAATATTTGCCCCAGAGTAGCTCAATCCCTACTTACCTGCTTCTGTCTGTTCCACTCCCTGGGCAGGAGTGCTGGTACTAGTAGGTTACTAATAAGGACATGTATTGGGCTATGGTGAGACTACAGAGAACCCTAGTGTGAATGGGGAAAGGGTTAAATATCTCCTTTTCAGTATTTTTCGAGAGGGACAATAGATTCTGCCAGTAAACAGTTCTTTCTAGAGAGGATGTTAGATGGACGGTTTAGACCAAGTGTGCCTCTAAATTTTCAGGGAATGCTTTCTCTCTCCTCCCCTTCTGGCTTATAGGGGTTCCTCACCAGGAGAGGTAAGTGTACAGGGCTGAAGTTATCCATGAACATAATCAGGAAAGGGGAGAGAGACACCTTGGCCAGCTATTATGTTATATGACAGTTTTTTTCCCTAGCATGCACTTTAATCCAACTCCATGACAATTAAATTGAGATAATGGAGGGGGCTCATATTATGGAAGTCATAAATGTGTATTTATTTGACAGTGGCTTCTGAAATAATTTCTTCCAGGATACTCTGATCTGAGGGTGGGTGGTGGTAGGCCCTGTACAGTTCACCTGTGATCTTGAGGGTAGGCATAAATACTGTCATCTCCTCACTGAGGTTAAACAAATATGCAAGCTTTAGAATTTTCAGAATCCATTAAGCTAACTTTAAAGTGACTATTTCCTCACTATGACATAGTAAAGCTGAAAAAGACCTCTATATCCCATCGCTAATCAGGTGTAGTTGTCGAGATCCAGAGATATGAAGTGGTTTTTATCAAAGTCACAGATTTATGATGATAGCTTGAAAATTCAGGAAACATCAAAGATAGCTTGAAAATTTAGGAAACTTACCATACCAGTATTCAAAGTTAGAGAGGACGTCAACACAGTCTAACATAATTAAACACGGTTGTTTCTATAGGGGTCACTTTTTTTCTGATCCAATATAATATTGCTTAAAGAATCGTATTTGAACTTGTAAATTTACCTGTCTATTGAATGAGGTTGTATAGAGTCATTTCCAGCTATATCTTTCATAATCAGATTTGCAACATATATGACAAATCTTATAGGTTTCAAGATGTTTCCATATAATCTAAAATTTATTCTGAGTTTTCTGATGTTCTCCGATATCATTTGGAGTGGAACACCATTTCAGACAGGTGATCACTAGCAACTTCAGTTCTCTGCTTCAAGTTCAAGAGAGAGGTACTATTCTTAGAAATTATTCAGGGACTCGCTAAATGAGGTGTCTTGTGGGGGCTGACAAATTTTAATGAGCATGCAAAGTTGAAGACCCCAATTAAATAGCTACCTAATTGGAAAAGTATAAAGCTTTATATGGTTTCTTGGACTGAAGAGCAAAGTGACAACTAGTGAAAGGTAGAAGCTGTCCTGATTAGCGAACTCAAAAAGGACAGAATTGTTTGGTTACTTTGGTGACATTTGACAGAGAAATAAATCTAAGGGTAATAAATACACTTGGGAAACCAGTTAGCATATAAACATTGCATGCTAATTAATATAATAGTAGAGCCTGTGCTAGGGCTGTTGTTGAAGGAAAGTTACAGGGCTCAAAATAGCCTGGAATTAAAATTCCCCTCTAGGTCTTCCCCACCTTTCTATGTAAAACAAAGAACTCTCTCACCCAAAGAAAAAAAAATGGACATTAACGTTGATTACGCCCAGCTCCCAGCCGGTCCAACCTCTGGTAGAGCTCCAAAATTCTTTGCCCCAGCCATTTAAGAGATAACTACTCCAAACAACCTTGGAGAACAGGCCCCCTTAAAACAGTAACTTTCCACATACATGCCTATACATACTTACTCTTGGATAAGGGCTGCTGCTGCTGCTGCTAAGTCGCTTCAGTCATGTCCGACTCTGTGCGACCCCATAGACGGCAGCCCACCAGGCTCCCCCGTCCCTGGGATTCTCCAGGCAAGAACACTGGAGTGGGTTGCCATAAGTGCAGCAGCTCGCTAATCTGACTGCTGCCCCTTCTCGCCTCATTTTTAAAGGTGATCTGTTCCTGTAAACTGCTGGTCTCCTTCTTTTTCTGAACCTTGCCTTCTCTAACTCCCTTACCTTACAGTTGTGATATAAATGTTACCTTGTGAATCCCTCAGAAGAAATGGAGTAACCATCATGGTCAACAGAAGAGTCCGAAATGCAGTACTTGGATGCAGTCTCAAAAACGACAGAATGATCTCTGCTCATTTCCAAGGCAAACCATTCAATATCACGGTAATCCACGTCTATGCCCCAACCAGTAACGCTGAAGAAGCTGAAGTTGAACGGTTCTATGAAGACCTACAAGACCTTTTAGAACTACCACCCAAGAGAGATGTCCTTTTCATTATAGGGGACTGGAATGCAAAAGTAGGAAGTCGAGGGCGGGGCCGGTTGACCATCAAGGGGAGAGCGTCTGTACGCCGAGCGAGTCGAAGATGAATGCCAGAGGACTTGGATCTCAGCTAAAGGACAGTATTCCAGTTACTGAGCTGTCGGCAAGTGGTCCTTCTGAAAGTCATGATCTTCTTCGAAAAGGTTTCTCTTGTGTGAAAAGTGAACTTCTACCCAGTCATCCTCTTCAATTATCAGAAAAAAATTTCCAGCTCAACCAAGATAAGATGAACTTCTCCATATTGAGAAACATCCAGGGTCTTTTTGCACCACTAAAACTGCAGATGGAATTCAAGGCAGTGCAGCAGGTTCAGCGTCTTCCATTTCTTCCAAGCTCAAACCTTTCACTGGATATTTTGAGGGGTAATGATGAGACTATTGGATTTGAAGATATTCTTAATGACCCATCACAAAGTAATGGGAGAACCGCATTTGATGGTTGAATATAAACTTGGCTTACTGTAATGCCGTGTGCTGTTCATGGAAGTGGAGGGGCTGCGTCTTGTTTATACTTGTCTTTTTCCTATAATTTGATGTGCACAACATTAAAAGTACTAACACATGAGAAGTGTTGCCTAAACATCTGTGATCATTTGAAATTATTTGGGTCATGGCTTTATGTGATAATTGAAAGCACTCAAGAGAGTTGGTTTTAAAACTTCTTATTTATATGAAAGCAACAGCTTTCTAGGTCTTTAAAGAAATGTTACTAATTAGTATTATAAAACTATGCACAGATTCCAAATCAGCCTATTTTCTAGTTATTCCATAAATTTAATTTTGAGTTTTGAGCTTGCAACCTTTATAGTTGCATCTTTCAGAATACACATCTATAATTGATTTCAGTGGCAACATTTCAAAGTAAGGACAGAACAAGACTATTAGATTTTACCTTGTTTCAATATAGTCCATTAATACTCAAAAGAATAATACTTGGTTTGTTGATGCTACATTACAATTATAGGTATATTCTTTGATTCTTTCAGGTTTTCTATTTTGGTCTTATCTTTAAACTAAAAACTTAAACAACCAGGAGATGTCAGTTTTAAACTATAGTATTGCATAGATTTATGTATCACAAGACGTTTAAATTTAAAAACATAAGACCATTCATGTACATACATATGCTATCCATGAACAAATTCCGTGATAGTTTGTTTAAAAATAAATCTTCCCTATGGTGGTTTGTTCTTAAAAAGGTATTTTTTATGAACCTAGTTTACAGAAATTAAAGATTATCTGTTTCTCAGGTAAAAAAAAAAAAAAAGTAGGAAGTTGAGAAACACCTGGAGTAATAGGCAAATTTGGCCTTGGAATGCGGAATGAAGCAGGGCAAAGACTAATAGAGTTTTGCCAAGAAAATGCACTGGTCATAGCAAACACCCTCTTCCAACAACACAAGAGAACCCTCGACAGATGGACATCACTAGATGGTCAACACCGAAATCAGATTGATTATATTTTCTGCAGCCAAAGATGGAGAAGCTCTAGACAGTCAAGAAAAACAAGACCAGGAGCTGACTGTGGCTCAGATCATGAACTCCTTATTGCCAAATTCAGACTGAAATTGAAGAAAGTAGGGAAAACCGCTAGACCATTCAGGTATGACCTAAATCAAATCCCTTATGATTATGCAGTGGAAGTGAGAAATAGATTTAAGGACCTAGATCTGATAGATAGAGTGGAATGAGGTTTGTGACATTGTACAGGAGACAGGGATCAAGACCATCCCCATGGAAAAGAAATGCAAAAAAGCAAAATGGCTGTCTGGGGAAGCCTTGCAAATTGCTGAGAAAAGAAGAGAAGTGAAAAGCAAAGGAGAAAAGGAAAGATATAAGCATCTGAATGCAGAGTTCCAAAGAATAGCAAGAAGAGATAAGAAAGCCTTCTTCAGCAATCAATGCAAAGAAATAGAGGGAAACAACAGAATGGGAAAGACTAGAGATCTCTTCAAGAAAATTAGAGATACCAAGGGAACATTTCATGAAAAGATGGGCTCGATAAAGGAAAGAAATGGTATGGACCTAACAGAAGCAGAAGATATTAAGAAAAGGTGGCAAGAATACACAGAAGAACTGTACAAAAAAGATCTTCACAACCCTGATAACCACGATGGTGTGATCACTAATCTAGAGCCAGACATCTTAGAATGTGAAGTCAAGTGCACCTTAGAAAGCATCACTACAAACAAAGCTAGTGGAGTTGATGGCATTCCAGTAGAGCTATTTCAAATCCTGAAAGATGATGCTGTGAAAGTGCTGCACTCACTATGCCAGCAAATTTGGAAAACTCAGCAGTGGCCACAGGACTGGAAAAGGTCAGTTTTCATTCCAATCCCAAAGAAAGGCAATGCCAAAGAATGCTCAAACTACTGCACAATTGCACTCATCTCACACACTAGTAAAGTAATGCTCAAAATTCTCCAAGCCAGACTTCAGCAATATGTGAACTGTGAACTTCCTGATGTTCAAACAGGTTTTAGAAAAGGCAGAGGAACCAGAGATCAAACTGCCAACATCCGCTGGATCATGGAAAAAGCAAGAGAGTTCCAGAAAACCATCTATTTCTGCTTTATTGACTATGCCAAAGCCTTTGACTGTGTGGATCACAATAAACTGTGGACAATTCTGAAAGAGATGGGAATACCAGACCACCTTACCTGCCTCTTGAGAAACCTGTATGCAGGCCAAGAAGCAACAGTTAGCACTAGACATGGAACAACAGACTGGTTCCAAATAGGAAAAGGAGTATGTCAAGGCTGTATATTGTCACCCTGCTTATTTAACTTCTATGCAGAGTACATCATGAGAAATGCTGGACTGGAAGAAACACAGGCTGAAATCAAGATTGCTGGGAGAAATATCAGTAACCTCAGATATGCAGATGACACCACCCTTATGGCAGAAAGTGAAGAGGAACTAAAAAGTCTCTTGATGAAAGTGAAAGAGGAGAGTGAAAAAGTTGGCTTAAAGCTCAACATTCAGAAAACGAAGATCATGGCATCCAGTCCCATCATTTCATGGGCAATAGATGGGGAAACAGTGGAAACAATGTCAGACTTTATTTTTCTGGGCTCCAAAATCACTGCAGATGGTGATTGCAGCCATGAAATTAAAAGACGCTTACTCCTTGGAAGAAAAGTTGTGACCAACACAGATAACATATTCCAAAGCAGAGACATTCCTTTGCCGACTAAGGTCCGTCTAGTCAAGGCTATGGTTTTTCCTGTGATCATGTATGGATGTGAGAGTTGGACTGTGAAGAAGGCTGAGCGCCGAAGAACTGATGCTTTTGAACTGTGGTGTTGGAGAAGACTCTTGAGAGTCCCTTGGACTGCAAGGAGATCCAACCAGTCCATTCTGAAGATCAACCCTGGGATTTCTTTGGAAGGAATGATGCTAAAGCTGAAACTCCAGTACTTTGGCCACCTCATGAGAAGAGTTGACTCATTGGAAAAGACTCTGATGCTGGGAGGGATTGGGGGCAGGAGGAGAAGGGGATGACAGAGGATGAGATGGCTGGATGGCATCACTGACTCGATGGAAGCGAGTCTGAGTGAACTCCGGGAGATGGTGAGGGACAGGGAGGCCTGGCGTGCTGTGATTCACGGGGTCGCACAGAGTCGGACACGACTGAGCGACTGAACTGAACTGTACTGTGTCACTGTTTAAAGTTAAAATCGTATCACTACAAATTTATGTACATTTTTAATTAAAAGTGCTTTTTTTTCCGTGTGAATCTAGAATATTTTACATAGAAAATAATCTAATAATCATTTTAATAACTAGACCATAAGAGATTATTTATTTCATCAACTTATTTTACACTAGACTTCTTTGGATGCACTGAGTCAGACTAGAATATTTCTCTTTTTAAAAGCCAATAATAGCAAAACTATATAGTTCTCAGTTACCAGCTGAATCATCTAATCAAGCTTCCTAACTCTCTAAATAACAAATTAGAAAATATCAATAAAACTGAAATATATTGTTATTTGGGGCATTAATTTATTATTTTTAAAAAGTGCTTTATTATTTTAAAATATTTTAATGATGCATAGTACAAAATGAATGATATAAGAAGTATGGGCACATTCCCATATGAGAGTTTATCTTAACCTGATGAATTTACTCCTTTTCCTGTTTTTAATGAAATGAGATTCCAGCTAGAGTTGATGGTCTTTGTGTAATTCCTCACCATCATACCATGAACCTCTTACATTTCCTGCCATAATCACAGACTTGAATTTTTGATGAAATGTACCAGCAATGTTACTATATTTTGTGGAATGTGTATGTCTTCATAAAAAGTACATAATGTGATACAATAGATATTATACTCTACACATAATTCTTCAACTTGCATGTTTCACACATTGTTTTCTAAAATTAACTTACTTTGATAATGTCGAGTCTATTCATATGAATATTTAAATACTTATACAATATCCCACTGAATAAATATACCATCAATTTATTCATGCATACTCCTATTGATGGATATTTGGGTTGCTATATATTCTATGTCATTATAAATAATAATTGCAATGAATTCAAAGACTCTCTGGTGTCCATTCTCAGAAAACTAGAAATAACAGTAGGAGATAGTTCCATGGACAAATGAATCTACTGAGCAGGTATGATTTTATGGATAGTGGGACAGATGATTCCCAGTACTTAAAGGGTAGCTCAGGTCACAGGGATGTTTTTTGTATTCCATTGTGCAACATTAAGTCTCTACAAATCCACTGAAGAGTAAGGAGCTTCTTTTCAAGTATTCTTTCCCTGGAAATGGAGAGAAGCTCAATAGAGCATCTCCATTTAACACAGACCCTGTATGCACCATTGGCTCTGTAACAAAGCCCAGTTACAGAGCAACTTGGTCAGTACTCTGAATCAGCTATGAAGTAGCTTAATCAGGTTGGGGAGGGGAGGGAAATACAATCAGGTCAGTGGAATTTTGGTAAGCCTCCATCTATCCTTCATTTGTCACTTGTAGGGAGAGGCTCTCCAACTATCCTTACTCATAGTGTTACTTGGGCTTCTGAGTGTTTATTGGACTGCTCCCTCTATGGGTCCTTCTCAAAGAAATGAGACAACTCCACATTTCCTAGTGACTGGAAGAACTAACACATTTTCCCAAACTGTCCAATTGATGATAAGTATCAGGCATTTGAGCTTTCAAAGACTAGTGTCAAGCAGGAAATTTTAGGAAGAGTCATAAAGAGAGAGAAATAAGAACTACTGTCAAAAGGAAAAGGAGATCAATAGTGACTAGTGATGTCTCTTTTAAAACAATAGTGGTCATTCTTGATCATTTGAAATATTCCCTCAAAAAAATAATGATAGAGTGGTACAAAAAGGGAAAATCCTTCATTATTTCATAAATTATTTCAAGCTCTATGCTGATGAGTTAAGAAATAATTCTGCTCCTTTTCTTAGCCATAATAAAGTAAAATATCTCTGGCAGCAAGCCTATGCATTATATGGAAACTGTTTAAAGAAGAACAAGCATGTTTTGGGCTTATTAGTAGTTTAATCTGAAAGTGTCAACTGACCAAAAAAATATGAGGGACTAAAAAGTTTATTGAACAAGTTTTGCCATAGAATAGAGAACAGTGAAATCCAAGGACCAAGATGGCATTGTTAACTTTGCAAAGGGTAGAGCCTGCACAATAGAATCAACTGGGGACATACAGAAAATAACAATGCCTGGCTTCTTCCAAAAAGATTCTAATTTAATGAGTTTAGAAAAGTCTGGCCTAGATAACATTTTCAAATCTCTTCAAAAGATTCTAATAAGTATCTAAATTTGAGAACCACTGGGATAGAGGCATGAGAAATTGTTAGGATTTAAAAAACTGGACATTAGACAGGTGCATATTTCAAGCAATCTACATTAAAAATGATGAAAGAAACAGGGCACCCCCTGCTACCTGGTATAAAAAGAAACAAAGCTATCTTGGAAACAAGAAAATTTACATTGAGAACCTCGGGAAAAATTGAAGATAACATCATCAATGTAATTAAAGACAAGGGACTAAGTCCCTGCGGACAAAGAAATTTAACTTGGAAAAAAAAAAAAAAACCTAGGATTTAAGCCTTTTTATTTACTCAGTCAGTGTTCTTGTATTTTCCTGGGAAAAACCAGAAGGTAGGTTGGAAAAAAGAAGTTTAAATCACAAAATATCTAGCACTTTCTGGGCTTCAATGAAGCAGAAATGGATGAAAATCTATACTGTTAGATACTTCCAAACCAATAGATATATTTCCATCTTACCTTAATTCATTCTGTATTAAAACTTGAGTAATATTAGTTTTGACTATGTCTTGGGTTCTTTTTAAAGGGTGTGCCTGGAGAATCCCATGGACGGAGGAGCCTGGTTGGCTGCAGTCCATAGGGTTGTTGCTAAGGGTCGGACACGACTGAGCGACTTCCCTTTCACTTTCCTGCATTGGAGAAGGAAATGGCAACCCACTCCAGTGTTCTTGCCTGGAGAATCCCAGGGACGGGAAAGCCTGGTGGGCTGCCGTCTATGGGGTCGCACAGAGTCAGACACGACTAAAGTGACTTAGCAGCAGCAGCAGGTGAACACAGGAGAAGGCAATGGCAACCCACTCCAGTACTCTTGCCTGGGGAATCACATGGACGGAGGAGCCTGGTAGGTTGCAGCCCATGGGGTCGCGAAGGGTTGGGCACGACTGAGCAACTTCACTTTCACTTTTCATTTTCATGCATTGGAGAAGGAAATGGCAACCCACTCGTGTTCTTGCCTGGAGAATCCCAGGGACGGAGGAGCTCGGTGGGCTGCCATCTATGGGGTCGCACAGAGTTGGACACAACTGACACGACTTAACAGCAGCAGCAGCAGCAGCAGGTGAACACAAGGCATTATTATAATTTGACTGTTCTATCATGTATACTAGGTTAAAACTCATTCAGATAATCCTTTCATGTATCTATTTCACTAAAGCAGCACTTTTTTTCCCCTCTAAGAAGCACATATTCAACTCTGTATAAAGCACAATTCTGTTTTATTAAAATAGTATTTTTAAAATGTAAGACAATACATTTTGGTGGCCTATACTCCAGTTTAGAGAATAAATCATTATACAAAATGATAGGATAAAATGAAACATGGAAATTAATATATATTTTAGGGGTTGAATCATGTGCCTCAAAATTTATATTTTGAACTCTCTGTACTTCACAATGTGACCTTATTTGAAGATATGGTCCTTACAGAGGTAACCAAGTTAACAGGAGTTCACTAGGGGAAGTATTAATTCAAATAATTTATGTCCTTATAAAAAGAGGAAACTTGGACACAGACACAGACACAGTGAGATTGCCATGTGAGGATGAAGGACACATCAGAGTTATTTTTTATAAGTCAGGGAATACCGAAGATTGCCATCGACCACCAGAAGTTGGATGAGAAGCGTTGAACTGATTCTTCCTTGCAACCTTCAGAAGAACCAGATTTGCAGACTCTTTGATCTGACCCTTCTAGCTTTCAGAACTGTGAGACAGTAAGTTTTGATTGTTTAGTCCTCCTAGTTTTTGGCACCTTGTTATGGCAGTCTAACAGACTAATACAGAGATTAAATACCAAAAGTATAACAATGGCAATGATTAAGATATTTGAATGATTAAAATATTATATTTTCTGAGTGCATATATTTTAATTAAGCATTATGTTATCTTTTATTATCTTTGAAACAATCCTGAGAAATGACATTAGTTACTATAGAATTTTGTTTTAAAAAAAATAGAAGATTCCTGATAATATCACTACTGGCAGTAGAGCAAAGATTCTGTCTGATCTGAGTCCCAGTTCAGCTCTCTGCTCTAAAAGCAGTAGAAGAGACCATACGACTGAGTTCAGCGAGTTGGGAGCAGATTATTTATTAAAATGAAGCAGACTTAATGAGGATGATGTGGTTGTTCTAGAGTTGGAATCAAGGAATAAATTTTAAAAGTTGGAAACGCCTTGGAGAACAAAGCTTATTCTTCTTGAGGGAAGTAACTTTAGCCAAGATCTCACATTTGAAATGTCTGAGGATGAAAGAGTAGAATTCTCAGGGATTAAAAAACGAGAGGAAACCTCTTTTGCAGTATCCTGAACCCCAAAATAAATAATTATCACTGGATTTTCTCATAGTTTGGAACCTGTGGAAGTCTCTGATGAGAAGCGTGACATAACGGTACTAGAAAAATCAGGGATATTGTATCCACAGGATAGAAAATAAAGGATTTATTTTATTGGAAATTTAATGATTCTGGGAGAAGCAGAGAAAATTTTCAGACATAGAAGTTTGTCTTCCAACCATGTACTAGCTTTTCTGTATACTGAATACCATACAAAGATCATCATTGAAGCAGGAAGATAGGCTACAGCAGTGATTCTCAAACATTAGCCAGCATCCAGATCACCTGGAGGCTTATTGAGACATATTTCTGATTCAGTAGGTCTGGAGTGGTACCTGGGAATGTGAATTTCCCACAAGTTCCCAGGTGATAGTGATGCTAGTACTTGGTCAGGGGATCACACTGTGAGATTCACTGTGTTAAATGAGTACTTTCTAACTATCTTTACAATATGCTTATGCACCATGAAAATCCACCTGTCCTGTGGCAGGCTTATTACTATATTCTACTGGAGGATGGTGTTCCTGGGTTATAACTAAGGGAAAATACAAGTTAGTCTGGCATCCACAGAAGAATTGATCTGTTCATACTTGGTATGCCCTAATTGTGTCTAAATTTTTATCTGTGCTCTCCATGTGGCCTCGCCTCTGTTCTTCTTCCTCACAAGTGTTGATTTTTGCTCAGAATTTAAACTAATCCAGGCATCTTCCTCAACAGAGGTTTTTCTCTGTTCCTCTTCTCTGTTCCTTCCTTTTATATATATATGTATTTAATTTATTTTTGAAAGCATTCTCCTCTTATAAGTAGGAATATAGGTAAGTTCAGTCAATTCTGTACTCGAATGAAGTAATTATGCATAGTCATGTAGTGTTTAATGATAGTGTTGGTGATGATCATTGACACGTGGGCCCTTAATTCAGGATTACGGAGAAGAAAGCATTTTGTGAGCATGTGGATGGGAATTTTCTTTTGTGAGGAAGAAAGCAAAATAATTTACAAAAGACTGAACTAAGACAATTTAAAATTTTGAGTGTATTAGGTTTTATATATTAATATGTGTTACTATTCGTATAACTAAAGACAGCCTACGATGTTCTTGAAAATTATTGAACCACAATTTCTTTGGCCACTAATATTACTGCAAGATTAGTTTTGCAGGTGTGACCATGCAGAGATGTTTTAATCAGTTATTTCTTAAAGCTCCCTAGCAAATTTTAAAGATTAGTTTTTGATCACAAATTCTTACATTTGTAAGAGATGAAGAAACACTACATATTTCCATTATGTACTGATACGTACACAAACATCTACACAGACACAGGTACAGTCCCTGAATTAAGTAATTCTTGAGAGAGTCAGCTAAATAATGCCTTTGTATGACAATGAAAAGCAATGCCAACTGCTTTTTTGGCTTATTTCAATGTTTTCAATACTGTTTCAATATAACAAACAGTAAATATGCTGGCTTGAGTGAAGTACAAGCTTCCTATGGAAAATTAAAATTTATTTAGTAAATCAAGTACATCCTTGAATACTCTTGAGTTGAAGTTTCTAGAGTTTGTGAAATACAATTATGGCCAGTAATATATATGTGCAGGATATGCTGGAAATAAAAGAATCTTCAGAAATAAAAGGTAATTATCCTGTATAGTAACAATCAACGTATGATAATTAGGCTTTGCGTTATGGGTGTAAGATCTGATGCTTTTGTATGAATGACAGTGTAAGTTTTTATGACAAAGTTGTATGACTGTGCTACTAGACTTTGGGAATGAAAAAGAGTGAAGAATCCAGAATTGTGTTTTATGATTACTGAGATGGACAATGAAAGAATTAAGGAAAACTATGGTTATAAATATTTTCAGAAGATAGAATAATGAAATGGGCAAGGGCTGGTAATAATGTATTTATATCTCATAGAGGTGAGAACATGTATTGCATATACCTTTGTATCCAAAAGTACATATATAATAATGATAACAATACAATTTGATAAGTGCTGGTATAAAGGTATGTTTAGAAAATAGAAGGAGGTCTCAAACTCAAGAATACTGAGGAGTATATGTAGCAATAAACAAGGACAATAATTAAGAGGGAAGAGATGGTCAGCAAGCTAAATATTACAAGAGATACATGGAAGGATCAAAACACATGGAAATCTGATGAACAAAATAAACCAGAAACTGAGGCAGTCCTGAATCACACACAAAGATTCCCCTGTGAAAAGACATTAACTGAAGATCTGTTTAAAGAATGATGTTCCAATCACCCCACCACCATTCTCCCTCACCCTCACTCATCATGCAGAGCAGTTGGCAGCAAACAGCATACCTGGAAGCCAAACAAGTGAAACTGGTACTTCTCTCTAGAACAACAATCAAATTGACTCAGAAGATTAAGGCTTCTCCTCAGGTGTTGGCACCCCTACATAAAGCTCTCCTTAATTAGGTATACAGCAAGTCCATCTTAATGGTTAACTCTCCACTTACAATGTCCACATCTAATTTTTTCATTTGCAGGCTCCACTTAAGTAACCAGCTTTCACAATTCAGCTACCCCTTCAGCACAGAGATCTGCAGAAAATCAGTCCTATCTCTATAAAAAGACAGTAATTTGTGCTCCTAAGATTTACATAGACTTAAAATTACAAAAGTTGTACTGGGGTTATAGTATTTAAATTGATAGACAACCAGTACAATCTTTTGAAAATATATTCTAATAAATGTTATCAACAGGGACAATGTTTCTATGGAAATGATGGTGAAGTAACACAATGAGAGACAGTAGATGCTCATATTTCTTATGAATCCAATAGAAAGAGAAATAGAATTTTAATATTTTACAACTTAAAGAGATAAACAAGAAAAGCAGTCTCTGAATGAAAGAATTGCACAGGCCTTTCACCAATGAAGGGATGAGAGCAAAGGCAGGCCAGTTCTGGCTGGATATGAAATATCTAAAACACTGAGTGCCTTAAGAGAAAAAGGATACACAACGTTGAATAAAGAACTGCTAGGTCCTTGTGTTGGACTTAAGCTTCAGTTAAATCCTCTTCTTGGTAAGGATGAAAATACACAAAAGAGATATGAGAATGAGGAGGTTTAAAAATGTGTTACTTCTTTGCCTGAAAAATTTTTGGGGATGAACTAGAGAAGCCAGAGACATTTAAACCAGGACCACTGAAAACTGACTTCAACAGTGTTTGCGAGTAAAAGCATGAAACCCGTCCAATCTTTTAAACACTTTGGGTTGAGGCAGCAGTGGGCAGCATGAGAGAAGACCTTTCCTTTAGTGACAAAATAATTACGTCATGAGATTGGCGTGGAAGGATTCCTCTTCCTTGATGTTTCAACAACGTAAAAAGCTGTCTCTGTTTACTTTGCTTTTGTCTCATCTCTTGTAAAACAATTCCTCTTTTCCCTAAACACACCAGACTGGTCTTGGCTCACTCTCATACTGATAGAAATATAAGACATTTGTTTGTTTCTTTTGTCCCATTAGATACTGATTTAAGAATTCTGCAGACTCACAGGTTATATAATTTCTGAACCTTCTTATATATCTTCTTAAATTTTCTTCATTTTGGTGAATGTGAAAACTAGTCTTAAGATACTACCTGTCTCAAACTGAGACATAAATGCTTGTTTTACCTCTGCCTTCCATCCATCTTGCTTTCTTCATAAGTGATGATTTTGACTTTTCATTTCCTCATCTGCAACTAAGTTGCCTATTCATAATGCATAGATTCCTTGAAATTATTAACCAATTATTCTGCATTGGAAGGTCATTTTTTGTATAATTGTATAACTAGTAGTCCTATTTGTGCTCTAAGTTTGGTGCACAAATAAAATTACATAAATGCAAATATAATATCTCTACAACTAATAACAGGTTATTCATTGTAGTTATCTTACTTTACTATATAAGCAATGGCATTAAAAATGCTCTCTTCCTGGGACTTCCCTGGAGGTCAGTGGTTAAGAATCCACATTCCCATTGCAGGAGACATGGGTTCTATCCCTGATCCAGGAAGATTCCACATACCACAGGGGAACAAAGACCATGAGCCCCAACTACTGAGCCCATGCACTGCAACTACTAAAGCCTGTGTACCCTAGAACCCCTGCTCTGCAACAAGAGAAACCATTGCAATAAGAAGGCCATTCACTGCAACAAAGTGTACCTCTGGCTTGCCACAATTAGAGTAAGCTGTGGTGCAGCAACAAAGACCCAGGGCAGCCATAAGTCATCAATAATTTAAAAATATATATTTTTAAAAATCTACTTATACTATGTAAAGGAAAAATGAGAACATATAGAAATTACCTGTCAGAGCAAGTTGGTGGAGGTTGAGTGTGGTTAACTCCACCTCACTGCAAAGCCTCGGTTCATTCTTTCCCAGTCCTGACATACCATGTATGTTGGTTTACCAGAGTACCACACATAGAGTGGACAGTGTATAAATTATCCAGATATGTAATGTTTATAACTTCTTGTGGTTCTAGATACAGAAAATATTCATCATGGAACAGGACAATCAGACATTCAACCCTGAGTTCATCTTGATGGGAATTTTTAGTTACACGCCCACTCACATCTTTCTCTTCTCTCTGGTCCTGGGCATCTTCACAATGGCGCTCTTGGCAAACACTCTCATGGTTCTCCTCATCTACCTGGACCCGCGGCTCCACACCCCCATGTACTTCCTCCTCAGCCAGCTCTCCCTCATGGACCTCATGCTCATCTGCACCACTGTACCCAAGATGGTCCACAGCTACCTGTCTGGCAGGAAGTCCATTTCTGTAGCAGGATGTGAAGCCCAAATATTCCTCTATGTGTCTCTCCTTGGTGCTGAGTGCTTCTTGTTGGCTGTCATGGCCTATGACCGCTATGTTGCCATTTGCTATCCTCTTCAGTACCCCAGTCTCATGAACTGGAAACTTTGTGGACTCATGGCTGCCTCTACATGGATTCTTGGTGCCTTTGATGGGATTGTTGATGTAGCTGCTACTATGTCTTTCTCCTATTGTGGATCCCGAGAAATAGCTCAGTTCTTCTGTGATGTCCCAGCACTCCTACATCTCTCCTGCATGGATACTTCCACATTTGAAACACTTATTTTCATCTGTTGTGTAGTAATGCTCCTCCTCCCTCTGTCACTCATCATCATCTCCTACACACGTGTAATTATAACTGTCATTCGCATGAGTTGTGGGGAGGGTCGGCACAAGGCTTTCACCACCTGTACTTCACATCTTATTGTTGTGGGGATGTATTATGGAGCAGCTATGTTCATATATATGAGACCCACTTCTAATAGATCCGCCACTCAGGACAAGACGGTGTCAGCCTTCTACACCATTCTCACTCCCACGCTGAATCCCCTTATATACAGTCTCCGGAACAAAGATGTGGCCAAAGCATTCAGTAGGGTACTAGGGAAGAGGTAATCTAGAGAATAAAATGGATTAGTGATTTATGGAAATTTTTTTCTGTCTTAACTCTTCTCTCTTTAAATTCATTTATTAAAAAGAAAATTCAGCAAAAAGTGTATAAACTATTTTCCTTAATTAGGCATCAGACTTGATAGACTCTGGGTATACATTCAGTTAATTGATATATTTTGCATTCATTGTATATTCATTTTGGTTTTAATGGTACTCAATGAAATTCTTGAGAAGTGAGTAATTAAGTTAATAAAGTTTCACTCCCCTTTCTAAAACTAAATAATAAACAGTTCAGTCACTCAGTCGTGTCTGGCTCTTTCCGACCCATGAATCCCAGCATGCCAGGCCTCCCAGTCCATCACCATCTCCTGGAGTTCATTCAGACTCACGTCCATCGAGTCGGTGATGCCATCCAGCCATCTCATCCTCGGTCATCCCCTACTCCTCCTGCCCCCAATCCCTCCCAGCATCAGAGTCTTTTCCAGTGAGCCAATTCTTCTCATGAGGTGGCCAAAGTACTGGAGTTTCAGCTTTAGCATCATTCCTTTCAAAGAAATCCCAGGGTTGATCTCCTTCAGAATGGACTGGTTGGATCTCCTTGCAGTCCAAGGGACTCGCAAGAGTCTTCTTCAACACCACAGTTCAAAAGCATCAGTTCTTCGGCGCTCAGCCTTCGTCACAGTCCAACTCTCACATCCATACATGACCACAGGAAAAACCATAGCCTTGACTAGACAGACCTTAGTCAGCAAAGTAATGTCTTTGCTTTTGAATATGCTGTCTAGGTTGGTCATAACTTTTCTTTCAAGGATAAGAGTCTTTTAATTTCATGGCTGCAGTCACCATCTGCAGTGATTTTGGAGCCCAGAAAAATAAAGTCTGCCACTGTTTCCACTGTTACCCCATCTATTGCCCATGAAGTGATGGGACCACATGCCATGATCTTCGTTTTCTGAATGTTGAGCTTTAAGCCAACTTTTTCACTCTCCTCTTTCACTTTCATCAAGAGGCTTTTTAGTTCCTCTTCACTTTCTGCCATAAGGGTGGTGTCATCTGCATATCTGAGGTGATTGATATTTCTCCCGGCAATCTTGATTTCAGCCTGTGTTTCTTCCAGTCCAGCGTTTCTCATGATGTACTCGGCATAGAAGTTAAAGAAGCAGGGTGACAATATACAGCCTTGACGTACTGCTTTTCCTATTTGGAACCAGTCTGTTGTTCCATGTCCAGTTCTAACTGTTGCTTCCTGACCTGCATACAGATTTCTCAAGAGGCAGGTTAGGTGGTCTGGTATTCCCATCTCTTTCAGAATTGTCCACAGTTTATTGTGATCCACACAGTCAAAGGGTTTGGCATAGTCAATAAAGCAGAAATAGATGGTTTTCTGGAACTCTCTTGCTTTTTCCATGATCCAGCAGATGTTGGCAATTTGATCTCTGGTTCCTCTGCCTTTTCTAAAACCAGTTTGAACATCTGGAAGTTCATGATTCATGTATTGCTGAAGTCTGGCTTGGAGAATTTTGAGCATTACTAGCATGTGAGATGAGTGCAATTGTGCGGTAGTTTGAGCATTCTTTGGCATTGCCTTTCCTTGGGATTGGAATGAAAACTGACCTTTTCCAGTCCTGTGGCCACTGCTGAGTTTTCCAAATTTGCTAGCATATTGAGTGCAGCACTTTCACAGCATCATCTTTCAGGATTTGAGACAGCTCAACTGGAATTTCATCACCTCCACTAGCTTTGTTCGTAGTGATGCTTTCTAAGGCTCACTTGACTTCACATTCCAAGATGTCTGGCTCCAGATTAGTGATCATACCATCGTGGTTATCAGGGTTGTGAAGATCTTTTTTGTACAGTTCTTCTGTGTATTCTTGCCACCTTTTCTTAATATCTTCTGCTTCTGTTAGGTCCATACCATTTCTTTCCTTTATCGAGCCCATCTTTGCATGAAATGTTCCCTTGGTATCTCTAATTTTCTTGAAGAGATCTCTAGTCTTTCCCATTCTCTTGTTTTCCTCTATTTCTTTGCATTGATCGCTGAAGAAGGCTTTCTTATCTCTTCTTGCTATTCTTTGGAACTCTGCATTCAGATGCTTATATCTTTCCTTTTCTCCTTGGCTTTTCACTTGTCTTCTTTTCACAGCTATTTGTAAGGCCTCCCCAGACAGCCATTTTGCTTTTTTGCATTTCTTTTCCATGGGGATGGTCTTGATCCCTGTCTCCTGTACAATGTCACAAACCTCATTCCATAGTTCATCAGGCACTCTATCTATCAGATCTAGGCCCTTAAATCTATTTCTCACTTCCACTGTATAATCATAAGGGATTTGATTTAGGTCATACCTGAATGGTCTAGCAGTTTTCCCTACTTTCTTCAATTTCAGTCTGAATTTGGTAATAAGGAGTTCATGATCTGAGCCACACTCAGCTCCTGGTCTTGTTTTTGTTGACTGTATAGAGCTTCTCCATCCTTGGCTGCAAAGAATATAATCAATCTGATTTCGGTGTTGACCATCTAGTGATGTCCATGTGTCTGTCGAGTCTTCTCTTGTGTTGTTGGAAGAGGGTGTTTGCTATGACCAGTGCATTTTCTTGGCAAAACTCTATTAGTCTTTGCCCTGCTTCATTCCGCATTCCAAGGCCAAATTTGCCTGTTACTCCAGGTGTTTCTTGACTTCCTACTTTTGCATTCCAGTCTCCTATAATGAAAAGGACATCTTTTTTGGGTGGTAGTTCTAAAAGGTCTTGTAGGTCTTCATAGAACTGTTCAACTTCAGTTTCTTCAGCATTACTGGTTGGGGCATAGACTTGGATTACTGCAATATTGAATGGTTTGCCTTGGAGAAGAACAGAGATCATTCTGTCGTTTTTGAGATTGCATCCAAGTGCTGCATTTCGGACTCTTTTGTTGACCATGATGGCTACTCCATTTCTTCTGAGGGATTCCTGCCCGCAGTAGTAGATATAATGGTCATTTGAGTTAAATTCACCCATTCCAGTCCATTTTAGTTCGCTGATTCCTAGAATGTCAATGTTCACCCTTGCCATCTCTTGTTTGACCACTTCCAATTTGCCTTGATTCATGGACCTGACATTCCAGGTTCCTATGCAAGATTGCTCTTTACAGCATCGGATATTGCTTCTATCACCAGTCACATCCACAACTGGGTATTGTTTTTGCTTTGGCTCCATCCCTTCACTGATCTCCAGTAGCCTATTGGGCACCTAATGACCTGAGGAGCTCCTCTTTTGGTATCCTATCATTTTGCCTTTTCATACTGTTCATGGGGTTCTCAAGGCAAGAATACTGAAGTGGTTTGCCATTCCCTTCTCCAGTGGACCACATTCTGTCAGACCTCTCCACCATGACCCGCCCGTCTTGGGTTGCCCCGCAGGCATGGCTTAGTTTCATTGAGTTAGACAAGGCTGTGGTCCTAGTGTGATTAGATTGACTAGTTTTCTGTGAGTATGGTTTCAGTGTGTCTGCCCTCTGATCCCCTCCTGCAACACCTACCATCTTACTTGGGTTTCTCTTACCTTGGGCATGGGGTATCTCTTCGTGGCTGCTCCAGCAAAGCACAGTCGTTGCTCCTTACCTTGGACAAGGGGTATCTCCTTACCACCACCGTTCCTGACCTTCAACATGGGATAGCTCCTCTAGAACGTGGGATAGCTCCTCTATTATACTGTTTATAAATAATAAACAAAATTGTCCTAAATGATTTTCCTTATTTTCAAAATCCAAAATCTTATTGAAATGCTTCTATAATGACTTATGCACTGAGTTAGCTACCACACTTGCCTATTTCATTTTGTTATTAGCTCTTTCAAAATATAGGCTAACCAGAGAGGCACAGATATTTGTTCATTTACCCAAAAAAAAAACAAAAAACAAAAAAACAAAACCCCATTGTCCTATAATAAATATTACTTATTTTGACAGATAAGGTTTTTTTCTTGTGTTTGACTTCCCTGATACACTGAGCATTTGTACATCTGAATAACTTATAGTGGAACCACTTATATTCCAGAGTTTTGGCAGCTAATACAGTATCATCAATCTATACTTTGTATATATTATAAGTCTTGTAAGTTTCATGATGCCTGGTTATAATCCAAAATTAATTCTGAGTTGTCTGATGTTCTCTGACAACATATGGGGCAACCACTATTTCAGACAGGTGATCACAGGCAACTTTGGTCTCTGCTTCAAGCTCAGGAGAGAGGTAATATTACTTTAGAGAAAAAAAGTGTTCAGAGACTCATTAAATGTAGTGTCTTGTGGGGACTGAAAAGTTTTAATGAGCATGGCAAAGTTGAAGAGCCAGGCAGTCTAGTTAAGTAACTACCTAATTGGCAAGGTATAAAACTTTACATGGTTTCTTGGGACCAAGGGGCAAAGTACCAACTGGTGAAAGGTAGAAATTATCATGATTAGCAAACTTAAAAGGACAAAGTTGTTTGATTACTTTGGTGACTTCTGACAGAGAAATAAGTCTAGGGATAATAAATATGCTTGGAAAACCAGTTAACATGTAAGCATTTCATGCTAATTAATACAATAGCAGGGCATGTGCTAGGGCTGTTGTGACACAAATGTTGCCTCATATGAGCCTAATCTAACTGTGTAGATTTAAAATCATATCACTACAAATATATGTGCATTTGGAATTTAAAATATTTTTTCTGATGAATCTAGATTTCACATAAAAAATAATCTAATAATCATCTGCACAGTTAGACCATAAGAGATCATTTATTCCATCAACTGATTTTACATTAGACATCATTGAATACGTTGAGTCAGACTAGGATGTTTCTCTTTTAAAAAACCAATCAACAGGGACTTCCCTGGTCATCCAGTGGTTAAGAACCTGCCTGTTAATGCAGAAGACATGGGTTAGATCCCTGGTCTGGGAACTGGTATCCCACATACTGTGGAGCTACTAAGCCCTTGTGCCACAAACGACTGAGCCTGTGCAAAACAATGAAGACCCAGCACAGCCAAACTAAATAAATAATAATGTTTAAAAGAAAAAGATGAGAAAGCAACACTATATAATTCTCATGAAACATCTAATCAAGCTTCAAAGGCACTAAATAAATTAGCAAGTAGAAATACTGAAATATTGGAGAAGGCAATGATAACCCACTCCAGTACTCTTGCCCGGAAAATCCCATGGACAGAGGAGCCTGGTAGGCTGCAGTCCATGGGTTCGCTGAGTACTCCTAGCATTAATTTATTATTTTGAAAAATGTTTTACATTTTAAAATATTTTAATGATACATGGTAAAAAAAGGGAATGATAAAATAAATATGCAAATATCCCATACAGAAGATATTTTATCTTAACCTGATGACTATTTATTTTCCTATTTTTAATGACACTAGATTTCAGCTAGAGTAGATGCCCTGTGTGTAATTCCCCACAATCTTACCATTCACTTCTTACCTTCCCTGCCATAATCACAGACTTGAATTTGTGGTTAAATATTTCCAACAATGATATTATATTTTGCTGAATGCATTCATAAAAATTATACAATGTGATTCAGAAGATATTTATACTTTATACATTAGTTGTTATACTCCACACATAATTCTTCAACTTGCATGTTGAATCAAGTTCATTTGTGTGAATTTTTAAACACTTGTACAATATCCCACTGGATAAATATAACATCAACTTATTTCTTCATGCTCCTATTGATGAATATTTGGGTTGATATACATTCTACATCATTCCAAATAACAACTGCAATGAATTCAAAGGCTCTCTGGTATCCATTCTCTGAAGATTAGAAATAACAGTGGGAGATATTTCCATGGACAAAGGACTCTACTGAGCAGACGATTTTATGGATAGTGGGTCAGATAATACCCAATAAGAGAAGCTTAGATCACATGACTATTTTTTGTGTTCCACTGTGTAGCATTAAATCTCTACAAAGCCTAGCAAAGCATGAGGAGCTTCTCAAGTATTCTTTCCATAGAATTGACAGAGGATCCACAGAGCATCAACATAGATCCTTTATGCACCATTGGATCTGGTATCACAAAGCCCAGTTACAAAGCAACTTGTTCAATATTCTGAATCAGCTACAAAGGAGCTTAATGTACTTAGGGACTGAGATGAAATGAATAAGAAGAATTTTAGTAAGCCTCCACCTACCTCTCATTTATCACTTATAGGGAGGAACTGTCCAACTATTCTTATTTATAGTGTTATTGGAGCTTCTGAGTATTTACTGGATGACTCCTCCCATGGATCCTTCTCAAGGAAATAATATATGATTTCACATTTCCTGGTGATTGGAGGAATTAACACATCTCCCCAAACTGTTCAATTGATGGTATCAGGCATTTGAATCTGAGTTTCAAAGACTAGGGTCAGGCAGGAAATTTTAGGGGACGTGGACCAGAGAGACAAATAAGAACTTAATGATTGTAGAGTGAAACTGAATGTTTGAATCACTACTGCATAAGGAAAGATAAATCAATAGTGACTAGTGATGTCTATTTTAAGACAATGTGTGGCCATTTGGGGGTTTCCCTGATGGCTCAAATGGTAAAGAATCTGCCTGTAATACAGGAAATGTAGGTTTGATCCCTGGGTCAGGAAGATACTCTGGAGAAGGGAATGGCTACCCACCCTAGTATTCTTGCCTGGAGAATTCCATGGACAGAGGAGCCTGCAGGCTACAGTCCATGTGGACACAAAGAGTGGGACATGACTGAGCGACTAATTCTTTCACTTGAATGTTTGAAATACTTCCCCCAAAATAATAGTAATAAAGTGGTACAAACAGGAAAACCCTTCATTATCTTATTAATTTTCTCAGGTTCTATGCTTATGAGTTAGCAAATAATTCTGCTCCTTTTCTTAGCCATAGTAAAGCAAAATATCTCTGGCAGCAGGCCTATGCATCATGTGAAAGCTATTTAATGAAGAACAAGCATATTTTGGGCTTATTGGTATCTTAACCTCAAAGTGTCAACTAACAAAAAAAAGTATGAGTAACTAAAAAAAGCTTATTGAGCAAGTTTTGACATGAAATAGAGAACAGTAGCATATAGATGGGGAAACAACGGAAACAGTGACAGACTATATTTTCTTGGGCTCCAAAATTACTGCAGATGATGACTGCAGCCATGAAATTAAAAAACACTTGCTCCTTGGAAGAAAAGCTATGACCAACCTAGACAGCATATTAAAAAGCAGAGACATTACAAAGGCAAAGGAGAAAAGCAAAGATATACCCATTTGAAAGCAGAGTTCCAAAGAATAGCAAGAAGAGATAAGAAAGCCTTCCTCAGTGATCAGTGCAAAGAAATAGAGGAAAACAAAATAATGGGAAAGACTAGAGATCTCTTCAAGAAAATTAGAGATACCAAGGGAAAATTTCATGAAAAGATGGGCTCAATAAAGGACAGAAATGGTATGGACCTAACAGAAGCAGAAGATATTATGAAGAGGTGGCAAGAATACACAGAAGAACTGTACAAAAAAGATCTTTATGACCCAGATAATCATGATGATGTGATCACTAATCTAGAGCCAGACATCCTGGAATGTGAAGTCAAGTGGGCCTTAGAAAGCATCACTACAGACAAAGCTAGTACAGGTGATGAAATTCCAATTGAGCTATTTCAAATCCTAAAAGTTGATGTTGTGAAAGTGCTACATGCAATATGCCAGCAAGTTTGGAAAACTCAGCAGTGGCCACAGGACTGGAAAAGGTCAGTTTTCATTCCAATCCCAAAGAAAGGCAATGCCAAAGAATGCTCAAACTACCGCACAATTGCACTCATCTCCCATGCTAGTAAAGTA
Organism: Capricornis sumatraensis; assembly: GCF_032405125.1. NCBI lineage: Eukaryota > Metazoa > Chordata > Mammalia > Artiodactyla > Bovidae > Capricornis > Capricornis sumatraensis. The sequence continues at coordinate 34,959,358 of NC_091090.1, forward strand.
ACGCTCAAAATTCTCCAAGCCAGGCTTCAGCAATACATGAACCGTGAACTTCCAGATGTTCAAGCTGGTTTTAGAAAAGGCAGAGAAACCAGAGATTAAATTGCCAACATCCGCTGGATCATCGGAAAAGCAAGAGAGTTCCAGAAAACCATCTATTTCTGCTTTATTGACTATGCCAAAGCCTTTGACTGTGTGGATCACAATAAACTGTGGACAATTCTGAAAGAGATGTGAATACCAGACCACCTAACCTGCCTCTTGAGAAATCTGTATGCAGGTCAAGAAGCAACAGTTAGAACTGGACATGGAATAACAGACTGGTTCCAAATAGGAAAAGGAATACGACAAGGCTGTATACTGTCACCCTGTTTATTCAATTTACATGCAGAGTAAATCATGAGAAATGCTGGATTGGATGAAGCAGAAGCTGGAATCAAGATTTCTGGGAGAAATATCAATAACCTCAGATATGCAGATGGTACCTCCCTTATGGCATAAAGTGAAGAAGAACTAAAGAGCCTCTTGATGAAAGTGAAAGAGGAGAGTGAAAAAGTTGGCTTAAAGCTCAACATTCAGAAAACGAAGATCATGGCATCTGGTCCCATCACTTCATGGGAAATAGATGGGGAAACAGTGAAAAACAGTGTCAGACTTTATTTGGGGGGGGGCTCCAAAATCACTGCAGATGGTGACCGTAGCCATGAAATTTAAAGATGCTTACTCCTTGGAAGAAAAGTTATGACCAACCTAGGTAGCGTATTAAAAAGCAGAGAGATTACTTTGCCAACAAAGGTCTTTCTAGTCAAGGCTATAGTTTTCCAGTAGTCTTGTATGGATGTGAGAGTTGGACTATAAACAAAGCTGAGTCCCGAAGAATTGATGCTTTTGAACTGTGGTGTTGGAGAAAACTCTTAAGAGTCCCTTGGACTGCAAGCAGATCCAACCAGTCCATTCTGAAGGAGATCAGCCCTGGGATTTCCTTGGAAGGAATGATGCTAAAGCTGAAACTCCAATACTTTGGCCACCTCATGCGAAGAGTTGACTCATTGGAAAAGACTCTGATGCTGGGAGGGATTAGGGGCAGGAGGAGAAGGGGACGACAGAGAATGAGATGGCTGGATGGCATCACGGACTCGATGGACATGAGTCTGAGTGAACTCTGGGAGTTGGTGATGAACAGGGAGGCCTAGCGTGCTCCGATTCATGGGGTCACAAAGAGTCGGACACGACTGAGCAACTGAACTGAACTGATATAGTCCAGTGAGCTTTCCTTAATGTTCTAATCCATTGGTTAAAATAACACTGTTTAGAATATATTGTTCTACATTCCATGAGAATTCAGCATTTCTAAATAATTAAACATTGCTAATTTTGTTGTTGCTTTAGGGTTATTTGAAAACTGCAAAAAAGAACCTTGTGAATGGGCTACATTTGGTTAAAACAATTTTCATTTTAAATGAACCATTTGTAAAAATGTGAAAGTCAAGGCAGCAACTTAGGTATTTCAAACTGGTGGTCCAAGGCCTAATTTAAGAACAAGCCTGTACCGGTTTTCCATTGAGAAATATGTAAAACTAAATTTAAAACATAAATATAAAAAATAGTTTTAAGAGGAGAATTAGTAGTAACCTGCTAGGTAGTAACCTACTAGGTAGCAGCAGGTTAGTAGCATTGGTAGTAACCTACTAAGAAATTACAAGTGTGATTTTGAGAATATTTAAAATTTGGGGGTCACTAAATTTTTCAAATATAAGCCTCATATTTTCCCACCCACTAGGAAGGTGGCCTCTCACTTAATCTTTTAAGGACTTTTCAAAGGGTTGTTCATTCAGTCATTCATGTCTGACTCTTTGCAATCCCATGGACTATAGCACAATAGGCTTCCCAATCCTTCACTATCTCCTGGAATTTGCTCAAACTCATGTCCATTGAGTCGGTGATGCCATCCAGCCATCTCATCCTCTGTTGTCATCTTCTCCTCCTGCCTTCAATTTTGCCCAGAATCAGGGTCTTTTCAAATGAGTCAGTTCTTCACATCAGACGGCCAAAGTATTAGAGCTTCAGCTTCAGTCCTTTCAATGAATATTCAGGATTGACTTGTTTGATCTCCTTTCTGTTCAAGGAACTCTCAAGAGTCTTCTCTAGCACCACGGTTCGAAAGCATCAGTTCTTCAGCACTCAGCCTTCTTTACACTCCAACACTCATATCCATACATGAGTACTGGTAAAACCATAGCTTTGACTATACAGAGTTTTTCTGGCAAAGTGATGTCTCTGCTTTTTAATACTCTGTCTAGGTTTGTCATAGCTTTTCTTTCAAGGAGCAAGCATCTTTTAATTTCCTGACTGAAGTCACTGTCCTCAATGATTCTGGAGTACCAAAAAATAAAGTCTCTAACTGTTTCCATTGTTTCCCCATCTACTTGCCATGAAGTGATGGGACCAGATGCCATGATCTGAGTTTCTTGAATGTTGAGTTTCAAGCCAACTTTTTCATTCTCCTCTTTCACCTTCATCAAGATGCTCTTTAGTTCCTCTTCACTTTCTACCATTAGGGTGGTGTCATATGCATATCCGAGATTATTGATTTCTCCAGGCAATCTCCCAGCAATTTCCAGCTTGTGATTCATCCAGCCCAGCATTTTGCACAATGTACTCTGGATATAAGTTAAATAAGCAGGGTGACAATACAGAGCATTGATTTACCCCTTGCCTAATTTTGAACCAGTCCATTGTTCCATGTCTGTTTCTATGCTTCTTGACCTGCACACAGGTTTCTCAGGAGGCAGGGAAGGTGGTCTGGTATTCCTGTCTCTTGAAGAATTTTTCACTGTTTGTTGTGATCCACACAGAGAAGGGCTTTATTTTAGCGTGATCAATGAAGCAAATGTTTTCCTGGAATTCCTTTGCTTTCTCTATGAGCCAGTGAATGTTGGCAATTTGAGCTCTGGTTACTCTACCTTTGCTAAATCCAGCTTATACATCTGGATGTTCTCGGTTCATGTACTGCTGAAACCTAGCTTGAAGGATTTTGAGCATAACCTTACTAGCACATGAAATGAGCACAGTTGTGCAGTAGTCTTTGGCTTTGCCCTTTTTTGGGACTGGAATGAAAACTGACCTTTTCCAGTCCTGTGGCCACTGCTAAGTTTTCCATATTTGCTGACATAGGTAAAGATGGTCAAAAATAAAGTAAGTCCTGAGGAGGTAATGTACAACATGTTGATTTTTTTTTTTTAAAGAGGTTACACTGAAAATATACTAAAATGGACAGTATGTTGGGTCATAATTGAAGCCTCGCTTCAAAGGACCAGAATCATTCACTTTGCTATTGGTTACAGTGCATTATACTAGAAATCAGTAATAAAAAGGTAATCAGATCATCTATACCTGCTTGGAAATTATGGAACATACTTCTAAATAACATGTGTCAAGATAGAAACCACAATAAAAAAATAAATATTTTTACTCAATTATATAGGCACATATTAAAATTTGTGGATGCTGCAAAAGGAAAAGGAAATTTTATAGATGTGAATGCACTTCAGAACATAAGAATGCCTGAAAATATGTAGACTAATCTTCCATCTCAAAAAAAACTGAGCAAAAGAAGAGGAACTCAAACTCAAAGGAAACACAAGCAAAACAAAAAGGGATGCACAGAGAAAACAAACATACAGTGGGAGATAATTAACAAAGCACAAGAATGGCTCTTTGAAATACATTCTTGTCAAATGCAAATAAAATAGTCACCAAAATAGACCATGTGCTGAGTCATCAAATGAGTATCTGTAAATTTAAAATTGAAATTTCACAAAATATCAAATTAGAAATCAACAACAAACATACCAAAAATTTACAGATATTTGGAAATAAAAAATAACCCATGAGTCAAGGAATAAGTCAAGTGAGAATGAAAATATTTAAACTGTAAGATAATAGAAGGATAACATAATAAAATCCACAAAAGAAAATACACATATAAAATTGTATGAAGGAAAACACAGAGCTCCGAGAGAAATTTATTTATTTATTTTTTAAATTTATTTGGCTGTGCCAGTTCTTAGTCACAGCATGCAAACTCTTACTTGTGGCATGTGGGTTCTAGTTCCCTGACCAGACATCAAACCCAGCTCCGCTGCAGTGAGAGACTGGACCACTGGAGTCCAGTGGAGTCTTAGCCACTGGACCATCAGGGATGTCCTGAAATGAGAAATTTAAAAGTCAGGGATCTGTTTCCACATTAATCAGATAGAAAAAAGGAAAAATTCAAACCAAAACAGTAGAAGAAAGGAAAGAGTAACACTAAGAGAGTGAAAAATAATAAAAATATAATAGCAAAATAGGGAAAATGAATAAAATAAAAAATGTTCCTCTAGAAATACTAGTAAATTTGACAAATCTCTAGCAAGCTGTTGGGAAAGTAGCTGGATGCCCTATGAGTCCTGACGTGTCAAATTTTCTCTGCTTGATGACTTTGGTCACCCTCCTGAACCTTCTCTTAGGCCCATCTGTGCACTCGCTTGAGAATGTGCCAATTCGACCAAAAACCCACCACCATGTCCTGTGACTGTCCTCAATTTCTGATCCATTTCCTCATCCTCCATCATCCTCCAGGTGATGTCTGATCTCTGAGGATACAATAAACCTGGATCTACAGGTGTTTCATAAAATCTGGAAAATGGAACAAATGTTTTGTCAATGCAGAGTGGAGAGCTGTTGCCCTAGAATACAGAACGTACCAGAGAACAGTCCCTCTAGTGACAGAATCTAACAGAAAACCAGCCAGCAAAGGGGAAATGTGTTTTGCAGAATCACAGCCCAAGCATCCCCAAAGTGCAACACACAATTGGGACCTATGAGATTCGTATCATATATTTTTATGCTAAACTCACATATGAGTTTTCCTATTGTATGAGTTTTCCTATTCTAGCTTACCCTACTGAAAAGATTTTTAAAACTGTTATTTCCAAACTTTATTACATGGGTAACATTATGTCTTTATATATTTTCTGTGAAGTAAATTGAATAGAATTATTTCATATGTCTTCTAACTATTCTTTTACTCCCTTGGGCTTCAGATCTGAGCATCTAGACCTGTCTCAATTACTGAGAACTTAGGGATTTTCTGCTTATCCCTTTACACCATGATTCTCAGGGTTTCTTCTACACCCTAATTTATCATACCATTTTTGACGACTTTTAAAACCAACTAAAATATATTAGGTGAACATCAAGCTACTCTCACATCTGTTGATGAATTATAGTAAATAATATTTACGACCTAGAAACGTGACCCTTGCACTTCTAAATTTCTCCAATGAACTGGACTGTTCATATCAGACTCCCACTTAAAGTTGCTTTATAGAAGACTAGTTAACAATAAATTCTACATTTATACTATCTCTATGGGGATGTAATGGACATAACATGGGATTAATATTTAGAAATGCCAAAACACTAAGATTTAAAATTCAATCAAGCTTCCATTTGATCTAATTTTATAACCACTTAACTAAACAGTATTTTAAACACTTAACTAAGGGAAGTAATTGAGAATTACTTTATGTAAGGGAACAAAGACTGCTGGCTGTTTCCAGACCTTTGGAATGAATTTTTTATTTTAAGGTTCAACTAACCCTAAGGATGGATCACTTTTATTTTCAAAGTTTTCAAATACATGCAGAAATCCACTGGTCAAGGGACAATAATTCATAATCATAAACGGAGAATGTGTTGGGTCCAGGAAATCACCTGAGGGAACAAACTTTTGGAGAATATCAGTGTATGTTTTCCAAAGAAGGGGTAGCAAATGGAAGTCTTTGGACCATGAAATGTCCCTGTGATTCTTGAGAATGTTTAGCACTCTGGTTGTGAAATAGTAGAACTATGTTCAAGCCAGCTCTGCTTTCAGGTGGGAGAGATGCTCCTAAATTGAGAACATCTTCATGCCATTTCTATTGGGCTCTATTTCTAAAGATGATGGACAATGTACTTTATCAATTTAAGCTGTATTAAAATCTCCTGAAGCTTCCTGAAGATTCAGAAAGTCTGCCAGTCAGGAACCTTTTTCAAAGATCTGGATCAGGAATCATCCTTTGAGGATCATTTGCTTCTGATCCTAGGATTCTTCAGGTTCTCACAGGGCAGCTTTGGGCTCTGGATTCCTTGGCCAATCCAAGTTAAACTTCATCCTTCCTTGATGATCTCATATTTCAGAAGATCTCTGTCACAGCAGGCCTTTCTGAAGTGCCTCCTTTAGAAAAGGCGCCTGTGGATCCTCTTCTAAAGTCACATGTGATCTTGATTTCAATATAGTTTTCATCTGTTTCTCTGCCTCCCTCTCTCTCCATGTCTGTCAGTTGTACTGATTTGTACTGTGCCCTTTCGTCTCTCTCTGTATCTCTAGATTCCCTCACTGAAGTCCCCATAAGTCATACACCAGTCCCTGTATAGAGCAGAGGGGCATGAAAATATTTGTGTCTCTCCAGATTGGTCTCTCATGCACGAGCAGACACCTTTAACTTACTGATTTCCTGAGACACCTTCACTCTATCCCTCAGTTATCACCAAAAGCCCTGTAATATTCAGTGAACCTTTCCCAAAGACAACTCTAGGAAACATTTGGTAAGATTTCACTTAATAAGTAAAGATTTTCAGAATCTGATAGGGAATCAGAATCAAGAAAGTAAATAAACCCACAGACAAGGTTCCTAACAGATCTCATCACATCCATCAAAGCCAGCCCTGGGTGGGCTTGAACCCCCAACCTTTCAGTTAAGGGCCAAAGGCGCTAACTGATTGCACCACAGAGACAGACACTGTGGAGTTTCTTTTCCAAGGATGTTATTTTTTCAGTTTAAACTGTATATAACATTTTAGAAATGTATCTTTTGCTGGGTAATATAGATATCATTCTTAGTAGAGAAAAAGCGGAGTGTCAATTAAGTGGGCACTGGGATGCAGAACTGTTGTTTACCTAAACATGAGCTTAATCTAAGGAAAGACATCCAGACAGAACTTATTCTTATTTCAGTGAGAGTTTTCGCTAATAATTCAATTGATGGAAGCCCCTCAAAGGATTCCATAGACACGAAGATACATTAAATGGGAAAGACAGCAGTAAGAGCAATGAAGATGGGTAAATAATTTAGAAGAAAATCTGTTGTTAAGTTTTCCAACAGAAAGTTGGAAAAGTTGAGGGGAAACAAATGACCATCACGAAAGCCAACCCTAGCAAGTTGTTCCTTGAAAAGAACTCAGGCGAGGGCTTCCTTTAGGTGAGTAGTTTGGGCACTTTCACATTTAGTTAAGTGAAAGCCATAACTCTGGTCTCCATTGTCTTATTATTTCATATTAACTAGCGCTTCATTATGAATTTCTGTCCTGAATGTTCAAATGGGTGCCAGAGTATCAGTAAAATGTACCTAAAAGTGAACAGCATTTTTCATTAGGTTGTCATTTTCTCTCTCTCTCTCTATATATATATATATACACACACTATATAGTATATAAATATATAAAAGTATATTTTAAATATAGACCCTTAACTCAATCACACACAGTAGCTCATGGGTGGGATGAGTGGGTAGGAACTGACAAGAGTCCCAGTTATCCTCAGGTCCCTTGAGACGTTCTGGGTCACTGCCTGGTCTTTGCCCTGGAAGCCACCACCCACTGAAGCCCTCACCCACTGAAGCCCTTCTATACCAGATGTGCTTCTCAAACACATTTTCTTTTCCTTCCCTCCCCTTTTATCCTTCCCCTGTGGTTTCCAGGGTAATTCCAACCACGCCCTCCCCTATCCTGCAGTATTCTGGGACACAACTGGTGCTTGTGCCTGCGCCAGGCTCCTTTCTAAGTTCTTCTGCATCCTCCTGAGTTGATTTCACGCCTGAGAGGGGAAGCTGAGGAAAGGGAAAGCCAAAACACTTTACATTGCTGTTCACGGAAGCTTAGTTCAAGTCTCAGGGGTATTACGCATTTTAACATATTAAAAAAAAAATAGAGCCTAGAAAAGCAAACACTTTAACCGGTTTCTTTCCATTTCATTCTCCCTGGCTGAGTTTATTACTCAGATCACTTTGTGTGTGAAGAAGGAAATGGCAACCCACTCCAGTATTCTCACCTGGAGAATCCCAGGACAGAGGAGCCTGGTGGGCTGCTGTCTATGGGATCGCAGAGTTGGACACGACTGAAGTGACTTAGCAGCAGCAGCAGCAGCAGCAGCAGCAGCTTTGTATGGGTGTGAGAATGGTGGACACATTTACCAAAAAGGAAGAAAATTACCGCTTCTGCTGGGAATTGGAGGTGGGACTCCCTCTTAAAGGTTGGGAAATCTAAGTAACACAGATCTCCCTCTGCTGAGGATAGGGTCACATCAAATAAACCCATCTAAGTTGAAAGCATCTGGAATTCGAAAATGCATTTAATATACCTAACCTACTCAACAGCATAACGTAGCCTGGTGGTGGTGGTGTAGTTGCCAAGTCTATCAGACTAGGCTCCCCTGTCCATGGGATTCTCCAGCCAAGAATACTGGAGTGAGTTGCCATTTCCTTTTCCAAGGGGATCTTCCTGACCCAGGAATCGAACCCGGGTCTCCTGCATTGCAGGCAGATGATTTACCAACTCTACCCTAAATGTGCTCACAACACTTTCATTAGTTGAGCAAAATCTAACCTAAAGCCTATTTCATAACTGTGTTGATTATCTCATATTATTTATTGAATAGTGTACTGAGAGTGAAAAGTAATCATTTACCCTTATGATTGAATGGCTGCCCAGCTCCAGGAAAGTATCACACCACTTATCACTAGCACTAGCCATGGAAAAGATCAAAATTCAAAACTGGAAGTAGTTTCTACTGAATGCGCACCACCTTTGCACTGAAATGGAAAAATTAACCACTGAACCATTTTAAGTCAGGGACCACAAGCAATGCACTGAAACATTAACTCTCTTAGGGAAACAGCACATTCCTGAGGCTTAGACAAAGGGTTTTCCCCCCTTCAACTCTACAGTATTATGTTACAAGACTACTTCCAGAGATATGAAGAACAATGGAAAAGTAAACTGAGGAAGAGTGCTTTGTGACTTTTGGACATTTTCAGAAATTTCACATGCGTGGACACACCTATCTAGAGCCCTCCTACTCTCTTAAGCAGGATCCCATTCCTCATTTTACCAATTTATCATTTTCTGCAAATGCAGGGTCCTAGCTTCTTGGATGGTGTGTAACTAAGTTGATTCAAAGAATTCATTGCAACAATAGGTTCATAACTTCGTCTAATAGTCTAATCATATAGGGGATGGTTGAGCGCTAAATCACCCAGTTTGCAACACTTGGCATTAGATTAATCCATTCATATTTGCAGTAACTCTTCACTATATGTCACATGATGTACATGCAATAAACATTTACCACATACACCTAGGCAAAGCAACTGGGGAAGATGCTGGTAATAAAAAACATTAAGGAGCAACTTGTGTCATATATGAGCCTAATTTTAATGATGGAAATGTGGAGATGATATGATTTTGTATGCTTGTGTATTAAACAAGTTAACTCATATAAAAAACTTAAGCATTGGTCAAATGGAGACAGAACTGGAAGTATAAAAAAGGTATTTTCCTTTCAAAGGGCTTAGAAGTGAGGGAATCACAATTATAGTTACTGGGAAATTCATTTCCTTCCACCCATTATTTTCATTTTTTCACTCCACTTGTGACTTACCCACCCATAGGTGTGAGCTCTACATGCAGAACTGTTAAAATTTGAGACTGAAATGCTGACTTTGAATATCCTTATATATAACATCAATCTGGAAACACAAGTTCATTCATTCAAAAAATTAAGCCCTACGTGTGTTTTACTGTTAGTAACTTAAGTTTCTTCATCTTGGTATTCTCTATGTATAAGAAGCGACAACAGATACTCAGAACTGAATAAATGAATATGACAGCTTGTCAGAGTCTGAAACTGGATCTTCCTGATTCACGTGGAAGACATCATGAAGAGTCCACATGGAATAGGCCCACATGAAATGAACACAGATGTTTTTGTGTGCTGAGTTTTGAGGATTGTGAAAAATGTTATACCTAACAGATCATAATTCATTTCTCTCCTCCCAAATAAACTTCACTTATCAAATTGAGATCTTAACAAAACTTGGTTATTTAGAGCCAAAGTAGGTGAATCCACTTGACCCAAAGAACACAATGATAATTATATTGATGACAGTTAAGCAGAAAGAACAAAAAGAACTTAATAAGTGGCGCAAGCGAAACTCAAATGACTTACTATTATTGCTCTAACACTTCCTGTAAGTTTAAAAGCCAGAGTTTTACTCTATTATGAGGCTGTGTGTAGATTTTTTCAGTTTTTTGTTGACATCTCAGTTTTCAGTTCCCCTCAGTGGCTTACATGCATTCTATCACCTCCAGAGCTGCTTTGTATGTTGTCTGTGAACATTCCCTTGTCTAAGCGTAGATAAAATGTATAAATGCACCAGAAGGACATCATGTGTGCACAACTACCTCCTAAGCTTTGCCCACCTTTACAACGGTCTGAACCCAACACGTCATCAATGGAGTTTTGTTTGCAATTACTGGAGTATATCAGGCTTTCAGACTTTGGTTCACTTCTTAGGATGTTGCTTACTTTCCCAGATAGAATCAATCAGGCCTTCCCATGGCCTCACTCTACCTCTTATATACATCTGGCATGATGCCTATAGTACTTCTATACATTTATTTCTTAAACATCTGTCTTTTTTAGTAGTCTATAAGACTTACACCAAGGGCCATGTGTCCTCATATAGTGACTTAGTAAATGTTGAATTAAATAAGTGTTAACAACAAGGCCTAAGAAATTGATTAGATAGGTAAATGTTGAATTTGGTAAGTGTTAACAGCATGGCCTAAGACACTGATTAGATGGAAAACTATCCAGGTTAAAACGGAGGGAGGTATCCTGTGTCCAGGAGATGGATCAAAGGTGGGTGAATTCTGTCCAACACACAGAAGTTGGAACTTATCCAATGACCATCTCCACCCCCCACGCCAATAAAATACAAAGGCATGTTTAAAAATATATATTTACATATATCTTTTTCTATTCTATAAATATATTTTGAAGGTGACTCCCAAGCCACTCTAGCCCATTAACCCCTGTCCCTATTAATCTTTTCTAAATAAAAAGGATGTTGCTGCTGCCCAATAATGTGGTTGGTAAACAGCTGTCTGGACTAGCCATTATCACTCTAATTCAAGGTAAAGGCCGTTCCTAGGGCCAGAAAGAAGGACTTTTAAAGGGTCCCAGGGGGCAGAAGGCAGGAAGCCAAGAACTGAACAAGGTAAAACAGACATGAGCAGACTAGCATAATCATGCTAGTAAGAACTAAGTGCCTCAGCCAGGCATGTACAGGAGCTGGGAGGAGGAAGACGAGAGGCCTACAAAACTTTTGAGGAACTCACCAGACTCCTGGTTTGAGAAACACAATAGAATGTCCGCCTGGGTAGTCATTATAAGGTAGAAGGGACGCTGGGCTGGGCTAGGAGGTGGAAGGGGCCTCTCTGACCCTCATGAGTTCCTGACCGGTGAGGAGTCCCCCCTGTTCTCTGAGGGTGTAGGGGCTCCAAAGATCTTGGCAAGAAGCCCTCGGTTGGAGCGGGCCTGGTCCTGAGCGTTAGCCAGGCGAGCTAGTTCACGTTCCCCTGGCCGAGCTGCCTTCCGGGCCCTTAGCTCCTGCTCAGTAGGACGCTGGGCAAAGGCCCAGGAACCATTCGGGCGGGTAGAGTCCCCATCAGCCGCAAGAAAACGCTTTCCGCGCTCCACACTTCGAAGATAGAAGTCAGTCTCACGCTTGGCCTGGGCAACCTCAGCCCTCAGACGCTGCCTGCGCACCTGGCGCTCAAAAGCAAGATGCTCGCTGAGGTGGGACCAAGTAAAACGGTGCAGGTACTGTGGACAGGAAAACAAGAAAAGATCTGAGTAGGGCAGATCAGAGATCGGGAGTTGATGGAAGGGATGGGCGCCAAAAAGATGACAGGGGTGCCTGGGCTGTGGCCGCGAAGGCGAGAGGGTGAATGGTGCGGCAGACAAGCCAATCTCCTCACCTTGAGGTTCCACAGGTCATAACGGAAGGGGCTGCGCCTGCGAGAGCCCATGGGCGTGTTGTGAAGACTGGCCGCCACACGCTTGGCTACTCGCTTGTCCCGGAACTCCACCCAGCCCTCCGTGTAGTCCTTGCTGTACTTGGACCGCTTTTTCCCTCCGGAGGTGGAGGCAGCTGCTGCCTTCTTCTTGCGCCTCACGAACCCGTCTGGAGTTGAAGACAAAGTCGTCAAAGAGGCCCTTACAGCATCCACTCAACAGCACCTCCCACTCACCAATTCTCCAGACCTCCCTGCAGGCCAGGATCCCACTTTGTCTTTACCCAGAGGTGTCTAACTGCATAGTCCACACTTTACCCCTCAACTAAACTCAACCTTTTCCTCAAATGTTAATTCTTTTATCATTACGTCTGCCCTAATCGTTCTATTCAAAACCTGCACAGGCCCCCAACCCCAATTAGTGACTGACTGAGTGGGAGTTGGGCGGGGCCTATTATATACTGTCTCTCGACCTGGGCCTCGACATGACAGAGATACGTTCAGTTTTGTGGAAAAGTCAGAGATTTTAATTCAAGCAGTACTCATTTAACAAACTTGTAAATTCGTCTCAAGAAAGTAGGGTGGGCGGAGCCGAGATTAGAATCCAAAAATTAGCGAAGAATTTAGGCTCAGCTAGATATACAAAGCTACCCACACTCCGTTTCAGCCTTCTAAGAAACGTGCGCGTCACCTACTTACCAAAGAAAACAGACGCAGGTCCCCGGCTCCGTCAGCGCCTCCAAGCTCAGCTGAGGCAACAAAACACGCACTGTGTATTCAGTGCCAACGAGTACCACCCCTCTTCCCTCACCATCAAGGCCTGAGCACTTACCCTCAGCCTGGAAAAAAACACGCCCGACCTCCCCGTAGGCGCTGAGAAGGTTCCGTACGTGTAAAGGCCTAAAGCGGGGCGGGATGTGGCCCAGGTACACAATGCCCGGCACTACCCGTTTCTTGCTGCCACCAGCCGCCTCTTCAGATTCCTCCTGTTCCTCCTCTGCCTCCAGTTTCTGGTCACTCCCTTCCAGAGGCCCCAGCTCCGCGGCGCCCAGCTCCAAACCCTCTACCTCCATGCTCGCCGAAACGTAAGACAGGGCAGCCGTAAAGCGCCGCGCCTCTGACGCACTCGTGTGCGACAGCCTGCTTTGGGTGGGCGGGGCCGGCTCGAGTGACGTCAAACGAAAAGAAAGGATTGTGCCCGAAAGTGCAGGAACTGGCGGAGAGGGCGGAAGTTGGCCCTGGGTCAGCCCCGAGATACAAAGCCTGAGAGCCTTTGACGTCCAAGCTGAAGAGACAAAGGCGAGGTAGACCCTCAAGTATAATTTACCCTAGAGAATTCCGTGGTGAAATGCAAAAGGAGGGGGATGAGGCATGCTCTTCCGGAAATTTTGGAGAACTATTTTGGAAGTGAGGGGGAGGTTTCTGTGTATTCTGGCGGTCAAAGTAACATTGTACCCGAAGGACTCGGGTGAGACTCCAGTTGGGGGATGGCTCAACTTTTGAAGTTTACTGAAATTTCAGTTTTTTAATTAGTTAAGTTTGAGTGTTAACTAATTTTCCAAATTTAATTTAGAGATTTGAGTTTTTAAAATTTAAGTTTTGAGAATGTAATTTACCTTTGCAAATAAAAGTTTTAGAAATTTAGTCAGACTTAATTTTTGAAATTTTCACTTGTGACCTTTTCACTTAGTTAACATCTTTTTTACTTTAAAATATTAATTTAAAATTTGATTTTGTGAATAAATCGTCTAAAAGTTAACTTGCCACAATTATTTCTTTTATTTTAAAATTTGGCGCCTGTTTTACATTTGTGTTAATGCATGATTTGTGTTTATACTTCTGTTACAAACATCTACTGGCAAACGTATACTTAGTCTTGATTTAAGCCACCGCTAGGACAGGGAGCTTTATTCTCCCTGGGATTTGTGTTTTCACAGTGTTGGGGTCCAGGTTACCCAAAATGTGCCTCAGTGGCATACTGATTATGTTGAATTAAAGTTACTGAAGAATCTGGTGCTACTACAAGAACTACTCTTAGACTCTTCTGTCTCCCTAAAAGCAAGAAATCTCTCTTGTAGAAAGGTGTACTCCATGCATTTGGTGGAAAGACACTATTAGCACCAAAGATATTCTGGGTTAAGGTTATAGAAACAAACCTTTAATTTACTACCTCAAGCCTAAACTCTATTTAGATTCTTCACTAGCTGGGCACCCAGAACGTACGTTTCTTTGTCTAAAAAGTATAAAAGCTGCCTGATTTGGCCACTTAGGTCCCATTTCTATGGGACCTCCATGCTCATGAATTAAAATTTCTTTCTTTTTCTCCTGTTAACATCTTGCAACCACAGGTACTCAAGAGGAGAAGATTTGCTGTTAGATCACAAACTAATTTTCCCTCTGTTGTAGCCAAACACTCCAGAAAGAAACTCACTCAGAAGGACAGCATGAAGGAGTGGAGTGCAGTTTATTATACCGGTGGGTCCGAGGCAGAGTTTCCTCTTTAGCCAGGTTCCCGACCAATTTTTGTGACAACCTTTTATGCCCAAAGTGTACATGCCCAAGCCCACATCCCCAAATTCTTTAAAACCCACTCTGGACAATATTAGTAAGAGATACAATCAGGTTTTAGCCATAAATTCACATTCTAAAGCCATCTGGACATACAGTTTTGCCCACACCAATAGGTATTATTAAGATTACAGAAGATAGTGATTGATTACATAGTGGGCTTTGCATTCCTTCTGGCTCCAGGAGGTCTAGGTACGGGGTCTGCCTGGTCTGGTTTTTATCCATCCCTGAGACCTGTTCAGCAGCTGGTATTTTATCTCCATGGCCTCCCAGATATACAGTCCAAAAGTTTGCTGAGAGTGTAAGATGGAGTTCCTTTTCTTTTAAAAATGAAGTCAGTCCAGTCAAGGCAACCTGCTCCTTTCCTCTTTCATTACCCCCTCTTGATCCTCTCAGCTTCTAATGTATCACTCAGGGACATATTGCACATTAGGTCTTTTGGCATGTACTTGGGTAAATGTAGTCAATCTCAGCGACACAAATTGGACAATACACTGGAGAATACAAGGTGCACATAACAAACTTAACAGAGCAACTGTAACAACAATTGACAGTCTTCTACCAATCGCCCTTTATCCATGACAAAACAGAAGTCCAAACAGGTACTGAGTCATCTGACATTTGTTTTACATGAGCTTGTGTATCTCTAAGAGCCTCAGTAACGTTTCCAGACAAGACTGGGATATACACACACCACTCAACCTTTATTATGGCACAAGTCTCTCCTTGAGCAGCGGTCAAGATGTCCAAAGCCATTCTATTTCAAGTTACTGCCTTTCTCATTTGTATTTGTTCATTATTTAATGCTTGAATTGTCCTCAGGCTGTCATTTAGGGCCCTTTGGGTGAAATTAGTTATGGCTTCAACTCTAATCATTATATCTGTAGTGCCCAACGAAGGAACAAATGTAGCAGTCAAATAATCATACCAACGGAAAACTGATCGTGACCATCTGGCCCGTAGGGAGGGTACATTTAAGGGCTCCTGTATTGTTGGCCTAATGTTCCCATGGGCAAAGCCAGACCTAAAGTACATCTTCCTACCTACCCTGGGGCTAGCCATGGCCACAGATTGGTCCTGCATAACCAATGAGTACTGTTTGGGGCAATCCACCTGATTCCAGGGTTGACTCCCTAGTCTGTCCCAGGCCATTGGGTGGATTGATTGGGATCATAAGTAACTTTATAGGTCTTATAGCACTGTTCTGTCTGTAGAAAACCCATTGGCTTCAAGTCCTTTTTTGTGTATTATCTGGTTATTATATCCAGTAGTGTGTACATCCTGTTCCCAGCAAATGTCAGCTATCACAACAAGTTGTCCCTTTTCTGGAGTAATCCACATACATTCATTTCATACCTGGTAAAATTGGTCAAAATACCTGTTTTTTTCTTTTTTTGGACTGTTTGGACTTATTAGCTGTCACATAATATTGATAAGCATTTTCTGAGCTAAGAATACAATTAAAATGTATCCCACGGCCTTTTGTCAGATCATCAGCCTTTTTATCGAACCAATGGGTAGTGGCTGCTATAATGACAGTTTCCACACTCAACTTTTGTTGTTTCATCTGAAGAAAATAGTCACATAAACTAGGCATGTCACCCCTTCATAGAGGTGACACCCACCATGGGAGTCCATCCATGAGAGACATGGGCATAGCTCCGCCTACCCAGCAGTTAGATCTGTTATGGAAGTCCATGTAGGAATGTGCCCATGAGATGGAAATGTTGTCTTGTGCTGAAATTAGGGTTAGTCCCAGGATACCAGAAAGTCTACGTAGTAGGAGTTGATTGCGGAGCTTCATTTTTTCTTTTTCAGATGATCTTGGTTTCACGGAGATCAGCGAGGTCCTTTTGTATAGTCCACCCGGCGTCCTCCAGGTCTGTGTGGTATGTCCTCTTCACCCTCGTGTGATGGATCCAGGGAGTGACACCTGCAACTTTAACTGCTGTAGGTATAGTTAGTACAGCAGTATATGGACCGTTCCAGTGTGGGACCAAGGAGTCATGCTTCCAATCCTTGACCCACACCTTGATCACTGGGCACAAATTCACGAATCTGCTCCCCAAGGGGGAATGACACCCATTCTTGGACAGACTTAGTTACCTGGTTTATCACTTTACCTAATTTTTCCATCCTCTGTGAAATCCCATTCCCCTCTTACATGGCAAATTTGCCAACACCTGTCTTACTATGGGAGGGGGTCTTCCATAGACAATTTCATAAGGAGAATAACCATGGAAACACAGGGTCATTCTTAATTTGAGCAAGGCCACCGGAAGTAAGTCCATCCATGAACAGTCAGTCTTTATGATCTATTTTGAAAGTGTATCTTTTAGGGTTTGGTTAGTTCTTTCCACCATTCTGGAACTCTGGGGCCTATATGCTGTATGTAATTTCCATTTGACATTTAGAGGTTTACATAGTTGTTGAATTAAATTGGCTACAAAAGCAGGGCCATTGTCTGATCCTATACTGGTTGGGAACCAGAATCTGGGGATTATTTCTTGACTCAATGAGGCACTTCATTTGTTTTTTCAGTTCAGGTGGGGAATGCCTCCACCTAACCTGAAAAGATACATACCATGACTCGTAAATAATGATAATACCAGTAGGGTTTCATTTCAGTAAAGTCCACTTCTAAATGTTCAAAGGGCAGAGTACCCTTTAATTGTATTCCCGGAGATTTCTGCTTATGTCTGGGGGCAGCATTGACCTGTGAGCAAGCAGAACAGTTCTTGGATTCCATTTCACACAAGGAAGAAAGCCGTGGTGTTAAAAAATATTTCCGAATTAATTCTTCCATTTGTCACATCCCAAGTGGGTAGCCTGGGCTACCTGAGACCCTAATGAAGAGGCCAATATCTCGGGAACTAGCAACCTGCCATCCAGCAGTCCCCACCAGCCCTTTTCATTCTTGGTGGCCCTTTCTGTTTCAGCCAGCTGGTCTTGGGCCGGGGTATACTGTGGAAGAGTTGAAGTTAACTCGGGCATTCTCAAGAGCACAAAAGCCTTAACAGTCCCACCCAGTGCCTCCAAATTCTTCAGCGGCTTATTTTGTGGCTCCATCTGCCTGTGGGTTTCCCCGTGCCTGCAGGGTGTCCTCTTTTTGGTGAGCCCAGCAATATATTACTGCTACTTTTTCAGGTTCCCATACAGCATCTAGTAGGGTCAAGATTTCTTCCTTGTTTTTAAAGTCTTTTCCGTTAGCTGTTAAGAGCCCTCTCTCCTCGTATAGGGCCCCACATACATTGCAAAGTAGCAAAAGCATACTTGGAGTCAGTGTAAACGTTGGTCTTCTTACCTTTTGAAAACTGGAAGGCCCGAATGAGAGCCCATAATTCAGTCCGTTGAGCAGACCAGTAAGATGGCAGAGAACCAGCCTCGACAATGCTCTTTTCTGTGACTACTGCATACCCCGACTCCCATTGTCCTTGTTTCACTAGGCTGGTGCCATCAGTGTACAGGACCCAATGTGGGTCCGGGATTGGCTAGTCTCTCAGGTCAGATCTGCTAGCATAAACTTCTTCCAGGATTTATTCACAATTATGTGAGGGTCCACCTTCCCCCATAGGACGGAGTGTAGCCGCATTTAAGGCCTGACAGAGCTCAATAGTAACATGAGGGTTCTCACATAAAAGTCCCTGACATTGGGTAATCTGCTACGTTGACAACCATTTGTGGGGATCCCCTAATAGGAGAACATTGACCTCCTTTACAATTAAGGAGAACCTTTACAATTAAGTTTTGGCCCAGTTAGCTTGTTTGCTTCTCAGACCAGTAAGGCAACCATGGCAATTGCCCGAAAGCACCCAGGCCATCCGATGGCAATGTTGTCCAGCTGTTTTGAGAGACAGGCCATTGGTCTATCCCATGTCCCCATGGCCTGAGTTAATACCCCCATAGCCACTTTGTCTTTTTCAGTCACATAAAGAGTGAATGGTTTAGTAAGTTCTGGCAGACCCAATGCAGGTGCCAATGTAATTGCCAATTTTAACTTTTCAAAGGCCTGTTGCTGCCTCTCAGTCCAATTTAGTAAATCCCCTTCTGGCCCTGTTAGGAGTTCAAACAAGGGCTGGGCCGTCTGAGAGTATCCTGGGATCAAAATTCTACAAAACCCAGTGGCTCCCCAAAATTCTGGGACCTATGCAGGTTTTTGGTCGTGGGATTCTCAAGATTACTTCGTTCCTAGATTGGTCCAACAGTCTTTTGCCCCCTCTCAGGACAAACCCCAAATATCTTACCTCCATCTTGTAGATCTCTGCCTTTTTCCTCAAAACTCGGTAGCCCGCCTCCATCAACAGTTCTAGCAAAGCCTTAGTTCCTTTCCAGCAGTGTTCTTTATTCTCTGCAGCCAACAGCAGGTCATCCACGTATTGTAGCAGCCAGTATCTAAACCTTCCTGGCTGGAATGAGTCCAGATTGGAAGCCAAGGCTTCCCCGAAAATGATCGGGGAATTCTTAAATCCTTGCGGGAGGCAAGTCCAAGTGAGCTGTTGTTTGGTGCTCCCTGCAGGATCTTCCCATTCAAAGACAAAAATGGGTTCAGATACCGGAGCAATATGGATACAGAAGAATGTGTCTTTTAGATACAGGCAAGTATAGATCTTAGCACTTGGTGGGAGGAGGCTGAGTAAGGTATATAGGTTAGCAACAGTGGAGTGTAGAGTTACCGCTGCCTGGTTGACCAGTCTGAGGTACTGTACAGGCCTGTAGTCCTGTCCCCTTTCTTTCTTAACTGGCAGGATTGGTGTGTTCCAGGCTGACTGGCATTCAATCATGATGCCCGCCTGCTGTAGCCTATTTATATGTGGCAGGATACCAACTCGGGCCTCCAGTGCTAGCGGGTACTGACATTTCCTGACTGGTATGGCACCAGGTTTGAGTTCTCTTACCACGGGAGCTTGATGTTTGGCGAGCCCAGGCAGGGACAGGGTGGGGGGTGTATCTTTTGCCCAAACCTCAGGGAATTGTTGGATCAGCTCTCTCTCTGGATTGTTTAACCCATCTGGCTTCCCTTCCAAAGGATCATGCAACCTCCATTCATCTTGAGGGGTTACCCAAAGGGAGAGTAAACAGGTGGTCGAGAGTGGGTCTTTCTTGGGGAGAAAGGTCACTTGTGCACCCAATTTAGATGACAAGTCTCCACAACAGAGGTACTGGGCATTAAGGAATATACAGGAATTCATAAGTCACTTGATGCCCCCCCACCCCAATCTGGCATTTTGGGAGTAGACAGAATAGTCTAATCAGCTTTTCCCTGGTTACTCCTGCAGCAATGGCCTTCTCTGGGGGGCCACCGGCTCAGTATTCACCATAAAGTCAATAATTTGGTCCTCCACTTTTAGTTTTACCATGGGCTCTTGGGGACCTTGTGTCTTTGAGCCCCGGCACCCCTATTCAGCCTCCAGTTCAGCCAGCCCTAAAACAGTCAATGCCAGTTATTTTTCCCAGCTATTCTGGGGGCATTCATTTTTCCAGTGGCTGAAGCCCCGGCATGGGTACATTGATTTGGTTGCAGGGCGATCCTGGGCTTCCTTGTAGGAGGCTTGTCAGGAGACCAAGGCTGATTTAGAGGGGGTGGAGGTATTGAGGAAGGCCCAAGGAGGGGCCTTCCCAAGGCCTCAGCCAGTAACACCATCCTCTGATCTGCTCTCTTGTTTTCTTCTCTCCGCTTTTTCTCAGCCTTCTTTTTTGCCTCCACGTCTCTGTTTTTGAACACCTTATTAGCAATCTCTATTTGTGTGCTGGTCATGGCTAATACTCTGCCTACCTTTTGGAGCTTATGTCTGATGTCAGGGTAGGCTTGAGATACAAAGGCTGTATTTATCACAATTTGAGACCAAGCTGCCTCTGGATCTATTGGTGTATAAAGTCTATAGGTCTTGCATAGTCTTTCATAAAACTCAGTAGGTGTTTCAGTTTCCTTTTGGACTACTTCGGTTGGTTTTGCCATATTTATAGACTTACGGCAGCCCTCTTGAGACCTTGTAAAATAGCCGCCCTATATCTCTCAAGGTGGCCCCTTCCTGCCTCTGTGTTATAGTCCCAATCGGGCCTTTCATCAGGGTTGGCTAGTTCTGCCCACCACTGTGGGTTTACGGTACACTCGGGGGCCACTTCTTGTAGCCATTTTCTGGCCTCAGTATGGATCCTGTGTCTTTTTTCAGTGCTGAAGAGGGAAACTAGCAGCTGGATTATGTCCTCCCATGTAAGATGGTAGGTTCGAAAAATAGTCTCCATCAGCCTGATCATGCCTTGGGTTTCTGCCAGTTTAGTAGGTCCACAGAGGAAAATGGTTGGTAACAGTAGGCTCGGGGAGGCTGGTGGTAGTGTCTGTCTGCTCCCTGAACCGGAGCTGTTGCACCCTGTTGTAGCTCTCTGCGAGGCATTTGTTTACCCCGGCTCTTTGGCGGAGCGCAGCCTCTGTCGAATTCCTGTGTCGCCTTCCCGCTTTCCGTCAGTACTCACCGGGAGAGGCTGATATTTTTAGGAGGTTCGGCTGAGGCTGAGTCCTGTGGACGTTGACTAGAGGTTCCTACCGCCGGGATCGGAGCCTGCCGAAATGGCGGCTCTACGATCTCCGGGGGAGTTGGCCGGGGAGCAGCTGGTGGGGCCCCAGCAGGCCCTGGATCGGTGGTCATTAAGGCGGCCTCCGGTCCTGGTGAGCATTAGGTGGCCGGCGCGTCATCCAGTATGGGAGAGAGGGCAAATCGCTCCCGTCCGGATCCTGCAGAATTTCTTTTTTGTCATCAGTCGATTTTTGTGCCATTAATGTTTTCCCTCTCTCTTTTTGAATGCAGAGTCTTGCCCAAGGGGGAAGATCTCGAGCCAACCACAGCCATGAATCAATATATGGGTATTGATCCGGCTGCCCCGGCGTTCCGGTGACTACTGCAGACTGCTTTTATTGTTTTTAAGTCCATGGTGCCCTCTGGTGGCCATCCTACTCCCATAGAGGGCCGTTCAACCTCACAGAATATGCGGAATCGGTTAGGCGTCATGTTCACCCCATAGTCTTCTTCAAATTCCTTCTTAAAATTCTTAATCATGCACTCCAATACAGTTGCCTTAGATTCACTTCCTCCCATCTAGCTTACATTCTCGGACCTTCTTCTTCCTTCCCTTTTCGTTCTGTCCACGAAGTTCTCGGTATCCTAAGTACTTCTTGATATTTCTACTCAATGAAACACTTATATTGCCATTCCGCCTCCTTCTTAATTGGGGTGAGGAGAGCCTTCCTGCTAGAAGGGGGATCGGCGAGTCTTCACCTGCAGGTCCGCAGCGCCGAACCAGAACACCAAGTGGTCCAAGATTATTTTCTCCTCTCACTTTGAAAGTCCGTTCTGCCTTGGTGGGCTTGATTGGGTGCGGATGAAAACATAGATGGATTAAATATCCCACGTCCCAGACCGTCTCGGGAAAGGTCAATTTGTTTTCACTCGCGTATCTTCCTCCTTTAAGCCTGACAACCCTGAGGGGATGAATTCCACAGCAGATGGGACACCTCCTCGGGGAGGGCAGAATATAAGCACACAAAGACCAAATTTCTTCTTCCCAAAGCCCTCTCGCAATCGCCTGGTGGTAATTTACCCCAAGATGACGCGGACACCACCTCCTTTATGACTTTGACGGTCAGTGTGTCCCCTCTATGGGGTCGCTAAGAGTCGGACGCGACTAAGCGACTTCACTTTCACTTTTCACTTTCATGCATTGGAGAAGAAAATGGCAATCTACTCCAGTGTTCTTGCCTGAAGAATCCCAGGGACAGAGGAGCCTGGTGGGCTTCTGTCTATGGGGTCGCACAGAGTCGGACACGACTGACGCGACTTAGCAGCAGCAGCAGCAGGAGCAATGTGTGCCCTATTCCCTCCCAGGGGGTTGATCAGGCCCCCTCTTCCACCCCGCAGGGTGGGAATCTCCTTACGTGAGCGCTTAACTCCCCTGCCCCAGTCCACTACCCACTAACGTGAAAGATCCCGGCGTGGGGAAGTGGAATCTTTACAGAAGGGCGAGGCGCCTTACCCCTGTCTAGACGATCAGAGACGCGAAGCCTCGGAGTAGCCCCAAATGGGACTTGTCTCTCACAGGGAGGAGTTTCCCGGCCAACGCAGGAAATGTAGCCAAACGCTCCGGGAAACAAACTCACTCAGAAGGATAGCGTGAATAGTGGATTGCAGTTTATTACACCCACGGGTCCGAGGCAGAGTTTCCTCTTTAGCCAGGGACCCCGACCGATTTTCGTGACAACCTATTGTGCCCAAAGTGTACAGGCCCAAGCCCACATACCCAAACTCTTTAAAACCGGCTCTGGACAACCTTAGTAAGAGATACAATCAGGTTTTAGCCATAAATTCACATTCTAAAGCTATCTGGACATACAGTTTAGCCCACATCAATAAATATTATTAAGATTACAGATAGTGATTGATTAGATAGTGGACACTGCATTCCTTCTAGCTCGGGGAGGTCTAGGTACGGCGTCTGCCTGGTCTGGGTTTTTGTCCGCCCGGGAGGCCTGTTCGTGTGCTGGTATTTTATCTCCATGGCCTCCCAGATATACAGTCCAAAAGTTCGCCGAGGGTGTAAGATGGAGTTACTTTTCTTTTAAAAATGGAGTCAGTCCAGTCAGAGCAACCTGCTTCTTTCCTTTTTCACCTCCATGAGCTGAACAACCACTAGAACGGACTCGGCCCTGGCAGTTCCCAACTATGGCGAGGCCTTGAAAGCGGTCCCTTCATCAGACTCGAGGCCGCTTTCCGGGCTCGCTCCCCTCATCTTGAGGCCGGAGGACTTGTCCGTTTGTGCGTGCTACCCGTGTCCTTAAGGCGCCAAGGTTCCGCCGACCCACATGTGCCTTGGGGTCGACTGCAAGGCGCCGAGCTCTGGAATGCGTACAAATACTCGGGCCGGCTTCCTGGAAGGGGCTGTGGACGAGTTTGTGGCTCAAGATTTCCCATCCCGGTGGAACCAGGGAGCCAAGAAAGCCAGAGGATGGAAGCAGTAGTAAATCTACCTACAGTCATAATCCGAGATGACAGTCGTTGCTGAACAGAACTCCAAGTATATTTTCTAAAGTTAACTCGCCACGTGCTCTTTGATGGAGTGGTTCTAAAGACTAATAAACTGTATTTCTCTAGTTCTCATATGCCTGTTTCATTCATTTATGGACGAGAACTTTCTGCCAGTTGCCTCCTACTTTTTTGGAATGGGGAGAGAAACAAAGTAGGTTTCGCTTTTAGCTCTTAACACCGAAGTCTTCAAAATACTGAGCCACAAAGAGTGAAATGAGAAAACTTTTGGGGATTGACTAAAAGAATCAGGGAGGTGGGTCTTGTGCAGGAGTAGATGATGTCAGTTGCTACTGTGATGGCCACAATGGTAAATTATGCTGTGTTCTTTACCTTGGGTGTATTTGAAATTGTCATTGATAGAATGTTTATTCACATAAGTCTCAACAGAGAGCTCTAAAGGGCCTTTGAACCTTTAGGAAAAATGAAAACGTTGTGATAGGGTGACCTACCCCTTTGCCATAACCCCTTCTCAATTCCTTGAAAAATCAGTTACTGGAGATTCTTTAGCGACCCAGATGAAAAAAAAATCTTTTTTGACAGCTTCTTGTGCCTACCTCAGGTTCACTTGTTTATTTATCTATATATCCCTACAAGGTCATCGTGTTTAGGGTTGCAGTGCTGCTAAGTCACTTCAGTCGTGTCCGACTCTGTGCGACCACATAGACGGTGGCCCACCAGGCTCCCCCAGCCCTGGGATTCTCCAGGCAAGAACACTGGAGTGGGTTGCCATTTCCTTCTCCAATGCATGAAAGTGAAAAGTGAAAAGTAAAAGTGAAGTCGCTCAGTCGTGTCCGACACTCAGCGACCCCATGGACTGCAGCCTACCACGCTCCTCTGTCCATGGGATTTTCCAGGCAAGGTTACTGGAGTGGGGCGCCATTGCCTTCTCCCTTAGGCTTGCAGTGGTTTTTTGCTAAAATGAGATCTCCTTCGAGCCGGATTCGAACCAGCGACCTAAGGATGACCACGAATTAAGTTCCTACAGTCCTCCGCTCTACCAACTGAGCTATCGAAGGAGCTGTGAGAAGATCTGTTAGAATACTTTAAATATTCTTTTATCTGAGTATTGTAATTTTGTTTATTTCAAAAATAGAGGTAAACATGAAAGGTGCTAGAAATATTCTAAAATTAATATGGGTAGTAATTATAGAAGTGTATTTTAAAAATTAATTCCCTTGAACATTAAAGAGTTGTGCTTTGCTACTCCTGTTCTATCTGCTTTAGCTCCTTCTCTCTCAATCAAAAGTGAGCCATGAGTGATAAGGTTTTCCTAAATGGGTAGAAGAGGGACTTGTTTTCTTGAAGCGGAGTTACTATCCAATTCATTCATTTGAGAAGGTAAAGATCTTTGTCTATTAACCTGGTTC
Organism: Capricornis sumatraensis; assembly: GCF_032405125.1. Classification (NCBI taxonomy): domain Eukaryota; kingdom Metazoa; phylum Chordata; class Mammalia; order Artiodactyla; family Bovidae; genus Capricornis; species Capricornis sumatraensis. The sequence continues at coordinate 34,984,523 of NC_091090.1, forward strand.
GGCCTGTAATTTTCAAAAACTCTCCTCCTTCGAGCCGGATTCGAACCAGCGACCTAAGGATGACCATGAATCAAGTACCTACAGTCCTCCGCTCTACCAACTGAGCTATCGAAGGATCACGTCTAAGCTCTTTTTTAGACTCCCTTTTCTAATGTCTATCTAGATGATTTCTGCTATGATAACATGCATTCATTTTTTAAAGTATAATTAATTTTAAGCAGTCTTTTTAAAGGCTGAATAGGTCCTGTGTCATGATCTGGGTAGCTGCTTTCACGGATTTAATAAATATCTAAAATCCATTGGGTTGTACATCTAGGACCTTAGGATATTGTTCTATGTATATCTTAAAAATTCTACCGGTATCCCATGTCCTCCTCCCTAAGTATTACATACCTAGGGTGAATTTCTTGCATTACGTCCGATTTCCTGCTGTCCCCCTCTAATTACCATTTCCTTTTTCCCTAGAAAAAAGTGTCTAGCTTTGCTCAATAAATGATATAATTACTGAAAACACAAACAATTAGGTTGAAGAGGATCCCTAAGTTGTGAGCAGAGAAATATCTGGTGCATTTTCGTATCATTGTGATTCTCTTTCTGAAAATCTAATGGGAAATTGTGTGTGTTCATAGCTCTAATCATGAAATATAAGGAGTGTCAATTTTTTTAGTTGGATAAATAATTTGGGTGGTTCATATTATATTGAATGATTACTGTGGTGCAATTAAAGTGAAAACAAAACACCTATAAAATTTAAATGCAAATATAAATAAATGTTTTTTCCAGAGAAAATGGTCAAACATTGAGGTTCAACAGAGATTGCCTTAGACTTGTGCCTAAAGCAGAAATAGACATAAATGGGGAATACACTAAATTATCTGGAGAGAAAAGGCTTTCTTTGGAAATATACTTAAGGAAAATATATTTTATAAATGTCTGTGCTTTTATACAAATTTATGCAAAACTATATTATTTCTACAAAATGATATTATTGAAAAATATTCCCAAATTTTCTGTAAATGGCAATTGCCAATGCCCTCTATTTAGAAATATTGAGAGATGTAGTCAATATTGAACTCAGTAATTAAATCCCTTTCCATGAAAAATTAAGAAAATATCTAGCAACTTTCAGTGTTCCTGACCTAACAGAGAATTACCAGCTGGAGAGGAGAGATCCTAGAAAGTGAAGTTTCTCATTCATTGTCCAGTGTCCTATCCATGCTTCAAATACAAGGTGGAAAATAGCAAATATGCCAAGTGTGAAAAATTCAGCATGGTGCTGGATTCAATTGCTGCTTCAGAACTGTTGTGTCTTTTGGGATCCAGAAGTCTTACTAGGGTGATACTTAGAGGCACAGGAAGCTCCCAGGAAGAAAACTGAGAAGACAAGTCCACCTTGCCTCTTTCTCCTCCAGCCTGGCATTCTCCCTCTAGTTTCCTTTTTGACAAAGGAAGGGGACTACAGAGGATGAGATGGTTGGATGGCATCACCAGCTGGATGGACATGAGTTTGAGTAAGCTCAGGTGATGGACAGGGAACCTTGGTGTGCTGCAGTCCTTGGGGTCGCAGAGTCAGACATGACTGAGTGACTGAACTGAATATAGAGCCTAGTAGTAAGTCAGCAGTATAGTTTATAGAGTCCTACCTCCTTTATCACAAGGCAGATTAAAAGATGAGTGTCTTAGTCTGCACCAGTTGCTATGACAAAATACCATAGACTGGGTGGTTTAAATAACAGAAATTAATTTTCTCACAGTTCTGGAGGCTGGGATGTCTGAGATCAAGACGACAACCATTCAGTTCCAGGTGAGAGCTCTTTTCTTGATTTGACAGAGAGAACTCTGATGTCTCCCATTATGAGGATAGTAATCCCACAGGATCAGGGCCCCACCCTAACTACTACATTAACCATGATCACTTTCTAATTCCAAATACAGTCACACTTGGATGTGGGAAGAACACAGTTCAGTCCAGAGCAGTGAGCTTAGAGTTCAGTCAATAGTTCAACAACTGGTAAAATGTCATTGTGAATTTTAAGACAGTATTCTTGATCTTCATTTTACTTCTAACGGAAGCTAAGAGGCTCAGATTTTAATACCTGATCCAATGATATTGGAAACTAGAACTCCTAGCTCATGGTTGAAATCCCCAAGTTGGTCCCAGTTCATAATCAGTCATCCCAAAGCTCAATCTGTGTTCTAAATTGTGGAATTAGGCCACTTTTTTCTTTTTTTCACTCCAGTTCCACATTTGCACCCCTAATATAATCATGGAAAATAAATGTTAAAAAAAAAAATGAGTGGAGGCCAAACTGACTTTTGTACCTGGGTAAATTCTATCCAAGGAAGAGTAAAGTGAGAACAAGTAGATGGAGACAAGGCAAGGCTGACCTTGAGCCGAGTTTTGAGATAAACGGTGGCTTTCTACATACACTTGTAATATCTGAGTTTTGAACTCTTTCGTCTCAAATGGAGTGGGTACAGGAAGGTGGAGGACTTTTTTCCCACAGAAAGTTATTCACTTTTTTTTTGTCAGCCCTGATTACACTAAAAACAAAAAGAGAAGCACAAGCATTTAAAAGGATTAAGAGGGTTCTGGAAAGGCCTGCACAGCATGCCTACACAACATAGGAACATAGAGCCACTTTCTTGAGTAAAATGCTCCATCTTCTCCATTTCAATTTTATCACCTTGACCCAATTTCATTGAGACTAGAAAATAATATTAAACAACAAGAACAAAAAGTTTCTAATGATGGAATTTCAGACAAAGAAGTAGTTGATGTTTAGATGTTGGAGGAGGACCTTCAAATGACTTTACTGCAAGTGATGGTCCTTGAAATGCCCAAGAGTTCTCTCTTCAGAACTAACTCTGTACAGTACCTAGCACCTAATACAGTACTTGGTACCTGGTACTCCACAGGCTCAGAATGAAAAGTGGCACCTACTACTTTTGTTTTTGTTTTGCAGAGAATCCAGATCTAAGCATGTAACCATGATTATATTCTCTTCTCTTATTAATATTTACCTTAGAAAAATAACTTGTACACCCTTGATCGAAATTGGGACTACGAAGTCAGAATGAAGGGAGGAATTTACTGGGACGCACATCCCCTCGTGACTTTGTGTCCACCTATGGAGATTTTTTTTTTAAGCCAGACGGAAAGCAGATCTTAGGGGACATTTGTACGAACTCTGGAGAATCTGTTTCTGGGGCTAGCAGAGTCAACCGGTGGAAAACTTAGGAGTGAGGGAATTGGAAGGAACTGTTGGGGTGGCCAAAAGCCGAGTCTCATTGGTTGAGAAACTTGAATTGCCCTTCTGGATGCACCTGCAATTTCCTCCCTGTCCCAGGTTTCCGTAGATATAATTCCAGTCTGAAACTCTTGAGCAATATCGAACACAGGTACAAATGGCAGTGGCCACGAGTTCTGAATTACTTTCAGATATTAAAGTGAGAAAGAAAGACAGGTTTACCCATCTGGGTGGGGAATTAGCTCAAATGGTAGAGCGCTCGCTTAGCATGCGAGAGGTAGCGGGATCGATGCCTGCATTCTCCAGCTTTATGTTCCACCTATGCTTTGGGCTTTATTTCCATGCTTCTGTAAATAATATACACCTTGCTTAAGCATTACCACTTAAAGACGCAATTCAGTAATATTGATGATCTCACCTTTGTCTTCAGTGATAGGGTAGGCAAGGTGGGATTCTTTGGGTTTTCTGTTTTTGAAGATTGTCTCTACCAGGTGAATTTACACATCTACATTCCAGTTATTTATGTTAATGTTACATTTTTATTCTCAGAATCAATTTCCCACATGTTTGACCTTTTGAAGGTAACCTCAGATTCTTACAACTGAAACAAACGATTTCCAGAACCTTTTTTGAAAACTTGGGAGGTAATAGCTTTATGTACTTTTTAATACGATTGTGACGAGCTAAAGAATATATAGGTATGTTTGAGGTTTGGGCTTTTTGTTTTTTACATTCACTCTTTCTCTTCTGAAGTCATCTGGCTGTTTCTACGGAGTTGGTGGGGCTGCTGCTGGCACTAATACTGGATTCTTGCAGAATATGGCCTAATTATGGGAGGGAAGGACTTCCAGGTGGCGCTAGTTGTAAAAAACCTACCTGCCAGTGCAGGAGACTAAGAGACGCCTGTTCGATCCCTGGGTTGGGAAGATCCCCTTGAGGAGAGCACGCAACCCACTCCCTTATTCTTGCCTGGAGAATCCCCTGGACAGAAGATCCTAGAGAGCTACAGTCCATAGCGTTGCAAAGAGTCGGACACGATTGAAGCAAGTAAGGAGGCCAGCACAGCACGGGAGAGAAATCGCAGTGGAGAACTTGTTTGAATTGGAAGCTCTGGTGCCTTGGTGAGAAAATCCAGGACAATCTAATAAGCTGTGCATCCAAGGCCCATGTTATTTTTGAAAAGAAAATTGGACCATTTTTCTTGTCTACTCTTTTGCCCTCAATTCGCTTTCAGAGAGCAAGGATACTACCAGTTCTAGCCGTTAATACTGGTAGTTGCCAATGTGTTATAGGCAATGTCTCTCAAATCTAGTTCATTAAGCCTGGACTTCTGTGTCCTACATTAATTCTCTAGGTGGTTCACTCACCAAAGTTTGCGAATTGCTTACTTACAGAATAAAAGTTCTGAAGCATGGGAAGGAACATGCAAAAGTGTCAGGCACATATTCTCAGACAACTCTTCCTTACTTAATATTTTTTATAGTTGGGAACTCTTCCGTAGGTATTCGGAATCACATTTTTCAGACGGGGTAGAAGTGTGGTTAACATATTAATGAAATTGGCATAAAATTAACAATTGTTTTCTATTGTTAAGAGAGCTCAACCTCGAGCTCATGCTCAAATTGAGTAAAAATTCTATCAATTTTCCCCTTGTCTATTAATTTTCTAAAAACTTCTATTCTGCAGTGGTTCTCAAATCTTGCAACACGTTCAAATTATCTGGGAGCTTTTAAAACTACCAATGTCTAGGTCCCACTGCCAAAGTGGCACAAGTATGGGCACTTTGTAAAATATTCCCAGGTGATTCCGTCATCCACCCATGTTTCCCAGCCAGTAATGAGAATCACCTTTCTTTGCATAACTAAACCTAGAAGGGGAGGTAGAATTTTATCCCTCCTCCTCCAGGGTTTGTAGGTGGCTGCCAGTAGTAGAGCATCGACCGGGGAAGAAAAAGAGCAAGTCCCGGAAGTTGGTGATGGACAGGGAAGCCTGGCTTGCCGCAGTCCAAGGGGTCGCAGAGCGATTGAACGGAGGACTCTAGTAACACCAGGGGGCGCTCGTGCTCCATCAGTTACTAACCATTGGTGAGCGTTGTTCCAGCAGGCCGCCCTTCCCCCCGGGTCCTTCCCGCCCGGGCCTTCGGATCCCCAGGAGTGTGGCGAAGACTTGTCCCCGGATTCCTTGATTCCTGGGTCGGGAAGACCCCCTGGAGGAGGAAATGGCAACCCACTCCAGCATTCTTGTCTAGGAAATCCCGTGGACAGTGGAGCCTGGCTGTCCACAGTCCCTGGGGTCGCAAAAGAGTAGGACGTGACTTAGCCACTAGACCACCACCACCTTTGCTGAAAACGGGCCCAACTGATCCCCTGGTCGGAGTTCCGGACTTCTCTGCGGCATCGGCCCTTAATGAACTATGGTGCCGAAGTGTGATCGTGCGTGTTAGAAATTGTTACGGAGAACAATAGTTTAAAGAAACATATTCCCTGCGCACAGTTGAGTCTTCAACACATGCACAGCAAGTATTTATATAACTGACAAAGGCCTTAAGGTGGGGGATTTAATTTAAAACCACACAAAATATGAACTCCTTCGAGCCGGATTCGAACCAGCGACCTAAGGATGCCTATGGTGTTTTACACTACAGTCCTCCGCTCTACCAACTGAGCTATCGAAGGAATTACGTTCCGTGGCTAACCCGCAGAGGATGCCATCGCTGTGTAAGGTTAGGAGACCATTGGCGCTTGTTTTGTTCACCCATGCTGTTGATAAATACGCTCTGGTCGCCTCTACGTTTTCTTTCTTTTTAAAAACAACCTAGCACTCCTTCACCGGGCGACTACCCTGGGCCAAGGTGAAAACGGTAGCATCCACTGGTTTGCAAAAATAAAATAAAACAACGATGCATGAGGAACTAACAAAAATTTAGCAACGATTGTCTTTTACTGTGATTAATGAAGTTAAATAATCAGTCTTAGAATTTGAAGTACTTTAATCTGCAATTTTAACAGATAATTAATAGGACGAGGAGGAGGAAGAAAAAAGTACCAGGTTAAACTCTTCAAACCACACTAAGACTTCTTTAATTGACATTAATCCCTGTAGATAAACCAGACTATCATACTAATTCTAAACTCAAAAAACAATCTGTCCATGCGGAGCTAAAATAATATTTTAAAGCTAACTTAAAGTAGAAAGTACTGTCATTCAAATACTAGTTAATTTTGCAAAGTATGAGTCTAGTCTAATTTTCTGTGGCAGTCTGAACCTCAAAATGGCTATTACTCTCTCCTAAATGAAATCCACTTGAGGTGGCAACCGACATGAGGAATCTGCTTTGGTCTCTACGTTCCTCTAAAGATCTTTACATTGTCATACTGTTAGGGAAAGCACACTAATTAAAACCGCCCACCCTGGCCAGGCACCATAGTAACCATTTGCATGAGTTGTTTTATGACAGGAGGTTCTGATAAAGAACACAACTAATAAGCCTCCACCAACCGGAAGAGTTTGGGAAAGGTCAAAAGGAGACACCACATATCCGACCACCTCCTGGAATCCACCTCTCTGGCACCTCTCTGGCATGCTGAACAATGCGTGCACCACTCAGAAGGACTCTGAGACAACCCGGAAACTAATCCCATCACCATAAAACCCGACACTGCAAGCCATGTGACAGAGCAGTTCTCCTGGGTTCCCTTAACCTCCTGCTCTGCGCCCAGGTGCCCTTTCCCAATAAAATCTCTTGCTTTGTCAGCACATGTGTCTCCTCGGACAATTCATTTCCGAGTGTTAGACAAGAGCTCAATTTCGGGCCCTGGAAGGAGTCCCCCTTCCTGCAACAAACTAACAGCCCAATTTTGGGCCCTGGAAGGGATCCCCCTTCCTGCAACAATACGGTGGAGCCATACACATTGGACAAACGAACCCCTTGTGCAAGTAGAACACTGAGACTAGCGTTCACTCTTCCATGGCACAAATATTTGCTTTTTGTTTGTCTATTTCTGAATAGGTGTTGAAGTGAAGTGAGTTGCTCAGTCATGTCCAACTCTTTGCGACCCCATGGACTGTAGACTACCAGGCTTCTCTGTCCATGGAATTTTCCAGGCAAGAATACTGGAGTGGGTTGCCATTTCCTTCAGCTCAGTTACAACTAAGTTTTATTTGGGGAGCAAATTACAATACACTCTTGAGGCGTGACAGCAGGCCTACCCCAAAAGAGAGACCTCAATGCGTCTTGGCTTCCTCTTTTTGTAAGTTTTGTCTGAATAGGTGTTCGGGAAATTTAAATAGAGGCAGTCTTACTCAAGCTTCAGAAGCAGGATAGCAGGCCTCTGAATAGTTTCTAATCTGCCTGGACTTTGCCAGGATTCTGAGCTTACCTGCAAGCACAGCAAGTCAGGGAAGACTGTAGATAAGAAAGGGAGCAGGTCTTGAAATCCTCGAGCCCCTGGAGGTCTGGTCAGCCGTGCCTGGGGTTTAACCTATGACTGGCAAGATAAAACAAAAAGCATTGTAATAATGTAAAAGTAAAACCAGAGCTGCTTTTTTGCAGCCTGGGATTACAAATTCAGTTTAGTTCTGTCGCTCAGTCGTGTCCGACTCTTTACGATCCCATGGACTGCAGCCCAGGAGACACCGGAAGACCCAGGAAGCCGAAGACACCAGGCTTCCCTGTCCATCACCAACTCCCAGAGCTTGCTCAAACTCATGTCCATCGAATAGGTGATGCCATCCGACCATCTCATCTTCTGTCGTCGCCTTCTCCTCCTGCCTTCTATCTTTCCCAGCATCAAGGTTTTCTCCAAATGTTAGGTAGTTAGAATAGGAAAAAGGAGTCCAAAATGGTGGTGGCTAGAAGACAAAGGAAAAAGCCTGCAAAATGAAACAAAATCTGTGGACTGAAGTGAGAACCTCTGGTGAAACAAACAGCCCTCTTGGCTAGCCCAATTTACACAGGGCAGGCTCAGGGGGAAGGAGACAAAACATAAAAATAGGAAGCCAAGACGCATTGAGGTCTCTCCCTTGGGGTAGGCCTGCTATCATGCCTCAAGAGTGTATTGTAATTTGCTCCCCAAATAAAACTTAGCTATAACTGAGCTGAAACACTGGTCCACCCTGTCAAATCTTTGTTGCCTTCGAGACAGAACCAAGGAAATTACACACTCCCCTGACACGAGTCAGTTCTTCGCATCAGGTGGCCAAAGTATTGGAGCTTCAACCTCAGCATCAGTCCTTGCAATGAATATTCAGGATTGATTTCCTTTAGGATGGACTGGTTGGATCTCCTTGCAGTCCAAGGGACTCTCAAGAGTCTTCTCCAAAATCATAGTTCAAAAGCATCAATTCTTCTGTGCTCAGATTTCTTTATAGTCCAGCTCTCACATCCATACATGACTACTGGAAAAACCATGGACCTTTGTTGGCAAGTGGGAGCCTCCAAAGCTGCTATTTGAAGTCTCACGGGTGAGATGGACGCATCGCCTGGGACCCTTTCCCAACTGGACTCCAGATTGCTGTCATTTGGGACTTCCCAGTGCTGTCCAAGTGTGGCTGTAGGTCGTCTCCTTTTGATGATATATATGCTGTTACTTTTCTCTATTGTTTCTATTTCTTTTAAGAATTAAGTCAAATGATCTCTGTTATAAATTCAAATTGTTTATTTGTGTGTAACAAATGGTTTGTTTTGTTAACGAATCCTTCTAACCTAAAGCGAAAGCAAAACTTTCCACAAAACATTTAAAAGCAAGTTGCTAACGCTGGACTGGAAGAAACACAAGCTGGAATCAAGATTGCTGGGGGAGATATCAATAACCTCAGATATGCAGATGATACCTCCCTTATGGCAGAAAGTGAAGAGGAGCTAAAAAGCCTCTTGATGAAAGTGAAAGAGGAGAGCGAAAAAGTTGGCCTAAAGCTCAACATTCAGAAAACGAAGATCATGGCATCTGGTCCCATCACTTCTGTTAGGACCAAACTGGAGCCAGGACAGGCTCTAAGGTGCAGGCTAGGCCTGAGGTTCAGTCTCTAGGAAAGCTGAGGCACTGGGAACTCCCACAGGCAGTGTAGCTCGACCAATCAGAAAAAATTCCCATAGTCCCCCGCCGGCGCCAGACCTGAGCCAATCCGGATAGGGATGTGAGGTTAAAAATCCCGCGCGCTTGCTTGCGCGCACGCGCGTATGGTTTAGCTAATCAGCTATGCTGTCACAGGAACAAAGAACCGTCTGTATAGAAGTAGATGTGATTCAGAGCTCCGGACTCTTGTCGGATTCCACTGTGCTGGATGAGACCTGGGCCCTAACTCGAGCTAGCAATAAACGCCTTTATGCTTTTGCATTGCTGTGGACGTCTTATTCTCTCAGTTTTGGGGACTCGGACTCTGGGCATAACAACTTCATGGGAAATAGATGGGGAAACAGTGGAAACAGTGTCAGACTTTATTTTTGGGGGCTCCAAAATCACTGCAGATGGTGACTGCAGCCATGAAATTAAAAGACGCTTACTCCTTGGAAGAAAAGTTATGACCAACCTAGATAGCATATTCAAAAGCAGAGACATTCCTTTGCCGACTAAGGTCCGTCTAGTCAAGGCTATGGTTTTTCCTGTGATCATGTATGGATGTGAGAGTTGGACTGTGAAGAAGGCTGAGCGCCAAAGAACTGATGCTTTTGAACTGTAGTGTTGGAGAAGACTCTTGAGAGTCCCTTGGACTGCAAGGAGATCCAACCAGTCCATTCTGAAGGAGATCAACCCTGGGATTTCTTTGGAAGGAATGATGCTAAAGCTGAAACTCCAGTACTTTGACCACCTCATGAGAAGAGTTGACTCATTGGAAAAGACTCTGATGCTGGGAGAGATTGGGGGCAGGAGGAGAAGGGGACGACTGAGGATGAGATGGCTGGATGGCATCACGGACTCGATGGACGTGAGTCTGAGTGAACTCTGGAAGATGGTGATGAACAGGGAGGCCTGGCGTGCTGCGATTCATGGGGTTGCAAAGAGTCGGACACGACTGAGCGACTGAACTGAACTGAACTGAGTCACTTAATCTGGTCATTTACTCCCTCAAGTCTTCATAAAACTGAAACATCTGTTTTGAGAGGGGTAGTCTGAATGGTTTAAATATGAAATTTTATCTCCTCCCCAGCCCCAACTGACTGAATAAGCTATCCTATTTTATAGATATACTTAGTACTATCTATTTTGTAAAAGTATATACAAAAAGTATCCATTCCTTCCTTCCTTTTCTACCACTCCACATTACAATACAGAAGATTCAGGCAGTTAAGACAGGCCTTAAGGAGCTTTCAGGAAACAAGAAGTAGTAGATTTGAGAGATTCTGAGGAGTGTGTGTACGTATGTGAATAACTTGAATTTTTGTAGATCAAGAATCACATCTGGTTCTTCCATATGTTCACTTAGAAAAAATGCTCATGAGAGTTGCAAGTTGTTTTATTTGACACAAAATGAGGACTGCAGCCTGAGATAGCTCTGAGAAACTGCTCCAAAGAGTTAGGGGAGACGGTCAGTATATATATGATTTTGGTAATGGGGAAGTACATGCAATCAAGTTCAGATTCTTTTTTTACAGAAAGTTTCTCAGTCTCGTGAAGCTTCTGGTAGTCATGAAGAGCAGTCATCACCGTGAAGGATTTTAGTGCTGTTCTAGATTTGAGGAGATACTAGAATTGGGTTCATAAAATCACCTCCTAATAATATCTAACTGTTGGAAGACCTGTCCTACCAGTTTTCCTGGAGCACAGACTGCCTCATTTCTGCACTCCACCCTGAACTCCTTTCAGGGGGTGTTGAAGGTCAGCAGCTGCAGCAGCACGTTTTAATCCTTGTAGAGTTAGATGGCAAGCACCCATGGCAAGTGCCAATTTGTAATTGAGACATATGTTACTGAGTTCGAACTCGCTCTACTCCCTGCACAGCAGACCAATTAACCGAGAGACAATGTGTTGAGGCAAAGAATAGGATTTTATTCTGAAAGTTAGCTGGCGGAGAAGGTGGCAGATTAATACTTCAAAAGAACCATCTTATCTGGGTCTGGATGCCACATTCTTTTCTAGAACAGAGACGGGGGGTGTTGAGGAAGTAAAGTAAAAAGGGCCATCAGTCTTACAAAACATGTCTAGGAATGGCCACCTTGTGGAAGGGATGTGTTCATTTCTTCTTTCTTGCAGCCTTTCACAAATAGGCAGCATCAGATTATTTCTCTGTGAGCTGAACAAAGGCACCTGAGTTTGACAGTCAGGCACAGGGGCAGGGTTCTCTGAGGCAGACCATTATATATGATTATAATAACAAAAGCAACACAAATCAAGTCAAAGAAACAGTTCCAAAAAGAGTCAGAACTGGCTCTTCCCTGCAACAAACCTAGACTTCTTTTCCATATATTTACACAATAAAGTATAACAATGTGAAAGTGTTAAGAAGCAGGAAAGCTTTGGAGTTCCTTTCTTTTTCACCTTCATAAGTATGCTTAGATGCAGGTGGGAGACAAATTTTGAATCTTACCAAAACAAGAAAGAAGAAATCTGACACCATTTTAAACATATTTCCTTTACTTTAACCTTTGAACCCACATTCCTCAATGGTAAAGAATCCACCAGCCAAACCAGGAGACCGTGGGTTAAATCCCTGGATGGCGAGGATGCCCTGGAGAAGAAAATGGTAACCCATTCCAGTATTCTTACCTAGGAAATCCCAAGGACAGAAAAGCCTGGAGCATTACATTCAAGAGATCACAAAAGACTCAGACAAGACTTAGTGACTAAACACTTTAACCTTTGCATTCTATTAGAATCCCATGGACAGAGGAGCCTGGTAGGCTACAGTCCACGGGGTCGCAGAGAGTCGGACTTCACTCACTCAGCTTCATTGTAAATTTATCACTAAAGTGATGTTGTCTAAGGATTAGAATATACATAAAAGCCTTTCTCCAGGAACCGTGCCTCCCAGGCCTGAGGGCTTAAGGTGAAAAAATGCCTTTGTTTAGCTTCCAGAGAAACACCCTGACCCAGCCCCCCTGTGAACCGATGCTGGAAAGAAGAGATTATCATATCCCCTCCCGAGTCTGGTGAGAACAAGAAAATATTTGCAACAACTTACTGGTTTTGTTTGTTTGTTTGTTTTAACTTTATTGCTTCACCTTCCCCTCTTTGTTCCATAAAAGACACTAGCATCCAAGCCAGACTACAGGGCTCCTGAGGCCATTTGACCACCGTCTTCTGCAGTTGGTTGGCTTTGTGGATAAAGTCGCTATTCCTTTCCCCAACACCTCATCTCTGTGTGGATTGACCTGTGTGGGACGGGAAGTAGGAGTTCAGACTTGATCACAAATTTTAGCGATGCCGGTCAGGGCCTTGCTGCTAGAGGCCAGCAGGCAGGTTGCACAATTTTAGGGTAAGGCCCTCGCGGCTACAGGCACCACTTGTTCTGAGAATCTTCCTGCGGGGGACTGCCCGTGAAGGGTTAAGTCTTGGGAGCTGCTCGGCAGGTATGCAGAGCCTTAGGCATGTTCCTAAGCTCCCTGTCCCGCCCCCCTTGAAGAATTTTTATAGCCCTTAAGGTCAGGATGTCCTGCAACATGTCATAGAAGATAGATTACTTAGTATACTCTGTACACAATGGTAAGGGTCTAGTGATCGTATCCTGAGGTTAAAAAATAATCCTGTACATGTCTTAAGTCACGTACATTATCCTATAAATACTGTAGCCTAATAAAAAAAGGCATCAGCCATTTTTGGTCTGATCCTCTCAACCCCATCTTTTGTCTCTCTCTCTTATTTTTCTTAGCGGGGACGCTCCGTTCTCTCCCTGTGCAGGTGCAACTCTTGCTTGTGCTGGCCGCGGCATCTTCCCCTTCAAAATCCCCTGAAGCGGCACTAAATGCTTGCAGCAAGGAATCCACAGACTTCTAGGAACTGAAGAACTTGACCATCCAGCAGCGTGAGTTGCCCTCGGTGGACAACAGGGAACACCCTCCCCCACACAGTTGGGGTTTTCCTCCACCAGGCCAGCCAGTTTGTTTTGCCTTTGAGATACCCTGTTGGAGAGGGCACTTGTTGGACTCTACCCGACTTGAAACCAGTTTGTTTCCTTCTACTCTGTTCATTCTTGTTGGAATGTGTGTTTTAGTGTTGGGATTTGTTTGTGCTTTTGGTGCTTTGCTGTTCTTGAACTTTTAAATACGGGAAATACTCCATCTATCCCTAAGGAAAGCCTTTTGGGGGGTTATCTTAAATAAGTGGGCAAAATGTAGCTGTGAGCCTATGACTAAGAAAGAGATGATATTCTATTATGACAATGAATGGCTCCAACATATATTAGGATCAGAAAAGCGATGACACCTGAAGGGCTCACTCAGTTACTATACAGTCTTGCAACTGGAATTGTTTTGTGCAAGGGCAAGGGGAAAGGGTGAGATTCCCTATGCACAGCATTTATGCTATTACATCAAGAGGAAAAGAAGTCAGATGACTGCCCGCCTACAGTGCAGAAGTCTGAAAGGAAACCCAAGAGAAAATCTGTTGTATGAAAGGGAGTGGGAGAAAATGAGAGTGAGGGCATGTTATGTCACACCTTAAATCCCACTCTGGCCAATATGGCTCCCCTTCCTGACCAGGTAACTGTTCAGATTGCTCCCATGCTGCGGACCTACTCACTCCTTTCGCATCTTCATCTTTTCCCTACTTATGGGAAATGATTAGAAGTTTCTATGTTAATCCCTGGGGCACAGGCACTTAGTTTCGTATCACCATCTAAGGCCCTAGAGGGCACTCAGTTTGAACTGGGAGCCACTTTTAAAACGGGGCAATGTCTTTTGAGCGGATATTCCATAGGAGGCTTTAAAGCAAAAGGCCAACCGGATGTCTATAGATACACAATCCATTCTCAACTTCAGATTTAACCACCTAAGGCCCTACAGGGCACTCAGTTTGAACCGAGAGCCACTTTCAGAATGGGGCAAAGTCTCTTGAGCAGATATTCCATAGGAGGCTTTAAGGCAAAAGGCCAACCGGATGTCTATGGATGCACAATCCATTCTCAACTTCAGATTTAACGGGAAAAACCGTAACCCCTTTCCTGAGAGGACCCACACCACCTGACAACTTTTCACTTCTGTCTTTGCCATTCACCGTCACTCTCAGGTGGACATTCACACCCTTATGAATTTGATGGTGACTGAGATTAAAAGGAGGATGGTCACTGACATAGCTAGAGAGGAAGTGTGCCAGCTTCATCTAGTGGACCTAGATGGAACTCCAGAAGTAAATCCGGCAGTTCCTACCAGTGAGTCTCACTGGGATCCTAAAAACGGAGACATGCCACATCTAGAGCATTACAGAAAGTGCATCTTAGCAGGTAGCTAAGCAAAAGAGCTTAAACAAAATTCTGGAGATACCAAAAAGCTCAGTGAGGATCCCATTAGAGCTTCTAGAAAGAATTTATCGAGCTTATGGGCACTACACTGATAGAGACCCTAAGGCCCCTGAGAATATGATGGTAAACAAGACCTTCATTGGGCAAAGTGCATCAGATATAAGAAGAATGTTACAAAAGTTAGATGCTGCATTTGGAATTAACCCTTCTCAGTTAGCAGATGTGGCTTTTAAAGTTTTCAATAACAGGGAACAACGACAGAGAAAAAAAGATGCAAAACAGCTGGCACGGGCCCTGGATTCCTGGAAGGAAAGTAACTAGAAGAGAGGTAAGCCACAAATGAGAGAGGAACGATGCTCTTACTATAAGGAGAAAAGGAATTGGAAAAAAGATTGCTCTAGGCTAAAAAATAAGAAGGAAAACAATAAAAGATAGGAGCCACTCAGATGGTTGAAAGAGAGGAATATTAATGAATGAAGAGGACCAGGGGCTCCACTGGACTTGAGGCCCACTTCTAATTTCCCCACAGGAACCCTGAGCAAAATTGACTAGTGAAAGTTGATAAGACTTTTGATACATGCAGGTGCAACATACTCTGTAGAAAACACCAAGGTGGCACCAAAAAACATCTCGATTCATCCTGCTCATGGGACTCTCTGGAGAAGAACAAAATTGTAGACCTATGCATTATTCACAAAATTGTGATTGTGTCTGACTTTACTTTTCTTCCAGAGACTGTCCTCCCAAGGTCAGATCTAACTGTAGGCTAACATGTTCTTGTAGGCAGCTTCTTAAATTACTGACCTCTGGCTGTTCTTTGATATCTGGCTCAATCCAGGATCAGTTAAACTGTAGTCATGAACAGAAAGTCTGGACTCTGCTTTCAGATTATCTGTCCTAAAAAAAGCCACTTAATTTTTTTTTTTTTAGTTATTTTGATAGGTGGTGTTTATTAAACAATGTTATATGTATAAAAGATTGTGTTAAGTATTCTAAAGGCGATGCAACTAAATTATTCTTCAACAAATATGTGAGAGCTTACTATGTATCAAATTCCTGAATTCCAAGACATCATAATGTGTTTTTTCTCTTTTGAGAAATACAGTGTGGCTGTATTTGGAATAAAGAAGTAATTAAAGTCGGATTGGTGTTCTTGAAAGAAGAGACATCCGGGAAGCTCATTCCCTGTTTCTGCCTTTGACGACACAGCAAGAAGACAGCCGTTTATAAGCCCAGAAGAGAGTGCCCACCAGTAATTGAATCAGCTAGTGCCTTAATCTTATACTTCTCAGCCTCCAGAACTGCAAGAAAATTAAATTTTTTAATTTAAGCTACCCAGCCCAAGTAGAGTAAGAAACCAGCAGGAACCTATGCTCTTTTTAACCACCTTCCCTTGCAGTTGAATAGTTAGGTGTAAGGAGTTAGGTTAGCTTATGTTCTGGACCAAGCTCAGGGATAGTCTTGGCCTTGGAGATGTTTGCATGGTACTTGGGTTCAGAAATTCACTTTTTAAGCAGGTTAACTCAATTTTAACAAGATAGCCCAATGGCCATAAGACTGGGAAAAGGCAATCTGTTCTAAGAAACACAAAAAATTGTTTATATACCAGAAATCCATTAAGGTAATTGACAACAGGACATATGACTTATTAACACCAGTAATATTTTTTCCTCTGTGTAGGACATCCCTTTATAGTTTTTATCATACCAGGAAACCAAAACATTAAGCAGAGGCTGCTGAGTGAACAAAGGGAAATCAGGCTTTACAATAAGACTTAGGGTTTGATATCCACAACATGTGGTCTGTAAATGTTCAATGAGTGTTCTCTCTAGTAAATAAAATGTTCATATGAATCAGAAACAGGATCTCAGTTCCCTTGATTTTAGCGGATAAATACTGGTAATTTTTTAACTCTATTTCTGTCACTGTCGCCTATTTTTTAAAAGTCACTCCAACCACCTTAATTTTGTAACAGGTATCCAACTTGGAAAAGATGCTTAATAAAAATATGTTCATCAATTGATTTGAAAGACTTCCTGTCTTTAAAGGATACTGGAAAACAGTTGCTTTCTAGGAAAGCTGCTGCTTGTCCATCCATTTTCAATGATTCTCAGTTTCACTGTGTTTATATCGACAATACTTCCAAATTGTAGGGTGTCAACTTATTTTAAAACGTGATTCCATATGCCTAACCATAGGTGCTATTGATTTAAATAGGTGAAATACAAACTTTAAACATTGAATATCTTAATAACAATATTCAGGTTCCCGAGTAAAGAGAAAAGCAAGATTTGGATGGGGAAGGTTGGAGAGTGGTAAACAGTCATGTCTCCAGTGTGCTCAGAAGTGGGCACTCTTTCAATACAATAATCAAAAGTTCTGGGCCTTTTGATCTCAATGCTACTGCTAAGTCACTTCAATCGTGTCCGACTCTGTGCGACCCCATAGACAGCAGCCCACCAGACTCCCCAGTCCCTAGGACTCTCCAGGCAAGAACACTGGAGTGGGTTGCTGTTTCCTTCTCCATTGATCTCAATAGGTAGGTACAGTTAAAATTACCAGGTTTTCAAAGCGACATATATAATGTTAACATCTAATTCCTTTTGCTCTAATATACACTAGGCAAACTTTGCATGAATTTTGCCTTCCGAAATTTGAAAGCAATTAAAAACACACTAGGGAAATTTCCCGGGTGGTGAAATGGTCATAGCAAACACCCTCTTCCAACAACACAAGAGAAGACTTGACACATGGACATCACCAGATGGTCAACACCGAAATCAGATTGATTATATTCTTTGCAGCCAAAGATGGAGAAGCTCTATACAGTCAACAAAAACAAGACCAGGAGCTGACTGGCTCAGATCATGAACTCCTTATTGCCAAATTTAGACTTAAATTGAAAAAAGTAGGGAAAACCACTAGATCATTCAGGTATGACCTAAATCAAATCCCTTACGATTATACAGTGGAAGTGAGAAATAGATTTAAGGGCCTAGATCTGATAGATAGAGTGCCTGATGAACTATGGAATGAAGTTCGTGACATTGTGCAGGAGACAGGGATCAAGACCATCCCCATGGAAAAGAAATGCAAAAAAAGCAAAATGGCTGTCTGGGGAGGCCTTACAAATAGCTGTGAAGAGAAGAGAGGCGAAAAGCAAAGGAGAAAAGGAAAGATATAGGCATATAAATGCAGAGTTCCAAAGAATAGCAAGAAGATATAAGAAAGCCTTCTTCAGCAATCAATGCAAAGAAATAGAGGAAAAGAACAGAATGGGAAAGACTAGAGATCTCTTCAAGAAAATTAGAGATACCAAGGGAATATTTCATGCAAAGATGGGCTCGATAAAGGACAGAAATGGTCTGGACCTAACAGAAGCAGAAGATATTAAGAAGTGGCAAGAATACACGGAAGAACTGTACAAAAAAGATCTTCACAACCCAGATAGTCATGATGATGTGATCACTAATCTAGAGCCAGACATCTTAGAATGTGAAGTCAAGTGGGCCTTAGAAAGCATCACTACGAACAAAGCTAGTGGAGGTGATGGAATTCCTTTTGAGCTGTTTCAAATCCTGAAAGATGATGCTGTGAAAGTGCTGCACTCAATATGCCAGCAAATTTGGAAAACTCAGCAGTGGCCACAGGACTGAAAAAGGTGAGTTTTCATTCCAATCCCAAAGAAAGGCAATGACAAAGAATGTTCAAACTACCGCACAATTGCACTCATCTCACACACTAGTAAAGTAATGCTCAAAATTCTCCAAGCCAGGCTTCAGCAATACATGAACCGTGAACTCCCTGACGTTCAAGCTGGTTTTAGAAAAGGCAGAGGAACCAGAGATCAAATTGCCAACATCTGCTGGATCATGGAAAAAGCAAGAGAGTTCCAGGAAAACAACTATTTCTGCTTTATTGACTATGCCAAAGCCTTTGACTATGTGGATCACAATAAACTGTGGAAAATTCTGAAAGAGATGGGAATACCAGACCACCTAACCTGCCTCTTGAGAAATCTGTATGCAGGTCAGGAAGCAACAGTTAGAACTGGACATGGAACAACAGACTGGTTCCAAATAGGAAAAGGAGTATGTCAAGGCTGTATATTGTCACCCTGCTTATTGAACTTCTATGCCGAGTACATCATGAGAAACGCTGGACTGGAAGAAACACAAGCTGGAATCAAGATTGCCGGGAGAAATATCAATCACCTCAGATATGCAGATGACACCACCCTTATGGCAGAAAGTGAAGAGGAACTAAAAAGCCTCTTGATGAAATTGAAAGAGGAGAGTGAAAAAGTTGGCCTAAAGCTCAACATTCAGAAAATGAAGATCATGGCATCTGGTCCCATCACTTCATGGGAAATAGATGGGGAAACAGTGGAAACAATGTCAGACTTCATTTTGGGGGGCTCCAAAATCACTGCAGATGGTGACTGCAGCCATGAAATTAAAAGATGCTTACCCCTTGGAAGAAAAGTTATGACCAACCTAGATAGCATATTCAAAAGCAGAGACATTCCTTTGCCGACTAAGGTCTGTCTAGTCAAGGCTATGGTTTTTCCTGTGATCATGTATGGATGTGAGAGTTGGACTGTGAAGAAGGCTGAGAGCCGAAGAACTGATGCTTTTGAACTGTGGTGTTGGAGAAGACTCTTGAGAGTCCCTTGGACTGCAAGGAGATCCAACCAGTCCATTCTGAAGGAGATCAACCCTGGGATTTCTTTGGAAGGAATGATGCTAAAGCTGAAACTCCAGTACTTTGGCCACCTCATGCGAAGAGTTGACTCATTGGAAAAGACTCTGATGCTGGAAGGGATTGGGGCAGGAGGAGAAGGGGACGACTGAGGATGAGATGGCTGGATGGCATCACGGACTCGATGGACGTGAGTCTGAGTGAACTCCGGGAGATGGTGATGGACAGGGGGGCCTGGTGTGCTGCGATTCATGGGGTCGCAAAGAGTCGGACACGACTGAGCGACTGAACTGAACTGAACTGAAATGGATAAGAATCTGCCTTCCAAAGCAGGAACAGGGTTTCGATCCCTGATCTGGGAAGATTCCACTTTCCGCAGAGCCCAGCGCCACAGCTACCTAGCCTGCACTCTAAAGCCCAAGGGTTGCAATTACGAAGCCCACGAGCCCTGGAACCTGTGCTCCGCAAAGAGAGGAGCCGGCGCACGGCATTGAGAGAGCAGCCCCTGCTCTCCACAAAGAGAAAGCCCGGGCACAGTAGCCAAGACCCAGGGTAGCCAACTCGACTATCCACACTTCCGTTCAAGAGAGAATGGCAGAAATGCAATTTGGACTTTAAAAACCAGGCTTAAATCTTTAGATTTTACTTTCTAGGCAGTTTCAACCTGTTGTGGGTTGGATTTTCATCTATGTTGTGTTGTTGTTGTTTAGTGGCTAAGTCGTGTCTGACTCTTTTGACCCCATGGACTCGATCCCGCCAGTTCCTTCTCCAGGGGTTGACCAACCCAGCGATCAACTCCACATCTGCATTGGCAGGAGGTTTCTTTACCATGAGCCACCAGGGAAGCCCCCATTATCATCTATAAGGAGATCCATTGTGCTGTTTATGTGTGGGTGATCAGGAGCTGAAAGGGTATATGCGGTAGTGGTAATAGAAACTCTCTCTTTGCTACATAATGGCACTTGCTTGAGCCAGCAAGTTAGAATCACCATTCTCAAAATTCCATTAACATCACTGCCTCTGCCCCCAAAACGGTTTCTGTTGTTTGGATTGTCTTCTCCACCCTCACACT
Source organism: Capricornis sumatraensis (assembly GCF_032405125.1). Taxonomy (NCBI): domain Eukaryota; kingdom Metazoa; phylum Chordata; class Mammalia; order Artiodactyla; family Bovidae; genus Capricornis; species Capricornis sumatraensis. The sequence continues at coordinate 35,004,938 of NC_091090.1, forward strand.
TGACCTTTCCCAACATCCTTGCATCCTAAATCGTTTTTGATGGGGAATCATCCCAGAAATTTAAATCTACAAAGCCAATGCCCTACCAGAGACTTCCTATCTCTTATCAAAATAAAAGCTCTAATAAGGCCAGAAAAAAAAGTGTTGCCGCCAGGGGGCGATGAGGCTTAACTTCGCGGGGCCAGAAAGCTGGCCCGAATAGTTCAACAGCCAGTAAACCGTAGGATTCCATAATTCAGTATTGGACAGTTTTGGAATCTGGTTTCTCATGTGTGGCAACGGTGGGGAACTTCATTTCCGAGATTGGGAAGGTGCGGAAATCTAGCGGAGAGAAAAGATTGAGAAAATGGTAACGCTCGCCCAACGTGGGGCTCGAACCCACGACCCTGAGATTAAGAGTCTCATGCTCTACCGACTGAGCTAGCCGGGCAGTTGGTTACTAAAGTTGCTTTAATGGATTAAGAGACTAGGTCGAATAGACTTCCTGGACCGACGGTGATTATAGGATTCTAGATTTTATTTGACTGCTTTTGTTATATAAGCTAGATGATATGAAACGGCTCAGAATGTAAGGATTATTAGATATTATTGGCGCGCATTCCAATCACTTCTTCCGTCTTCCTTTCATTCTTACCAACCTGTACTGATAGACCACAAACTGTTTCTGGAATCCAAGAGTAGTAATCTGAACGTCCTAGGAGTGATCCCCAACTCTGGTTCTCCTAGAGCTTCAGGCCTGGTTGTCAAAGTGATTGGTTACAAGCCTAAAGGGCTCAGGTCCTCGAACCCAGAACTGCACAAGGCCTTCTCCGTAACCCGCTAAGAGGTTCCTCTCTTGTTTCTGTCACCTGTCAACCCTGGCCCCTCTTGCCACGCTGTGTAGCTGCTGTCCTGAAGGAATTCCCTGCGGTTTTCTCCTTCCTTTTCAGGCCCCTTATGCTCGTTCATTGGTTGTCCTTCTCCATAATCAAAGTTTATACCCATAGAAAAGGGAGGTGGGAAGGGGTGCTCCAACTGTATTTTGACATAAAATGTTTGACAACCACTATAATATAGAATCCAATGATTTTTGTGTATTTTGTTTAGCACAGACTGCAAAAGTTCATTGATTGTAATATGCTAAACAAATATCTGTTTAAAGAGTATACCAACAGTACGTTCCAGCAGTACGGAAAAAGTGCCCCTTCTCCATAAACAAGCAGAGTCCCTATTCCTAAATAATGCAGGAAAACGCAACAAGGAAAGCCGAAAAAAAACTTGTACAAAATTTTCCAGCCTCACAACTCTATAGGTAAATATTTGATTATTCCATTTGAACCCATTTCTTTGATGTGATGAATGAATGATGGATGACATTGAATTGAGATGTGACCATCGTCTTCCTGTACATTTCATATGGCCACAACCGTGGAGTTGAAACTTCTAGAATAACCAGAAATATTTGGCTTTGCAAGAGTTAGTTTATAGCTGTTGGAAAAGTGAATAAGACCAAAAACTTAAAAGTACTTGCCTGTCTTAATTATCAAGTTATTTATTGGAATCAGGTGCGTACACAGCCTACATACTTCTACATGAAAATACAACAGTTTAACTTAACAGCAAATGTACCCATTTCTTGTGGGTGAGTGTGACTTAACAAAAATTCGACAGCGTGTGTAGGGTAGACAAAACCTGGGCTCGTCCGGGATTTGAACCCGGGACCTCTCGCACCCTAAGCGAGAATCATACCCCTAGACCAACGAGCCCCCCGCTGAAGCAACTTTTTTTAAACGGATTAAATATTTAGCTTCTCGCTTTTCATGTGTTCAGTTTCATTTGTAGATGTACATAACTATAAACTACATTTACCCCACTGTTTCTCTTTGCCTTCTACCCTCTCTTCCTAATTTCAAAAACAAATCGACTTAGCTCAGAACTTCCCTGGATTTCGCAGCCCGGTTCTTCGAAGCTTGGTTTGTATAAAGCCTATTTCTCAAAAGTCGCTGATCCATCCTTTGTAAGAAACAACCGTGACGTTTACTTAAAATGCAGAAACTTGTAGTCTTCTTCAAATCTACTCAGTCAAAGTCCCTGCGGGGCGAGGCCCAATAAGCTGCATTTTGGACGAGCTTGACATATCTTAGTATTTTCGACGAAAATAGTGGAAATTCACTCCCCGGGATATAAAGCTCTGAGGTGGTGAATAAAGAAAGAAAATTCGTTGTTCAAGGAAGGAGAGGATACATAATTAGGGTCCTGAAAGTCGATTTTATTGGAAAACGAGACTGATTGAGGAGGCGTTAACATCAAGGAGTGGATGGAAGAGAGGGGCAACTGATGTCGATCAACCTGGACTGAATGGTTGGCGACAGACGGCAAGGCAGATTCTGGAAAAGGGCTTAGTTGTTTCTTACTTAAAAAACAAACAAACAAAAGCGACAAAATTCAAAGTAGGAAGAAAACTGTTCTCAGGGTGAGAATCCTCCCTTCAGATGAGGGATGATCTAGTCAAGTAGGAATCCTCAACTGAGCAATCAGAGATCATTCACACTTGCCCTGCATCTCAGTATGTTTTCAGACTATTTTGAGGACAGTGTTTTCTGGTGACAGTTTTTCCTTCTGATGAATTTAATAATTCCTAAAGTGCCTGCTCTTCTGTCCATGGAATTTTACACAAACACACACACACACACACACGCGGTGTCCTGCTGCTTTTCTGTTTCTCTAGGGCAAAACTTCTAGCACTCTGACTTACCGAAAAGACAGGTGGCTCGGACTCCCTCGGATGGTTTGGTCTTGTGGCAAAATCATGCAGCAGGTTGTCTCGTGGGTCAGTCCCTGAACTGGACAGTAGTCAAGACTACACTACAGAGTTAAAAGTTAGCCGTGGCCCGTACGGGGATCGAACCCGCGACCTTGGCGTTATTAGCACCACGCTCTAACCAACTGAGCTAACCGGCCACCTGGTGCTCCTACCTTCTTCCAAGCTTTAATAAGAAACTGTTTCGATTCTTGCTATTTTTGTTTTGCTATTATGAATAGAATAATGTATCTGAGCCACTGGATTTACCTACACCAAAGAAGACTTCGTTCTTTTCCCATTTGTCCTACTTTTTCAGTACCATGACTCAGCAACAATAGCCTCTCCTCCCCTTTCAGTGTTTCCGGGCCAGCAACCGTTCCAAGTTTCCAGGTTGTTCCTCTTCGGCCATATGTACGCTGGGTGTGTTTTGCTGCGTTTTCAGTTTCAGATAAACATATCCTAAAATACCTCAAGGTTATCCTGCTTCCCTCTCTACACAGTTCTATACTTCGTGGCTAAAAGGGAATCATAGAAAATTAGACTTAGATACAACGTATTCACAGATGTTTTTAAGGTATGATTTCTGGTCACTTACGTAAAAGGACCTGGAGATGCCGGGGATCGAACCCGGGGCCTCATACATGCGAAGCATGCGCTCTACCACTGAGCTACATCCCCGACCCCTAAAGTAGTACTTTGCAGTTCTTCCCAATACTTTGAATTGGATTTTTCCTCCTCTGTAGATTTTCTGAATGCTTAAGTTAAAATGGTTAATGGTGCAACATTCATCTGCATCCCGAGTGGAGAAAGCTTTACAGTGACTGCACCCCTGTCAAGCACTTAACGTAGAGACCGAAGGATATCTGACGAGGAAAAAAGAGCGGGACTGTCCTTTTAAAGCTGCTGCTGCTGCTGCTGCTGCTGCTGCTGCTTCTTCTTTTTTTTTTTTCTTCTTCAAAGATAGCTGAGACCCACTACGAAATCATATCGCTCCCTCAGTCCCTCGACCGACATTCAGGTGTCCAAAGTGCGACCGAAAGATGATTTAATTACCCCTTAAAATTATCAGCTTTGGATTGACTTTCTTTTGAAAGTACTTTGGGCCCAGATATAGAATATTTGACTTATTTCTCTGGGAAACTTAGGAACTAAAGGCCAACATTCTGCAGTTTTTGACTGCGCTGAATTCTGTATATTACTATCATATATATCTCTATATGCAACATAGAGATATAGTGCTTATTTATACATACAGCGTTTATCTATACTAGAGAGTGAGAAAGAACTGGGGAGACATTATAATTAATGTAATATGGTTATATCTCGGCCTAAAAGAAGACTGTGGCTGAATTTCTATGTCAAGCAGTTTCCGAAGAGCCATCTCTGAACCGGAATCACAATCGAAATGGCTAAAATGGGTCATCTGAATGTATACATAAATTGACTATAGTTAATGTATTAGTTATCACTTGTGTGAGCCCGGATAGCTCAGTCGGTAGAGCATCAGACTTTTAATCTGAGGGTCCAGGGTTCAAGTCCCTGTTCGGGCGGCTTTACTTTTTCTTCCCTCTTACACGTTTATCCGCCAAAACACTAACGGAAAGAAAAGTAAGCTCAAATCATAGACTGATTTCACTAAAAAAAAAAACAGGAAGGGATTATGAGCATGGCATAGTTATCATAACCCAGGATATTTTCAGATTGTAGAAGGGCCTTTTAGCCAGAAGTCAGAGCACACAACATTTCACCTAGATTCTGGAACACAATGAAAAATTTTACTGGTCACAATTTATCAAAGGCCAACTCTTTCTTGAAAAGCAACCAATGTGCGGAACTGCTCTCTCTTCCCTACACTGACGAGCTCTGCTCAGCGCTCACTTTGAGAATGCCCAGGTAAACTGTACAGAGGAGGTGGTACCATACTCAGAACTCATGGCCCAGGGACAGAGCTTTCCAAACTTCTTTGGCCATGATCAATTTGTACTTTAGTTTACATCTGGACCCCTACACACACATGTAACAGGAACAAAAAGTTGCCTGAATTACCACTTACCACATGTATTGCATTCTATTTTGGATTCTATGTTAGTCTCAAAAATGCTGGATGATACCCATCCTTAAATTCATTTTGTATCACCCTCATTTGGAATCACTGGGCTGTAGGGTGATTTAAAAAAAAAAAAATGAAATGTAACATACAGTACAGAACAATAGATACTGCGCTTGTTACCGAGACCAGGCTGCTGCTGCTAAGTCGCTTCAGTCGTGTCGGACTCTGTGTGACCCCATAGACGGCAGCCCACTAGGCTCCCCCGTCCCTGGGATTCTCCAGGCAAGAACACTGGAGTGGGTTGCCATTTCCTTCTCCAATGCATGAAAGTGAAAAGTGAAAGGGAAATCCCTCAGTCGTGTCCGACTCTTCGCGACCCCGTGGACTGCAGCCCACCAGGCTCCTCAGTCCATGGGATTTTCCAGGCAAGAGTACTGGAGTGGGGTGCCATTGCCTTCTCTGGCTTGCAGAATGACAGACCAATAAGTTGAGAAACTAGTTTCTGGAGCAAGAAATAGCAACATTATTCAGTGTCAGCAGACAGAAGATGGTGGACTAGTGTCCCAAAGAACCATCTTCTCTGAGTTAGAAATCAGGTTTCTTTTATACTAAAAGGTGAGGTGGCAAAGTCCTGGTTCTGGGGTATATTAATTTCTTCCTTTCTGCAACCATTCATGGGAGGGCCTAGTCAGGTGTCCTGTGAGCTAAACAAAGGTATTTTAGTTAAACATTCATTACATGGGAGGCAGGGTTCCCAGAAATGAGCTCTTGCCTATAATTTAAGCTAATAGCCAACATCCCTTTAGTGACTAACTTGTAGCAAAAGCAACAGAATACAAAGGTGAAAGTAATTTATTCTTTCCTATTACACTCTGAGTAATCTGCTTGCACTGACTTTTCCTCTAAATCCAAGTTCTCTCTTCTAGAGACCCCAAAGCCTCAGGTCACCTCAGCAGAGGGGCACCATCTCTGCCCTGTTAGGAACTACTGAAGAAGCATAACTTGGCATTTGGTAATTCCCCAAAGTGGAAATTTCATCCTAATGCATCCAGCAAATTACAGACAAAGAAGATTTTACCTTGCTATTAAAAATTATAAAAGACTTCCCTGGCAGTCCAGAGGTTAAGAATCCAGGCTTCTAATGCAATTATCAAACAATTTATAAAACGTCTAGAAAAGAAAAACAGATCACTCCTTGTCAGTTGACTTGTTGGCATGGTAGGCAGCATATCAGCCTCATAATGTGAGAACCTTGAGGCTGTCCTCAGAGTGTAGCATTTGCAGCAAGAAAAATACCGCAGAAGTAACCCAATCTGATTATCATTATTATTGTGATGAGTTACAGAAAAAAATTTCTCCTTTAAGCACTTACCACCTTAAAACTTTGATAAGGCCACTCAACTGTAGATGAAAGCTTTTTCTGTCTCTAAGAAAGTGCATTTGGAGAAGGAAATGGCAACCCACTCCAGTGTTCTTGCCTGGAGAATCCCAGGGACGGGAGAGCCTGGTGGGCTGCCGTTTATGCGGTCGCACAGAGTCGGACACGACTGAAGCGACTTAGCAGCAGCAGCAGCAGCAGCAGAAAGTGCATTTGGGCTATGACCCCATAGATGTTTGTTTGTTTTTTAATAATGCTTACAGTTTTTTCAAAAGAAAAGAAACTTCATCTAACTTTAATTAAACATGATAAGTGGTGAGGGAGTGGTCACAAAATTGAATATTTTCAAGTGTTGAGCTGCTACACTTCTTGAGAAGATGGAGTTACCAATATATCAGTGTGTATAGTTAGATGAGAGTCCAAGGATTCTATGTGCAGCCTTTGGGGGAAGTTTGAGATAGAAAGAGAAGTCAACCACTTGAACTTTTCCATTTTGCAGCTTGGATCTTAGTGGGCTAAAGCACCAACCCTGCTGAGGTGTGTGCCAACAACAAAGGTCTACCTGGATGCTAATCCAGATGCTACAACAAAGGGCTACGTGGCTAATTGACAGACCTGCCAAGAATGTTACTCCAGTTCCAGGAAGTGAGCAGTTTATATGTTAGTTATAAAATGACACTGTATTAAATTATATACAGACAAACTATATCTCCATTCTGTACTATTCTCTTGATCTCTAAACCTGTCCCCATTAGCCGGTATATCTTCAAGCACTTAAAATCAAACGACTTCTAGGTAGAGGATTAAGAGGTGCAAACTATTATGTATAAGATAAATAAGCTACAAGGATATACTGTACAGCACAGAAGATATAGTCAATGTTTTATGATAACTATAGAGTATTATCTTTAAAAATTTTGAGTCACTATATTGTATACCTGAAACTTACATGCTATTGTAAATTAACTATGTGTGTGTGTGTGTTCAGTCACATCTGACTCTTTGTGATCCTGTAGACTGTAACCCATCAGGCTCCTCTGTCCATGGTGTTTTCCAGGCAAGAATATTGAGGTGAGTTGACATTCCCTTCTCCAGGGGATCTTCCCAGCCCAGGGATCAGACCAGCATTTCCCACACTGCGGGCAGATTCTTTATCGCTCAGCCATGGAGACTTCAATTTAAAAATATATTTTTAAAAAAGTAATTCTGATCATTTGCTTTACCAGTCAAAACCTGCATCCTTCACTCAGAAAGCCTAGGTACCTTGAGGTAGTTCCACTGGTTAAGGTACTGTACTATAAGATTAAAAATGTTTTATTTTTTGTGTGAAAGGTATTAGAAACCTATTACAGTATAGTACTATGTAGCCGATTGTATTAGCTGGGTACCTAGGCTAACTTTTTTGGACTTAACAAACTAGACTTAACAAATACGCTCTCAGAACCAAACTCGTTCATGTGTAGGAGACTGACTGAATTTCTCTCCAACCTGTTTCTTTACTCTTATGCTTCATCTAATCTCAACTTGTGGCTACAGGGTTGTGGAAAGACATGGGCACTCTCTAGGTCTTTTCATCAAAGGTCATGCTTAGAGCTAAATCCTTTGTGCAAAGCAGCCTTTGAGTTTTTCCTTGCAAGGATGAATGGTTTAGAAACTAAGGAGTCAAACTTTGGAACTTTTCACTTTTGCTTTTTTCTACTCTTCTTTTCAGATGGGCGAGCTTTTTCTATGTCTCTGGAAACTGAATACCATCATTCTCTGGTGAAGGCAAGGCCCTTGGGCCTGTCTTTTAGCCTTGGCACATAATCAAAGCTCTAAAAATATTGCTGGATAAATCAAGAAATTTAATCTTTAAAAGCATATCGTCTTCTCTCTTTTTCACTTTGCCAACCCTACACTTCCTATAAGCACCAAATTCAAGTTTTCCTTTCCTTTATACCACACTCGGTTAGAGTGTGCAGACAGCACTTTTTAGCACTCATATCTAAATGAATATATAGCAAAATATGTTATATATATTTAGTTATTGGTTTTCCCAGTTGCTCAACAGTAAAGAATCCACCTGCAATGTGGAAGACATGGGTTCCATGCCTGGGTTGGGAAGATCTCCTGGAAAAGGGAATATGTTTTTAAATAAAATCAATTTAGTTAATAACACTTCCGTATATATTTGAAAGTTGCGAGAAAGTAAATCTCAAAAGTGTCATAAGAAAAAAAATTGTAACTATTAGGTAGTGGATGCTAACTAGGCTTATTGTAGTGATCATTTCACAATGTATACAAATAGTGAATCATTATGTTGTACATCTGAAACAAATACAATACTGTATGTCTGTTATACCTCAATAATTTTTTTAATGACTAAATTAGTGGCTTGAACATTTATCTTTGTGTTCTTTCAAGATTTCATGTGGTTAACTTCATCATGGTCACCTAAAAGAAATTTGAACAGATGTGACAAAGTAATAATAGAAGTACTAATATCTATATATGTGATGGGACTTTCAATGTGCCAGGTACTGTGTTAAGCATGTTTGCTGGGTTTCTTAACTTGGGGACTGGTGAACTTGGATAGGAAAGAAAAATTACAACTTTTAAACCCATAACCTCTAACTGAAATCTTGCATATCATTCATGGATTAATGTAGGCAACAAATTACAGTCAGAAGAACTATAGAGCAGAAGAACTGTTATATTTCCATATCCCATACTTGAGATACAAAGTATGTTACAGATATCTCATACTTAACTCTTTCAAAGTTACAGTAGTCATAAGATGGGTCTTGGCGATTAATATTTAATAGGTGGAATCCAGATTGCTGGGAGAAATATCAGCAACCTCAGATATGCAGATATGGCAGAAAGCAAAGAGCAATTGAAAAGCCTCTTAATGAAAGTGAAAAAGGAGAGTGAAAAAGCTGCTTAAAACTCAACATTCAAAAAACAAAGATCATGGCATCTGGTCCCATCAATTCATGGCAAATAGATGGGGAAAGAGTGGAAACAGTGACAGGCTTTTTGGGCTCCAAAATCACTCCAGATGATGACCGCAGCCATGAAATTAATTTCTTCTCCTTGGAAGAAAAGCTATGACCAACCTGACAGCGTATTAAACAGCAGAAACATTATTTTGCCAACAAAGATCTGTCTAGTCAAATCTATGGTTTTTCCAGTAGTCTTGTATGGATGTGAGAGTTGGACTATAAAGAAAGCTGAGGGCCGAAGAACTGATGCTTTTGAACTGTGGTGTTGGAGAAGACTCTTGAGAGTCCCTTCAACTGCAAGTCCATCCTAAAGGAAATCAGTCTGAATATTCATTGGAAGGACTGAAGCTGAAGCTCCAATACTTTGGCCACCTGATGCGAAGAACTGACTATTTAGAAAAGACCCTGATGCTGGGAATGATTGAAGGCGGGAGGAGAAGGGCATGACAGAGGATGAGATGGTTGGATGGCATCACCGACTTGATGGACATGAGTTTGAGCAAGCTCTGGGAGTTGGTGATGGACAGGGAAGCCTGGCGTGCTGCAGTCCATGGGGTCGCAAAGAGTTGGACACGATTGAGCGACTGAACTGAACTGAACTGAACTGAAAAAGTACACATTGATATACCGCAAATTATTTTGTTTGATAGCTTTTTCTGTAGTATAACTGCTTTTCTTTGTTATCCTATTTTAATGCTTTTTAAAATGTAATTTGAGAAGGGCTTCGTTGGTTTCAGCAGGAGGCCTGAGGGCTCCCAGGCATCTTTGAAGCCCCGCACCAGCGGCGACCTCCTAGTGCTGGGCAATGCCTTTGGCCCAGACTTCACTGAAGGGAACTCGAGGTTGGAGCTCGGGACCGGAAGACCGAAGGTCTGCGGAGAGTGTGAGGAGCAATCCAGGGAAAAAAACTTCCTGGTTTGAGGATGCACTCCAGCGGGGTCTGAGCGAGGCGACCGAGCAGCGGGGACCTCCGTGCGGCCTGGGTTTGCTCAGAGGTGTGTCCCGGCTTTGCGGCCTCAAGAAGAGGTGAAGAGGCGAGGACGTCAGGGTTCACGTCCTCGTCTTGGGGCAGTTAAAGTACCATGTTTGTATGACCCTGGGTGGAAGCCGCGGCGGGGCCTGGAGAGGAATGACCTACATTTTCCAAGGAGCATTACGACTGTGTTGAGAGAACAAGAGCAGACTCGGAAAGTAAGTTTCCCTCCCTCTTCTCTGCAACCCTTCCAGGACTAGTGCCTCATTTTTGATGGTCAGAAATTTTATTATTGAAAACGCTGGATTCCTCAGTCTGTTTCGCGTCAGACACCCAAATTCTCGAAGTATTAATAAACCAGGATGTTAATTTATGAATTTACAGATAAGAATGCTAAGTGGATCAGGAGCGTGGGCAAGAGAGGTCTAAAGGCTACTTTGTAATTCCTAATTTGTTCTTCTCCACTTCAGAAATATTTGTCTAAAAAATTCTCCTCCTTGTACAGAAATAGTATCCTTTCTAGCTTTATGTTGCTAGAGATACACTAAAATTCTGAATTCCTATGGCTACTTTCCCCCTTTCAAATTGTCCTTGCATTACTAGTCTTCATTGGAAATTACAGCTGTTTAGCTTGTAGAATATTGTTACTTACATTTGTTTTTTTTCCTAATGGTATCTGGGGAAATTCCTTAATCAGAAACACCAAATTATTCTTTTGGATGGATTACCTTTGAGGTTGGGTTACCAGTGATCTTTTTAAGGAGGAGCCTTCTAGATCCTGGAGTTATACACCTGGGTCTTAATCTGGATTTTACTCACTGTATGACCTCAGGGCAAATTATTTAATTTCTGTTTGCCTCAGTCTCACTAAATGCTAAAATGGGGATAGTAATATGATTTAAGTCATACAGTCATGGAAATAAAATTATACATGTAAATCACTGAGCAGAACAGGTCTGGAAAACAATAAGCACTTAATGACAAATATCTTATTACTGTTGACTAACTTGTGTTTTCATTTCGCTGCTTAGGTGTCAAAATGCCTCAAAGTGTACCCTTTCATGCTCTGGCAACAAGGGTCAGGGCCTTCCTTCTGAGGGATTATCACAACAAACACACAGTGATGACTTTCTTGAATTTGATTTTGGATTCTTGACAACAGGGAATATTGATCTTTGATACTGTTTTGTTGTTTGGCAAAGAGAAAACACACATATTTGTAATCTACCAAATAAAACGGGGTGGGAATAGTTGAACAGAGACAGGATAGTAATACAGCATGATAGAGTAGAATTTCCAGCAATTCAGTTGGGACAGCCATCTAACTGGTTTCCTCCTTCAACTCCTTACACCCTACTGCCCATGCATCAGTCACACACACACACACACACACACACACACACACACACACAGATAACTTAGATTGTATAGATTCCCTATTCAGAAATTTAATCGCATTCCATCATTTTCAGAGAAAAATGACAATGTGGAGAGTCTTCCATTTTCTGGCCTCTCACTATCTCTGCAATCCTATCAGCTATCACTCTTACCCACCCTCACTCCAATTCGGTCACTTCTGCCTCTTTGTTCTTCCTCGGCACACCAAACACATTTTCATCTCATCTCTGCATTTGATTTTCCCTCTGCTGGAATGCTTTCCCCTCGGAGACACATCTCTTATTCCTTTACTTCATTAGAAGCTCTGCTCAAATGTCATCTCATCAGAGAGGACTTCTCCAACCGCCCTATCTAAATAGCACCCATGTATACTTGTTTATTTAAAGCACTCCATCACATAAATTTGTGTATTTTGTACACCCTCCCCCAATAGAGTATCAGCTTGGTGAAAGCAGACTTTGTTTCGTTCACTGATGTACTCCCAGCACTTGAACAATGCCTAAAACTAGAAAAAGGAAAGACTTAACGACTGTAAAGAAACAAAGCAAAACAAAAAGAATGTATGGTTATCTATGTAGAAAGCCCAAAAGAATATACAGATATGAGTTTAGAAAGGCTGATAAATCAACTTCAGCTGAAAGCAGAAAATGTAGTAACTAAAAATATACTGTATAAAGGTAGCATCCAACAGGGTACTGTCCCTAAGAAATATTAACAAAATAAAACATTTAATGGAGAAAATTATAAAACTTTATTGAAAGATATTTTAAAAGTCAAAATAAATGGAGAATTATACCATGTTCATGAATTGGAAGACTCAATATTATAATTAATCTATACATTCAATACAAATCCAATAAAAATTTCAACTTTTCATCTGTTTGATTTGGAACTTGTCAATCTAATTCTAGAAGTTGTATAGAAAAGTAATTGGCTTAGAATAGCCAAGATACTCCAAGGAAGAAAAGTTTGTTGATGTTGAAGGTGGAGGTGGAATTGTCCTTAGAGATCAAGACCTTTTTCTAAAGTGGTGATACTCAGGATTGTATAGTACTGCCACAAGGATAGACAAATTGACCAGTGAGTCAGAACAGAAACCATCAACAGACTCCCCCACCCCTCCACACAAAGAAACTTGATTTATGAAAAGAGTCAGTGTTATAGACCACTGGGGAAAGGATGAACTTTTCAGAAAATGGTGTTGGAACAACCACTTACCATATGGAAAAAAACATACTGAAGTACTATCTCATGTTTTTGTAAAAATCAGTTCAGAGAGGACTAAAGACAAATGTAAAAGGCAAACTATAAAACTTTTTAAAGGCAGTAAAGAATAGCTTTATGACTTTTGAGTAGGAAATGATCAGTCCCTTACCACTCCTTGTATCCAGCTTTATAAGAGACTTTTCAAAAATAGTTATTTCCAGCAGGACATGGGTGACATTCCATAACATCTTACAACTTTCAAACTCACCTCTCTGAAGTCAACAAAGTCTGTTGCTACAATAAACAGGAAAAATTTTCAAAAAGGGTGATTATTTCACATGAGGCATTTAAGAAATTTTCACAGGTCAACTCTGACATGGAGGAAAGGAACTAAAAATTCCAGGATTATTAATGAGATGATCCACAAACTACAAACAGGAATCCTGGTTCTTCTGAGCAACACCATCTTGATGTCATCACCAGAAAGCCTGAGAATTGTTACCTGATGCAGCTGATTCTAGGAGTGTCAAGGCCGTATCATGACTCCTGGTTTCAGGAAGTCAAGAATGTGCTGATGACATCAAGAAAGGAGGACATGAAGTACTTTTTCTCCACACAGTAAGGCTTCTGAGCCATAGTGGCTGACATGCGTGAATGTCAGAGAATCTCTCCCAGGAACCAAGAATAATCTTCAAATACGAGGACAGATACTTCTATTTCCCCCCATTTCAATCCAGCTTCTGAAACATTCTACTAGTGGTTATTTGCCCTTTCCACAAAAAGACAATAACGAAGTATCTCGTGTGCTAAGAACATAACTTAAAAAAAAAAAATCTACATTTTTATAAAATTTGATTTAAAAATAGTATTTCAAACAGTAGAGTCACTAGAAGTACAGAGCTATCAAAAAGGTACACTTCATTTAGCATCCCCAGTGCCTTCTGCTTTCTGTGACTGGACTGTAGAGGCATCTCGGTTTTTCGCAGGGTTGTTCCCATCCTTGCCGACTTCTGCTTTCCCCTTTCTCCCTTTGGCCAGCTTCTCTCCCTTCTTCGCAGGGGCCTTTTTTGGCCTGGGCTCTGGTTTTGGAAGGGCAGGTTTAGCAGACAACCGTGCTGATCTCCTCTGTGGCTCATCCTTCACCTTCCCTTTGTCACCTTTAGCATCTCCTTTGGCCTTTCTCTTGGGCATGGTGGCAGCAGCGCTTGGCAGCCCAAGGGGTTCTTCTGTCTTTCTCACTGTTCCTAGAAAGATTTCTTTGACAAGACACAAAAAGTGTAAGTCATAAAGCAAAAGACTGACAAATTTAACTACATTAAAATTCACATTTTAACTATATTACAATTTGTAATTTATATAGCAAAAAGATGTATAAAAAAGTTAAGTTACAAGCTGGGGAAATATCTTCATAATACATATAACTGACAAAGGATTAGAGTCCAGACTATGTAAAGAATTCCTACAGATCCACAAGAAAAGGATGAAAGGAAAATTTAAAAACAATGGGCAAAAGTATTAATAAGTACTTCTTAGAAAAAGCATGAATGGTGAATAAGCAAACAAAAACGTCAACTTCATTAGTAATATGGGAATGAATACAAAAATCAAAGGATATAACATTTCATATCCATCAAATTGGTAAACTGTCTGACAATATTAAGGGCTCAGCAGATGTAGAACAATTAAAATGCATACACTTCTAGGGTGTGTGTTCATATGTGTGTAAATTAGTGTGTGGCATTATTTAAAGCAATTTCACCTCTAGGTGTTTACTTGGAGGAATTCTTGAAGGTGTGCATACAAGACCCCTACAAGAATGTTCATAGCAACACTGTAATTTAAAGAACCTAAAAGCACCCAGTGTCCTTCAATAGAATAAATACATTTTGGTAATATCTGCACAAGGGAATACTATTCAGCAGTAGAAATGAATAGACTACCGCTACATGCAAAAACACAGATGAATCTCAAGAACACAATGTTGGGCAAAAAAACAGAGTTGCAAAATAGATCTACAGTATAGATCCATTTCTAAGTGTAAAACTAAATGACTTTTTCTATGCAGTAAAACTAAAAAGAGCAAGGGATAAATATAAAAATAAAAACAGTAGTCACCTCAAAGGCAGCTGAGAAAAGGATGGTGTTCATCCAGAAATAAGGGCGGGGGGGGGGGGGCGGGGGAGGCGGGAGGAGTTCTTTCCCTTAAACTAGAAGAGGGTGGGGAATGAAACATGAGTAATACACCATTATTCTCTATATTTTACAGAGTAATTTTATGTGTTTGCTCAAGAATAAAAGCCACTTAAAAAAGGTGGGTAGGCCAGAGCACAGATTCAAGGTCACACAGAATAGAAATGATTTATTTTGAGTCTCAATAATTAGGACTTGGGCCCATGGCTGGTATTCAAACACTTTGGAAATTTTTTAAAGCTTTAGGCCAAGATTAGCTACTCATCCTTGTGTCCCATCCTTGAAAATGTTACCTGGGGAATTCTGTAACCCTATGCCCTGCCTTACTCCTTAATATTTTAAGAAAAAAATTATGTTTTATGTAAATTGCTCCAGAGTTTTGTATGGTACTTTTGCTGGATCTCACCATCTAGAGTGGGCAAACATGGTCCTTGAGTAAACTTAGATTTTTTTGAGCAAACTTAGATTTGATTTTTATATTTCCTGGCTAACAAAGGCAAGTGACCACCTGTAAATGGTGCTAAAACATCAAATTACTATTTTTTCACTATGACTAGAATTTCTGGAAATTTTGTCCTTTTCCTTCCTTCTTGTGGAACAGAGAGAGAAATGAGTTAAAATAAAGAGGCTTAGTGGTAAAGATCTGCTTACAATGAAGGAGACGCCAGTTTGATCCCTGGGTCGGGAAGATCCCCTGGAGAAGGAAATGGCAACCCACTCCAGTATCGTTGCCTGGGAAATCCCAGGACAGAGGAGCCTGGGAGGATATGGTCCATGAGGTATGGCAAGTCATTCTCCTTCCATCTCACTCCAGTTTGTTTCTTAGCCCATGTCCTGTCCTGGGAATGCTCACAGTCTGTTTCCTAGGCTCAGTCTTCATGTTAGATCCCTTGAAATCCATCCCAAGCAGAGGAACCAGGATCACCACATGTCAAAGGCCCAAACACAGCAAGTGACGACAAAGATAAATTCAAGAAAAACAGGCCACAAGCTGGATTCTGGATCTGAGTATATGAATATGGATTACATCATTGAAACTCACACTTAGGAAGTTTATCAGGAGAACCAGTGACTGACCTTACAAATATAGGAGACAAATGCACAAATAATGAAAAAACTGGCAGGATAAATGTTATGTCATTTTCATGAAGTCCAAGGAGGTCAGGAGGCAAAGGCTCTCACCGCACGTATTAATTTAAAATAAATTACTTGAGGTAGAGTACAGGGAATTTTTTAGGGCAATGAAACTATTCTGCATGCTACTAACTGTAAGGTTGGATAATGACATTACACATCAGAGAAAACCCACAGAACTACATACAAAGCATGAACCTTAATATAAACAATAATTATAATAATTAGTTAATATAATGTATAAATATTGGCTCATCCATTGTAACAAACATACCACACCAACGCAAGCTGTTAATAATGGAGGTAGAGAGAGAGAGAAAATATATGGGAACTCTCTTTCTGCTAAACCTAAAACTTTTCTAAAGAAATAAAGTCTACCAGTTAAAGTTAAACAAAAACATTTTAAGAATTAAAAAAGAAAGAAAGAATTTGCTAGGTGATAAAATATACAAGTCACAGGACTATAAATATTCCATCATGCATGTGAATAAAAAGAAAAATTGGCAGATAAATCTTTTCTAAGTTTTTGTTTTTACTTAAAAAATTTTTAACTGAAATATAGTTGATGTACAATATGATTTTAGCTTCAAGTGTGGCAGATAAATTTTCAAAGTAATATAACTTTTGGGAATACAGAGATAGGACTTTCAATGGTATTAATGAGGCAAGAAATTATCAAGACAGATTCTGAGGTTGTTTTCCCAAGACATGGCAACAATTTAAAAAGTTTTAGGAATCTAACAATTCCCTTTTGTTAAAATAACATTTCTCATGGCAAAATTTTATTAACAGACAACAGAACAAGTTTGTGAAAGTTCTGAATCATTGGAATTCATATTGTAAAGAACTGGACTGAAATTCTTGAGAAAAATCTCAATTTAACCCTTCATTTAACCAAATTGCTTGTTTTATGTTGTGGAAAGGTATCTCAGTAGCCTTAAGGCGGGGGGTAGGGAATATCCTTTTTTTAAAATCCTTTTCTTAGCTATGAAGATTTGTGTTTTTTTTTTTTTATATTAGAAAAAGACCTATGATGTTTAAATATACTGACAGAAACAGCTTTTAAAAAAAGACTAATAGAGAAAAAAAAGCAAATGATGTTTTTCTTCTGCTATAAAAATATACAAATGGTTAGTAAGATGAGATGCAGGTGTATTAAAATCTTCCACATAGTTAACTTCTGGGAATTCCCCAAACTGTGTCAATAACATATAAAATACATCAATCTCTGTCCCCAGAAATGGGCTGAATTTGTCCACCCCTCCAACCAAATTCATAGGTTGAAGTCTTAACCCTCAGTACCTCAGACTGTGACTGTATTGGGAGATGGGGCCTTTAAAGAGATGAATAAGTAAAATGAATTTATATGGGTGGGTCTTAATCCAATGACTGTCATATTGGATATTTGGACACAGATAATACAAACAGAGAGGACCACGTGAGGATATAGCAAGAAGATGCCATCTGCAAGTCAAAGAGAGAGGTCTCAGAAGAAGCTGAACCTGCTGCCACCTTGATCTTGGACTCCCAGCTTCCAGGACTGTGAGAAAATAAATGTCTGTGGTTCAAGATATTCAGTCTGTGATGTTTTGTTATGGCAGTCCTAACAAACAAGTACAGGAGGAAAAGAGTGTAAAGGCCTCAGTGACTCATGACATATCTTGTATTAGATTAATTCTGATGTTTTGCCCAGCTCTCAAAATCTTTTTTCCATGCTTTTTTTTTTCTCTTTCATCATGAGCCTGTCTCTACTATCTGAGGACCAAATCCCACCTCATCCCATATGCACCCCACACCATCCCCAGCAAAGGCACATTTCAGCAGCAGCCTTTTGCTTCTTTGCTTGTTCCTGACCTGGGTTCTAGGAAGTTTGTTCTAACTTGGGTTCTGGTTTCAATCCAAAGTCAGAAGGCCACTCTCTTCTCTCCGCCTCTTACTTATGGCAAGATAGTGCCTTGGGGTTGGAGGGAAGACCTGGAAAATGGTTACAACACCAAGCTTAGGAAGGAGACAATAAAGAATATAGTATAAATAAATAAACGATCCTATTCAAGGTGCGGTACGCTACAGGAGCAAGAGGTCACACAGTGTCACTCTCCAAGGCCTATTTGTTCTCCACATTCCAAGGTGGGCAGACTGAACTTCCATATGAGGTTAAGTGAGAGAGACTGGGGGAGGAAGGGAGGGTTAGTAGGTGAAGGTAAGAAAGGGCAGAGTGTTTAAAAGGGTAGGGCTACGGCTGGATCTTGTCAGAACACACCTGATTTGAAGAGAAGGAGAGAGCCATAAGCTTCCAGACAAACTGTGACCCATCCGCAGCACGCTGGCTTGGGGTACACTCAGCTTCCCTGCTAAAGGACTCCTGCTCCTCAGCATCAGGGAAAGATGGAGAAGATGAATCCTCATCACCTTCTGGGCCCCTGAAGCCCTTGTTCCTCACAAGGCACCACATTAACTCACCTGTATTTCTGAGTAGTGTAGAGGGGATTTTAAGTGAAAATGTCTTAGATAAGTTTGCACTAAGCACCTGCCAAACTTACTGTCTTGCTAACAAGAGAAACTATTACAAGATGATAAAAGCATGGGTCTTCCAGAGAAGGTATGAAAATGGAGGAGTAATAGGGCTGGGAAAGGGATGCCTATACACATTGCCTGTTAAAAAACGTAAGGAAGAAAAAAAAAAACAACAGTTCACAACAGTTCATTAGGTAAGGATTGTCCTTTCTTGTCTCAAGGCCATAAAAACATCACATTCATATTAGTCATTTGAGGGAACCTGGAACAATGTGATCTGAGAGACTAGGCTTGGCTGTTAGAAATAGTAACAATAATGATATTAATTCATCTAAGAAGAAGACCCTGAGGGTATACCCAAGGCTGTTTGGTATTATAGCAAGACTTCTTTCCCAGAAAAGCGTTTGATTCACTTAACATGGAAGCAGGTCATGTCACAGAGTTAAGAAGCCAGACCCCAGAGCACAAACCCTGGTTTTAAACAAGTGCTGCCAGTGACTTCTCAAGCTTCAAAGCAATATGGAGTATCCACAGCTGGCCCATTTCTTAACTTTAGGGTCTTTTTTCTTGTTGACAGGGAAAGGACAAAGTGGAGGCAGACTCAGTCCTTCGGCGTCTCCTTTAGGAGGGGGTTCTCAGTGGTGAGGCCTCGTAAGCTGGGGAAGGGCGCTGAGAAAGAGTCCAGGCCAGGGCAGCCTAGCCCACAGCCCTGCGGGCCCAAGGTTTTCAAATCCCCTCCTCGCCTCCCTTTTTTTCTGCCCTAGTGTCTCCGTGAGGGGACCTCTCATCCCTGAAGGACCTGAGATCTCTCTAACCTTCACCTCCCAGATTCCGCTTTTCCCAAAAATTAACACTCGAAGCCCAGGAGAGCCACGGCAGCTGTTCTGGAGAGTGGAAGGCAAAGTGGGGCTGTCGGGGGCCCGAGGTCACCCTATCACAAGGGCCAGATTGCAGAAGGGTCGCCAATCTACGGAGGGCAGCGGGATTACCCCGGTTTTCCGGAGACACAGGCTCAGGCTCCCCGGGTACTCACCCGAGTCTCGCGGCCGTCCGAGGGGCGCGGGACTCCCAGCTGCCGGCCTGCAGCGCCGGTGCCCGGGGCTAAGGAAAGGCCGTCGCGGACCGCAGGCTGGCGAACAGACGCCCGGAGCTGGGCGCTGCCGGGAACAGGAAGGCAAGTCAAGGCAAGGATGCGCTTCCGGGGCTGCAGGCTTCGGGTAGCCTCGCAGAGCGGGGGACCCGCCGGCTCTCCCCCGCTCGGAGCGAGTGTCCGCTTCCGGCGCCGCGGGCTCCCGACCCACCCTGAGCAGCGTGGCCTCAGCACCACGGCCTGGGGCGAGAGAAATAAGAAAAGGAGGTGTGAAGATTTTTAACTATCTTAAATTATAAAGGCGAGCCAGGGTCGCTATGGAAAAACGGTTGTTTCCGCCCGGTTTCGAACCGGGGACCTTTCGCGTGTGAGGCGAACGTGATAACCACTACACTACGGAAACACCTCTGAAGAACGACTTCCTTAGCAGATCCTTTCTGCTAAAAACAGACTCCTCCTATTTCCTCCTCTTCCGATTTCTCATCGTTATCCTTGCAATTGTGCATTGTTAATACGCGAGTGGTTCTTCTACTACTCTCCCAAATTAGAGAGGCCAATTAGATGCGCAAACCAAGCCCCTGCAGCATACAGATCTGAACCCAAATTCTTAATACATTCTTATTCTGGAAGTGACCGGATGGGGGAGAAAAAGAGACTTCAACCCCTTCACTCTTATTTCTCTTCCCCCAGCCCTCACTATTACTTTTCAATCTGAACTTTTGGATTTTAATTTCTTTCTCTTGCCTTACTAGGTTACGTCAAACCCATCTTTCAGTCACAATGGACTGGCGGGGCTGGGCGTGTCACCGAGCCCAGGCACAGTTCTCTGTTCGGCTTTGGCTATCGCCACCGCATGGTCGGATGCGGAATTTGCTCTGCAAAGGAGTTTTGACCCCCAGTTGTGGTCAAAAGCGGGTCCTTCTCGTTCCTGAGACTTACAGGTAGTGGAACTTGAAACTTCACCTTGCAGTGGATTTTCTAACTCCACTCAGTTCCTCAATGCTCAGCAGAGGTAAAGAAGGAAAAGTGAGGATGCGCACTACGAGCCAGCCAGGAGTCGAACCTGGAATCTTCTGATCCGTAGTCAGACGCGTTATCCATTGCGCCACTGGCCCCCGCACGTGGGTGATAAGGAGGCGGACCTGCCTTCATCAGAAACTAGGCGGCGGCACATTTCCACTTTTTGGAGTCTGCTCCTGGGCCTGAAAGCCGGGTTTTCTTGACTAGTTCAGACTGCAGAGCGTGAACTCTCTGGCGGCCACTTCGTCTGCAGGTGCCCCAGAGTCTGTGCTCCTTTCTCAGGATGTCTGTACCGAACCTTGCACCCTCTCTGTCCCCAAATCACCTCTCCATCCATTCATTCATTCATTCAACCAATATTACCATTCAAGGCACTGGAAAGACGACTGAAGAAAACAAGTTGTGATCTTTGACTTCAAGAAGACTGCATGGACGTAGCTAAGACGGTATTAAAACTCTCAATAAATGAAATAACCGTGATAAGCACTTAGAGGTAAAAAGAGAAACGGAAAGAGAATTTGAAAGTCCATCAGGGAAAGGGATGAACGATAAATATGGGTATCTAGGAAAAGAGCCATCTGGAACTGTGGAAATCTCCAGGGCAAAATCCTGGAGGTGGGAGCGTACTTGAGACGTTTCAGCAATGTCTAGGAGGGCAGTGCTGGGCAGAGATGGGTAGGAGACCTCGGGGAGATAACCTCGGGCCTTGTACGCCCTTGTCTGAACTTTGGCTGTTACTCCCTAGGAAACTGGAAGCTTTTGTGATGCCAAAATCTTGGCTCTCTGTGCACCCATGCTGAACAGAAATACGGAGGGAGTCATGGAGGAGAAGGAAAGAGTGGCTTCACTTCTTTGCCAGGCAAAGGAGGAACACAATAGGCTAGGGCCTCAAGAACTGTGCCCTGCCCCTCCTTCCGTGGTGAATAGGAAGTTATACAGTCAGGCAGAGGTATATGATAAGATCAAGGCAGTAACAGTCTAGCATTCTTCTTCTGCCAAGTTTCAAAAGGGTGGGGTTGCTGACAAGATTAGGGTGTGTGCCAGTCTCAGGTGATCCGGTTCCTTAATTCTGATGAGCCTCTCTGGTCCCTTTAATATTGCTTCAGGTGGTCTCCCGGCTGCCCCTCCTTTGATTAACACTGTTCGAATCTGCTCTTTGGAACTCAGAGAGGGTCATGGAGGCTGGAGTCTTACCTACAAGAAATGGAGGACAAAAAGGCCTCCCTCCATGCCCAGGATCCCTCTGTTCCACATAATATCTGCAAAGATCTCCCTTCATTTTGAAGGTTTTGTATGTTTTTTTTTTTTTCTCTCTCTCTCTCTCCTTTTTTTTTTTTGGCTTTCTCAGATTTCTCTGGTGTTCTGACATGAGCTGAGGCTTGCTTTCATTTTGATTTTAGAGATCTTCTCCTGGGTCTTTTCTGAGGGTTCCAGTTTCCAGTCTTCTCTTCAGGGTTTGTCCCAGCTAGAAAAAGAGAAACAGAGTCCAGAAAAATAACCAGTAGGAAAATATACATGCATTTCTAGAAATTGGCTTATGTGATTGTGGTGACTGACAAGTCTGAAATCTGTATTGCTGGATGGCAGTCTAGAAAAATCTCAGCCAGGAGCTGATGCTATAGTCTTGAGATAGTTTCTTCTTCCTTAGGAAAACCTTCATTTTGCTCTTAAGTCTTTCAACTTGTTAGAAAAGGACCATGCACATTACTAAGGATAATCTCTTTTACTTATTATAGTCAACTAATTGTAGATGTTAACCACATGTATAAAATACCTTCACAGCAACATGTACAGTACAGTTCATTTGCTCAGTCATGTCCAACTCTTTGCAATCCCATGGATTGCAGCATGCCAGGCTTCCCTTCCCAATGCTCACATCCATACATGATGTACATTACTGTTTAATTAAATAACTGCAACATGTATATTACTGTTTAATTGAATAACTGGGCTCTGTAGACTAGCCAAGTTGACATGTAAAAATCAATCATTCCTGTGGTGGAGTCTCCTCCTCCCTGGGTCACAGTTCTCTTCTTCCAGTTCTCTCCCAAGTATTTGGGAAATAGTAGCACTGCCAGTTATTTCCACTCTCAGCAGTTTATGACACAGAGATCTACACCTTCTCCAATTTCAGTTGTGTGGAACAGAGCAATGTCAGGGGCCTGTCCATGGTCTTTGGAGATCACATCCAGATTTCTGAAAATGATTGCTCTTGGTCTCACTTTTTCTCCCAAGACTTGTCTCTAGCTTGTTAAAAACTCCTTTGATGTCTCAGAATTTCTGTGCAAATTTTGAACACGTGCCAGTCAAAGGAAAAACCCAAACCAAATATTACTGGCTCTGCTGTCTTTCTAAATGTCCACTCCAGCTTGGACAAAGTCATGTTAGGTGTGACTATGCTGTTTATGATTATCTTGGGAAATTCCATGGACTGAGGAGCCTGGTAGGCTTCAGTCCATGGGGTCGCAAAGAGTCGGACACGACTGAGCAACTTCACTTTCTTTCTGGGCTCCAAGCACATTAATAAAACGATGGTTAATCTTATATTATTAAAGAAATCGGTGCTTACTTATTTCATGGAGTCAATCAGACTGTGCGTCAAGTTCATAGACTCAATCGTTTTATGAAAAAGAAATCTAGCAGAGTCAGGGCTTTTTAACCTCTCCCTCACATCATGTTTGCAGGGAGAGATTAATGCCAATGGCTGGTTTAGAGTGAGACAAAGATATCCTTTAATATTGACACAGTTTAAAAATACTGGCATGTTAATTTCAGCATTTTCAGAATAGTCACAGATTTCAAGCAAGCAGCCTATTATAATTACAAGTTTCAATTGGGAAGTTACTTTCACAGCTATGGCAACAATTTGTAAAACTCTTTGCCAGTTCCATTAAAGTCCTTTGTCTAAGGACATATCTATTTCATAGAATAGAATGAATCTGGAACAGTTACAAATACACAAGCACCTATGAAAATATAGTACTTCTTGTGGATGCTCTAAATTTAACAGTTTTATCAAGTAGATCCTTTGGATAAGTTATCGAACAAGAAAGCTTCTCTTCCTCTAGCTGCAGAAGAGAGGAGATTGCTCCTTTACCTCTTTCCAAGACTAGGTTTTAATAATAAAATCTTGAATTTTTTAAAGATACGACTTAGTCAAGCAAGAAGCAGGCAGGTGGGAGTCTATTTTAAGGAAACAAATGGGGGTAAGAAAGAGCTCGAATTTTAATTAAAATCCATGAAATAAAGAACACAGGGCGTTCTTTCTTCAGGGACTAGTTCCTGGTGCAGAAAGTGTTCTGGTGCAAATGTGTTACACGACTCGGAGGGGTGTTCTCGTGTAAATGTGGCTAATTTCCTTTCCTCCAGGGGTTCCAGGTCATACTTCACCCAAGGAAGCCTGAGCTGCTGAACTCTTGCCCTTCCTGGCGGTTTCCGGAGACTCCTCTGGCGCCGCCCAGGGCTTCAGGCTCGCTCCCGAGTTTTCCTTACCTCACTCCTGCACGGAGGGTCTCAGTTTTCCTATGGCCGCGCGGTCTTTTAGGTCTTTGGGGGAGAAGCAGGGGTTCATCTTTAGGATTTGGGAGATCATCTGGAGAGCTCGCCCGAGCGTCAATACAAGGAAATGCATGCAGGGGGCGAGAACGGGGGAAAGCTAAGATCATTCCTTTTCTATGTTGATTTGGAAGCTGGCAAACGTGTTGGCTCCGTGGCTTAGCTGGTTAAAGCGCCTGTCTAGTAAACAGGAGATCCTGGGTTCGAATCCCAGCGGGGCCTTTTGTGGTTTTCCTACCCTCAAAAAGAATACGAAGAGATCAAAACCCTAATCAACTTAAAGTGTAAATTTTCCCTATGGTGTTTCACGAAAGTGCTTTATGTGACTCTGAGAGTGGGGACGGTTTTGTTGTTTATAAAAAAAGAAAAAGAAGAGACCAAGATAAATTTGTTTTTCTTTCAGAAGAATTTCTACCTTTCTTAAGGTTTCATGTAATATTTTTTTCAGCAAGTACCAAAGGATCCAGGGAAAGCACAAGGCAAAGGAACCAGATTAAAACTACAAGCGGCATAATAATCTCTAGTCATTCTATTCTTTTCCCTGGTGAAATCCCAAACAATTGGGTTTTCATAATCTACTTTCGTAATCTACAGGCAATATTTTTAATCAAGATCAGTCTCTGGAATGATTGATAAACGTGTTGCTGAAAAGGCTTGTTGTTGTTCAGTCTTTAAGTCGTGTCTGACTGGACTCGAGTCCATGGGCTGTCACCCACCAGGCTTTTCTGTCTTTCACTATCTCAAATTTGCTCAAATTCATGTCCATTGGGTTAGTGATGCTATGTAACCATCTCATCCTCTGCCGCCCCCTCCTTTTGCCTTCAATCTTTCCCAGCATCAGGGTCTTTTCCAGTAAGTTGGCTCTTAGCATCAGGTTGCCAAAGTATTGAAGCTTTAGCTTCAGCAGCAGTACTTCCAATGAATATTCATGGTTGATTTCCTTTAGGACTGACTGGTTTGATCTCTTTGCTGTCCAAGGGACTCTCAAGAGTCTTCTCCAACACCACCTTTCAAAAGAATCAATTCTTTTGCGGTCAGCCTTCTTCATGGTCCAACTCTCAAGTCTGTACTTGTTACTGGAAAAATTATAGCTTTGACTTTATGAACCATTGTCAGTGAAGTGATGTCTCTGCTTTTTAATACACTGTCTAGGTTTGTCATGGAGAAGGCAATGGCACCCCACTCCAGTACTCTTGCCTGGAAAATCCCAGGGACGGCGGAGCCTGGTAGGCTGCAGTCCATGGGGTCGCTAAGAGTCGGGGATGACTGAGCAACTTCACTTTCGCTTTTCACTTTCATGCATTAGAGAAGGAAACAGCAACCCACTCCAGTGTTCTTGCCTGGAGAATTCCAGGGACGAGGGAGCCTAGTGGGCTGCCGTCTATGGGGTCGCACAGAGTCGGACACGACTGAAGCAACTTAGCAGCAGTAGCAGCAGCAGGTTTGTCGTAGCCTTCCTTCCAAGGAGCAAGTGTCTTTTAATTTCATGACTGCAGTCACCATCTGCAGTGATTTTGGAGCCCAAGAAAAGAAAATCTGTCACTGCTTCCACTTTCCCTCCCTTCTATTTGCCATGAAGTGATGAGACCAGATGCCATGATCTTATTTTTCCTTAACCTTAGAGAATGCTTCAGCATCTCAGTTCGTACCAACCACTAAAATCCAACCATATAACATGAGTTGTAAATGGCTATTTTAAAAGGTGGTCTTGTGCTCAGAGTTTTTTTGGAAAGGAAAATCAAAGAGGAAAATACTTGTCACAGTGATTTCAGAAAGAAGTTATCAGGAGAAGCATCCTTTTCATTGTATACCCACAGGGTGGATATCCCACTAGAACTGACTGACCTGAAGCTGTTCAGTCAGCACCCAGGCTGACTTGAAGGAGCAGTCCAGGAGAGTCTAGGGTGCCTTAAGAGAAAGGAAGGAAATATGAGAAGTGGATCATAATTTGGCCGCTTTATATAGAAACTCAAGATCAGGGAAATGAAGTTCATTGTAACTGTTACCCATTTGCTCATCTCCCAAGACCAACCCCTCTACCACCTGGCCCAGAAAGTCTCACCAACCTGACTTTTACCTTCAGAGAACATGATTTTGTGTAGATGGTCAACAGTTGAAATATGATCTTCTGGTCTATCTGCAGAAACAAAATGTCCCAACACTTTGAAAAATAGTTCAGAAAACAATTCTACTTTTATGGAGGCTTTCTCCACTCACTCTTCAGCTTAATTCCCCACTTTTCCTTATAGGCATCTCAGAGCAATGGAAGTGTCAATGAAAATTCAATAAATAATCAACTTAAGAAGAAAAAAAAGGGAATTTTATTTGAGCTAAACTGAGGATTATAACCAAGAGACAGATCCTCAGAAAACTCTGACAACTGTTCTACTTGTTAGAAGTTGAAGGAACGAACAGTCATATGCATTTTCGAGACAAAGGATAGTACATCAACATGACATGCTGACATTTTATGTGAAGTTCACCAAGGTTATACCTAGTCCATAGAAGCACATACAAAGCAAGCATACAGTTATCATACTCCCTACAAAACTGGTAAAGAATGCTATTCTTTTAAGAAAAGGAAAGAGGGAAAAAATGATCTTTATGGTGGAGCAGTCACTTCCTTCTTTGAGGTGCTCTGGTTAATGTGCACACTGCACATTAAGGAGGGAGGAGGTCCAAACAAACAAAGAGAATTTTATGTTTAATTTTCTGCCCCACTTTAATATACAAATTTTATTTCAGGAGACAGACCGTCTTTTTCATATGCTTCTATATTCTGCACAACAAAGCCTTTTTCCCAGGCCCAGGTTACAGATCTCAAATGGTAAGGCCAGCTGGGTCATGGTAGAGATGTCAACACTAGATAACTCCTTAATTCTGTTACCAACTCTACCTTAACTTTCACCCTTCTGCTCCATCAGGCTCCAGGAATACCTTTACGAGGATGCTTCCAGCCAAGTGGCCCTCAATAGATTGCCTGATCTGCACCATTGAGATAGTGTTACTGGCTATGGAAGCTATGGAATATTCCAGGTGAAGAATTTACCCATCTCTCCTAAAGTCTAAAAATCTTCCTAACTCTCCATGTATCCATCGTGAAAGTGATTTACATATACAAGTGAAAATGGTTTACAGTTAAATACTTGTTTATCTACCCAGTGCTTATCATGTGGCAGGCACCATGCTAATCTCACTTCGGTCATGAGTTTTGTCCACTGATGGACAAAACCTGCTGATGGAAGGGTGAATCGAACAGTTCAATGGCAATTACAGTATCGTGAGATATAACCCCACTGGAGTGGAGGGTACAGTAGACCACACTGTGATACTCAGCTCAGACTGAGTGGAGATAGGAGGTGGGGGAAGACTTCCTGGAAGGAGTGATAGCCAAACCGAGCATGGCGGAGATGTAGGCGAGATCCAGACAAGAAAGTGGGCTGGAGGTGAAAGGTTGTTGTTGAGCCGTGAAAGACGCTGGGATTCTTGGCCTCCAGAGGAGAGGAATTCAATCTCAGGCCAGTGACAAGGCTTGATTGCTCAGAGCTTTTGTGTAATAAAGTTTTATTAAAATATAAAAGAGAGAAAGCTTCGGACGTAGACATCAGAAGGGGCAGAAAGAGTGCCCTGCTAGTCTATAGCCACATGTTTTAGGTCTGTTAGAAAGCTATTAATCAGATAAGAGAGCACCTCAGGGCTGACCGAGTTTCACCAGGCCCCTCTCCCACAACATGCGTTTTTGAGATAGGATGGTACAGGTGTGTCATCCCCCAGCCATAAAACAATTGATATGAATACTGGTTTGTTGAACTATTATCAGCCCAAGGTTTAGGAAAAGAAAAAACAGTTAGTCTTTGGCGGAACCATTTTAAAGAAAGGTAAATTCCAAAGCAAATACATAGTTTCATTAACATAGCTTAATAAAATATTTCCATAAGAAAAACGCATTGGTTAACTCAAGGTTTGAGAAAAGTTAAGTTCAGATGGAACCAGTGTCGTCATGGCAGCACAGAATTTTAAGAGGAAAAAAAATTGACGCAGCCTATTTCCTCCTTTTGGAGACCCCTGGCCTTCCTGCCTGTTACCTTCTCAAACAGAGAAGTAGAAGAGGTGCTCCAGGCAAACGGGACAGTGTGTGGTGAGAACAAGGATGCTCAGTTTGGGTAAGTGGAAGCAGTAAGAGAATAGAGTGTGCAGATCTTGAAATTCTTCTTTGTCTAGAGATGACCATAGGCAGGTAGGCATGGAGTCATCCTCAGTATTTATGGCATCATGAAAACCACAGGTGGACTTGATTTGATAGCTGATGCAGCTCAAATGTTTCATACTTTCTTTTTAAAAGATCATAAGTTACCAAAGCAGTATGGGTGGAACCTGAATTTAAAAGTTATGGATTGAGTAGGGCCTCTAGCTGGGCTGCTGAGGTTCTCTATGGGGTCGGATCCTTCCGACTCAAGGATCAAACCCTGGTCTCCCACAGTAATTGAAAGTAATTGTTCTAGATAAGGTCTAGGTGTATGCGCAACATCGGCTAAAAAGCTGTAGCTAAAAGGGACAAAGTAAAAATAGAATGAGATATATGACACAGTGGCATTTATGTAAATTAAAAATGTATATAGCGAAACCAAAAATGTGTTCTACAAAAACACACAGCAAACAAAAAAAAGGATGATCTTTCCAATGATTTCTTAAGGGGGAGTGGGAGATGAGAAATAAAATTGAAGAAAGGCTATTAAAAGGGAATCTATAAATAAATAAAACAAAAGAATGGCCCTGTAGACATCAGTGAAAGGAGTAACTTTTATTCAATTCCTTGAATGTAAAGGAGAGAGAGGGACAGACAGCTAGAGACAGGGAAAGGAGATTAAAATGACTAGATCTTAACTTGTGTTCTGGGCACAGAGTGCTTTCATTTTAGAACTTGGCTAATTTCTTTTCTTTAATATTTAAAATGTTTTTTAATTTTGGATAATTTATTTAGGAAAAAAGGAAAAACAGATTAATCCACAGGGGAAACGTGGGGAAAAGCTGGTGATATACACAACCGTTCGACTGATTCAAAAACATAAGCAATGTCAGGAGTGGGATTCGAACCCACGCCTCCAGGGGAGACTGCGACCTGAACGCAGCGCCTTAGACCGCTCGGCCATCCTGACTCGCTGTACTTTCATTGCCCTCAAATTTCATTTCAATGTCTACGTGAATGATGGTTTCCCGCCCCCGCCCCGCCTTTTTTTTTCTTTTTCTCTTTTTCTGAGGATGCGGAAAATTTTCAATTAAAAAAAGCAACCACCAGTTTACGTACGGCCCCGGACGCCGACCCCGAGTGGAAACGCAGAGTCAAACGCCGGGTTGCGGGGGCCGCCGGGCAGTGTCTTCTGAATAAACGCGGATTCGATTCTAGGCTGCAGCCGGCGGGGCGGCGCTCGGCTGGGTAGCCAAGAGTAAGGGAAATTTCTTTCCACTCTCGACAGAATTCTTGTTTATATAATGGCACCCATATTGCTGAAATTGCCTTACTTAAACTGACACCTGCTCCTGGGAAGTCTTACGCTATTCAGTTTGGTGCTTGCTGGGGCCCAGCCCTCGGGTGCTCATTAACTCCTCCCTCCTCTCCTTTCTGTCCGCTGGACCCTCGAGACCTATGTAAGGGGGTCCCAGTGTCTTGCTTCTTGATCTGAATTTTCTAGCTGTACCCTGAGGATGGGTGGACTTTTCTGAATGGATGTTATGCTGCTCTCAGAAAGGAGGCATCAAACTAAAACCAGTTCTGCCTTTCTCTTTCTACAAATGTGTCACTCTATCTTACCTTAATTCGTAAGGTTTTCGTACATCTGTGTTTATGTCCAGCAAAGCTGTACCTCAAAGACTTTCCAACTAGTTTGAAACACTCCTCAAAAAGTATTTAGTTTAAGTCCTTTGAACTAAACAACACAGATTCTTTTTTATTTTTTAAAGAAGAGGATGAACCCAAATATTGTTTGTATTTGAGTGAGACTTGGGATCATTGTTACTTTTAAAAATTAACTTTCATATGTATTCAAGGAAGAAGACTATTTCCATTTTAAATTTTAAAGTGAGTGGCAAGAATAAAGGCGCGTATAGTTGAGAGTCGACTAGGAGTTTTCCAGAGGGCGATTTGAGGAGACCTGAGTGTTGTTTGGAGGCAGAAGGAGCAGATGAATAGGGATAAGCAGACCGATGGCGCGGAAGAGCTGTTGTTGATTAGTGATGATAGGAGTTGCACAGTTATTTTTCTCTTAATGTGAATGTCTGGGTCTCTTTTAAAGAGAGGCTGCTGCTGCTGCTAAGTCACTTCAGTCGTGTCCGACTCTGTGCGACCCCATAGACGGAAGCCCACCAGGCTACCCGGTCCCTGGGATTCTCCAGGCAAGAACACTGGAGTGGGTTGCCATTTCCTTCTCCAAAGCGTGAAAGTGAAAAGTGAAAGTGAAGTTGCTCAGTCTTGTCCGAGCAGACCCTTTCAAACATGTGATGACCAGAGCTGGCTTTTGGTGTGTGAAATGAAGTTCTTTATTTCAGGAACATTTGCATTTTTAAGGCTGGTCTTTAGCTGTGGGGTGAAAGGTTTTAGTTTCTGGTTTAAAAAGGAAGTCAGGCCTTGGAAATACTGCAGTTAATTATTTGCACTGGTGGAAGAGGCCTTTCTGGACCTTCTGAAACCATAGTATCACTGATTCTGCTTCAGGTCATTAAGACAGGCTTTGACGAAGCATCAGCAAGGCCACCTTTTTTCTCTTTCGGAAGATTTGAAAATAAAGCCAGAGCTACCAAGACTCTTAATTTCCTCCTTCAGGCACTGGTATCTGGTGCCAGATGGAAAGGGAGCTACGATGGAAAGGGAGCTGCAAGGCTTATCACATAAGTTCAGAATCTACTGCCAGCTCAGTGCTGTGTTTGGTAACCATTTTCCTTGAAGATCATGAAGAAATAGGAAGGTGAGGGCAGTCACAGAGCTAATTGAAACCTCTGACTATTTCTCTTTCTACTCTCAGAGAGGGGTTCCTGTGGCAGCCCCATTTATTTAGGGTAAGACTTTATATATACATTTCAGGATGCGCATAGTACGTTAAACTGGCAAAACAACTACTTAAGATTCTCAAGTATTTTTTAAAGAAGTTTGGACTTTTAAAAAAATCTTTACTTTCTAAAAGTACAATTTGAACATAAATGAATACTTTGAAAGCAGAGGTACATGGTGGTCTTCTCTCAGGAGTCCAGTGTAGGGTAGGGTGAATACAGCTTGAGGAAGGGGCAAGGAAAGGAGGATCACGCAAGTTTGTTTGTTTTTCCAGTTATGAGGCATCACCAAATATTTCCTCCAGAGGCTAAGGGTGGGTAGCTACTGGCACTGTGGCCTGTTTGTAAGTAGTTGGCCCTTCCTGGGACAGGAAGCCCTGTGCTGCTTGCCCTGGTGAGCCTACTGCCAGCAAGTCTGGGGATGAGTCTTGGATAAACAGAACCACAGTGCTTTGACCCACTGCATTTCCATGCAGGTTTCTTCTCTCTGTTTTGTGTCAGTTCCATTTGTTGGATAAAGAAAGGGAGGTGCAGAAGCTGTTTTCAACAATCAGACAGACTTATTTATTAGGTTAAGACCATGGACAACATTGATCCTGGAAAACCCAATGGAAATGGAAGGTGGGAGCCTGGACAAGACAAACATATACAGGAAAATGCAAATACAAATAAGTGCAATCAATCTAGCTGTGCTGAGTACAATGACGCAGCTTTCAGGGGACCCTGAGGAGAAGCAGCACGTAGGAAAGCTGGGTGGGGAGAGAGTGATCTGTGGCTCAGTATGGAAGTGGATGGTGGTTAAAGCTAATTAAAGGTGTGGTTGAGCAGTTTTAAACTATATGTTGGTGAGACGTGGCCATTGGCCATGAGACAACAGCCAATAAAGTGGTGATATCACTGAAAGATGATGCCTGAAAATGCCTCTAAAGTGGAGAGATTCTAGATCAAAAGGAAGAAGAGAACCAGCAACTTGTGGAATCAACAAAGTGAGGTTGGAAAGAGTCCTTTGCATTTTGTTTAAAATTCTCTCCTCTTTCATTCTATCTGACCTCCTCACCTTCTTCACTCCCCTTGCCAACTGCTCAGATCCACCCTGTAGGAATGACGTAGAAAATCTGAGATACGGGTCCTAAAGCTCTAGGGACAACTCAGATGTTTATCACTGCCTGAGTTCACCTCATTTTCCTCTATCATGATGTGCCCTCCAAGTTCCTTTATGGGATCTCAGCCACCGGTTTTCCCTTCCCAGAACCCTTTGGGTTTTCTACTTACTTAAAACCTGTTCCTCTATATTCCCCTATCCTGGACACCAAGATGTTTCTGTCATAACCCTATGCCGACCTAACTCCATCTTGATCCCCGAACTGCAATTCCCTCCCTAGAGAATTTGGCCTCTGGGATGGGAGACCACAAGAAGCAATCTGAGTCACTTCCCTGCCCCTTGACTATTGTTACAGAAACAGATTAGGAAGGGCCTATTCCTCACACTCTATCAGCAGCAACACAACCTTCTCAAGATTAATTAATCCCTAGCCAACAGGAAGAAACAGGGGCTGAGTAAATCTGGCAGACGAAGCCCTGGGAGTGGTGGAAGAGGGGGTTAGAGTAGAGGGAAAGAGCTGAGCTGGAGTATTTCTTAAGGTACCCCTTGGCTGGGCTGGAGAGGGATTAGTTTAGAATGGAGGGTTTCTATATCCCCAGAGGCAGAGTCCTCCCCCATGGGGGACAGTGGGATCTCCTTTGAAATGTCCTTGGCATCAGCAACTACCATGACTCCCTCAAGCCCATCAGTGATTGGGCAGATAGTCAGGGGCTTTTTACCACAGGACCACAAGCAGAAGAAGGGCCGGAGGGGGCCAGAGAAAGAGGCCTTGGAGAAAGTATAGATATGGGATCCATCAGTCATGTTGTAGAAGAAGATGTCTCCTGATTCATAGTCAAGGAAGACCCCAACCCGGCGGGGGGGTCCAGCCAGTGGGAGAGGGGTCCGCAGTGGGGTGAGAGCCCAGTACCCATTTCCATACAGCTCCACAGCCCAGAACCCATTCTCGGGAGTCATGGGGTCAAATCCTTTCTTCATCACATTCTCCCTACACACCCCAATTGCCCAGTCCGTCCTGTCTCCCACCTCCACCTCCCAGTAATGTCTCCCCGAGGTGAAGGCCTCACGACCCATCACACAGGGCCAGGAGTCAAATCTTTCTGGTTTCTCAGGAAGTTTCTGACGTGAATCTTCCAGTCGGACAGATTTTGAATCTTCATACAGAAAGAGGTGGGGGTGGGCGGTGTCTGGATCCAGAGTCACATCCACTAGAGACAGAGAGAAAGTGAGTCTGATTATCAGTGAATGTCATAGATTGAAAGAACCATCCTTTCTTCTCTGAAGAAGTGGAGACCTGCTCTAGCAGTTGACAGGTCTCCTCAGGAGGGGAACTGTTTGGCCTGCTCAGCTGTCTCTTTTCCCCTCTTCCATCCACAGCCATAGGGTGATGTATCAACTGACTGTCCCCAGTACCCCATGGGACCCTGTCAGAGGGGACTTGCTTTCTAGCCATCTTCCAAGGGCCTTTTATGTGTCTCAAGGATAATGTTGAGGCCATTTGCCATCATCTTTCCCCTCTATATAGGTTTCCCTAATGGCTCAGACGGTAAAGCATCTGCCCACAATGCGGGTAGACCTGGGTTCGATCCCTGGGTTGGGAAAATCCCCTGGAGAAGGAAATGGCAACCCACTCCAGTACCCTTGCCTGGAAAATCCTATGGACGGGGGAGCCTAGTAGGCCTACAGTTCATGGGGTCACAAAGAGTCAGACACAACTGAGCAACTTCATTTTCACTTCCCCTCTATATATTAGTGATTTTTATTTCCAAGTATTGGAGGACTTTGAATACCTCCAGGGTAGCACCTCAGAGCCCTTAAGATATTCAGAGTCACTGACCTGCATGCAAAGTAGCCTTTTTCCATTCTGTAGTGAGAGAGGGTGGGGGAGGGGGAAAAAGTGTTATTGACATGTTTTATAATAAAAGAGAGACAACTTTGTGGATGTAAAAAGACAAAGAACATAGAACTTACTGAGCTCTTCCAGGAGTTTCTCTGGAAAACAAACAGAAATACCTTAATGACCTAGCCTGGGTGTGAGGGAGGGAACAAAACAGGTGTGAGAAACATATAAAGGAGAAACTATTTAATTCATGACTACCTGATTATGGAGGCATTATCAACAAATGAAGAACAGGGACTTTGTTTTGTTTTCTAAGAAATATGCAGGAAGTTCCTACTCACTTGGTATCAGATCTTTAATCATTACTGAGCTAAAAGTAAGGATAGAGTCTGAAGGTTAATAATGAATAAATATCAGGTCTATTATCTCAGTTAGAATTGCTTTTGACTCATCTTATACCCAAACCTCTGTTATTCTTCATATTGGGTGCCACTGAATTCAGAAGCTTTATAATTCCCTCTGATTTTTAGAATTCTGGAATCCATTAGCTTCCCATTGGCAGTCATCCTAAAGGACTTGGGTTCAGCCTCACATGGAAGCACTCTTGACAAGTAGACTGGGATTCTATGACTTACCTTTAGAACTGAATTCATTCCTCCTCTGTCTGGATCTTTCCTTGTATAGTCTCCAAGTGAAAAATATGGACCCAATTGTGAGGAGTCCTAGGACCACCAAGATGACAGCCACAGCCACCATCCAGGGAGTCAGCCTTGGGAAGAAGGATGCTAGAACAAAATCCCCAAGAAGGATATTTGTTGAGAAACTCAGAGCAAATCTAGCTCCTCTCCTGATTCCAAAGGGGGCTGGAAGAGAGGATGACCTGGACCTCTCACACTCTTCCCATGGCAAAAGAGTGCCTCCAATACCACTCTGAGGTTTTCAGATTAATTTTGGTCTTAGGTAAGAGAGGGCAGAGAAAGAGAGGAATGAAGATGAAGAAGAGTCATTTGGGGACAGGACCTGTGGAATAAAGAATATAATGGACCGATTCATGTTATCATGGAAATTTCTCCGTAGCCATCAATGCAGGATGGGAGCCAAGGGGATGAGGGAAGTAAATAAGGAAGGGGAAATATCACTTCTGTGTGCAACAGAAGGGGACTCAACGACCCAAGAATAAGGAAAAGTTCCTTGCTGAACCAGAGGTAGAGTGTGAAGACTCTGGAAACTTGGAACTCTAGCATGGGATAGGGCGGAGGGGGAGGTAAGGGTGGAAAGAGGAGAACTGATTTAGCCAGATCCAGAAGGCTCTGAATCAGGAAGACCACACCC
The DNA here is from genome assembly GCF_032405125.1 of Capricornis sumatraensis. Classification (NCBI taxonomy): domain Eukaryota; kingdom Metazoa; phylum Chordata; class Mammalia; order Artiodactyla; family Bovidae; genus Capricornis; species Capricornis sumatraensis. The sequence goes on from NC_091090.1 coordinate 35,040,527, forward strand.
TTCAGAGACAAAGCTTTTCCAAGATATATCTCCTAAGAAAATCTGGAAGACTTCCGTATCTAAGATGGAAAATCTGGAATGTCTGTGAGATCTAGGTATAAAACTTATGCCTTCAGAATCTCTAGTGAAGTTGGTGGGGCTCAGCGGGGAGGGGTTTAGGTGGGGAAAGTTTAACATGAGAAAAATAGACAAGTCTGCCAGGAGGTTGTACCTGGGCAGATGTCCCATGTAATGTTGCCCTGAAACTGTGTCAAAAAGGAACCTAGTACCTGTTTTACTGACCTGGTATGGAAATCTCTACTTCCTTCTCCTGGCCAAGAAGGAGGTTCCGGATACAGCAGGACACATTCTTCATAGAGGTGTCCCTGATGATCACTGAAGCTCTCACAGTAAACAAACCTTCTTCATCAGGAGTCCTGGACTCTGACATGGATGGAAACTCTTCTCCCTTGTGAGTTCGCCACTGTACTTGGGGCTCGGGGTGCCATCCCACTGAGGTACACTCCAGCAGGATCTCTCCACTCTCTTGAACTTTCATAGTGATGTGAGGATCAGAGCCCAGAGCTATGGAGAAAGAAGGCGCCTTACTCCTTTAGTGGACACTCTTCCGGGAGCCTTATAATCATAGGGCTATATAGTTTGAGAAAGAGAAGCCCAGAGGAACTGGGAATGAGAGGGACCCATCTCCATGTTTTACTACACAAAGGAACTGAGGTATCCATAAAAGAAGACATCTTATCAGAGATGAAACACCTATTGACTTAAAGTCATATTCCAAGTTGTGTATATATATATGAGAATGTGTATTCTTTTCACGAAAAGGGCCACCATTTTCAGCAGATTCTCAAAGGTGTGTATCATTCATAAAAGGTAACAATGACAGCTTTATGCTCTCAAATCTCTAGGGCTTTATAACCAATCTTTAAGACACTTCCTTAAAAAGGAAAGATGAGTTATATATGATACTACCATGTGGGACACCCTGTTATGAAACAGGGACCCACATTTCACCCATGTATTTTTCAAACTTCATCTTTACTTGAATATATGCATAAAAAGCAATATATATTGCACAGCAATATTTTACAAGTATATAATGCTTTTAGAATTGACAAAGCAGTTTCTCATATTCCAAGCATGAGGGATCTTAGTTCCTTGATCAATGCCCCCTGCATTGGAAGAGCCAAACCACCAGGGAATTCCTATATTGATTTTTTTTTTTAAATCTTATTCTTGCAAAATCTTGTTTGGCAGGTTTTACAGTAGGAAATGTAGCTCAAAAAGAAATTTGCTTGGTGCCAGGTGGAAAGGCAGACCTCAAAGTATACTTCGTTCCTCAGTGTGTACCATTTCCTTATAGTTCACTCTGAATTCTGGCTTGAAGCAAAAACAGAAACAAAACCAAAAATTTCCTAGGTAGGTCAAGACCCTTAATAAGACACCATGCTCTACAATCTCACAAAATCAGTCTTTGGGTACTAATCCACCAAGCAAGCATTGGGATTGCTCACTACAGCCTTACTATAAATAGTGAAAAACAGACACAACTTAAATGCTCAGTTCTGGGCTTTGACCAAGCAAATTATGATGCACTAATAAAAGAGAATGTTAGACAGTCATTACATCTTACTCTTATTAAATTATTAACATGGGGAAATGATTATCCTATAATTGAGAGAAAAAAGCAGGACATCGTGGAAACAAAGTTCTGAGAAAGATTATTCGCTGCTCCCTGTCTACTCAGTTCAAACCCTCTTCCTACTTATCTCCTAACTCTAGGCCTGCCAATCCCTTCCAGCCTAAAAGGGATTTGGGAAACAAGTGTGAGGGTTTCCAAACAGAGCCCCAGGAAAATATTATCTCGCATGGAGTCACCCGAGAAAGTCAAAACCCGTCCACTCACCAGCCACCTTCAGATGCACGATGGCCTCTTCATAGTTTTCGTCCTGCCTGAAAAAGCATCGGTACTCTCCATCATCAGAGGCTTTGACCTCCTGTATCCTCACAGCGACGCTGCCCTCGGCGATGTGGTCCTCCACCAGCGACACTCTTCCCCGGTATTCAGCCATCTCCTCTCCCTCCTGCTCTCGGCCTTCGCGGCTCACGAACACTGCAGGCGAGACCTTCTCCCGGAACCAGCGCAGCTCCATGCCCTCGGCGCTCACGTTGGGGGAGAGGCGACAGGGCAGCTCTGCATCTTCACCCAACATCGCCAGGATGGGCTCCGGGGGTCCGATCACGTCAAAGGGAGCTATCAAAACACCAAGAGGGTCGGACGGAGTGTGGAGGTGGGAGTTGAGGACTGATACAGACGAGGATCCCACTGAAGGGCACTCTCCCACTACAGCTCCAGGGACTCCATCTGGGCCCTTGGGAAAGTCGCTAAGGACAACCAAATGGGATTGCTTAAAATTACTGAGAAATTTCAAGCTTGTAGGCTAGAAATTATCCTATAATTGAGAGAAAAAGGCAGGACATCACTGAAACAAAGTTCCACCCAGAAAGATAATTCGTGGCTCCTTCTCTACTCAGCTGAAACCCTCTTCCTACTTATTTTCTAGTCTAGGCCTGCCAACCCCTTCCAGCCTAAAAGCGTTTTGGGGAACAAGTCTGATGGTTTCTGGACCTACCAGAATCCAGCTTGGGCAGCTGGAGGGCAATGAAAATGAGCAGACACCCCAGGAGGCAGGAGTTCGGAAAGACTGCCATCTCCAACCTTTCTGGGCAGCAAGGTGCTGGTGGGCTTGAGTTTGTCAGGATCTTCAGCCTAGGAGAGATGAAAGAATAGGCAATAACTAGGAGTTGTTGAGACATCGTGCTCCTGTGCCCTCCCAGCAGTTTTTTTCAGCTTGGAAAGCATCATTTGCACCTTAAGCTTCCCCCTTGCCTTCTGCCAAGGGTAGACTTTCAGTCCCGGCTGCCGTCAGCACACATCCACCTAACACCCTAAGGTCAGTCAATCTTGTCTGTACAAAACAGCAAATTGGGCCCTAAACCCCCAAGAGAGTCTTAAGAGAAGGCAATTTTGATGCATACTACCCATTAACGGGTTTCATGTATTATAAATAGACAAGTCTTGGAACTACTGTGTCAAAAAAATCTCTTCTTTCAAATACAATAATTTGACATCTGCTTTTAGCAATGATAATAAAGATACAGTGATGGAGGAAGAGATGGAGATCAGGGAAATAAGCAGGAACAGGAAAGAAGAAAGGCTGCAGGAGACAGAACAAGAAAGGGGAGCTGAAGAGAGCTAAAGGGCTTGAAGAGTAGAGGGCCTGGGACTAGGGAGGAAGGAGCCCGGGAAAGAGAAAATGACTCTGGCTGCTGGCTCTCTCAGGGGTGAGAACAGTCCCAGATACTGACCTCTGATGTTGGAAGAAAAGGCACCAACAAGCTTCTGCTACCAAATGAGAGAGCTGGTTGTGGCCCCATTGGCAAAAGTTAAAGGAGAAGGAAGGGGGAAGTACTCTCAGGAAAGCCTGCCTCCTCCCACCCTTCCACTCCAACACACTCCCTCCTCATCCCTGATGTATTTACTTTGGGGGAAAAAAAGTTCCAGAGAGGAGAAGGGTCTGTGGATTTGTGGTCTTCAGCTTAGAAATTAGGCTATGCATTGATAACCTGTTTACAGAAGGGACAGAGGGAAAAAGAAAGAGGATTTAAGAAAACACTAAAATAAGATGCAAAGCCTTGGGCCATCTCCAAGCCTCACTTTTTTAATCTCTAAAATGGAAATATTGTTAATAATACCTTCTTTGGAGTAGTGGTGCAAGGATTAAATGAGATTAAGAAGGCAATGGCGACCCACTCCAGTACTCTTGCCTGGAAAATCCCATGGGTGGAGGAGCCTGATAGGCTGTAGTCCATGGGGTCGCTAAGAGTCAGACACAACTGAGCAACTTCACTTTCACTCTTCACTTTCATGCATTGGAGAAGGAAATGGCAACCCACTCCAGTGTTCTTGCTTGGAGAATCCCAGGGACGGCGGAGCCTGGTGGGCTGCCGTTTATGGAGTCGCACAGAGTCAGACACGACTGAAGCGACTTAGCAGCAGTAGCAGCAGCAGTGCTTAGCATATAATAGAAATTTAGAAGAGGGGAAGTTGTTATTCTACTATTATTTATATGAGCTAAAAACTAAAGATAGGCTAAGAATGCATGGGTATGATTCAGTTTTCAGGGCCCAGAGTTGCCTCTTTGCAAAGCTACCTCCCTAAAAGCAATTTATGAGGCCTACAACTTCCTGTTTTGGGTTAAACCCCTTATTGTTACAGAAAACATTTTAAAGATATGTATTTTTTAAGGTAGTCAGCAAGTAATGATAGTCTTCAGTAATAGAACTGATGATTTATATAATTTGTATATAATTTGGGCTTCCTGGTGGCACAGACCATAAAGAATTTGCTTGCAATGCAAGAGATCAGGGTTCATTCCCTGGGTTGGGAAGATCCCTTGGAAAAGGGAATGGCTACCCACTCCAGTATTCTTGCCTGGAGAATCATATGGACAGGGGAGCCTAGCAGGCTACAGTCCACTGGGTCACAAAGAGTCAGACATGACTGAGCGACTAAGACTTTTATGTAATTTGGAACATTGTTAATAGCTATATTATATCATATTGAAGGTTTCTGAGATCATGGCACATCTTGGGTTTTTTGCCTGTTATAAATAGTGCAGTTTATACACAAGTCTTTGCCCACATCTTTGTTAACTTACTGATACACTTTCTGCTGAATTCCCAGAAATACCGTCTTTAGGCCAAAGGGTATGAACATATTGTCAAAGCTTCTTCCTGAAATGTCAGTCCAATCACACCATCAGTGGAAATGTCCTTCTCACCAGCACTGAGGTCTATTCTTCCTCATCATCACTAATGGGCTAGATGACACTGACCAAATTATTACTTTATTATGCATTTATATGATAGTTATGTTGGTCATTTTTCATATTTATATATTTTAATATATTCTGGAAGTAGACTTTTCAAGTAGTTGCCTTTTTTGACAGAGTCTGGTGCTTTTTTTTAATCAATATGTGTGAATTTTTTATAAAGTTGAAAACATCAGCTCTGTATTATATTTGTGGCAAAAACCCTTCACCACTCATTTGTTCTTTGCCTTTTAATTGAGACTGTGATCAAGACCAGCAAAAGAGAACTGCTCAAAAAAGAGAAAAGAAAAAAAAAAGATATTTGCTTCAGTGGATATGCCCGAGTGCCAGGAGAATGAATTTTCTCAAATACAAATCCAATCTTGTCACTTTTTGCTTAAAAATGTCTACATGACTGCTTAGTGACCCCAGCATCCAGTTCAAGCACCTTAATCTGGTCAAGAAAATGCTGTAAGATCTAGCGGCCTCCCTGCTTCCTTTCTCTTCGCCTTTTCTCCCTAGTCTCCCAGCACTGGCTAGCTCACATGAGAAACACTTCTAAAGTCTACAGTCTTATCTATAACATTTAAGGCAAATTAAAACATTTTACTGCATTAACTGTGAAATTTCAAAAGAAATGTGACTCTGACTAGATTTTACCCCTTCCAACTGAAATAGACTCTCCAGGAAGATGCGCCAGATTTATCCTATGACATGGACAACTTCCTGGTCCCTCTTTGCTGTCAGGAACGTGACCTGAAGCCTACTCTGAGACGCACATGCATTTATTTTTGTCTTTTGTTTCAAAGTCTCTATTCCCCTCCTAAACTGAGCTCTTTGAGTTCATACTCTCTGACCTCTTATCAGCACATAGACAGAAGTAGAATTTGCAGCTTAAATCACACCAACCAGTCCTTGGCTTTCCTAGTTTGAGATGTACCTGCCTCATTTTCAGCTTTCGTTTGTGCTTAACTGTCACAAATATCACTGATAATGTTTCCCTCTCCTTAATTCATCCTGATTAGACTTCTCTCCCTTGCTCTGCATTGTCAAAATATCTAATGATAATTTGGGAAAAGGGGAGGGGGAAGAACTTTTATTTTCACCTAAGAGAACTAGACTGAAGGAAAGGAGCCAGGAAATAGACAGCAAATGGTACATAGAACTCAAGCTGTTATGTGGCAGCCAAGGCTCTGGTTGGATAATATCTGAGTCATTTTGACAGAAACCAACAGCACTGGACAGGATCTCTGAATTTTCCAGGCTCCATCATTGAACAAAGATTCTAGATGCCCCCACCTGTCATGACTTCCATTGTTTGTGGGTGCTTTTGCGATGTGGGGCTGCTATGAGCAATTTCCTGCTGTTCTGGAGACTAGACGCATAAACTCTTTCTCTTAGACATGAAACCATTTGGGCTGAAGAATGTGATGTGCTCTGTATAAGAGCAAATTGAATGCAAAAATATAAGGGCTTCTCCCCACCCCACTCCACTTTTGTCACATGCCATTGAAATTTCCCCATATTATAAACTAGTCAGAGCCAATGATTACTCTCACCCTTGTCTTACTTGACCTCCAACTGCATTTTACTGAGGTAACCACTAGCATTAAAAAAAAAAACAAACAAGCACCCAGTCAGTTTCTATTCTGTCAAGGTCATCCATACAAAGCTTAAAAAAAAAAATAGTATAAAGAGCTTATAAGAATAGCACCAGTTTCACCCTATGTGTCCTCATTCCCTAGAAATAGCCTCTTCAAATGCTTTGCTGCTTTATCTGGTATTTATCTAAGTATTCTCAACAGGAACAATTTATGTGGCTATTTCTTGATGAATTAATTTTTAAATATTACTTTTTGATGTTCTAGTATGGTCAGTGATGATTTAGTTCTTGTGATGGTTGATTTCATGTGTCAGCTTGATTGGACTAAGGACTACCAGGTAACTGGTAAAGTGTTATTTCTGGCTGTTTTTGTTAGGATATTGCCAGAAGAGATAAGCCTTTGCATTAGTAAGTGAGGAAATTGCTCTCACTAATGCAGGTGGGTATCATCCAGTCCTTTGAGGGCCTGAATAGAACAAAAAGATGCAGAAAGGGCAAATTTGTTCTTTGTCTGATCTGAAACTTCCAAGTCCTGCCCTCAGACGTTGGCACTTCTGGTTCTCTGGCATTTGGACTCTGCCTTGCCTTATAGCACTGTCTCCCCTGCATGTTTGGACCAGAACTACACCAGGTCCAAACTACACTCAGGTCTGCATGTTTGGACCAGAACTACACCACCAGTTTTTCTGGACCTCCAGGTTACAAAGGGCAGATTGTGGGACTTCTTTGCCTTTATAATTACATGAGCCTATCCTTCTTAATAAACCTTCTTAAATATATATATCCTATTGGTCCTGTTTCTCTGGAGAACCCTGACTAACACCATTCTTTTATATCACCAATAGAAGCATGCCATTTTTGTTCAGTGTTTCCTATATCAGGGTTATGTGACTATATTTTTATGAAACCAAGTTTTGTATGTAATTACTTTTATTTTCCTGTACAACTTTTTTGTGTGTGTTTGGGGGGAGATGGAGAAGGGAAGGAGTTAAATGATTGATCTTATTTCTTTTCTTTGATTTTCTGTGTTCCCATCACAGATTCTCCCCACTCCTTTAATAGCCTCTAAGTACAGTTTTCATAGTCAAACATCTCAGATGATTTATTAATGCTATTACAACCACTCCCCATTCCCATCCCTCCCAAAGCAGTGCTTCTCTAACTTAAGTGAGCATATGCTTCACTGGAGGGTCTTATTAAAAACAGATTCTGATTTAGATCTCGACTGGGACCAGGTTTCTCCATGCTGGCTGCTTCTGGTCCACAGGCGCTGTATCCTGTTCTTTACATGGATGGTACAGGTAAAGAGGCAGCTGCTGGCTCTGCACAAATTGAGGAGATGCCCTGGATGATGGTTCTGGCTCAGGGTCTTGGGCTTATGTCTTTTGCGTGTGGCTAAACTGAGCTAAGGCAAAGGGCTGGGGGACAGGCACATGATGCATAGCACCATATCCTGTGGCTTGTCATGAACTTTGTGGCCAGCTGCTTTTTCTCAGGGCACACGCTATTGGCATGCTGGTAATAATTAGATGTGATCTAATGATACATTGACATTATAATGCTGACACATTTCCCGCATTTATTAAGCCTGTATTAAGTTCATGTGCATTGTGCAGTGATCACTTTGTAATGTACAGAAATATCAAATCACTATGCTATGCAGCATGGACTAACATGCTTGTTAGGTTGTAGGTCAGTTATGCTTCAGAACAAACAAATGAACCAACTCATAGAAAGAGAGAGATTTGTGGTTACCAGAAGTGGAGGGGTAGGGCGAAGGGGGGATTGAATGAAGGTGATAAAAAGGTACAAACTTCCAGTTTTAAGATAAATAAGCACTAGGGATATAATGTACAACATGGTAAATATAATTAATACTGCTGTATGCTGCATATGAAAGTTGTAAATAAAATCAGTCTTAACAGTTTTCATCACAAGGAAAGAAACCTTTTTCCCTTTTTCTTTTATTTTGTATTTGTATGAGAGAATGGATGTTCACTAAATTTATCTTGGTGATCATTTCCTGATGTATTTAAGTCAAATCATTATGCTGTACACCTAAAACATATACAGTGCTCTATGTGAATTAGATCTCAATAAAACTAGAAGAAAAAAATTATGTGCATTATAGCACAACAGATTTGCATATGTAAAGGGTGAGTAGAAAGGAACTGAAGAAGCCCAAGGAAGATGTGATGTATTTTTGTGTAGAAGGGCAGCATTCCTGGGGGTGGAGTAAGGTTAAATGTGTCCCCCTGCAGCAAGAGTCTGAGGACTGGTTGAGGGGTGACATCTCTGAGTCATATTCCTGGAAATACTTTTGAATCAGAAAGTTCCTAGAACAAAGAGACTCAGGAAGCAAATGTATGGGAGCCAATAAAGTGAGGTTGGATTGTGCAAGGGATAAATAAGAGGATATAAGGAAGGAGTTGGGGTTACATGAGCCACTCTGAGTAGTTCCCAGAATCCCCCCTACTGACCCGCTCTTTCTGTTACTTGGTGGGATAAAGTCCTCCAAAGAAGGGCTCCATTCACCCTCTGGGGGACAGGCTATAGAAAACATGAAAGAATGTTAGAAGCAGGCTATGAATTCATCAGGGCTTTCCTGGTGGCTCAGCAGCAAAGAATCCACCTGCCGATACAGGAGACATGGGTTCAATCGCTGGTTTGGGAACATCCCCTGGAGAAGGAAATGGCAACTCACTCCAGTATTCTTGCTTGGGAAATCCCATGGACAGAGAAGCCTGGTGGGTTACAGTCCATAGAGTTGTAAAGAGTTGGACACGACTTAGTGACTAAGCAACCAACCAACAATCATGAATTCATTATTAGTCTGATTTTACTTTGAGGTTTTCACAGAGAGGTTTTATAAGAAATACAAGGCCTTCCATGCTACTCTCTTATGAAAAGAGAGGTGGTGGAGGGAGGGGGAGAAATACAAAACCTTGTTTATAGAACAATGGAGGGAACACTAGCATTCTCCAAGTTCTTGTATGAGTTTCTTTGGAAAATTACTCATTAAGATTTGAGTTAAAGATGTAGGAAGGAGGACGGAATGTGAGCATGAAATGCACAATGGAGTGACTGTTCCCTTCTGTGAATACTTGATTACTGAAAAATTATAGATACATCATGAACAAAGAATACTTTTTGCTTCAATTTTTGTTCTGAGAAATCTGTGGGAAGTTCCTCTTGGCTTTAGATACTGAGAGATTTTGCTGTATCTGAGGAACTGAAAGTCTGGGGCCAAATTTGATGCAGATGGGAGTGAGCGCTGGAGGCTGATATTGGGGTCTGGCTTGCCTGTGACCATGTTGAAGGCCACCAGCCAAAGCCCACCTGTAGTTGAATGAAATTGGATTTGTTGGTACTTGTTACAGTATTGTGGATTCCACACACCACGTGGGGCTGGGAGGTGAGGAGTGCATCAGTGACAGCAGGTGCGCTGGATATTACAGGATGTAGGACTCTGTTGAGTGATTTGGGGGAGGTTCAAAGATAGAAGGGCTTGTTCTGGATGAATACTGTCAGAAAGCAGTGGGCTGTTGTAGGAGTGAATATTCCAATAATTTTTATTAGAAAGTAAAGGAACAGAGTGGGCTAAAATTGCACTTGGTGGGAATTTCCTGGTGGTCTAGTGATTAGGACTCTGAGCTGCCATCGCAGGCACCCAGATTTCATCCCTGGTTAGTGAACCAGGATCCCACAAGCCTGGCAGTGGGGCCAAAATTAAACAAATAAATTGCAATTGGTAAAGATGTAGCAATTACTGCAGTTAGCCAAGAGAGGGAGGTATACGGTCAATTTTGTGGCTTGCTTTGTGTTCTTATTTTGTTTTTGCCTGTGCTGACAAGATCATAGAGTGGATTTGTTTTTGTCTCTCTCCATCACAAGCACAGAACAGTCTTGTCTGATGTTTGCGTCTGTGAGATGTTTAAGTGAAGAACACTAAAGCCGCTGCTAGGCTTGTTTCTTTCTTTCTTCCTCAATTGGAGTCTGCATTTTCCTTTAGATCTAAACATATTTGGGGCATTATAACCTTTAGAGTCCCTTCCAACTTTGAAAAATCTAGAATTATATTCCTAAATTTCTAGACTAGGATGACTTTTGAGTGGAAGTTATCAAAAAGGGTATGAAATCTCAGCACATGTCTAGAGATAGGAGGAGTGCTAGGGATGGAAATACTACTAGAAGGTTTTGAGGAAGACATAGAAATTTGGTGGATCTTGAACAACAGTGTGAAACATTGAATTACTAACCCCAGTCCTTCAACCCTCCCCAAATCCTCATCTTTGGTATGATCTCATCATGGCAAAGTATATTTCCCCACCTCTTAACTTTGCATTTGGCCACATGATTTGCTTTAACCAGTGGCATGTAGAAATTGACAATAGTTCTATTCCAAGACCTCTTGAGATGCCTTACCTGTTTCCATTCACCTTTTCTTTTCCTTTTATTTTTTGGCCACGGCATGTATAATCTTAGTTCCCCAACCAAGGATTGAACTGCATTGAGAGTGCAGAGTCTTAACCACTGGACCTCCAGGGAAGTCCCCACCATTCACTCCTGAATACCATAAGGAACTGACTGTCATAAGAAGAAACTGCTTTGATCAGCCATTTAATCTTAGGATAGGAGACAAGTGGAATAGTTGCCCCAGCCGACTTGTCATGAGAAGCTGAGCTGCTTAGCCACTGCAGCTTGAAGCAGAAAAGCCCAGCTGAGTTGAGGACTAGATTAGCCACACTCAGCTGACACCTCGACATATGAATAATAACAACTGAGTGTTATTTTAAGCCAGTAACTTTTAGGGTGATTCATTACTTAGCAATAAGTACCCAACGTAGAAACTTGTTCTTAGAAGTGCAGTGGTATCATATTAAAAAACAGCCTTCAAGGAGGGGCAATACAGGGGTAGGGGAATACTATTAGGTGTAACATAAACTACAAGGATATGGTAGTGTACAATAGTTTACAATAACTAAATAGACTATAACCTTTACAAATTGTGGCTTACTATATTGTACACCTATAACTTATATAATATTGTACAGCAAATACACAGCAATTTAAAAAATTTTTAATAAAAAATAAAAATCAACTCTCTGAGGATCCCTGGCTGTGCAAATTAGACTGACAAAGACAAATTAACAGGAGAAAAGCATACAAATTTATTGATTTTTTACATGTGTTACTTGAGAGACCTCACAAGAGATTGAAGACCTGAAGAAGTGGTCAGAGCAGGAAGTTTCAATCCATTTTAGGCAAAGAAACAAATTTGTGAGGAATTGATGAGACAAAGGGGCTCAGGGTAAGGGTGAATTGTGAAGTAAATTGTGAGGAAATAACAGATTTGTTTATATAGCCTTCCCCTTGGTGATAAAGATATCTTCTTGTTACCTGGTACAGGGAAGTTACCTTTCATATATGGAATTTATAGTTCTGCTTTCAGGGAATAAACAGTGACAGGCAGGTGCCTTTCTCCTGCAATTTTCTTAGACTCCTTCATCTTAAGATATTCTATATGCCAAGGTGCTATGTTTTGGAATAGTGTGCCCAGTACTAGCTTCTGGAGGCTACCCATTTCTCTAACATCAAGTTCACTAGTATAACATCTTCAAAGTTTTCTATTTTTCTCTTTTAAAAGGAAATTCTTTCTTTCTTTCTTTTTGGCTCACCCTGAAGTGATCTTATTTTGCCCACCTCAAATAATAGTTTACAATAATAGTTTCCAACTATAGTTAGAAGAAAACACAAACTCCTTTTGCTACCTCAAGAGTCCACACTGCATTTGCGATCCCTTTCTCTGGCCTGTCTACACTTTTCCCTACCATCCTTTGGCTGCTCTGATCTTTCTATTCTGGTAGTAGCCCAAATCCAACTGCACCCTAGTCCTTTCCCCTTGATATTGTTTTTCAAACTGTGTAGTGAGATGTCTGGCCTTTGTCTAGTCTCCTGGGAAATAACCTAAACCCTTGAAATTTCCTGAGTATTAAGAGTGTTGTATTATTCCTGGTGAGCTCACTGGACTGAACCTGGTAGTTTATTCTAATGAGATGGTGAGTCAGCAAAACAGAAAGTCCAATCATGCGCCAAGGGGATTGAGGATTTGAGCTTTTTGTGGTCAGCTTGACTCAGGAAGAGAGAGGGGCTGGAGAAGGAGTTCAATCACTATGTGGGCCACAATCAGTCAAGGCTACATAATGAAAGCTCAGTAGAAAGTATGGCCATTGCAACTTGGGTGTGCTCCCTGGTTGACAATACTCCATGCATGACACCTGTCTTAATTACTGCTATTTTTCATCAAAGCCTAGACAGTGGTTGGCTCATGGTCAACAGTTAATGGTTGTTAGATGGATGGAAGAATAAGCTGCATGTGTGCTGATTCATAATCCCGAGACTGCTTGGATTATAAATGTTATTTACTGATAATTGTACATATACCTTATCTGTGTCAGATCACTTATGTCTCTAATATCAAAGTCCTCTAAGCCTGATCATTAATAGTAATTGTAATTAAAAGGTCTGGGATAATTATATATGAACCTTGTGTTTTATAGTATGAAAGGGTTGATTTAGAGCCAAGCATCAGGGAGACTGGGGAGAAAAATGAATGATCCTGTGAACCAGCATGGCAGCAATGTGCCTGGCTGTTTCCCGTCAAGCTTGTGTAAACAGTTATGTGATCAAGGAAAGCTCTCCATGAGTCTAGAGATATGTAAGTTTCACTTTCCCTTAAGCTGAGAAGACTCCTAATAATGGTAGGATGTGCCAAGAAGACCTAACTTCCAACCTCCCCACCTCACCTCCCTCCTTGGCCTAGCCCACTCTCCCTCACATGGGGATCAAAGGGGACAAGATTAACCACTGAAGAAACTATTACCCAATAGTCACTGATGATAACTCCCAGTCCATCTGAGGTAAAAGATTAAAGTCCCTCTTTGATATGTATAACTGAAACTATCACATGTTAATCAACTATTTCTCCAACATTAATTTTTTTTCAAAGTCTCTCTTTAATTAAACTAAGATGCCAAAAAATCTGAAAAACTTCCACTAGAAGGTCTTGATTCAGAATTCTTTGAAGTTGAACAGAAAATGTCTGGAGTCACCCAACATTTTTGGGTTGAATCCAAGTCACAATCAGAGCCCAGAGGGCAGATGGGAGTCACAGACACTGTGGCTCTCAGCCACTGAGGGTGCTAGAATCATTATACTGGGCCTGACTCAACGAAGGGGGAAAGTCCCTGGGGGCCATTCCCCTTTTCTCCATACTCTACTCCACCTCCCTCCCAGGCCCCAAATCCAAGAAGAAGGAAATTCTGGAAAATTTAATTCCCCATCCTGTTAAGAATGAGTAATCTGGGGCCTCCCTGGTGGTCCAGTGGTTAGGATTCTGTGCTTTGCAACCTGTGCAGTGTGGCCAAAAAAAAAAAAAAGTAATCCTTTTAGGAAGAGGAAATAATAATACTTGGGTGACTCCAGACATTTTCTGTTCACTTGAGCTTTGGTTTTCCGTAAGATTCTGCTTCAGTTTGATTCTCAGCACTTTGCTATGGAGGCCCCAGATAGTCTGTCTTCTTTCTACTTGTTTGTTCCATTCTCAGTCTTTGCTCTGACAGTAGGGGGTTATGTCCTTTAACTAGTTAGTTTATTTCTGCTTTGGGGCTTGTAGGCACAAGATTCCTGCCGCTTGGGAATCTTTCTTAGTCCTCGAGTCTCAGAAGACCCATCACTTCCTTCAGGAAGCCTTCCTTAACTTTACCATCTAATTTTCTATCTAAAGTAGCCCACCTCAGCTCCCACCCATTCCTCTCTGTAATATCATCCTGTTTATTTCCTTCATGGCACAACAGACTGCACATGATCAACACATTAAAGGTGATAAATTTCTTGAGAATGAATGAATAAGTAAATATATGAATGAAAGATTGAGTAAAGGAAGCTGGGAGCTGAGTTCTATGCTATTTTATATAGTGATTAGCAGAGCATTGGGTTCATACTTAGTTTCAATAAATACTTAAAACATCTAAATTTTATGTTTAGAAGCTGCCTTAAAGATGAGACAATTTTTTAAAAAAGTATGAATGAAAACTCTATTTTCCTTAAACAACAACAAAAATCACTTTAACTTGCTAGACCACACTATTTCACTGTGAAATGGGGATTAGTATATTTCTTATGAGAAAGTAAGGATACTGAATAAATAAAAGTGTTTTACAAACTGTAATAAAAGATATGCAAACCCACTCAAAGTCTTATTTTTTGGAATACCAAAACACTGAAAAGCTGTAATTTTTCTAAGATTAATACAGGCAGGTATTAGTATCACTTGTTTCCTGACTCGCAGTCTGGTGCTTTTAGTTAAAATTGCTCAAATGTTATCATGTCAACAGCACCAAAAATAAAACACATGCACATTAATAAACCAGTTTTCCATCTCAGCAAATCACCAAGTTCAGTGTTTCAGATTTTTTCTCGAACGTGTCCATCGTGACACCTTGTTTACTGTAGGAACTGCAGTAATACAATTTTGAACTTTTTAAGTATCTTTTAAATTTTTCAGCCAAGTTTTACAATTGGATGGCCGAATTACATAAAGTCTAAAATACTACCATTTATGTCATAATTTTAAATGCCTGACTCAATTCCAGGATCATTTATCCTGGTTCTCAAAGGATGTTTTACAGATTTTGGGGGGGCAATCTCTGTTACATTTTGAGTCTACAAAGTTAATATTGTTTCATAATAAGATATTTTTGTCATTTTTCCTCTCATTCTCTCAGTAGTGTAGATAATGCTTTCTAGAGCCTCCATGATCTGTGATTCCAGCATTGAACACAGAGGCAGATGGTGAGGATCTAGCTACCTTCTAGGAGCCAGACATTAGATTTGCAAAAACATGAAAAAATACCACACTTCTCAATAAACTTTATTTTACATTGGAAACAACAGATAGTGATCATTCCTGAAACATGTTTTTCATATTAACCTATAATTGACTTGTTCCTTTTTTAATATGTTAATAAATACATTAAAAAAGTTCTCAGTTTAATCTCTAATGCCACACATACTGATAGATATAACCCAGATGAGCAAAAGCACTTTTCTGTCCTCAATAATTTTTATGTGTCTAAATGCATCCTAAGTCCAAAAAGCTGGAAAGTACTGCTCTCCTCACTGAACCTGAACTTTGAGATCCACTTGGTCCAATGCTTATCTGCTCATCTGGGACCTTAAACCTTAGGCCACACCCAATAACAAAGTACTGACGCCTTGCTTATTGTAGGGACACCTGAGCCAGGCCAGGCCAGGCCCAGATGCATCCTTGTCCTTCATCCTCCTTCATCCTAGATCATCCTGAATCTAGGCCTGTGGAGCTTTACTGCATGCTCTGGAAATCCTGGGGGTGGGTTAGAAACGGACCTTCTGTCTTACTTCCTCCATCTCTGACCTCCATTTCTGGCTCCCTGCCCCTCTTACCTCCCAGTATGTCCCGTTGTCCTTGCCCCAGATCCACAGTGAAAGTGCAAGTGCAAGTCACTCAGTCATGGCTGATTCTTTGTGACCCCCATGGACTTTACAGTCCACAGAATTCTCCAGGCCAGAATACTGGAGTGGGGAGCCTTTCCCTTCTCCAGGGGATTTTCCCAACCCCAGGATCAAACCCAGGTCTCCCACATTGCGGGTGGATTCTTTACCAGCTGAGCTACAAGGGAAGCCCAAGAATACTGGAGTGGGTAGCCTATCCCTTCTCCAGCAGATTGCAGGTGGATTCTTTGCCAACTGAGCTATTAGGGAATCCCCAGATCCACAGTATCTGATGTCAATTCCAGTCTTGGGCTGAATGCGTCATCCGATGTTAAAGCAGCTGGTTCTCTGCCTGTCACTTTCTCACACTTACTTGTTGGTTGGGAGCCATGTGGCAGCACTTAATGCTCTTGAGACTGGCCCCTGCCCCATGGTTACATGCAGCAAGTTACTAAAGCAATAGTCTAATGAGGGAGACACATGCTCCGGGGCTTGAAGACATGTCCGGGGGAACCCCCGGGGAGATTCTCCTGTGACCAGAAGGAAGGAGGATAGTATTCCTCCAGGCGGTGCTGTAGTAGAGGTGGCCTGGGCCTGGGTTTCCCTACCTGGCTCTGAGACCAGGGAATTGGTGGTTGTGGTGGGTCTCTGCCCTGTAAAGGACCAGGCCCCCCTCAGGCACTGTGACCCCCTGGGCCCCTCTAAACGATGGACAGATATAGAGGGGGCTGTCATCAGATCCCAGCCTGAAGAAGGGCCTCAGGGGCCCAGAGAAGGGTGAACGGGGACATGTGTAGATGTGTGACCTGTCCTTCATGTTATAGAAGGACACATCTCCAGCTTCATGGTCCAGGAAGACGCCCACCCGGTGAAGACATTCTTTCAGGGGGAGAATCTTCTCTGGGGAGGAGAGGGCACGGTATTGGTTCTCAAACATCTCCAGGGTCCAAAAGCCATTCTGAGGAACCAGGAGGGCCTCCCCTTTTCTCTCAACATTGTCTCTACAAACCCCCACAGCCCACACCATCACGTTTTTGACATCCACCTCCCAGAAATGTCTCCCTAAGGAGTAGCTCTCCAGGCCCAGGACACAAGGCCGACAGTCGAATCTCTCTGGGTTGTCAGGCACGCTCTGCCTGGAAGGGCCCCTTCTCACACTTCTCTGGTCCTCTGACAGGAAGAGCTCAGGATGAGCAGTGTCTGGGTCCAGGACCACATCAGCTGCAGAGGAAATCTCAGGTTTAGGCCTGGGATCTCACAAGACTGTGAGATCCTGAGACCAGGACCTGACTCCGGGTCCCCTGAGAGATCTCAGAAAGCATGGGGAGGATCCCTTGGGTAACAGCCTTTTCCATGAAAGCCCCTTGACCCCAGATCCCAGGTAGCTCACAGACAGAATTAAATTACTGAGTCTGCACTTCTCTCTCTTGAGTGGCAGGAGTGCTGCCTCAGGTAGAGGAGGACTGGGGCTCTAAGAAATACAGAAAGTTCAGCCAATGAGCTGAAATGAATGGCTCCCACTTTCTCTCAAAGTTCTCAGATCTGTCGGCTTTTTCTATTCAAGATATATGATCTCTGGGGCTCAAGTTAGAATAAAGTTCCCCAGTTGGCTTAAACTAGCAAAGAGAATCCATCCTCTTCCCCTCCCCCAATTAAGCAAGTAAGGCCGATTTTTCCCTATACAGATAAGGGTGATAAAGGGTCCCTACATGGTCCTCTGTGTCCCACTGGTTTAACCCGCTGACAACTGATTTAAATGACTAACAAGAGCCCCCTTCAGAAGCTAAAAAAGGAAGATAATGTCCCCCAAAGTCATCCTGCTATCTGAGAAGTAAGTATGGCAAAAGGTAGGGGAAATTATATCCATCCATTTTGCTTTAATAACATGGGTGTGTTGACTACAGTTATGACCTGTCTGGATATAAGAAATGTTTCAGACCCCTAACATTCTGCAGCCGTCTCTGCAGTTACTTTTTGGCAGTTACTATTAGTCAGTCTACATCTAATACAAAACAACTGTGTTAAAATGATTTTCTTCTTTCTCCAAATTGATATGTCTGATGGTGATGATTTTGAAATTTGAAAGAGGAAACGTCTGAGTGCTGTGGGATCCAGCAAAGGCTGAATTCTTTGATGCTCTTGAGCAGAAGGCGACAAATTATAAAACTCAAAAGTGCTTACTAGGACCAGGTCACTGGACCCTGTACTTTCCCTCTTGCCCACATCCCCTCCCCTATACACAGAATATCAGTGCTCTCTTGGAGCGGGAAGGTATTTCTGGACTCTACACACCCCTGAGCCAGGCCTGGGAACTTCATTGCCTTTCCCACAGATAGCTCTTTCACTGTGTAGTCTATATACCAGTGAGTGACTTCCCTCACTCACTATGTATGGTAGACCTTTGGTGATCATGGATGCTGCTGCTGCTGCTAAGTCGCTTCAGTCTTGTTCGACTCTGTGCAACCCCATAGACGGCAGCCCACTAGGCTCCCCTGTCCCTGGAATTCTCCAAGCAAGAATACTGGAGTGGGTTGCCAGTTCCTTCTCCAGTGCGTGAAAGTGAAGTCACTCTGTTGTGTCCGACTCGTAGCGACCCCATGGACTGTAGGCCACCAGATTCCTCTGTCCGTGGGATTTTCCAGGCAAGGGTACTGGAGTGGAGTGCCACTGCCTTCTCCGGATCACGGATTAAATTATTCTAAAAAAGAAAGGATGGTCAGGAGTAAACTATAGAATTGGTTAAGCCCTGTGGAGTGTCTCTGACAGCAGAGGTAGAATCCAGCACTGGGTGGGATCCTGTTAGTGCACTAACCCAGGCTCCTGCTTCCCCAGCCAGCTTTGGGCCCCCTTGCTCCTCTAATGTGTCGTGTTGGCTGCCTGGTGGGGAGAAAGCTCAGGATCTCAGGGAATGTTAGAGGCGCTCACCTGCATGTAAGAGGCTTCTTCTCCATCCTGCAATGGGACAGGCAGAGAGATGAGCTTCATGAAATAATGGCTAACAGAGAAGAATACAAATCACGCAGGGAGTAGTTCAGGAAATGCTAAACTTACGCAATTCTTCTTGAAGTTGCTCTGAAAAGGAAAAAGAAATGAATGTCTTTAAGAGAAGAACTAAGAAAATCTGAGTTTGTCTTAAATAATGAAAAGTTGATCTTTTCTGTGAATACCACCACCCTCCTCCCTCACTGCCTAGGGAACTGACAAGATACCAGAAATGATATATGATCAGGTGGCTAGATACTATTAGTATTTATTTAGATTTGCTTTTGTCCAACAACATAGGGTTACACGTAGCCAGGTGAATGGATGCAGCATTTGCAGAGTGGAAGAAAGTCAGGTCTGAGGGATTCATTACTAGGATGTGAGAGTTCCAGGCCCTTGCTGCTGCTCTTATTCATGCCCACTCTGTTTCCCAGGCTTTTAGCTGGCCGAGTTGTGTGACAGTGAACTGTCCTCCTAGTCTTTTACCTTTTGTTTGGCATTCTTTCTCTTTTTCCACACGTTCTTTCCCCAGTTCCTTACGTGTAATTTCTTTCTCTTCATTATCAGCTTCTTTTTGCATGGACAGAATCTTTTCTCCCAGCTGAAGTTTCTTGATGAGATAGATGCTCCCAGCAATGAGGAGAGGCAGAGTGGGCAGGATGACCGCCAGGGCCACCATCCAGGGAGATGTTCTGGGAATAAAGGATTCTGAAAAGGGAGCCCCAAAATCCTATTTAGTGAGAAACAGGAGCTCCAGAATGAGATCCCCTCAGGGCACAGATATGAAGAGCTCTCTCTCCCTGCTTCACCAGCTTCTCTTTGAGAAACCCCAGCTAGGGAAAGAAACTTCGACTTTGCACGGGCTCACCCCACAGTGATTGCCAGGATTGGGGGCTCAGCAGACAAAAAAGCAAGTAACACCTTGAGTCACCATGGGTGGGACAAGGCTGACTAAAAGCTAACCAGCCATATAGAATCAGCACAGCCACTGTGTGATATAAGCCACCATCCCTTCTTGCCTGGAACATTACAATACCCTCCTCCCTGCTTCTGCCCATGCCTTCTGCCCTTCTGCTGTCTGTCCTCAGCACAGCAGCCTAAGTGAGATCATGTTATTTCTTTGTTCAAAACTTTGCAATGTTTCCTATCTTACTGAGACTAAAAGCCAAAGTTCATTTGTGGCCTACACTGGCCCATACGATCCAGACCCATGGCCTCTCTGGATTCGTCTCCTCCAACTCTTCCTGGCCTCAATTCATTCCAATCTTATCTGTGTCTTAGGGGGTCTTTGAAAACTGCCAGATATACTCCTGCCTCAGGAGTTTAAATATAATGTTTTTCTACAATACTTATCACTGTCTCATACAGTCCACAGTTTAATTACTTCACTCCTTGTTTTAATTAATGATTTCACTTATTGTCCTCTGCTGTTCTAGAATGTGAGACCCACAAGGGCAGGCATCTTCTTGTATTTTGTTCACTGAATTATCTTCGATTTCGAGAACAGTACCTTGAACATATGAGATACTTGTTTAGTACTTCTTTAATGCATTCATGAATGTCTATAGACAGACTTTCTTCAGCACTGTCCCTTGGGAAATCTCATGGGGAGGAAGGGAGGGCTTCAGCAGACACCACCCACCCACACCACCGTCCATTGTTTTAGGACTGTTCTAAATGTTTGAAAATTGCTGCAGGATAAGGACCATGATCAAACAACTACCAGATTTACCCTTAAAGAGGCTTCCTACCCCTGTGTTTTGAGACAATTTGATTTTCCTCTTATGACAAGGAGAGGCCTCAGCTCAGCTGTAGCTTCCAGATCTTCAGGGCTCAGGATCCTTCTACCCCATGGCCCTACCTCCTCATCCCCCTGCTGGGCCCCAATCTGTCTGCTGAGCATCCTGCCTCCATGAACTGAGCCTCTGGAAAAAAAAAGAAAGAAAGAAAGAAAGAAATGAGCCTCCAGAGAGCAGGGAACTAACCTGGAATGAAAATCACAGTTTCCTTCTCCTGGTTGAGCAGGGTGTTGTTGACAGAGCAGGACATGTTCCGCACCGAATGGTCCCTGATGATCACAGCCGTGGTGACCAGAAAGAGCCCATCTGCACTCACAGTGTAAGACTCTTCCAGGGGGGGCATGGTCTCACCATGAGGGTCCCTCCACACAGCTTGGGGCTTTGGGTACCACCCTGCAGATATACACTCCAGCCGGATGCCTCCATCCTCGAGGCCCTTCATTTCAATAACGGGTTTAGAGCCCAGGCCTGGGGAGAGAGACCAGGGCTCAGTGACAGAGGTAATGAATGGTGTCTTAGCCAAAGTGTCTTAGGAAAGCAGCTCTTAGTGATGAAGAGGCAAGAGAGCAAGAGGCTGGTGTCCAGAAAATACGATTAGGCACATTCCACGCACTCTCTTCTGTGACGGGAGAAACAGGGAGGGATGGAAGAAGGAAGGAAGAAGACAGTAAGGAGAAAAGGAAGGAAGAAAACCTCGGTTTTGGAGAATACCAGGAGGCCAACATGTGCAAAAAAAAATGTGAGATCTCTGAGGGGAAATGCTTACATTGCACTCTTCTTCGGGCTCTCCCTACGGACTCCATCACAGGAGCAAGCATCTATCTGCCTCCTAATAAATGTTTGTTGACTGATTCATTCAGCTAGAGATTTTAATTTTCTCACTTCTGGGTGGGTGTGTCCACTCTGATCAGGAACAAAAAGGTCTAGGCTTTCACTTTCTGCCCTGAGAGGACTTCTCATCAGCTCTGGCTTCTTGAAGTTTTAAGCTCAATATAATAAGGACAGAAACCTGCCAGGCTGGCAGAATTCTAAGAAGCTTTTTGACTTCAAGGCACTGTCTCCCTTCTCCTGGTTTAGGGCTTCACATCACCACAGCTATCTGATAATCTAAAAGAGGTGTTGGTTTTTAGGAGAATTGACAGAGCTAGCATGCAAAGCCAGGCCTTATGTCCCAATTCAGAGATATTTACCTTCCACAAATTATACCAAAGACAAAATTAAACCTCACTTAAGTCTTACTGATTCTTCCTCAATTTGATCTTTTCAAGATGGAAAATAAAAACAACTAGTTGCGGATTGAAAGCCTGGCACGGAAACTCTGAAGCAGGATAAGATTTAAAAGAACTCAACAACTTGGGAAGAAATCCTACAAAACGTTTCAGGGGGGTTCAGTAAAGGCAAGTATGAGACAACAGATCTAAGGACAAAACCAGCCAGCCAATTAATCAAACCAAAAAACAGTAAAGCCAACAAAAAAATTGTACAATGACTCAATTCAGAGTGGGATAGCCCAGGCCAGGGTCATGTTTACCATAATTTGCCAAGCTCTCTTTCCCTCTGCCAAGGTGAATCATAAAGTTCCAAGCAGGTCTGTATGAAGTAGAGCCCCCCAGACTCATGAAGGATATACTTCATGTGTCAGAAATAGATTTTTTTGTTGATTTAACCTACTAAGATTTGAGGGCTGCTTAGACAAGAGCATAAGCTCAACAATCCTGACTAAAGCATATGTCAAAGATGATTAAAAGCATGGACTGGTAAGAGGCTCATGGGGAAAGGTGAAAAATAAAATAGATCTCAGGCTTAGAATAGAGATAGCTCAGGTATGATGTGATGACCACTTACAGCTTTATGGAGCAGATTCATTTATTCCATCAATAATATTTACTGAGCATCTGTTATGCTCCAGGTTCAGTTCTAAAGAGGTGGATACAGCAAGAACAAAAGAGAAAACAACCCTTTATGAAAACTACATTTTAGTGGAAGAGACACAATAATTTGGATAAATAAGTAAAATGCATATTCTGTAAGATGGTGAGATGTCCCAAGGAAAAAAGCAGGGAAGGGAAGGGAAATGAAAAACATCAAGAATGGTGTTTGATCCTCACAGTCATGGAAAATAACTTACTAGAAAGGAAAACATAGATTGAAGTCACATGTAAAAAACTTCTCTTTGGACTTAATGAAAAAGGTGTGGAGCATCCTATATGATCGTGAGAGTGTACATTGGTACAAACACTTTGCAAAACAAATATGTAGTATCTATTAATGATGAAGATAAATATTTCTCATTATACAGCACTTTTACTCCTAGGAACCTGTCTCAGCTGGGAATTTTGAGAAACAGCATGTTATGGATTGAACTGAATCCCTAATCTCCAGTCCCTTAGAACATGCCTGTATTTGGAGACAGGGCTTTTAAAGAAGTAATTAAGTCAATGTGAAGCTGTTAGGGTGGGCCCTGATCCAATCTGCTAGTGTCCTTATAAAAAGATTAGGACACTCAGAGATACAAGAAATGTACACCCATAGAGCAAAGGCCACATTAGGACCCAGACAGAAGACCAGGTGAGGACCCAGCAAGAAGGTAGCCACCTGCAGGCCGAGGAGAGAGGCTGCAGGAGAAACCAAACCTGCTGACAGCTTGATCTTGGACTTAACCTCCAGAACGGTGAGAAAACACATTTCTGTTATTTAAGCCACACAGTCCGTGGCATTTTGTCATGGCAGCCCTAGCAAACTGACACTGTCAGTAGAAGGCAGCATCCTATCTGTTGATATGAGGAGTGGTTGTAGCTCATAATAATTCAGTAATCTCTACATTAATGTTCTACAAGTTTTTCTGCACGAGTACTCTGTTTAATGGGCCTTCCCAGGTGGTTCAGTGATAAAGAATCTATCTGCAATTCAGGAGACGCAGGTTTGATCCCTGGGTTGGGAAAGGAACCTGGTGAAGGAAATGGCAACCCATTCCAGCATTCTTGCCTTGGAAATCCCATGGACAGAGAAACCTGGCGGACTACAGTTCATGGGGTCACAAGGAGTTGGACACAACACAGGGACTAAACAACAACAAATTCTATTTAACAATAAAAATGTCTAATTCTAAAACATGTTACTGAGAAATATGCTTAGAGATTTCTCGGAAGTAGGCATAAGGATAATCTGTAGGGACTAAGCATTCGCCCCTGCTCAAGATTACAGCTGTGTGTGTCTCAAGAGCTGATACCCACAGTAGCAGAGCAAACCCATTCAGTGAGTCCTTGAGGAGGGAAAAGCCACCCTCCCTGTTTACAGGGAATTCTAGGTGCAAACTCCACTGATCTGCAGGGGGCCTGGAGTGAGGAGAAAAACTTTCCCAAAGAGTCAGGCTGTGAAAAAGCAATCTCACAAAATGAAAGCACGCACTTATCACTATCAGGTGCACGATGGCCTCATCGTAAGATCTGCCTTCTTGAAAATAACAGCAGTAGAAGCCGTTTTCGTGGGCGGTGACGTTGTGTATGATCAGCCCCACACTCCCCTCGCTGATGGCTTCACTCACAAAAGTTGTTCTTCCCCGGTATTGCTCCATCTGCTCGTCTGTTCTCTCCCGCCTGCCCTTGTACACGAACACCGCAGGGGAAAACTGCGCCCGGAACCACCGCACCTCCATATCCTCAGCGTTTTTCTCAGGTGACAGGTGGCAGCGTAACATGACGTTTTCTCCCACCACAGCCAGGACTGGATAAGCTGGTCCCAGGACATTAAACTGGACTGTTACACAAAGCGGTAGAATCAGACAAGGGCACCAGCCGTCAACTGTCTGAGACAGCAAAGGAAATGGGTGTTCCAGGGGACAGACATGTTCTCTCTAAGGCCACAGGGACTTCCTGGGCTGAGGATTTTGGGGGCCAAGGGATGTGGCTGGTCGGTAGAAAACAAAACAAAACAAAACAAAAAACACCTAGTAGGAGTGTCTAGCAGGTGGTACTAATGCTTCATGAACAACACATTGAGAAGCCTACGCTGATCACCCCTCATGAACCCTGAGCTCACAGAGGTTTTCCTCTGTTTCCCAAACCAGTGCAGTGCCTGCGGTATAGGTTATAAACTCTAGCTATCCAGTGTGATCGCCCCTAGCTAGTCCCAATTGGCATGTGCTGTAATGTAAAAGACACACAATTTTGAAAATTTTGAATAAGAAAGTTAAACATCTCATTGTTCATATTTTACATTAATTAAAATTTTAAATAATAATACTTTGGTTATTTGGAGTTAAAATGTTTCATGAAAGTTTGTTTCATCGGTTGGTTTCCTTTTCCTTTTTAACATGTAGCTACTAAGGATTTTTAAGATATATATACAGCGTGGCTTTCTGGCTCTCACTGGATTGCTACTAGAGTGTGCCTGGGATCCATCTGATGACTGTGATCCATTTGATGACTGTGCGCAGAATGAAAGGGTGAGTAAGCGCAACTGCAGCCCTTCTTTACAGACTTCTTCAAGCCCTTAGCAGACTTAAGTGTTGATTTTCCTTTCTGAGGAGTTGATAGGAGTTAGTGGCGTACACCCCTACCTGAGACCGGTGCAAAGGAGCTGAGCAGGTGGGAGAAGAGAAGGAAGCCTGGCAGGGAAAAATACAGAGAAGCAACTGGCTCCATAAGCATCCAAGAAGAGTCACCCGGAGAGGCAGCGACGGGAGACCTAGAAAGACGTGGAGAATCAGCCAAGGAGACTTGGCACCATAGTTCTGATCTAGGTCATACTTTCCTGTAACCCATGTTGGTATCATCAGCGCCCCAGTTTCTCTCTTGGGCCGCCCCCTTCGACTCCCGGTTTAGGTATTTCCCTATAGATTGACCCTTTAAACACTGCATGGAATGTCAACAATACAGCGATCTGGAAGGCAGTTTTCCCCTCTCCTCGGCTCACTTTTCCAGCCAGAGTTGAGTTTCTTCAGATGTCACTTGATACTCTTCCAAACCCTCCCTCCGTTTTCTTCCAGAGATTCAGGCTAGAGGCCAAGATAAGTCCACCCTCGCCCCCGGAAGCCTCCCTTCCCGGGGTCCCCCCCTTTCCCCTTACTGGGTTTTGTTCCTCCCATCTACCGCCTCCCACCCTCGGCCCCACCCCGAGCGGTCGTGCATCCCCTCTCCTTTTTACCTTCTAGAATGAACTTCTGCGTTTTCTTTTCTCCTCCCTCCGCTCAAATAATGATTTTCTGGCTGTCCCTCTTCCCTCTAAACCCGCCCAGGGGCATATTCACCACCCTCCGGAAAGCGGAGAAAAAAACATTTCTTCACCTCCCGTTAGTGGCGGGGTGGGGCTTGCGGGCCCCGGTCCCGGTCCACCTGGTGATCACAAAGTCACAATATTTTCAATGAATTATTCAGAGCCGGCTGTGGATCAGCCAGCCAATGGCATCCTTGAGCTTGCTTTCTCACTAGTTACTGGGCAGAACACACAGAAACAGTACAGGAATTGAAACCTTACAGCTGTGCAGAGCCTTTTAATAATTTCTTTTTCTTTTTGTATAGAAGCGTGATACTTTTCTTTTTCTATTGAAGCCTTGAGATTTCCCCAAGGATTTTGGCATTGCTTGTAATCACCAGAAGAGGCCTCCCCATTTGTGTGTGTATGTGTATGTGTGTGTTTAGTGGTTGGGATGTGGGCAGGTGATGATGTCAGCAAAGCACATCTCAATTTCACATATTTCTTAGTGCTGGATAGATGGGATGGAACCCTGTTGCCACATGACAACCAACTGATTAATGTACCCTTCTTGTCATTTTTCTTTTAGTTGGCTTTCTCTTCTTATTTATTTTCAAACTTGCAATTTCCTGGGATTACATCTCAAACAGACAACCTGATGCAAAGTTCTGGGCTGAGTCAGCTTTGGGGGAACCTGATCTAAGAGATGAGATCAG
This sequence comes from Capricornis sumatraensis, assembly GCF_032405125.1. Lineage (NCBI taxonomy): Eukaryota > Metazoa > Chordata > Mammalia > Artiodactyla > Bovidae > Capricornis > Capricornis sumatraensis. Next base: position 35,067,222 of record NC_091090.1, read on the forward strand.
TAGAAATTTCACCAGACATCATCAACAGGGAAAATCACCTTTTCTGCAAAGGGATACTTACATACATACCTGAGTCTAGTAACTGAATGAAGAACTACAAATTAAATTTCCAAAAAGAGTCACTCCTGTTGAGAGTCACAGGAATGAATCTCCAATCATAGAGGCCCTTAGCATATACAGAACAGAGGCCTCCTTAAGAGTGAGCAAGGCCATGGCTATGTGTGCTAGGCTGAAGAGTTCACACCATAATCTTTATAGCCTCTGATTATGACACATTACATGGCAAAAAGAGACTTTACAGGTTGGAATTAAGGTTATGCCTCTTAAAGTAGAGAGATTATCCTGGATACATAGGAAGATTATCTTGGATTATCTGGATGGACACAATTTAATTACATAAATTCTTTAAAAGTGGGAAGAAGCAGGAGAGTCAAAGAGATTCAGTGGAAGAAGATCCAGGGTGGATTCCAAGATGGAGAGGGATTCAATCTGCCATTACTACTTTGAAGATGGAGGAAGAGGACCAGGAGGTAGCGAATGTGGGATCCTCCAGAAGCAGGAAAGAGCCTTAGGCTGACAGCCAGCAAGAAATGACCACCTCAGTCCTACAACTGCAAGAAACTAAATTCTGCCAACAATTTGAATGAGCAAGGAAACAGATTCTTTGCTAGCACCTCCAGAAAGGCATACAGTCTGCAGCCACCTTTATTTTAGCCCAATGAGACCCATGCTGGTCTTCTGGCCTATAAAAATATGAGATAATAAATTTATTTTTGTTTTAGGTCACAAAATTTGTGGCAATTTATTATGGCAACAATAGAAAACTAATACAAGGAGGATTTTGTGAAAATATTATGAGATGAATTGTAAAACTTGTGGTAAGTTAACTGTAGGGGCTTAAAACCTAGAAAAGATTCAGTTAAAGAGTGAGGATTATTAACACGTTTATTTAACAAATGTAACTTGACAACCACATGTCAGATAGAGGGGATACATTGGTGAACAAAATAGTGATGGTGATGAAGAGTAACTTCTGCCTGGTACCCGTCAGCTGAAAGGAACATCCATTAACATCAATAACTGATCAGGTGTGGAAATATCCCTTTGCTAGAAATGGACTCTATTGTGTGGTTAAAAATACCACTACAGTTCATCTGGTTTCATTCCTCCCAAATTCTTGTTCTACAGACAATCTTTAAGTATTAAGTTAGGCTTTCTAGACATCTTGAGCATAGGAGGATTGGTTCTGGCTCCAGGATTGCACATCACATCAATAGGGGGAGGAGAGAAGCAGGGCACACATGCCCTTTAGTAGTTAAGACTTTAGCCTTTAGTCCTTTTGCACTTCTGTATATTCATTCTCTGGATCAAGTCACCCTGCCGAGCCAACCCAATGAAGTGCTGGACCTATAGCTGTGACAATCGATCCTGAAGGAACCAAGTGGGGTGTGGCTTCCATAGGCACTTACAGTGATCTTTAACCTGGGGTGCCCTGGGAAGGAATGCTCAGGGCTGCACATGGTCCCTCCCTCACAGGGGCAATTGGGCTGGGAAAAAGGCTAGGGGTAGAGGGTGGGTAGGTGGGGGAGAGGAGCCCCAACAGCACTGACTATTTGATGAATTATGAATTATATAACTTGCTTAACTTGGCCCTGCCTCAGTTTCCACACTCCTGAAATGAGGCTGTGACATAGGGTTGTTATGAGGAGTGAAACATTTAAAGCTTTTAGCACAACACCCAGTATATTGTAAATCATCTGTAAATGTTTTATTATTCAATGCCCAGCCATCATTTACTAGCTGAGTGACCTCTAGGAAGAGAGACAATAAAGCAGTATCAAACTCAACTGTCCATATGAAATAAATAACTGTATTAATATTAGTAGAGTGCTTCACACTGTATGTGCCTTTAGCATTTCATGGTTGTGATTTGTCGCTGCTGTTAGGGAAGAGACCCTCAGCTGCAGGCTGGGCAGGGAGAAGCAAGGACATGACTTCAGCCTGAGGCTCTCCATTCTCTTCAGCTGAGGTCAGGACCACTGGGGTTTCCAGAGAAAGGTCAGGCACTAGGTCAGGAACACCAGGACTCCCTCCTCCTGTTGACACTGGGCAGATGGTCAAGGCAGTGGGTTCCAAGGTCAAAATCCTGAAAACAGGCCACAGAGGCCTGGAGAAGGAGGTGTGTGGGAAGGTGTAGATATGAGATCCAGCCACAGTGTTGTAGAAGGAGACTTCACCAGTCTCATAGTCCAGGAAAACCCCCACTTTTTCAGGAGGGCTGGCAACTGTCAGTTTGGTCCGGGGCTCAGTGAGAGCCCGGTAGTCATTCTCCTCAGACAGCCCTATAGTTCAGAAGTCATTCTCCGGGCTCATTTTAATCCAGCATTTTCTCTCCACGTCCTCCTTGCACACCCCCACATGCCACTGTTTCCTGTCCCCAATCTCCTCCTCCCAGTAACGTCTCCCTGACGTGAAGCTCTTGCAGCCAAGCACACAGTAGTGCCAATCAAATCACTTGGGACTGTCTGGCAGATTTCGGCATTCCTCTGCCCGCTGCAGGCTCCTCTGGTCATCAGACACGAGCAGGATGGGGTTCACTGTGTTGGGATCCAAAAGCACATCCTCTGCAGAAATTTTGGGGGGCTGAATGGTGGGTGAACCATTGTTCCTAGATCTCAGAGCCTCAGCCCGCAAGCCCTGGGTCTGATTGAGGAAGCCCAAGTCCAGGGCTGGGTGCCCACAGCCTGCCCTGAATGTGACCCTCTCAGCAACACCAGAGGAAAGCCCTAAGGGGCTTGTGTTCGGTAGGAAAGGGGAAAGTAATGAGCGTCAGAGTCTGCTTAACCAACATCTAGAGCTGGCTCCTTCCAGCTAGGTTTTTCCTGTTTCTCTCCCTGAAGTGACTCTGCCCACCTGTACTTCATAGGCATAGATGCTTGCTAAGTCGCTTCAGTAGTGTCCAACTCTTTGTGACCCAGTGGACTGTACCTGCCAGGCTCCCCTGTCCATGGGATTCTCCAGGTAAGAATACTGGAGTGGTTTGCCGTACCCTCTTGCTGGGAATCTTCCTGACTTGGGGATCAAACCCACCTCTCTTACACCTCCTGTATTAGCAGGTGGATTCTTTACTACTAGTGCCACCTGGGAAGCTCGTGCTCCAGAGGCATACGGGTTTAAATTTCAATCCTTGTGCTACCACTCATGAGGTGAATGTCTTTTCTCTTTTTTCCATTGGCCCAAGCTGTATAATATTTTAAGCTTCAATTTTCTTATCTGAAAAATGGGGCTTAAAAAATACTAATCTTTAGGGTAGAAGATAACACACATTGTGTATTTGGTTAAGGGCCAGGCATGGAGGAAGTCCCTGATGTTTTAATAGCTGCCAGTCTTTTTCTGGGCTAAGGGGCATTATGTTGAGGGCTTCATGTGCTCCCAGGCCCACTCTCCATGTTCTTCTACCCTTTTCTGGACCCTGGAATCTGTCCTCTTTGGACAGTGACACTGGGCTCCCTTGCCTCTGGTCCCCTGTTGGGTTTGGTCAGTGGGAGGCACTAGCTGAAGATTTGAAGGAGCAAGAACAGAGGCAAGACATTTATTTCCTCCTCCACTTCTTCTCTGCCAGCTTCAGGGAGTGATGCTTGACCAAGGGGATGACTCATCTCAGGATGCCCTCTCTGTGAGCTACAGCTTCCTGTGGGCCAAACACTCTCCTCCCCATCTCTTCAGGCCCAGCATGGTGACAGCACCCAAGTGTTGTGAACCCTTGGGGACTGAATAGTTCTTTGTCGATTTCCCTTTGCTCTCTTTCTCCCCTTTGTAAATAGTTGATTCTTTAAGCCCTCTTCAACCACCCATTTTGAGTAAAATGTCTCTTTTTTGCTGGTTTTTTGACCAAGTACACATTCATTAACTCATTTAGTCTTTACCTCAACTCTCACATAAATAGGAACTACAATCATTGTCTACAAGTGAGGAGACTGAAGCTCAAAATATCAAATAACTTGAGGACACACAGTGGCAAGAGCTGGCATATAGACCTTGGGAACGGACATGACCTTTGAGCATTGCTTTCTCTCCTTGGTCACATTGCTTCTGCACTCTCGCTACAATATTAGTTCACCCTGCCTGTCCTTCCCCTCATCTCCATCACTGATGCCTCTTCCTTCCCATAAAGATCTGTGGAAGCCCAGGAGACCAATTCTCACCAGTTCTCTGGGCATGCAGTGGAAGGCTGCTGGAGACTGAGATCTCCAATCACAACTCCCCCGGTCACAGGAGCTTGCTGTCCCAGAATCTCAAGACGTGGAAAAGAAAAAGGGAATATGGTCCCTCAGGTTTTCGTCCTAGGGGATGTACAGTGATTCACTCACCAGCTTGGAAGAGGACCTTCTTCCACTCTGAAAGAAAGGAGACACAAAAAGGAATGCTCATGATCTTTCCCTCACCCATTCTCCTCACTGAGCCTTTTCTGTGTCCCTTTTTTCAGTCTCTTCCTTCATCTATAGCTTGGGTAAATCAGGCATAAAACCTCTCAAAAATGGTGGATTTTCTTCACTCTATTGTGCTGGGGCTGCAGGTGACATGGCCAGGCTATACTAGGCTGTGTGTGTGTGTGGGTATGTATGTCGGCAGGGCAGGAAGTGGTTAAACTGCCCAGACACTATATCTGAAGGTCCTCTCTGAGGCTGTAGAAAAGCAGGGGTGGTACTCCCCACAGAAAATGAGCCTCTGGGTTAGATCTGAGTATTCCTACTGCAAATGCCAGTGGGTCACGCAGCAGGGAAAAGGTTTAAATGTTTATCTACCTGTGCCAGGAAACTCAGAGAACATCCAGGTCACTCATCTGGATAGGTTTGAGACTTCTCCCCAGCTACAATGGAAGAAAGGTACAGACGTCATCTGAACTCTGTCATTTCTGAGTCCTTTCTTTTTACTTTTGCCTCATCTCGCCTTCTTTTTGACCACTCCACCCTTCTTACCTTCTGCCTCTGCCTGTTCAACTCTCATCTCCCCTCTCTTCTTTAGGGAAGGAGACTGAAGGCCCCTTTATTAAAAAAGGAAACACTCTCTATTCTCCCTACCAACTACTTCCCCCTCTCCAGTCACCCATATTTCTTCTCCTGGGAAAAAGGATCCAGAACATTCCTTCTTCCCAGGGCAGAGTTAGGGGCTGAGAAACCCAGCTGGAAAATATATGGGCAGAGACAGTCTTCTATGTGAATTCAGAGAAGATGTCAGAGCCACTTATGAGTCATGTACTGGACCTTTCTCCACTCTGCAATGGAAGAAAAGTGGTGAGTCATTAAGTGGTAACTCATAAGAAGATGAGCATAGGTCCCTGGGGGAATCAGAACTTACTGAGCTCATACTGAAGCATCTCTGGAAAAGAAGCAGAAAAAAAAAAAAAAAGTACTGTTATCAGAGTGGAAGGAGGAGGACCTCTAGAAAATAAATCTTAAAGTTGACCAAGTGCTGAGTTGGGTGCGAGAGGTGGGGATGGGGTGAGGTGATCCAGCTCCCTCCTGCAAAGCATGGGCCTTAGACTCCCTCTCCAGGTCAGATACCTTTTATTCTTTGTTCTTGCTCCTTTTCTGCCCAAGCTGTTTCTTTTTCCCTTTTTGCTATTTCTTTCTCTGTGAATAGAGCCTCTTTTTCCTTCCTCTGTAGCCACAGGAAGTAACTAGCTCCAGTGAGAAGCAGCAGACAGACCATCAGGGTCCCTGCAAAGGCAACGATCCAGCGCTGGGCCCTCCTGAAGAAAGGGTCTGCAATGGGATCCAGTCTTAGCTTCTCATCCTCAGGACAGGGTTCATGGAGTTCATCTCCTGACATTAAAATCTTTCTCTTCCTAAGTTCTCAGAGACCTTTAGGTAAGACTTCGGCAAGCCCTGCAAAGGTTTTATAGATACAGTAATAACATAATACCAGAACTTGTCTTGAAATGTCTGTCTCTCATATGTAAATCTGTTACTTAAGCATCATAATCAAGTTTTTTTCTACTTAGAATTTATAATAGGTTACATCCACATGGTTCCACTATCAAATAAAAGCACATAAAACATTATCCGAGTCTCCTGTCCACTCACACAAGTTTTAATACACATTTTTATAGTGAGTGAGGTTGGACACTCTTTCATGTGTTATTCCTTTTCTGTGAACTAATAATTCATGCTTTGTTCTTTTTTCCACTGTTTTGTACTATATTTTAATGGGATTAGCTTTTCCTCTAAATTATAAGTTGTACACAGACCCACCCACCCCCAACTTTGTCGTTCGTCTTTACTTAGGGATCCGATCTTCGTCACTTCTCTCCAGTTCCCATTGCCTGTCACCGTTCTTGGCACATAGGAAATGCTCAGTAAATCCTTGTGACATAAACAGGGGAAAACCAAAAAAAAAAAAACCACCTAATTCCATTAAAGGCTCTGGAACTCAGCTCAATGACTCACTTCCACTGTATATCACAGAGAAGCACACATCCCCCTTTCATTTCTTTTCTTTTTTTTTTTTAAATTTATTAAATTTTTTTTGTTTTTTATACTTTTCTTTTTTTAATATGGCTATACTAGATTTTAATTGGTTAATGTTTAAATTGTCATTTTGTCTAATTTTCTATAGATTAAATTTTACATATGTCTCTTTTAAGGAATTTTTTATATCTGGGGTATAATTGACTTACTTATATTATAATAGTTCCAGGTGTTCACATCCTTTTTCTTCCAACAGCCATGGCTCCTCACAGTATACCTGCAACTAAGCAGGGTACTCACCTGCGATGGAAATCCGGGCTGTCTTTTCCTGGTTGAGGAGGGGATTTCTGATGATAAAAGATACCCCTTCTCCAGAGCCGCCTTTCATGATTAGAGATGATGTGACTGCATACAGACAGGCTCCATCTGCAGCCAGAGGTGCTGTCACAGCTGGCATGTTCTGGGCCTCAGCATCTCTCCACCGAATCTGGGGCTGGGGATACCAGCTGGTGGACTCACATCCCCAGTGGATCCCCCCATTCTCATGGCCCATCACTTGAATGTGAAGGTCAGAGTCCAGTGCTGTAGAAAGGATGAATGAGCCTCAGTTCTTGGGAGCATCCTGTATCGGTGAGGGTCTCAACAGGAATTGGATGGCATACTCAGATAATTAAACTCGCGTTTTCTAAGAAGCTGTTTGCAAAAGGATGGTCATAATGAGGAGAAAACTATGTGGAACAGAGCAGTACTCCAGGGCCAGGAACAATGGAGTGTTACCACCCACCCCTAAACCCAAAGTGGAGTGAAGAGGGAGCTGTTTTGAAGACCTAAAGTGGGAGAGTCATGTAGAGAGAGCTTTCATAAGAGGAGCTGTGATCTTCTGGAAGGGCATGTAGCCAGCTAGAGGTGGTCCTGCAGTGAATAAGACAGGGGCATAAGTACCCTGACCCCTCTCTCTTCCTCCTTCTACCTTCTGCTATGGCTCCCCATGGACCAAACCCAGCCAGAAGCTACATGGCAAGATAAAGAGATATGCCCTGAGAAAGAGATACGCAACGCTTGACATGGAATATGAGTCTAGTTTTGGTGTTCTCCCGTGGAACACAAGCAATTTCATGGAATATCAGCATCAAAGGGCCGTTTGTCACTACGACAGGTGAAGACAAAAGACCAACAACAATCATGTTTGAAGACAGAATAATACAAGCACTGTCCCAAACATAACCTTGACCAAACATTCCCCTGTCCTGACTGAGTGACGCCACTCCTTTACCAGTCCCAGATTAGCCTCACTCTAGTCTTATGAAGTTTATGAAGTTATCCACCCACAGAAATATACCTCCTCTCCTCTGACAGCATCCCATCCAGAGCAAAGCCCATTTCCATAAAGCTTGCCCTAAATCTCCTACCAGAAGCCCAGAGTCTATACCTAGTCTCCTCTATCACCCTCTTCCTGAGACCCCCATGCTCCCACAGGGCATGCACTGCTTCTCCTGCAACAAGGATTGAAGTCAACTGGTTCAATTGCAAGTGTGCTCTTAGGGGGTGTGGTTTGGAGAAGTGACAGTACAGATGCTGCCCTTATAGGTCAGCCTCCCAGGGCTCATGGAGGTGAGTACCTGGAGGGGCCCCCAGAAGCCACCTGAACCCAGACAACCATGCACCATCTCCAAGGAGATGTTTTCCTATCCTTCCCATCCTGGCCTTCCAATTCCCAGCTTAGACCCTGGCAGTTGGCAGGAGGGAGCTCTTTACTTGACAAGATAGCGTACAGGAAGGGGTCTTCCTGGAGGAAGACCTGCTTCTTTCCTGAGGGTCTCAGAGAAACGAAGTCAGAAGACAGAGGAGGCAGTTGCCAATGATCAGCCAAGAGCTCTGAGAGGTGGATTTGGAGCAGAAACTCTGCATCTGCTCCTAGGTCCCAAGAGGAACGCACTCAGAACCGAACCTGAAGGCTCACCTGCAACCTTCAGCTCCAATAAGGCTTTCTCATGGAAGTTGCTATCTTGGAAATAACACAGGTAGTTTCCACTGTCAGAGGATCTAACGTTGTGTATTTGGAGCAAGGAGTGAGCAGCTGGTCGGAGATGAAGCAGATAAGGAGGTGAAATGGAAGAAAGTCTAGGGACAAAGCCATTTTCATCAGTGCTGCAATCAGAGAGATGCCAGAAAGAGTCAGACAGAAATATTACCTGGAAGAAGATGGAGAATTCTGTGTGGGAACCTCGGCCTCCCCAGGGCCGACTCAGGGAGAAACACAGGATAAGTAGTGTGAGGACCCATAATCTTCCTCTGCCAAAATGTCTGCTTGGGAGTCTCTTCACCTTTGAGTTCCTACATGGAATATCTCCCGTAAAAATATATATGTTAAGTGTACAGACAGTAACCCTAGCCCATCAAGAAATCCTTGGCTCTGCTGAGTATGTTCAGAATCTCTATACTCACCCACACTTCCTCAGCTATGTCAGGTCCAAGCCTCCACCATCGCACCCTGATTAATACAGGACTCTCCTCTCTGGGTCCTCCGATTCTGCTTGTGTTCCCTACAGTCTCAATACAACATCCAGAACATTCCTTGAGTCACATCCTGTCACTCCTCTGCTCAGCACCTTCTGCAGGCTCCCATTTCACTCTGAGTAGATGCTGAAGTCCTTCCAATGGCTGGCCTGGCCCTCCTGGAGCTGCATGCCTCACTTCATCTCCAGGCACACTGTCCTTCCTACGGTTCCTTGGACAGAACACGACAGAAGACCTTGACCTTGACTCTTCTCTCTGCCTGGAACCCTCTTCCCCATACATCCACAAGCTCACTCTCTCGCCTCCTTCAAGTCTATCCTTTAAAGTCAGTTCCTCTATGAGACCCTCTCTGATCACAGAATTGTGGCAAACTGTTCCCATCCCCCTCAACGTCTCTCTTTTGCCCATTGCATTTTCACCAGTGAACATATCATACATTTATCGTCTGTCTCCAGCTGCTAGAATGTAAGTTCCACAAAACAATGATATTGGTCTATTTTGTTTCCTGACGTGTAAGACACCTGCGATGGTGGTTCACATGAAACCCTCAGTGAATATTTGTTGAGTTAGTGAATGGATGAGGGCTTACATATTAAACCATCAATACTCACTAGCATTTTAGTTCAGTTTAGATGATGAGAATAGTTGAGTGTCATCCAACGAATGAGAGGAGGGGAGGTGGAGATAAACATTTTTCTGCATAATGATAATGCTCTTTTGGCCTGGCTTAGAGAGCAGAGCCTGGCCTCCTGTGCTTCCACTGGGGACTTAGTTGTATTAAAGCATTTATTCTTATTTTTCAATAAAGTGGTTTCAAAGAGCAAGCCTACCCTGGACATGTAAATGTTGCAACGTGGTAAGTCTTTAGCGAACTCTTTTCACAACAGTTCTGGGAATTCCCTGGTGATCCAGTGGTTAGGACTCTGCATTTTCACTGCCAGCTTTGATCCCTGGTTGAGGAACTAATCTCATGCATGACCAAAAAAAAAAAAAAAGTTCTTCAGGGGGAAACATTTGTTATTTAGTGGGAGAAACATCTCTGGAAAGGAAATGGTTCACTTTCTTTTTTCCCTTTCCTCCTGTGTTTATCAATGGTCCTTGGCAGATGGCCTGCCTCTGGGCTCACCAGCAATGGATAATTACCCTATCTTGTTTTGCACTGCTGGGGAAGTGCCTTTTAGGGGTGGAGATGTAATTGTTGGCACTTGTACAGAAGGGCAAACACGTCAACTTCCAAACACACAGCAGACCAGCGCGGCTCCTGCCTCTATGAAATGCTGGGGTTCTCCCAGCTCAGAGGCAGGGCCCCTGCAATACCTCAGTTCCAGTCCAGTGTTTCCAAATGTATCTTGGTCCATAAAAGCACCTCCACCTTGTGTGATAAGAGAAGTGTGGGGCCCTTGCCAGCTAGCTAGGCTTGATTATAGCTGGAGTTCTAACTTGGCTTCCACTCCAACCATACCAGAGTTGTCTTCCTCCCTATATAATGGAAAGCCTGAGAGTCGATTATTCCAAGACAAGACTAAGAACTCCAGATGGAGCCCTCTCCCTTCTCCCATCACGTATTCTTTCTTTCCTGAAAATGTCACATGAAATGGTGTGCTGACGAATGACTCAGGGTGTGCCCATCTGTCTCCTCTAGGCCCAACCCATGGCCGTTACAAAGCTCACATCACTTTCCCATCAGACTTTGGTCCAAGATCGTGGCAGATTCCCTGGGTCAATCAGAGGCTGAAACTACCACTTCTTTTTTTTTTTTTAAGTTTTGGCCAAGCTTTGAGGCTTGCAGGATCTGGACCACAGCCAGTGAAAGTACCTAATCCTAACCACTGGACCTCCAGGGAAGTCCCATGAACCTACCACTTCTTAACCCCAAGGCGAGTGAATTGGAGAGTTAAGAATAAGGCCAGGTCTCAACCAGGCATTTTCATTCCTTCAACAAATGTTTATCAAGCACTCACTGTGTGCCAGGCCCACTACGTGTTAGATGTTGGAAATGAAAAGGGTGTGGGAGGCAAGTCATGGCACTACGATTCAGCAGCTCTGTGAGTTCAAAAGTCTGTTTGAACTTCAGTTACTCATGACACATTATGAAGCAGGAAGTTTAGAATGTACACAATTGACTTAGCAACTTCACTTCCAGATATCTGGTCTAGCAAAACACTTGCATTGGTCCAGAGAGAATTGTGTGTAAGGTTGACACTGAAACATTATTTTTAAAAGTGAAAAAAAAAAAAAAAAAGGGTAAACAAGCTAACCAGCCACTCTAACCGCTAACAGAAAACTGGTTGGTTAAATAAAGGCTGATCTGTATGAGGGAACTCAGTGTGGCAGTTAAGAGTAATTTATAGTCACTAACCCAGAAAATCAAGATATATTAAATAAATAAAAAGCACACTGCAGAGAAAGTTAATGATTATATTAAAAAAAACAAAACCTAAGTTATTAATTTGTATGTAAATGTTTATGCCTTGGACTTCTCTGGTGGCTCAAATGGTAAAAAATCTGTCTGCAATGCAGGAGACTGGGTTTGATCCCTGGGTTGGTAAGATCCCCTGGAGAAGGGCATGACAACCCACTCCAGTATTCTTACCTGGAGAATCTGCATGGATGGAGGAGCCTGGCAGGCTACTGTCCAAATCACCTTAAAAGAGATCATGCTAAACTGAAAATTGAAGATTGAATGAGAGACACTTTTGTGCTTTGCCTCCTACCTTTGAAAATTATTCAGATGTTTTCAGTTTTACAAGTTTTCATGTTTTACTCAGCAATTAAAATTTTTGCAAATAATTACTCTGACTGCAACATATTAGTTGTTCAGAAAATACCAACTCCTGTAAATCAACTGTATGTCAATAAATAGTCTCCTCACACTAATTCGCCCTAAACAAACCAGGATAAGGCCTGCATTCACAGTACCTGCTACTCTTAAACCTGTGCCAAGAACTGCCTTTGAGAAGAGGCCAGCAGAGGGAGGTGAGTGGGTTGAGGAGGAGCTGGGAGCAGAAATTTGTCCAGCTGGGATTTCTGGGGAGCCTGCATGAAACTCAGACATACCCTCAGACAAAAGATTGCCTTTCACCATATCTTCTGCTCTTCAAAATTGCTCCCTAAGATGCTAGAGAGAGGATATTATTATTATTATTATCATCATTATATAGGTAACAATTTCAATGCTGTCCTCAGTGTGAGGAATATATTTTCACTAATTTGGGGGGGATATTATTATTATTATTTTTATTCCTGATTATAGACTGAAGAAGGAATTCATAGGGCCTGGACTCCATCTTAGGCCTGTTCATGCTGATCATGCTCGGCCACCTTTCCAATGGACTCTGAACTCTGTGTTTCAGTTCAGTTCAGTTCATTTCAGTGGCTCAGTCGTGTCCGACTCTTAGTGACCCCATGAATCACAGCACGCCACACCTCACTGTCCATCACCATCTCCCGGAGTTCACTCAGACACATGTCCGTCGAGTCAGTGATGCCATCCAGCCATCTCATCCTTTGTCGTCCCCTTCTCCTCCTGCCCCCAACCCCTCCCAGCATCAAAGTCTTTTCCAATGAGTCAACTCTTCACAGGAGGTGGCCAAAGTACTGGAGTTTCAGCTTTAGCATCATTCCTTCCAAAGAATACCCAGGGATGATCTTCAGAATGGACTGGTTGGATCTCCTTGCAGTCCAAGGGACTCTCAAGAGTCTTCTCCAACACCGCAGTTCAAAAGCATCAGTTCTTTGGCACTCAGCCTTCTTCACAGTCCAACTCTCACATCCGTACATGACCACAGGAAAAACCATAGCCTTGACTAGATGGATCTTAGTCGGCAAAGTAATATCTCTGCTTTTGAATATGCTATCTAGGTTGGTCATAACTTTTCTTCCAAGGAGTAAGCGTCTTTTAATTTCATGGCTGCAGTCACCATCTGCAGTGATTTTGGAGCCCCCCAAAATAAAGTCTGACACTGTTTCCACTGTTTCTCAGTGTTTATGAAAACAATAACAGAAGGATAAGACCCCCTCCAAACAGGGGAACCTTGAAGATCATATATAGGTTACTCATCGCCTGAGAGAGAACATGCACTAATCACCCGTTCCTCCAAACAGGCCATAAATTTTTCTGTATCTATTGGAGTGTAACCTCGGGTTTATTGATTATTGGCTAATTGTTTGACTGTTTGAGCACATGAGCACATAGCACGTGAATGATGGGGTTATTGGGATTGTATTTTCCTTGGTTTATGTAAGTCTCAAGGAATTTGGAGTGGTGGGTTCAGACACATACACGTGGGGTATAAAAGATTTTCACAAATGCTGGTCAGGGTCCTTGACTAAGAGGAGACTCTGCCTTGGGCCCGCCAGTGTAATAAACTGCACTCCACTATCTGCATTGTCCTTCTGAGTGAGTTTGTTTCCCGCAACGTGTGGCTACAACAAGACAACATCAAAACAGAGAAAAATATAAAGGAATAAAATTTAAATAATCTGTGATAGTAATCATATACTTTGCTTCATGGGACTATAAGGATTTCTGGAAGTATTTTGACCATAGATATATACTAAATGCCTGAAAATTGTCAAAATTATCATTTGACCCAGAAATTCCACTTGTAGAAACTACAAACATTCGAGTTTAAAGCTGCTCATCATAAATAAGATTCAATAGCAAAATGTAGATACAATTTAAATCTCCAAATTAAATTCAGCTTTGTTACAATTAGAAATAAAAACTCTTTATTAAAAACATGATTCCAAAATCCCTTTCATGATTGGACAATGTGTTTGTATCCATTTTCCAACTGTTGCATATGTTGATTCAGATTTTTTAAATTACAAATAATTCCGTAATGAACATCTTTACATGCAAATCTTTAAGGCATATCTTTTTTCAGAATCTCTTAGAACACATTCCCAGAGATGACTAGCAGAGATTAAGAGTCCTTTGCTCCTTTCTGATCACAGTAATCTCCTAAGAACATGCAATCAGCAAGCTTTTTTCATTCACATTGTGACTCTCCCACAAATGCTCAAATTCAGGTCTTTAGCCTTTGCATTGCCCTGCTGTCTCCATCTCCTCATCCCCTTACTACAGCACACCTGAGCCCCAATCACTTTCTCTGGGCAAGCCCCTCTCTCAGCTCTTCAGCCTCCCTCCTTCCAAGGCTCGTCACCCTGGATTTTACTTATTTTCCCACACTTACCTCTTGGCAATCCCATCTGAAAATTACAGCCCAGAGTAAAGATAATCAATAGTTCCTCATTATAAATAAGAGTCTCTTTTCTCTGGAAGAAAGGAAAAAGAGCAATGCATGCTCAGTCTGACAAAGAGTAAGAATCGGTCTGTGAAAGAATTAGTTTCGGATTGGCTCAGAGGGGTGGTTTTCATCAGTTGCTGCGCAGAAACCAGGGAGGTTTGAAAACTGAAACTATATTGTATTGTGAAAAGGAAATCCCAGCCTAATTCTCACTTTGTATCACTCTGTGTTTCCCTAATTCAATCATTTATGTATATGTATGTATGTATAAATCAGTATTTATTATATATATCTGCTTTATGTCTTATATATAATAATAGATTTATTTTTTTCTCATAAAAGATTTACTGAGTAGAGAAATAAAAGGTTTGAACTTGTGAAGAGAGGAAGACATGCATTAATTAAAACATTTCTGTGGGTTTTGACTAACGTCTGTTTGCATGTACAGCACATGTGGCGGGGAATATATTTTATAACAGAGGCAAATGAACAGAAAACCAGACCCTCTCCACCTTTTTTAGCACCTCTGAAATTCAAGTCTCAGATTCATTATCAAGTAATATAATTTTCACATTTTCCAGAGCAGTGTTCTGGTGACTGATTGGCATATTTTACATTTTTTCAGAAAAATTCTTATTTGGGGTGTTGCTGAGAAGGCTCATGAACTCTTTGAGCCTTATTTGTGCTAATTTCATATGTATTTCTTTCTCCTCTGCCAGCAGGATTCTTATTCCCCGAGGTTAGAGTCTGGCTGGTCTGTGGATACTGTTTCTGTTAGCGGTCTTTGGGACAAAGTGATCCTATCTGTGGCCTAGAGCCTCCCAAGACAATTTGTTTGCCTCTTGGGACAATGATTAAAGCTCAAGGGACTTCAGTATGGCTTTGCTGATGGAATTTAATAATGTATATATATATACACACATACATATGTGTACATACACATATATGGGCTTCCCTGGTGGCTCAGCAGTGAAGGAGCTGCCTGTCAATGCAGGAGACACAGCTCAGTCCCTGAGTTGGGAAGATGGATCCCCTGGAGAAGGAAATGGCAATCCATTCCAGTATTCTTGCCTGGGAAATCCTCTGGACAGAGGATACTGGTGGGCTACAGTCCATGGGGTCACAAAGAGTCAGATAGAACTTGGTTACTAAACAACCAACAACAACAATATATACGTGTGTGTGTGTCCAGCCTTGTCGGACTCCTTGTGACATTATGGACTGTAGCCCACCAGTCTCTCCTGTCCAAAGGATTATCCAGGCTAGAATACTGGAGTGGGTTGCTATTTCCTATTCCAGGGGATCTTCCCAACCCAGGTATTGAACCCTCATCTCTTGCATCTCCTGCATTGGCTCTTTACCACTAAGCAACCAGGGAAGCCTATATATATAATATATTTTATACAGGAAAGCCTATCTATCTATCTATTTTTTTCTTTCCCCAAGCAGGGATCTAACCTGGGCCCACATTAGTGAAAGCATGAGTCTCAATCACTGGATCACCAGGAAATTCTTGGAATTTAATAATATTACAAAAGTTTGAATTCGGGCTCTGTGGTAGAGATAGCTGGATGCTTGTGCAAGTTTCATTTTCTGTCTTTTTTCTCTTTCTTAAACTTACAAAGAGTTAGCGTTCCTTCTGCGGTAAGGCTGAAGGAGGAAAGAGCCAAGACAGGCTCCATCTTGAAAGCAGGACTCCATCTTGGACCGGACTGTGGACTTTGAGCTATGTGCCCAATATCTATGGAAACAACATACCAACTGGAAAATCAGGCCCCCTGGAAGGAAGAGCCCCAGGGCTCGTACCTAGACTCTTTGCTGCCTAAAAGAATACCCTAATTATCTGTGTAACCGAATAGAATCATAAATTCTATTATGCTTATTGGGGTATGACCACAGGCCTATTGTCCCCTTTGTTGTATCAAAGATACAAATTTGATTGTATCTTTCTTTTCCTTTGTTCAGACTAGTTTCAGGGAATTTGGGGAGGTGGGTTTGGCATGTACACTTAGGGTATATAAGGTTTTCAGAAAAACTGATCAGGGTAATTGGCTAAGAGGAGACTCTGCCTTGGGCCCACCAGTGTAATAGTGTAATAAACTGCACTCCACTATCTGCATTGTCCTTCTGAGTGAGTTTGTTTCCCAGAACACGTGGCTACAACATTTGGTGCATGGACCGGGAAACTCCTCACTTTGAGGAGACAAGTCCCATTTGGGACTACTCCGATGCCTTGTGGCTTGAATCTTCTGGGGGGAAGGCACCTCACCCTTCTGGAAGGATTCTGCTTCTCAATGCCCGGACCTTTCATGTTAGCAGGTAGTGGACGGCAGCAGGGGAACTGAGCGCTCAGGTGAGGAGGAACACACCTGGTAGGGTGGAAGAGGGGGCCTGATCACCCCCCTGGCAGGCATTAGAAGGGGCACAGACCCACAGGAGCCTGGAATAAGCAGGTGGCAACGATTGCTTGGTACACAGGTTAACGCGTGCGTTAGGGCTTAGAAAGGAAATTTGTGTGTTGTAGCCACGCGTTCTGGGAAACAAACTCACTCAGAAGGACAATGCAGATAGTGGAGTGCAGTTTATTACACCGGCGGGCCCAAGGCAGAGTCTTCTCTTAGCCAAGGACCCCAACCAGCATTTGTGAAAATCTTTTATACCCCATGTGTATGTGTCTGAACCCACCACTCCAAATTCCTTGAGATTTACATAAACCAAGGAAAATACAGTCCCAATAACCCCATCATTCACGTGCTATGTGCTCATGTGCTCAAACAGTCAAACAATTAGCCAATAATCAATAAACCTGAGGTTACACTCCGATTGATACAGAAAAATTTATGGCCTGTCTGGAGGAAGGGGTGATTAGTGTATGTTTTCTCTCAGGCGATGAGTAACCTATATACGATCTTCAAGGTTCCCCTGTTTGGAGGGGGTCTTATCCTTCTGTTGTTGTTTTCATAGGCACTAAACACAGAGTTCAGAGTCCATTGGAAAGGTGGCCGAGCATGATCAGCATGAACAGGCCTAAGATGGAGTCCAGGCCCTATGAATTCCTTCTTCATTCCCCCCTCTTGATGCTCTTAACTCATATTATGGGCATCATTCATAGGGATATATTGCACCCTGGCTCTCCGACGGCCAGTTTGGAAGAATGACATCAACCTTTGGGTTACAAAGTTCATAATACATTATAAAATTCAGCGTCCACAAAGCAGAACTATCAAGACAACTACAACAGTGGTACATATAGTTTTTCACCAATCGCCCTTCACCCAAGATAGAACCGAAGTCCAGAAAGGAAGGTTTTCATTTCACATTGCTTTTACCTGGTTTTTCATGTCATCTAAAGCAGTCGATACATTGCCAGACAAGTCAGGAATGTATGCACAACATTCAACCTTAATTATAGCACAGGTCCCTCCTTGAGCAGCTGTATGTCCAAAGCCATTCTATTATGAATTACCGCTTTTCCCATTTGGATTTGCTCTTCATTTAAGGCTTGGATGGCTTTTGTTCGATCTAGGAGGGCCTGTTTTGTGAAATTAGTCAAGGCCTCTACTTTAATCATGATATCTGTTGTCCCTATAGAGGGTATGAATAAGGCAGCAATATACTCATACCATTGAAACACGATCTTGTCCACCTAGCATGTAAATAAGGTAGATTTACCGGGGCTACTGGGGTAGATTTACAACAAGTAGGTTAGGCTTTTGTTACACTGGCATTTATATCAAATGTAACTCCATGACCCGAGTCTATTGACTGTAGGTCTTACACCAAGAGAGCAAGGAGAGGTTATGATTGGCAAGAGAGTGGAAAGTCTCTTTTTGTCATCCCAGAAAAGAGCAGAGTGGTTTAAAATCTCCTTGGCAGAGCGGTGACACCCACCAAGGAAGTCCCTCCATCACTGACAGAGGCATAGCCCTACATACCCAGCAGCTGGGAGTGTTGTGGAAGTCTGCATAGAAATGTCCCCATGAGATGAAAACATTGTCCTGATTTGAAACAGAAGTTAAATTCAAAATCACGTTGATGAGGCCAAGCAGCAGGAGTTGATTGTGCCCCTTCATCCTGAAGGGGCTCGTCCAGGATCTTCTTTTCCTTCTTCTTAAGGATGGTCTTAGTCTCTCGAGGGTCAGCAGGGTTCTTCTGCACAGTCCACTCAGCGTTTTTTGGGTCTGCGTGGTATGTTCTCTTCACCCTTGAATGATGGATCCAAGGGACAATACCTGAAACTTTAACTGCAGTATGGGTAGTTAGAATAACATAAGGGCCCTTTCACCAAGGGGCTAGCAAATCATGTGTCCAATCTTTGACCCATACTTGGTTACCAAGCGTAAACTCATGAATCTGTTCCCCAAGCGGGAACGGCACACTTTTCTTGTGCAAACTTAGTTACCCGATTTATTACCTTACTCAGTTCCATCTGCTGTGAAATCCTATTCCCTCTTACCTGAGGCAAATTTGTTGACACCTGTTTTATAATGGGAGGGGGCCTCCCATTCACAATTTTGTATGGAGAATAGCCTTGGGACTGTGGGGTCATCCTGAATCTGAGCAGAGCCGTCGGAAGCAAGTCCACTCAGGAGCAGTCAGTCTCTATGATCCACTTGGAGAGTCTCTTTAATGTCTGATTGGTTCATTACACCATCTTAGAACTCTGGGCCTATATGCAGTGTGCAGTTTCCATTTGATGTTTTAAGTTTTGCTTACTTGTTGTACTAAATCAGCTACAAAAGCCGGGTCATTGTCTGAACCAATGCTGGTAGGAAGTCAAATCTGGGAACTATTTCCCTAAGCAGGCTCCGGGCTACTTCTGATGCTCTTTCAGTCCAGGTAGGAAAAGCTTCTACCCATCCCGAGAACGTACATACCAGGATCAGCAGGTAACAGCAGTGTCGGTGAGGTTTCATTTCAGTGAAGTCCACTCCCAGGTGTTCAAAGGGCAGTGTGCCTTTCTGCTAAATACCCAGAGGTTTTTGTCTGAATACCTGAGAGGGAGCATTAACCTGTGAGCAGGCAGCATGGCCTAGGTGGGTCGCTTGGTGTGTTTGGTTTACCAGATTGTGTGCCAGCTCTTCTGGTACCAATAATTTGCCACTTGGCAATTCCCACCATCCCTTTTCAGTCTTGATGGCCCCTTCCGCTTTGGCTAACCTGACAGCCGTTGTCCTTGTTTTATCAGGCTAGTGCCATCAGTATATAGGACCCAGCTAGAGTCTGGAACCTTGTGTCCTTCTTTAAAACAAACCCCAGAGACCTTACCTCCTCCTTGCAGATCTGTGCCTTTTTCTTTGACACCCAGTAACCTGCCTCCATCAGCAACTGGAGCAGCGCTTTTGTCCCTTCCCAGCATTTTTCCTTGGTCTCGGCAGCCAGCAGCAGGTCATTCCCATATTGTAGGAGCCAACATCCATACTCTTCCAGATGGAATGAGTTCAGGTCAGAAGCCAAGGCTTCCCCAGAGATGGCTGGGGAGTTCTTAAATCCTGTGGGGGAGTCCAGATGAGCTGTTCCTTGGTGTCCCCGACTGGATCCTCCATTCAAAGACAAAGATGGGCTGTGACGCTGGGGCGAGGCATACGCAGAAGAAGACATCCTTGAGATCTAGGCGAGTATAAACTTTAGTCCTTGGCGGGAGGAGGCTAAGTAAGATATAGGGGTTTGGAACAGTGGGGTATAAAGTCACAGTAGCCTGGTTGACTAGCCTGAGATCCTGTACAGGCCTATAGTCCTGTCCTCCTTCCTTTTTGACTGGCAGGATCGGCGTATTCCAAGCCGACTGGCACTCTACTAGAATGCCCGCTTGTTTCAATCTATTCATGTGGGGCAGTATGCCGGCCCAGGCCTCTATGGGTAGCGGGTACTGGGGCTTTCTAACCAGGATGGTGCCTGGTTTGAGTTCTATTATCACTGGGGCTTGATGTCTAGCCAGCTTGGAGGGAAGGGGGTTTGTCTTTCGCCCAGACCTCAGGGAATAATTGAGTTAGCGCTCTCTCATGCTCTTCCGGCCCACCTGGTTCTTCCTTCGGAGGCTCATGCAACCTCCACTCATCTTGGGGTGGTATTGAAAGAGAGAGCAAATAAGTCATAGTGTCCATCTGGAAGGTGGGCCTCTCCTCAGGGGAGAAAGTCACTTGTGCTCCTAGTTTGGAGAGCAAGTCTCTTCCCAACAGGGGTACTGGGCACTCAGGAATGTAGAGGAATTCATGAATCACTTGGTGCCCCCTCATCTGACATTTTCTGGGCTGGCAAAATGATTTAATCATCTCTTCTCTCGATACCCCAGTTACAGCGGTAGTCTTTTTGGACAGTGGTGCCACAGGTTTTGTTACTACCGACAGTTCTTCTTCTGTGTCCACCAGGAAGTCACTGTTTTGGTCCCCCACTTTTAAGGTTACCACGGGCTCTCAGGGACCTGATATCTCTGAGCCCTGGCAGCCCTATTTAATTTCCAAGTCAGCAAGCCCCACAACTTTTAGAGCTTCCTCTTCCTTCCTTGCCTTAGGGCATTCATTCTTCCAGTGCAAAAGCTCGGCACTGGGCACACTGGTTTGGCTGTAACGGGGCCCAGGGCCTCTGTGGGGATCAGATGAAGGACTGTCCTGTCCCTGGGGCAGAGGAGGTTTTCCGGAGGGCCCAAGATAGACTTCCCCAGAGCAGCAGCTAGCATTGCACATCATTCCCTCCGGCTCTCTGGCAGAGCCGCAGTCTCTGCTTAATTCCATCATCTCCCTCCCCTTCTTGTCAGTACTCACCGGGAGAGGTGGGGGGTAAAGCTTGGGCAGTTTGGCTGGAGAGTTGGATCCTGGAAGTGCTGGCCAGAGGCTTCTGTCACTGGGATCGGAGCCTGCCGAGGTGGCGGCTCTATGACCTTGGGAAGAGCTGGCGGAGGAGCAGCGGCTGCTGCAGGACTTCACCTGGCCCTGGATTGGGCATTAAGGTGGCCTCTGATCCTGGTGGAGCATGAGGCAGAAGCGTCATTATCCAGTATGGGGGAGGGGTCACGTCGACCTGTCCAAATCCTGTAAAATTTCCTTTTTTATCATCAGTCAATTTTTGTGCCATTAATATTTTTCCCTTTCCTTTCTGGATACAGAACCTTGTCCAAGTAGCAGGGTCTTGAGCTAACCCTAGCCATGAGTCAATATATGGATATTGATCCAGGTGTCTCAGTTCTCCTACTGTATAGACTGCTTCCAGTATTTTTAAGTTCATGGTGTTCTCTGGTGGCCATCCTACTCCCATAGGGGGCCATTCGACCTCAGAGAGTATGTGGAGGTGGTTAGGCTTCATCTTCACCCCATAGTCTCCTCCTAATCCCTTCTTAAAATTTTTAATCATGCACTCCAATACAGTTGTCTTAGATTCACTTCCTCACATCTTGCTTACCTTCTCGGACCTTGTTCTACTTTTCCTTTTCGTTCTGTCTACGAAGTTCTCAGTACCCTATACACTTCTGATATTTCCACTCAGTTCAGTTCAGTCGCTCAGTCGTGTCCAACTCTTTGCGACCCCATGAATCGCAGCATGCCAGGCCTCCCTGTTCATCACCAACTCCCGGAATTCACTCAGATTCACGTCCATCGAGTCAGTGATGCCATCTAGCCATCTTATCTCAGGAGCCTTCTCTTCCTGCCCCCAATCCCTCCCAGCATCAGAGTCTTTTCCAATGAGTCAACTCTTCACATGAGGTGGCCAAAGTATTGGAGTTTCAGCTTTAGCATCATTCCTTCCAAAGAAATCCCAGGGTTGATCTCTTTAGAATGGACTGGTTGGATCTCCTTGCAGTCCAAGGGACTCTCAAGAGTCTTCTTCAACACCACAGTTCAAAAGCATCAGTTCTTCGGCACTCAGCCTTCTTCACAGTCCAACTCTCACATCCATACACGACTACTGGAAAAACCATAGCCTTGACTAGATGGACCTTAGTCGGCAAAGTAATGTCTCTGCTTTGGAATATGCTATCTAGGTTGGTCATAACTTTTCTTCCAAGGAATAAGTGTCTTTTAATTTCATGGCTGCAGTCACCATCTGCAGTGATTTTGGAGCCCAAAAAAATAAAGTCTGACACTGTTTCTACTGTTTCCCCATCTATTTCCCATGAAGTGATGGGACCAGATGCCATGATCTTCGTTTTCTGAATGTTGAGCTTTAAGCCAACTTTTTCGCTCTCCTCTTTCACTTTCATCAAGAGGCTTTTTAGTTCCTCTTCACTTTCTGCCATAAGGGTGGTGTCATCTGCATATCTGAGGTTATTGATATTTCTCCCGGCAATCTTGATTCCAGATTGTGTTTCTTCCAGTCCAGCATTTCTTGTGATGTACTCTGCATAGAAGTTAAAGAAGCAGGGTGACAATATACAGCCTTGATGTACTCCTTTTCCTATTTGGAACCAGTCTGTTGTTCCATGTTCAGTTCTAACTCTTGCTTCCTGACCTGCATGCAGGTTTCTCAAGAGGCAGGTCAGGTGGTCTGGTATTCCCATCTCTTGAAGAATTTTCCACAGCTTATCGTGATCCACACAGTCAAAGGGTTTGGCATAGTCAATAAAGCAGATATAGACATTTTTCTGGAACTCTCTTGCTTTTTCCATGATCCAGCAGATGTTGGCAATTTGATCTCTGGTTCCTCTGCCTTTTCTAAAACCAGCCTGAACATCAGGAAATTCACAGTTCATGTATTGCTGAAGCCTGGCTTGGAGAATTTTGAGCATTACTTTACTAGTGTGTAAGATGAGTGCAATTGTGGGGTAGTTTGAGCATTCTTTGGCATTGGCTTTCTTTGGGATTGGAATGAAAACAGACTTTTCCAGTCCTGTGGCCACTGCTGAGTTTTCCAAATTTGCTGGCACATTTAGTGCAGCACTTTCACAGCATCATCTTTCAGGATTTGAAATAGCTCAATAGGAATTCCATCACCTCCACTAGCTTTATTCGTAGTGATGCTTTCTAAGGCCCACTTGACTTCACATTCCAGGTTGTCTGGCTCTAGATTAGTGATCACACCATCGTGATTATCTGGGTGGTGAAGATCTTTTTTGTACAGTTCTGTGTGTTCTTGCCACTTCTTCTTAATATCTTCTGCTTCTGTTAGGTCCATAGCATTTCTGTCCTTTATTGAGCCCATCTTTGCATGAAATGTTCCCGTGGTATCTCTAATTTTCTTGAAGAGATCTCTAGTCTTTCCAATTCTGTTCTTTTCCTCTATTTCTTTGCATTGATCACTGAAGAAGGCTTTCTTATCTCTTCTTGCTATTCTTTGGAACTCTGCATTCAGATGTTTATATCTTTCCTTTTCTCCTTTGCTTTTTGCTTCACTTCTTTTCACAGCTATTTGTAAGGCCTCCTCAGACAGCCATTTTGCTTTTTTGCATTTCTTTTCCATGGGGATGGTCTTGATCCCTGTCTCCTGTACAATGTCACGAATCTCATTCCATAGATCATCAGACACTCTATCTATCAGATCTAGGCCCTTAAATCTATTTCTCACTTCCACTGTATAATCATAAGGGATTTGATTTAGGTCATACCTGAATGGTCTAGTGGTTTTCCCTACTTTCTTCAATTTCAGCCTGAATTTGGTAATAAAGAGTTCATGATCTGAGCCACAGTCAGCTCCTGGTCTTGTTTTTGTTGACTGTATAGAGCTTCTCCATCTTTGGCTGCAAAGAATATAATCAATCTGATTTCGGTGTTGACCATCTGGTGATGTCCATGTGTAGAGTCTTCTCTTGTGTTGTTGGAAGAGGGTGTTTGCTATGACCAGTGCATTTTCTTGGCAAAACTCTATTAGTCTTTGCCCTGCTTCATTCCGTATTCCAAGGACAAATTTGCCTGTTACTCCAGGTGTTTCTCGACTACCTACTTTTGCATTCCAGTCCCCTATAATGAAAAGGACATCTTTTTTAGGTGTTAGTTCTAAAAGGTCTTGTAGGTCTTCATAAAACCGTTCAACTTCAGCTTCTTCAGCGTTACTGGTTGGGGCACAGACTTGGATTACCGTGATATTGAATGGTTTGCCTTGGAGACGAACAGAGATCATTCTGTCGTTTTTGAGATTGCATCCAAGTACTGCATTTCGGACTCTTTTGTTGACCATGATGGCTACTCCATTTCTTCTGAGGGATTCCTGTCCGCAGTAGTAGATATAATGGTCATCTGAGTTAAATTCACCCATTCCAGTCCATTTTAGTTTGCTGATTCCTAGAATGTCGACGTTCACTCTTGCCATCTCTTGTTTGACCACTTCCAATCTGCCTTGATTCATGGAACTAACATTCCAGGTACCTATGCAATATTGCTCTTTACAGCGTCAGACCTTGCTTCTATCACCAGTTGCATCCACATCTGGGTATTGTTTTTGCTTTGACTCCATCCCTTCATTCCTTCTGGAGTTATTCTTCACTGATCTCCAGTAGCATATTGGGCACCTACTGACCCAGGGAGTTCCCCTTTCACTATCCTATCATTTTGCCTTTTCATACTGTTCATGGGGTTCTCAAGGCAAGAATACTGAAGTGGTTTGCCATTCCCTTCTCCAGTCGACCACATTCTGTCAGACCTCTTTATCATGTCCTGTCTGTCTTGGATGGCCCCACAGGGCATGGCTTAGTTTCATTGAGTTAGACAAGGTTGTGGTCCATTTGATCAGACTGGCTAGTTTTCTGTAGTTATGGTTTCAGTGTGTCTGCCCTCTGATGCCCTCTTGCAGCACCTACCATCTTACTTGGGTTTCTCTTACCTTGGACGTGGGGTATCTCTTCACAGCTGCCCGAGCAAAGTGCAGCCACTGCTCCTTACCTTGGACGAGGCGTATCTCCTCACAGCCACCCCTCCTGACCTTGAACGTGGAGTAGCTCCTCTCGGGCCTCCTGCGCCCATGCAGCCGCCACTCCTTGGATGTGAGGTAGCTCCTCTCAGCCGCCGCCCTGACCTCGGGCGTGGGGTAGGTCCTCTCAGCCGCTCCTGTGCCATCGTAACCTGGCACTCTCGGCCGCCGCCTTGACCTCGAGCATGTGGTAGCTCGTCTGGGCCACCACCTCTGACCTCAGGCAGATGGTGATTGCAGCCATGAAATTAAAAGACGCTTACTCCTTGGAAGAAAAGTTATGACCAACCTAGACAGCATATTGAAAAGCAGAGATATTACTTTGCCAACAAAGTTCCGTCTAGTCAAGGCTATGATTTTTGTAAGGATGTGAGAGTTGGACTGTGAAGAAAGCTGAGCACTGAAGACATGATGCTTTTGAACTGTGGTGTTGGAGAAGACTCTTGAGAGTCCCTTGGACTGCAGGGAGATCCAACCAATCCATCGTAAAGGAGATCAGTACTGGGTGTTCATTGGAAGGACTGATGCTGAAGCTGAAACTCCAATACTTTGGGCAACTCATGCAAAGTGTTGATTCATTGGAAAAGACCTTGAAAAAAAAAAAAAGAAAAGACCTTGATGCTGGGAGGGACTGGGGGCAGGAGGAGAAGGGGATGACAGAGGATGAGATGGCTGGATGGCATCATCGACTCGATGGACATGAGTCTGAGTGAACTCTGGGAATTGGTGATGGACAGGGAGGACCTGGTGTGCTGTGATTCATGGGGTTGCAAAGAGTCAGACATGACTGAGCGACTGAACTAAACCGAACTGACCAGCATTGGATCGGACAATGGCCCGGATTTCGTAGCTGATTTAGTATAACAAGTAAGCAAAATTTTAAACATCAAGTGGAAATTACATACAATGTATAGGCCCCAGAGTTCTAAGATCATGAAAGGAACCAATCGGACACTTAAAGAGACACTCTCCAAGTGGATCTTAGAGACTGACTGTTCCTGGGTGGACTTGTTTCCGATGGCTCTGCTCAGACTCAGGATGACCCCACAGTCCCATGGCTCTTCTCCATACAAAATTGTGCATGGGAGGCCCCCTCCCATAGTAAAACAGGTGTCAGCAAATTTGCCTCAGATAAGGGGAGATGAGATTTCACAACAGATGGAACACCTGGGTAAGGTAATAAATCAGGTAACTAAGTTTGTACAAGAAAGGGTGCCATTCCCCCTTGGGGAACAGATTCACGAATTTGTACCCGGGGATCAGGTGCGGTCAAAGACTGCAAACACGACTCCTTGGCCCCACATTAGAAGGGTCCATATACTGTTATAACCAGCCCTACTGCAGTTAAAGTTGCAGGTGTCACTCCCTGGATCCACCACGTGAGGGTGAGGAGAGCATACCACGCAGACCTGGAGGACGCTGAGTGCACTATACAAAAGGACCCCACTGATCCCTGTGAAACCAAGATCATCTTAAAGAAGAAAAAGAGATGAAGCTCTATAATCAACTGCTGCTACAAGGACTTGCTGGTGTCATCTTGAGACTACCCATAGTTTCAGTACAAAGAGGGACTTGTCCTATAATTAAAGTTGAATGTTGTGTATATATTCCTGATTTATCTGGCTATATATCAGCTACCCTAGATGACATGAAAGGTCAGGTAAAAGTATATCTGATGATAATCTTCCTTTTTGGACTTCAGTCCTATCTTGGGTGAAGGGTGATGGGTGAAAAACTATATTTACCATTGTTATAGTTGCCTTGATAGTTCTGCTTTGTGGACCCTTTATTTGACAATGTATTATGAACTCTGTAACCCAAAGGTTGGTATCATTCTCCCAAATTAGAGGTCGGAGAGTCAGGGTGCAATATATCCCTATGAATGATGCTCATACTATGAGTTAAGAGCATCAAGAGTGGAGAATGAAGGAGCAAACAGACAGAACAGGCTCCATCTTGAAAGCAGGACTCTATCTTGGGCCGGACTGTGGACTTTGAGCTATACGCCCAATATCTATGGAAACGACTTACCAACTGGAAAACCAGGCCCCCTGGACAGAAGAGCCTCAGGGCATGTACCCAGACTCTCTGCTGCCTAAAAGACTATCCTAATTATTTGTGTAACTGAATAGAATCATAAATTCAATTATACTTATTGGGGCCTATTGATAATTGTCCCCTGTTAACTACCTAGGCTTAAGTCATATGAATCATGGGTTAACTTTGGTTGTATCTTTCTTTTCCTTTGTTCAGACTAGTTTCAGGGAATTTGGGGAGGTGGGTTTGGCACGTACACTTAGGGTATATAAGGTTTTCAGAAAAGCTGGTCAGGGTCCTTGGCTAAGAGAAGACTCTGCCTTGGGCCCGCCAGTGTAATAGTGTAATTAAACTGCACTCCACTATCTGCATTGTCCTTCTGAGTGAGTTTGTTTCCCAGAACACGTGGCTACAACAAGGTATGATGTCTTAGATGACCCATTCAAGGAAATTCACAGAGTCCAGCTTAATGAAGCCTACGTACCTTGCATCCTGATAGAACACTAGAGGGACATACTGAGGCAATATTTCTGGATCAGACTGTGTGGGTTTGAGCAGATACAACAAGACAGCTTTTGACAAATTTTCTCAGATGGTTCCAGTAGATCTGGTGGTGACCCTTCTTGCTTTCTTATTTGCAATGAGGCAAAATGTCCCTGCTTCTTAGTATTCAAACTCAGTTTGGGGGAGTAGTACAATGAGTCCATTCTTATAGATAAGAGAGTCCAAGGGACTTAAAAATCTGCCCTCCAAGTCATCAGGCTAGGAAAACAGACAGTTAATAAGAAGTAGTGTTTATCCCAAGGTCATAAAACAACTGCAAAGGGGCATATCAACCACTTTCTCAGAGTGCTTCCTGCTTCCTGACTCACTGGGAAATTTCATTTTTAAAATTCATCATCTATCAAAAAGCTTTCCTGCTGGAAATCGTATCAGTAAGAATGAAATAGTGCCCTCTTATCTGGGGGGTCCAAACTACTCTGACACAGAGAAGCAGCCTTGAGTTTCAGCATAGATGCTGAACCTCAGAGAAGGGGTTTCTAAGCACAGCATTTTGTCCTTTTAACTTTACAGTTTCCAGAGAAATAGGCTCCAGATCTACTTGCTATCCAGACCTTTACATAAAGTCTTGAGAGAGAAATAACATATGAAATGGAGCAAGAAAGAATTCATTGATTTAACACACTTTTATTGAGAATACTTTTATTGATTTACATACAAAGATATTTATAGTAGCATTATTTGTAATAGGGAAAAAACAAAACTATCTTGATTGCAAATAATGAAAGATTAGTATTTAAGATTTGTGTTAGTCACTCAGTCCTGTCTGACTCTTTGCGACCCCATGGACTGTAGCCTGCCAGGCTCCTCTGTCCATGGGGATTCTCCAGGCAAGAATACTGGAGTGGATTGCTATTCCATTCTCCAAGGGATCTTCCCAACCCGGAAACTGAACCCCAGGTCTCCTGCATGGCAGGCAGATGCTTTACCATCTGAGCCACCAAGACTTGGCATTAAGTAAGAGAAGCATGTCATGGGACAATTATATAACAAAGCCCAATTTTCACTAGAAAAACTCTGTGTGTGTGTTTATATAAGCATAGAAGAAAAATTAATATGTACTTAACTGTTGATGATGTGAAATAGTCTAAAGGTAGGAAGATAATTAGGGAAAGGAGCAGTAAACAAATTCACAAACTGGAAAAGTAAATCTTGGATCTGGGGTGAAAAGTGTCATTGAACGGGTCATTGCAATTGCTTTATAAGGAATGATTGGACTCTTAGGGGCACTATGATTGGCATTAGATGTAAGAATGTTGAAGGTGCCATCAAGTCCCAGACCAACAGAGTGATCTGTGAACTTTATTTAGTCTCTCCCCAGGTTGTACATGGGTCAAAATGAAATAAAGTCTTTGTATGAAAAGAGGGTGAAAACAGCCAAGCACCATCCAGATTCAGCTTCCAGCTGTTCTATTAGGCAGACATTAAAGACAAGGAATTCAAGACCAGAGATCACACTCCACCCAGATAGTCTTTCCATCGGTATCTTGTCTCTGGTTTCTCTAGGGGTTCCTTTTTCAGTTTCCAGCTAGGATGGCAACACCAGACTTTCTTGACAACATTCTATGGGGTTACATTGTCCTTTTTGGCCTCTGTACCACTCAGCTCTGGAGAATTATAAACTGTCTCCAGTCTTTATCTGCAGAAAAGGTCAGAGGGGCTCAGCCTTTACTGCTGGCTCAGCTGGAGCCTTGGGGGCATTGTCCCCATAAATGTGACTTCTCAGTCCCAATGATGGGTTCATCCTTGTATGTTCAACTGAGAGAAAGGATGGGAACAGATGGGTTCAGTGGCAGATGGTCAGAGGGGTTGGATGGTAGAACCAGAGGCAGAAGAAAGGCCGAAGAGGCCCAGAGAAGGAGGCCTGGGGGAAAGTGTAGATGTGGGACCCATCAGACACACTATAGAAGGAGACATGCCCAGCTTCATAGTCCAAGAAGACCCCCACCCGGCTGGGGGGCTCACTCAGTGGGAGAGCAGTCCGAGGGGAGGTGAGGGCCTGGTACTTATTAGCGTAGAGTTCCACAGCCCAGAATCCATTCTCAGGTGACTCTGCAATCCCCCAAGCCCTATCCACGTTTTCCTCACAAACCCCCAGCTCCCAGTAAGTCCTGTCGCCCACTTCCACCTCCCAGTAATGTCTCCCCGAAGAGAAGGACCTGTGGCCCAGCACACAAGGGTCAAAAGAAAACCTCTCAGGTTTTTCAGGAAGATTCTGCCACAGGTTTCTCCGCTTCACACTTCGGTGATCTTCAGACAGAAAGAGTTCAAAGAAGGCAGTATTTGGATCCAGAGTCACATGAGCTGTGGAAAGAGTGAGAGAGAACAGATGTCCTGTCAACTCCGGTATCCCAGGGCCCTCAGTGACTGGGAAGTGGGGAGAAAAGAAGCCATTCCTAATCCATGAAGTTGCCTTCCTTCCTCCACAAAACAGCTGGAGTGATAAGCATCTCCCCTGGATGTCCTTAAAATCACATCAAAGAGCTATTAGGAGAGTTCAGAGACTTACAAGCAGGAGATAATCCAGAGGTTCTGGGTCCCTGGGAGCAGGGTGGCTAATCACAACCACCACCCCCCATCCTCTCATCCCCCACAGCATTTTGTACAACCCCCTCTCATGTCACTGCACTATTACTGTTTATTTCATATTTCTCTCCTCTACAAGACCAGGACCCCCAAAAGTAAAGACTATATTTGTTCATCTTTGTGTTCTTACTGTCTAGCATTGTCAGACTCTGCCTCACAATTGGTGCTCAATAATGTTGGCAGAATAAAGGGCTGGGGAAGGTCCTTGGACAGCCTCTAGCCACACCTCTCTACCAACCTGAAACCCCAGGACATTTCATGGAGAATTATCTGGCCAGAGATTTTTGGCCAACTGTGTAAAACATCTGAGCAAATGAATACCCATCTTTAATAGACTGTCCCTGAATCTCACAGGTTAGAAGAGTTATATGGGAGAAACTTTTATGGGTTCATCAAACATTGGTTCCTTTTCTTCCTGGGTACATAGCGAGATGACATTTTCCAGTCCCTCTTAGGTATCCAGCAGAAGAGTCGGCTGCTTCCAGGCCTCACCAATAAGAAAACCTTTACACAATATTTGCATTCCTTTTTCTGCCATTTGCTGGCTCAATGTAGAGTAGAGTGAGGCCCTAGGTCAAAATCTAGCAAAGCTCCCACATCCCCATTTGATTTGTCCTGAACACTGAAGAGATGGAGTAATACGCTGTTGTTGTGTTTACCTAATGAGATGCCCCAAGGGGAGAGAAGCTAGGTGGACAGAGTTGCCACATCTCCTCTAAGATGCACAGAACCCACTAGAGACTGAATGTCATTTGAATGAAACCTTTCTAGTTGTATCCTCAGGTCCATGATGCTGAAGATATTGAGTGATAGTTGCTCAGTCATGCCTGACTCTTTGCAACTCCATGGACTGTAGCCTGCCAGACTCCTCTGTCCATGGACTTCTCCAGGCAAGATTACTGGAGTGGGTTGCCATGAGTAGTAGAGAAACTCAAGAGAGAAAGTAGATGAGGAGCCCTTTAAGAAGGAAAAGAAAAAAAAATAGTATAAACTTCTGGAAAGGAAAAAGGTACAGGTGCTGAAATGAAACTTGGTAGTATTTGATCTTGATGTTACTTGTATCTTCCCTGAGTCTCCATTCATTGCCTGCCCAGCCAGGCCACTATTTGGAGCTGGAAGATGGAGAAAGACCACTAAGATCTTCTTCTATGGAGTCCTGGGCCTGAGACAGTAAGAATTAGACAGTCACTCACCAGCATAGGACCGAGCTTTTTTCCAATCTGCAATAGAAAAAAGAGAGGTGAGTGCTCCCTGGCAAGAGCCGTACATTTCTTGGCCCTTTCTCTGCTCTGGTTGCTATTCCTTCCCTCCTTGGCACCCTCATCACTCATCTCCAGAGCTTGTCTAGGCTCCTTCTCTCATATTCCTAAGAGAAAATGTCTAGGAGGAAAGAGGCCAGACAAAATGTACTCTTCTGTTTCCCCTTCTTGGTTCCTAAGCATGGATTACAACTCCACCGGGAGCTCTTTACTCATGTCTCTGCATTCCCCATACTGGACGGCTTTGTGTTTCAGTAGCTGAAAGGCACCAGCTTATGCAAATAAGAGAAGGCTGCCATCACAGGGGACATGGTCCTGGACAAAGGACAGAACTCTGAGGGATTCACTCCTTCCTTCACTGTGATCATGTGTTAGTCATTTGCACAGACAGGCACCTGACCCCATCTCCTGCATCTTTTCCATGACCTCCATACACTGCCCTGCATGGAGTAAGGATGGCTGCGGCTGCGGCTGCTGCTCCTGCTGCTGCTGCTGCTGCCTGGAAATCTGTCTCTTATTTAGCTAGTCTCCACAGGAAACATGTCTTCTTCATAGTTAATATGCCACCTTTTGCTGTGATTAGGGAGTCAAACACACTTATTTATTTATCTATTTTTGTACCCTTACCTGGGGGAGCTGCCCGTGTGCTCTGGGCGCTGTATCCACTATTAGCTCACAGCTCTTGCCTTGATCCCAATGTGTTATCAGCCACAACTCATTAACCATGAAACCCAAAGCCAGTTTAATTAACTATTCAGTCTCCATTTCTACATCTGTAGGTTGGACATCAGACTAACACTTGCTACTTAATTTATCTGGGGGAGGACATAGACTAACATCTGCAAAAATGCTGAATCACCATGCTGAACACCTGAAACTAACACAATATTATAACTATGAGGGAGGTCACAATTAACTTCATTACTTCCACCATAGTTTGAGTGAAGTGAAGTTGCTCAGTCGTGTCTGACTGTAGCCTACCAGGTTCCACCATCCATGGGATTTTCCAGGCAAGAATACTGGAATGGGTTGCCATTTCCCTCTCCAGGAGATCTTCCCAACCCAGGGATTGAACCCAGGTCTCCCGCATTGTAAGCAGATGCTTTACCATCTGAGCCACCAGGGAAGTCTAATTGTAACTATATTACACTCCAATTAATAACATTTTTTAATCTAAAAAAGGCATTTTAAGTTATGAAAGGTCACCAAAAAAAAAAAAAAAAAAAAAAAGAAGAAGAAGAAGAAGAAAGAAAAAGATACAGAGGAGAAGAAAGGATAGCTTACAGTTCTAGCCCTGACCTCCTGTATGGACTGCACACCTGATTATCCAACTGCATACTCTGCATTTTCACTTGGATCACTAACACCCTCTTCAACATTCTGACTCTGTGCTACCCCCTCCCTTGCCCTGACTACCTGGTTTTCTTTTGGCTTCCCTGTTGCAGAAAAATGGCAATTCCATTTTTATAGTTTCTTGAAGGAGATCAGCCCTGGGATTTCTTTGGAGGGAATGATGCTGAAGCTGAAACTCCAATACTTTGGCCACCTCATGCGAAGAGTTGACTCATTGGAAAAGACTCTGATGCTGGGAGGCATTGGGGGCAGGAGGAGAAGAGGACGACAGAGGATGAGATGGCTGGATGGCATCCCTGACTCGATGGACATGAGTCTGAGTGAACTCTGGGAGTTGGTGATGGACAGGGAGGCCTGGCGTGCTGCGATTCATGGGGTCACAAAGAGTCAGACACGACTGAGCGACTGAACTGAACTGAACTGAGGCCTAAAAACCGTGGAGTCATCCTTGATCCACTCCTTTACTTTTGCAGTACACGATCAACAAGGGTATTTTTACTCTGTTTTAAAAATAAATCCAGCACTGAGGCCCCTCTCACCATTTCCAGCACTCCCCCTTGGTAAAAACCATCCTCATCTCTCCCCTTGATGTCTGTGGTAGCTCCCAGCTGGTCCAGTCGTGTCCAGCTCTCTGCAATCCTATGGACCATAGCCTGACAGGCTTCTCTGTCCATGGGATTCTCCAAGCAAAAATTCTGGTGTGGGTTGCCATGTTCTCCTCCAGGGATCTTCCTGACCCAGGGATTGAACCTGCGTCTCTTATGTCTCCTGTATTGGCGTTCTCTACCTCTAGTGCCACCAAGTCAGTCTCAGTGTAGCATCTAAAGTAACTTCTCAAAACATAAGTCAGGTTCAGCTCCCCTTCTGCTCAAAACCCATCGGTGGCTCCTTTCTCAGAAGCAAAGCCAAAGCCAGCATGGATGACTTTCAAGGCTGTGTGATCTGGCCCTCCAAACACGTCTGATTCTACCCACTCTGATTCTCCTGATCACTCCCTGCCTTCTAGCAACACTGGCCCCTTTGCTACTCTTCAAGCAAACTAGTGTGTTTCTGACTCTGGGCTTTGGCACTGTGGTTCTCTCTACCTAGAATGCTTTTCCCTCAGCTATTCCTGCAGCTTACTCCTCTACTTCACCATCACTCTATTTTATAATTTTTTAAATTGAAGTATAGTTGATGTACAATATTTTGTTACAGGTGTACAATTCACCACCTTATTTTAAACTGCACCTTCCAATGCAATATTCTGTTATCTCCTGAGTGCTAATTATCATATGCCAAACTGTATATTATACTATTTCATTTTTTTTTCTATCTTCTTCCACTAGAAGTTAGATTCTTTGTGAATGGGATATTTCTGTTGTGTTCATTTCTGTACCTAGGGCACTTAGAAGAGTAACTTAGTTATTAGTTACTAGTAACATAGTTAACAGTTGTGGATCTTTGTTGAGCTGATGAATGTATGAATGAATGAAATGAATAGAGAATCCATGAGGGAACCTGGAGAGTGAGTGATTCAGGACAAGAATGAATAGCCTCAGAAAGGGAAAAAGATGCCTGCTCTGTTGAAGTCGGAGCCTAGAGATCAGAAAGGGCAGGTGCACATGGTGGGGCAGGAAGTTTGCCCCCCTCCCTTCTCTTTTTTCTCTGAGATGCGGGGTTGCATCACCTTTAGAGGTGTGGGAAAAGGATGTGGTGATGAAGGGTCAAAGCTAATGTTCACTGAACTTAGCTACCTGCTACAAATGTACTGGGTGTCCTCACTTTCATCTCATTTCCTAACATCTGCTCAAAGGAGTAGTTGCAATTAAATCAATTTCTAGGTGGGAAAAGTAGAACTTCAAAGAGGTTAAGGAGCCTATCCCAGTTTGTCTGAATGAGTAGAACAAACAGGGTCAACAGATGTGATGAGCAGACAGAGGAACTGGGCACAGAAGTGGGAAAACGAATGATACATGTGGGGCACTGCTGGTGGTGTGGTCAGTCCAGTGTGGGGTGGCGCATGTCAGGGAGTGTCCAGGGATGGAACAAACTGGAGTGGACCATTAAGGCTGACTGCATTGCGGGATAGAAACTGCAGATTGGACTTTACCTTTTAATGTAGTGTTTCTTCAATTGAGTTATGTAAAAACCTCGATTAGACACAAATTAATTTCCTCTGAAAATAAATCTTCAAAGTCCTGAGGGAGCCAATTAAAAAAATGTAGCAATGAAAGAAAATCTGTCTTTAGACAGTTCCTTTGTCACTAATGCAATTATGAACACAGCAGTTAGCTTGGAAGCTAGAACCATTCACACAATAATTGATTAATAGGAAAAAAAAGGATATTAAGCAGGTGATGTAGAATCTGCTTAGGTTGTGTTAGTTTTGACAAAAATTGACATTAAGACAATTTTTCTTAGGAATTTGAAAATCCTTTTAGAATTTACAAATATCCACCCCAGTAAGATGGCAGAAGGCAATGGGGAACCACAGATGGTTTGGGGCTTAAGAGGAATGTAATCAGATTTCTATCTTAGCAAGTTTACTATGAAACTCTAAACTATGGAAAACTTTTCACAGGCAAGGTCTTGTTTATGCTGGTTGTTTTTTAAGATTTTTTTGTCTGTTTCCTAATATTTATTTAAACTAAAAGTCTTAAAAGGAAAAGGGCAGCAGTAGCTCTTGAGGGAACAGAGCAGCTTGCTGTTGAGAGAAGGGTCTTGATAATCTACTCCCAGGGATCTGTGACAAAAGAAGAAAGAAAGATTGGGGGAGGTATTCTATGCCTGAGAAGGGGTCCTGGGCTGAGCAGTAAAAGGACTTGCCCTGAGGGAAGGAGAGAAAGGAGCCCCCTTGGGTGGGTGGTGGTAGCATTGGATGGTGAGGGGAGGGGAGGAGGAAGGGCACATTGACAGCAAAGAGAATGGAGTTCAGTGTTGGCCACAGGTTTGAAAAACCTGTGGGGCAACCATGACATATCAACAGAGCTATTGGGGTTATAGGCTGAAGTCCAGATGGTGCAAGAATGAGCAAGGCTTCAGAGGAAAGAATAAGGAGAAAAGCACTTATTAAATGAAACAGATAAAGCCTTAGATGAAAAACAAAAATTCCAATTTACTCACCATCCACTTTCTGGGCTTTTCTCCAGCCTGAAGTAGAAGAAAGAAACTTCATGAGATCAATGATACGTGAGAGGGTCTCAAATCGTACACGTAGGAGGAGGAAGTACGGAACTTACGGAGCTCTCTTTGGAGTTGCTCTGCAAAAGGACAAGAAATGAATCAGTACCGTTCATAGGAGAAGGGCCAGGTTTACAGGGAAAGGGTCTGCGGGAGGCCCTTTCCTGCATCATGTGTGCAGTGAGTCCAGTGAGCTGTCCCCCAACTAGAAAAGCCAAGGCACAGTCAGGGTCCCAGGATCGGGGAATTAAAGAGGTGGGAGTGCTGGTATTGAGGGAGGAAAGACTGAATATAAAAACCTCAACTTCAAATCCCCTTGGCCCTCTTAGTCCTGGTCCTCCCCTTTCTCCTCTGTCCAATCCCTTTTCCGTAGTCTTCTTTGGACCTCACTGCCTCAGTCTTTTGATTCCTTTACCTTTGATCCAGCATTCTCGATCTTTCTCTCGGCGAAGTTTCCAGATGAAACCAAGAGCAGTCAGCAGAAGAAGTCCCAGAAGAAGCAGGAGCGAGGTCTGAGCTGTTACCCAAGGAAAGTCCTTCAGGAAGACAGTGGCTGAACTGGAAGTGCTGGGCATCATTCCTGCAGCAAAAAGCAGGAAAGGGCCAAGGCCTGGGGTTGCTGGGGCACACAGAGGATGCTGCAGGACTCCCCGAGATGCCTGGGCCAGACCAGCAGCAGAGGGGCCTGGCTGGGAGAATGAGTGACTCCAGCTCTGCCCCATTCTCTCCCACAGGATGGCTGGGAAACCCAGGTACTTTAAGAGTCAGCATGGAACGACAACAAGTAAGTGTAAAGGCTCTGGGTGTGTGTGTGTGTGTGTGTGTGTGTGTGTGTGTGTGTGTGTGTGTGTGTTAGTTGCTCAGTCATGTCTGTGTCTTTGCAACTCCACGGACTATAGCTCGCTAGGCTCCTCTAACCATGGAATTCTCCAGGCAAGAATACTGGAGTGGGTAGTTCCCTTTTCCAGGGGATCTTCCCAACCCAGAGATCGAACCCAGATCTCCTGCACCTCAGGCAGATTCTTTAAGTGTTAAATCAAGGAGGCTCAAATCACTCCTGAAATACAGAACTAAAACTGGGGTCTGGAGGAAGGGGTGGGAATTGTCCCCTTTTCCTCAGATTGTGAGAATAGATGCCTTCCAGTAAAAATCACCCTGAATGTGGGAGGAATGTGGGAGCCCCTGACTTTACTTGCAATTGTTAATAGAAGTATATTTTTGGTAGGGAAGTGGATGATGCTGGGAATTAGAAGCCCTGAGTACTAGTCCCACCTCCACTGCAGACTCTACTTGTAATTTCAGCCAAGCATCCTGTGTCCCTATGTCTCCACTATAATGGGGAGAGTTCAATAATATTACCTGTGCTGTCAGTACCATCAGATCAACAAGCAAGCTGCGAGAAGAGAACTTGGCTATCTATGTGAACTTTTATGCATGTGTTTCTTTTAAATATCCCTTAGCACCCAGGCCATGCTATTTATTTAGTTGTTGTCTAGTCGCTAAGTCATGTCTGACTCTTTTGAGACCTGATGGGCTGTAGCCTACCAGGCTCCTCTGTCCATGGGATTGCCTAGGCAAAAATACTGGAGTGGGCTGTCATTTCCTCCTCCAAGAGATCTTCCCCATCAATGGATGGCACCTGCATCTCCTGCATTGGCAGGTAGGTTCTTTACCACTGAGTCACCAGAAGCCCAATAAATACCACTGAGTCAAAAAAAAAAAAAAAAGAGAGAGTGTAAACCTTTTATTTCTCTATCAGCAAAAGGAGTCCCTGTAACTAGAGAGCCTTTCCAAAGAGGTTTTGCAAATTCAATGACACGTTTTATGTGCAGGAAAAGTTAAATTAATAAAATAAAAACTACCCATACAAGCCAGAACATAGTCATAACTGGACATAAATATAACAGCCTAAGGCCAATGCCATAAGCAAATTTCCTCCCAGTATCTGATGAATGTCATTGTTGTGAGGGTTAAAGAAACAATGAACAATCAGTTGTTGTTACCCTTCCTGATACAGTAGAATTTTTATTGACAAAATAGATTCTGGCAATTTTCCCTGAGACTAAAGCATCACGGTGTTTTGTCTGATTACTCATTACTTCTCACAGAAACCTACTTCCTTATTTGTATATATTTGTCCTTTCTCCATAAAATTTAACCCTAGATTGTGGACTGTTTTGTATCATTTCCTAGCTATTTTGTACTGGTAATGGCTTTACAATGAATACTCTGTATGTCCTAATAAAGGATAATTTTTTAAAAGGTAAACATAAAAAAAGACTGTGCAAATAATTTATTTAACTTATTATTTAATAAGAAAGCCAGTAAAAATGTCAAAAGTGGTTTAAATGAGGATTTGATTTGCAAAATCTTATATTCTCTATCAGAGAGAAGTCATTTGCATCACTAAGGACAGGAACAATTTGTATTACTCTCAGTGTTCTATAAATTATGATCTGTCTCTACAAAGTTGTAAATGATCTAGAAAAATAAGCAATGGCTTAGTCCTATGGAATCAGAGATCCCTAATGTGAGAACTACCAGACAGGGTTAGTATTCCTTAGAAGAGACACACAGTCATCTTTTTTAACCAGTGAAAGTCTTTCACAAATTTTCTTGGCCATTCTTTCTTTCCCCTAGTGTTGAGCACAAAGCACTCAGGGATGGTTTACACAGAGGCAGCAAATATTTGTTAAACAAATAATTTCCTAAGAAATAATGCAAAGTAGTTATTTTTTAAAAACCGAGAGGAAAAAAAAAGGAAAAAAAAAAAAAAAAAAAAAACAGACCAAGAGGACTTCCAGAAATGATTCAGACCATTTGCAAAGGGGCTAAAAGAAAGAGAACTACACACGTGTACCGCCCTCTGTCCCTTTAAAAACCATCCTCACCTGCATCCTTCTGCCCAGCAGCAGTGGCTTCACGGAAGTCCCAGCCTTGGGCAAATGGTGAGTGCTCAGGGACTCTGACTTGGCATCTCCCAGTGGGAGAGCTACAGGCCTGCCCTTTGCAGTGCAGATGGGTCCCATCCTTGTCCAAGCTCATGACCCGAGAGGACTGCTTCTGTTGCTGTTGGATGTCCATGGGCTCCTGCCTCACTTGTGGGGAGAGGGAACCAGGAAGTTCACTGTCCTTCATACCTCAGCTGCAAAGTCAGTCACCCCAAGGGTTGCTCTCTGCCAAATGAGCTGCTTCCCAACCAGTAAGAGCGAGAAGAGGAAGAGACAGGTAGGAATGAAGGAAGGACACTGGACCAGGCTTAAGATGGGTCACACCTCTCCCTCAGGAGTCTGGGAGAACAGATACATCTGAGTCCCTGCTTTATTTTTGTCCATAACTCTTAAAATGTTTTCATCTCTCTATATTGGTAGGATCACTAGGTAAAATACCTTGTATTACAGTTTGCTAAATCAGGGAACTTTAAACACAGGAGACTCTCAGCAACCATTTTGCAGAATGAATGAATATAGTTTTCTACCTGGAGGTTTAATGGGAGAAACAGAGAATCCAAGCAAGGCAGCAGGCAGAAGGGTGCTGGCCTGGGAGGCAAGGAAGCTGGCTTGAGTTTCTAAACAGAGAGCACTGTTTGCTGTGGGCCAGACCTGTGCTGAGCATGGAGGCAGGAGCAGAGGAGTAGAGAGAGGAGTCGGAGGGCCTGGGCCTTCCAGAAGCCTGCAGCTCACACCTGCTGGCTGTCTCCCCACCGCCAATTCTCATGCACTCACATTTCTCTGCTCCTCGGGGTGACTCAGTCTTTGAATCACTTTGCGATTCAGACACTAGGCTGGACCCAGGCTCCAGGCAAGATTGTCCACTGCCTGGTCTCTCAGGCGGGAGCTCAGGCAGAGGCTGGGGAGTACTCACGGGCTGGATCTGCCCTTGGCAGGGCACCCCGAGTACTCCAGGTAGATGTGTCTGGTCACAGTGCCCCTGCCCCGATGGTGACACTGTCTATGATGGAGATGAACTCTGGACTGTGAACCCCTTTCCTCTACATTTATGATGTAAGATATCGATGTTTTCAGGGAGAGAAGCGAAGTCTAGAGATCAGCCTGCACACACCTGAGTTGGTCGGTTTCGCCACAGCACTGCCTGCTGGGAACGTATATCACCTGCCATGAGGCCTTTGAGCTCAGCTGGCTTGTTGGCCATATTTCATGGGTCACTGGATATAGGGCAGTGATATGGCTGGGGGACTTGGGAATGAAGAACAAGCTGGAGGCAAATAATTTTATGTTAAAACAGAACGAAAAAGAAAGCTCAATGCAGTATGTATCTGATAAACACTTTTCACTTCTTTAGTCCTATAGGGATTTGCAAGATGATGAAAGGACAACAGGGACAGGAGCTAGTGCTAGGAAGAAAGGCCAGGTAGGGGTGGAGTCAGAGAATGTGCGATTTTCTTATTAAAATCAGGAGACAACTTTCACGGCGTGCAGGCAAAGTGGGTAAAATTACAAAAATGATGTTCTAGAGCAGTTAGAACCTGGGAAAGATGCAGATCAA
Source organism: Capricornis sumatraensis (assembly GCF_032405125.1). Lineage (NCBI taxonomy): Eukaryota > Metazoa > Chordata > Mammalia > Artiodactyla > Bovidae > Capricornis > Capricornis sumatraensis. The sequence continues at coordinate 35,107,758 of NC_091090.1, forward strand.
ATCAGTCACCAAGTATTAATATCCTCAGTAAACTTCAGTGGGATAAATGCTCTGCAAAAGTCTTTTCCAAATCTGAGCCTCTCTCTGGCTGAGTCAGCTTTTAAGGCCCACAAACCCAGAGGATACCCAGATGTGGGTAGTAAATGTGTCCTTGACCTAGGAGCACAGCATTTTGGCTAAAAGGGCAAGTATTTCTAGGGTTATGCCATCTGGATTCATGTTTGAATCCACTTGTTTTGCTGGCTGTGTGAACCTGGGCGTGTTATTTACTTCTATAAGCTTCCTCTACAAAACACGTTGAACTGTAGTGATGGCTTTGCAGGAAGGCTGTGAAGATGGAACTCGGGTGTGTGTGTCAAGCCTTGGTGCAGTGCCTGGCACAGAACGCTCAGTAAATATTAGCTATGGCTCTATTAGCTCTCACTCCAATCAACTCAACACTGATCATTGTTTGTGTCTTCAAATGTCACCTCACCCATGAAAGTCTTTGATCCTTATAGCATCTCCCTCCTAAATCTCCTTCCTAAGAACCTTCAAAACATTTTATAAGTCAGGAGAGAGGGTCTGGCACTTCATTACACTTATCAATGCAACCATTTTAGAGCCTAGGCTTTCTCAGAATTCACAATATCACAGATCTCATTTAGTTCCCCTCCCTTTCTCCTTATCCTTTTGCAGCAAACAGTCTTGGCTAACATGCTTTAATGGATGTATCCAAAGTCATAACATAACTGGGTTTCAGATTTTTAGCCTAGTGATCTTTCCCTGGCCCCATGCTACTCCTGTTTTATTCTGGGAATCTGATCTGGAGGACTTCTCGCGGGGAAGAGACCCTAGGTCCCAGGTATTTGGAGACAGGAATTGGTAATGTTGCTTTTGCATCTGGCTAAAAGATCTTCCACTGAAGGGATCATTACACAAATAGAAAATGAAAGCAGCCCTTGGTGGTACAAAGGCAGGTGACCCCGAGGTACAGGAAAGAAATGTACTGGAATAGACTGGAGAGGCAGGGCCTGGAGAGAAAAGAAAGTGGTGGAGAAGGTGGACGGCAGGGTTGCTGGCTCACTTCTGATGTGACTTCTTGCTGTGGGCAGCACCCTTTACATCCCATCATTGAAAGTCTCCTTTCAAAATGCTTGCATCTCAAGTCTCCCTCTTCTCCATCCTTTCCTCCTATCTCTGCTTTGTTGTTCACTTGCTAAGTCATGTCCGACTCTTTGTGACCCCATGGACAGCAGCATGTCAGGCTCCTCTGTCCTTGCACCAAACCTCAATTTTCTGAAACAACTGAGGATGAGAGAAGTTGAATAATGGAGCAAAGTCACTCAGCCAGTGAGCAGCAATGCCAGAGTGAACCTTGCTCTGTCTACTGCAAAGCCTGACTTCTGAACTGGTTTAGCTGTGCAGCAGGCCTGCCCAGTTGCAGAGGCTGCATGTGCTGACCCTGACCCTGACCTCAGCTCAGGCTGACTGATTAGGGGGCCAGTTGGCTTTTGTGCAGGCTGGTGAGTCAGGCAATGAGAGCAGGAAGGTAAGCTCCACCCAGCTGAGAAGTGTCTCACAAATGCATAGTTCCTTGGCTCAAGTCCAGTGGGTCCTTTTCTTGCCCAGACAGAGTTTATTAAAGAATAACATGAAAGGAAATTTTTTTGTACTCCAAGAGAAGTGAAAGGCAAAGGAGAAAAGGAAAGATATGCTCATTTGAATGCAGAGTTCCAAAGAATAGCAAGGAGAGATAAGAAAGCCTTCCTCAGTGATCAATGCAAAGAAATAGAGGAAAACAATAGAATGGGAAAGACTAGAGATCTCTTCAAGAAAACTAGAGATACCAAGGGAACATTTCATGCAAAGATGGGCTCAATAAAGGACAGAAATGGTATGGATCTAACAGAAGCAGAAGATATTAAGAGGAGGTGCCAAGAATACACAGAAGAACTGTACAAAAAAGGTCTTCACCACCCAGATAATCACGATGGTATGATCACTCACCTGAGATAGATATCCTGAAGTGTGAAGTCAAGTGGGCCTCAGGAAGCATCACTAAGAACAAAGCTAGTGGAGGTGATGGAATTCCTATTGAGCTATTTCAAATCCTAACAGATGATGCTGTTAAAGTGCTACTCAATATGCCAGCAAATTTGGAAAACTCAGCAGTGGCCACAGGACTGGAAAAGGTCAGTTTTCATTCCAATTCCAAAGAAAGGCAATGCCAAAGAATGTTCAAACTAGTGCACAATTGCACTCATCTCACACAAAGTAATGCTCAAAATTCTCCAAGCCAGGCTTCAACAGTATGTGAACAGTGTACCCCCTGATATTCAAGCTGGATTTAGAAAAGGCAGAGGAACCAGAGATCAAATTGCCAACATCCACTGGATCATGGCAAAAGCAAGAGAGTTCCAGAAAAACATCTATTTCTGCTTTATTGATTACGCTAAAGCCTTTGACTGTGTGGATCACAACAAACTCTGGAAAATTCCTAAAGAGATGGGAATACGAGACCACTTGACCTGCCTCCTGAGAAATCTGTTTGCAGGTCAAGAAGCAACAGTCAGAACTGGACATGAACCATAGACTGGTTCCAAATCAGGAAAGGAGTACATCAAGGCTGTATATTGTCACCCAGCTTATTTAACATATGCAGAGTACATCATGAGAAATGCTGGACTGAATGAAGCACAAGTTGGAGTCAAGATTTCTGGGAGAAATATCAATAACCTCAGATATGCAGATGACACCCCTCCCCCCCCATGATAGAAAGCAAAAGAGAACTTAAGAGTCTCTTGATGAAAGTGAAAGAGGAGAGTGAAAAAAGTTGGCTTAAAACTCAACATTCAGAAAACTAAGATCATGACATCTGGTCCCATCACTTCATGGCAAATAGATGGGGAAACAATGAAAACAGTGAAAGACTTTTATTTTGGGGGGCTCCAAAATCACAGCAGATGGTGACTGCAGCCATGAAAATAAAAGATGCTTGCTCCTTGGAAGAAAAGATATGACCAACCTAGACAGCATATTAAAAAGCAGAGTAACTACTTTGCCAAGAAAGGTCCATCTAGTCAAAGCTTTGTTTTTTTCCAGTAGTCATGTATGGATGTGAGAGTTGGACTATAAAGAAAGCTGAGCACTGAAGAACTGATGCTTTTGAACTGTGGTGTTGGAGAAGACTCTTGAGAGTCTGTTGGACAGCAAGGAGATCCAACCAGTCCATCCTAAAGGAAATCAGTCCTGAATATTCATTGGAAGGACTAATGCTAAAGCTGAAACTACAATACTTTGGCCACCTGATACGAAGAACTGACTCATTTGAAAAGACCTTGTTGCTGGGAAAGATTGAAGGAGGGAGCAGGGGACGACAGAGGATGAGATGGTTGGATGGCATCACCTACTTGATGGACATGAGTTTGAGTAAGCTCTGAGAGCTGGTGATGGACAGGGAGGCCTGGCGTGCTGCAGTCCATGGGGTCACAAAGAGATGGACATGAATGAGCGACTGAATTGAACTGATAGATGATATAGCATTGAAACACAGACCTTACCCAACGTGCATGTAAGTAAGGCAAATTTACTGGGGCTTGTCTCAAGTGTGGCTTAACATGTCCATGAGCAAAGGCAAACCGTAATGTAAGGCGGCCTACCTAACTGCCTGGAAGCCATGGCCATAGGTCTGATCCACAAAGGTGGATGCCTTTGTGGGTGCCGTTAGGGGTGCCATCTAATCCCATGGTTGTACTTCCAGTCTGAGCCAGGCCAGTGGGCTGGTAAATCCGGGTGACAAGTGACCTCTAATATTGTTCACATTTCTCAGAGGACAAATATCCCACATATTTCAATTTTTTTGATCCATGGAATGGTCAGCAAATCCAGCTTTTTATTCCCTTTGTTCCCGACAAATAGGGGCAGGGACAATCAGCTGATTTTTTTATGGGGTTACCCAAAAATATTCTTCCCATATCTGGTAAAATTGTTCAAATTACCTGATGGATTGGCCCTTCTTACTGGCCATTGAATTCTCATTCTTTTTATTTTTTAAGTAAAAAGTATAGGCTTTGGCCACTTTTGTAAGGCTTGCATTTACCTCAAATGTTACTCCATGGCCGTGATCAATTTGGTTAAAGTCCAGGTTATGCCAAGTAAGAAGTGGCAGGTTGTGAGTTACCAAAGAAGCAAATGCCTCTCAATGCTCTCTCAAATATGAGCAGAGGGAGCTAAAAAGTCCTCTCTGCATACGGGAGACACCCAGCAAGGAAGTCCATCCATCACTGACAAAGGCATGGCTCCACAAACCTAGCAGTTAGAAGTATTATGGAAGTTTGCATATGAGTGGGCCCAGGACAGGAACACAGTATCCTGTTTGCAATCCCGGTACGGTCATCATGCCAATCAGGAACAGCAGAATTATTCTCAGCAGCTCCGTCCTGAATCTGTGGTCGCCAATGGAAGACAGGTCTGGTCTTCAGTGGCTCCTCTGGGTTGGAATGGGTGGTCCAATGTCCCTTTTCCTCTGCTGCTGTCTTGAGCCGGGTGTGGTGAATCTCGGGAGTAATATCTGCAAACTTTAACTGCAGAGGAAGTGGTTAGTACAATTGTGTATGGCCCTTTCCAGGTAGGGGACAGAGTCTGTTGCTTCCAATCCTTTACTCATACTAAATCTCCCGGTGAGTGTGGGTGTACAGCAGTGTCTAGAGAAAATGGAATTCTTTTTTGAACATAAGGGGTGAGGTCATGGATCACCTTTCCCAATTGTTCCGTTGCTGCGACACCTCCATCCCTCCTTTCTGTAATAGATTGCCTTTTACTTCCCGAATAAGAGGGGGAGGCCTCTCGAACATTGTCTTATAGGGGGAATACCCCAGGTTGGGGGAGGGGGTGTCATTCTGATTTTCATTAACCCTAGTGGCAGCATATCCATCTAGGGGGCCCCAGTCTCTTGCATCCATTTTGCCAAAGTTACTTTGATGGTCCCGTTTATTTTCTCAACCATTCCTGAACTTTGTGGTCTATATGCTGCATGTAGTTTCCATTTGATAGTCATTGCTTTGCAAACCAATTGAAGTAACAGCCACAAATGGGGGCCTATTATGTGATCCTATACTCAGAGGGAACCCAAACCTAGCAATAATGTCTCTCAGCATGGCTCGGGCCACTTCCTTTGCTTTCTCAGTCCGGGTGGGATATAAAGGTACATACCATCACCAGTAAATATTTGTATCCTCAGCATGGCTTTACCTCAGTGGAGTCCAGGTGTTCAAATGGTGTGGCCCCTTTAATTGTATTTCGGGAGGGGCTATCTCCTTGGAGCCGGGTTATTCCTGGCACAGGTTATCCATCATCAGCTTGCATCGGCAAGGCTGTTAGACATGGTATGACAACATAGCGGGCTAAAATTTCACAAGTTTTTGTCTTTTCTAAATGGGTGGACTGATGGAAGTCCGTAACTAGTTGAAATGCCAGCCTAGAGGGGATGAAGAATCTCCCATCCGGGAGCTCCCATCATCCGTCCTCCAGCACTGTTCCTTGTTCAGTTTGCACCTAGGTGGTTTCTTCTTTGTCACAGACTGGGGCCGCTTGGGCAGTTAGTAGGCTAGACACCACAGGCGTCACCGTAAGTTTGGTTGCTATATTGTCCTGGGCAGCTGCTTGTTTTGCTCCTCGGTCAGCCGAACAGTTAGTTCCCTTTCGCCTGTGGTGTGTCTGCCCTCTGGTGGCCGTTACCGTGCATTACTGCCACTTCAGCAGGTTTCCACACTGCTTCCACCAGTAACAAAATTTCCTCTTTATTTTTTATCTCTTTGCCAGTTGCAGTCAATAGCCCCCTTTCTTTATATATGGCCCCGTGTACATGTATGGTAGCAAAGGCATACCGTGAGTCAGTGTATATATTTACCTTCTTACCTTTAGCCAATTTCAGGGCCCCCTATGAGCGCCCAGAGCTCTGCTCGTTGAGCCTACCAGTATGAGAGGGAGCCGGCCTGCTTCGGCTACTGCGTCTGTTGTTACCGCGTATCCAGTTTTCTTGTGTCCTTGTTCCAAGTAGGCGGTCCTGTCTGTGTAGTAAGTCTGGTTGACTTAAGGGGATGTCTCTGAGGTCTGGTCGGCTAGAAGAGACTTCCCCTAGCATCTCCTCTCAGCTATGGCTGGGAGTGTCTTGGCCTTGCTGGGTTTAAAGCCTGACAGGGTTCCACCCTTAAGGTGGGGATTTTCGTATAAAAGTCCTTGGGAATGCAGCATCTGAGAGGTGGAACGCCACCTTGCCCCAGGCCCCATCAGGAGAGTGACCGTGGCGTGTGGCGCTCTTATTATAATAGCCTGTCCCATAGTTTGTCAGCCTCTCTCATTAAAATGGTGGCGGCTGCCACTGCCCTCAGACATGGGGGCCACCCAGAGGCTACAGGATCCAACCTTTTGGATAAATAAGCCACAGGTCGCTACCTATCGCTTGTGTCAGCACTCCCGTGCTACTTGGTCTTTCTCAAGGACATACAAAGTGAAGGTTTGGTTAAATCAGGGAGGCCTAGTGTGGGGGCCTTTACGGCTCTCTTTAATAGTTCAAAAGCGGGATTTTGTTCTGGACCCCAAATTAGAGAGTCATTCCTCGGGTCTTTAGTGGCGGCATACCAGGGTTTAGCTATCTGTGAAAAGCCAGGTATCCAAATCCAGCAGAACCCTACGGCTCCCCAAAATTCTCTCACTTGCCTTTTGATAATAGGCTGGCGTATCTGATTGATCACTTGTTTCTGTTCTAAGCTCAAGGCTTGCCTCCCCTCCTTTATAACAAATCCCAGGTACTTTACCTCAGTCTGGCAGATTTAGGCCTTTTTCCATGACACCTTATATCCGGCCTGTTCTAGCAGGCCCAGGAGAGTCTTAGTTCCTTCCCAGCATTGAGTACGAGTCTCTGCCATCAGAAGTAGGTCATCCACATATTGCAGGATCTGGCACTTAGCATCTGATGGGAAGGAGAGGAGCTCTGTTGTCAGGACTTCCCCAAATATTGTAGGAGAATGTTTGGATCCTTGTGGCAGCTGAGTCCAAGTCATCTGGGTCTTTTGACCCATCCCAGGGTTCTCCCATTCGAAAGCAGAAATCTTTGGGCTAATTGGAGCCACTCTTATACAAAAGAAACCATCTTTCAAGTCCAAGCAGGTAAATACTGAAGGGGGTGAGGAGAAGCTGGGCTATGTCATCCCACACCAGATGGTGGGTCCTAAAATAGTCTCTATTAGGTGAATTGTGCCTTGCGGCTTCTCAGAATAGGGAGGGGTGTGCCTTTGCCAGTTCAAGAGATCCGCGCTGGAGACAGTCTGTAGAAAACCGTAGTGGGGCCAGGTTGGATGTGCTCCACCAGCCCCATCTACGGTGCCGCTTGGACCTCCCTGAGAGGCACCTGCAAAATGTCTCTCTCGTGGCTCCTTTGTAGACATCAGCCGCCTCTGAACAGTTGGCTCTCCCTTTCCCCCTCTTCTACACCAGGGAGGAGTGGGTATAATGCTGGCGCAGTTGCTCCCACCATACTCAGTGGTGCAGTAGGAGGGAAGGGAGCCTCTTCCACTGGTGGAGATGGGTGAGGAAAATCTCAAGGGGGATATCTTCATTGTTAGTTTAACTGGGGCAGCCTGACCTTAACTCCAATCTTGTTTTTTGACATGCTTGCCATGTGTGGGGAGGGAGGTCTCCAAGGAGACCTGGGTTTTCTTTAACAGTGGTTTCCTCATTCTTGGGCAAAGTTCAGGCCCAGTTCACATCCTGCCTTAAGATGGCTGACAGGCCTCAAGATGGAGTTCCTCTTGCCCTTCCCATAGTAGTCCCAACAGGGTGACTTCAGAGGTGAGTCACCTGTGCAGGGGCACAGGATCCATACTCAGTAGGGCGCCACTCTTGGTTTAAGACTCTGCTGTTGCCATCTTGAAGTTTTTAATAATTTTATCTTTATATAGTTTAAGTGAAGTCCAATGGGCCACCTGAGCAAGGTCATGAGGAGGGGTATGTGAACAGTAAGTGTGACCACTGTTTTGGCAGCTCCATTCGAGTTATTTATGATGCCCTATGAGCACAAAATTCCAGGGAGGCCACAATGTGGGGGAGTTCAGCGAGACTGAGAGTGAGTATGAGGTCAGCAAGTTGCACATACAACTGAGAAAATGAGATGCTGACAGGCCCTAGGGGCCATGCCTCCCTTTTGAACCAAACTTTGCTTCCCATGCGAAAAGAAGCTAATGAAGTCCTAAGAAACACAGTCCTATCGTACCCTTCATGTGTTACTTCCTTGTATTTGCCAACCACTTATGCTGAAAATGGAGAAGGAAATGGCAACCCACTCCATTATTCTTGCCTGGAGAATTCCATGGACAGAGAAGCCTGGTGGCTGAAGTCTGTGGGGTCACAAAGAGTCAGACACGACTGAGTGCCACTTATGCTGAAAATGATGACATAGAAAGTCAGGAAAAGATAGGGCAACACATCCTTCCTTTTCCTCTCATTCTTCCTTATTTACCACTAAGTCACAGAATGTGTCATAGAAGGTATATAAGTGAAGAAGAGAAATAATGGCAATGGAGTTAGTTTTTTGCATAGTCTCCACTGTTCTGGTAAGAGTGAAATGTATGTACATGCTATGAGATACAAATGGTGTAACTCTTCCTGGGTCTAAGTGGTGTAATTGTTTCTGACGCCAAGCTTTCTCTGCTCACCACGCAACACCAATAAACCAATAAACACTCAAAACCAATCAACCAATCAATACCAATAAAGATGAGATGTTGAGACAGGGAACGGCAACTGTATTGGGAAAGCTGGCTATTTTCTCAGATAGCAGGCTAGTGTCTCAAAATAACTACCTTATTGGGATCTGGATGCCTGTTTCTATAATAGAATAGAGAGGGTGAGGAGGTGAGGAAGTAAATTAAAAAGGCCATTAATCTCACAAATATGTCCTGGAATGAATGGCCAGCCTCAGGGAGGGGATGTTTTCATTTTTTCTTTCTTGCAACCATCTACAGGTGGACAAGATCAGCATATTTTCCTGAACAAAGGCACTTTGTTTTAACTTCCAGGCATAGAGGCAGGGATCCCTGAGACAGGCAGATGATGTATAGACATCATCCTTTTAGTGAACAAAAGCAATGAGAAGCAAAGGTTAAAGTAAAAGAAACCAATCCAACATGTAGTCAGGTTTTGTTCTTCCTTGTAACATAATTTTAGTGATTTTACTTGGGAGTTAAATGTGCTAATATTTGTTTAAAACTGAAATTGCACATTGTAGAGTCCAGTAAAATCCATGTTAAGAATTAAAAGTCTGATCTTTCTTTACTTACAAAGTATCAACTAGCAAATAAAAGTCACTATGATGAGTTGAAGGAAAGACAGGCTATGGAGGATTCAAGAGAAAACCTTTCTATTTTAGTATTTTTAAAAGCACTTTCCCCACTTTAATAAATAATAAAGGGACCACACATTTTTATCATATCCTGCGAAGTCTGTAGGCTCAGCTCTGTATAGAAATGGCATCTGCTGGAAGTAGGGTAGAGAGAGATTTTGGGCTTATTCCAAGATCATGGTTTGGTGACTGGGGTGGGCAATAGTCAGAGAAGGCAATGACACCCCACTCCAGTACTTTTACCTGGAAAACCCCATGGACGGAGGAGCCTGGTGGGCTGCAGTCCATGGGGTCGCTAAGAGTCGGACACGACTGAGCGACTTCATTTTCACTTTTCACTTTCCTGCATTGGAGAAGGAAATGGCAACCCACTCCAGTGTTCTTGCCTGGAGAATCCCAGGGACAGGGGAGCCTGGTGGGCTGCCGTTTATGGGGTCGCACAGAGTTGGACACGACTGAAGTGACTTAGCAGCAGCAGCAGCAGCAGCAGTGGGCAATAGTCCTGCTGGGACAGAACAGCCAGAAGGAAGAGCTTAGCAGGTGACGATGGCAGCCCAGTATCTCTTGTGTCGGAGGTGCCTGTGCGTCATTTAGACAGAAACATCCTCAGATGGAGAGGCAGGCCTGGGGCTTATGAGAAAGATGGGTTATACATGGAAGGGGGGCCTGGTGTAAATGTCAAGGTCATTCAAGGCACAGAGAGAGTGAGGGCAGGGAAACTGTTTACATTTGCTCAGCACTTGCTAAGGCCTATAATAACACATTTGTTCCTTGAACCTTGGGAGGTGGGGGCTCCTGGCCCCATTTTACAGATGAAGAGGCTGCTCAAAACCTTACCCGACCACTCCCTCCTCCCTGTCTCTCTTTCTCTCTTTTCTGTGCTTAATTTTTCTCCATAATATTTAGATCACTATCTGACATATTGCATGTTACTTACCTATTTTCTCTCTCCCTCTCTGTAGCATGCCAAGTCCCTGAGGGCAGACTTTTGTTGAGTTTTGAGTACTGCTATCTTACCCTTTTGTCTGTGTCTGAGGTTTGACATGAGGACTCTTCTGAGAGGTTTTGCAGAATTACCTGTACAGAAATAGATGAATAAAACTAAAATATAGTAAAAGTTCAATACTCTTTGATTCCCCACTCCTGCATGTTTCTCTTCATTTTGTCATGTATAACGCATTCTATTTTCTTGAGTCTCAATATTTCAGGTTGAAATAAAATAATACATGGGTATTAACATATACATACTACTCCATAAAAAACAGATAAACAACAAAAACTTACTGTGTAGCTCAAGGAACTATATTCGATATCTTGTAATAACATCATAGAAAAGAAACTGAAAAAGGATATATATTTATGAATTATTTTTCTATACTCTTGATACTAATATAACATCATAAATTAACTGTACTTGAAAAGAATCTTTAAAAATGTAGGTAGGAATCATTATCTATCTGCATTGTTGTGTGAGGAGAAAATGTAACAGTATCTATAAAACTAAAGGTCCCTGACAAATGTCAAAAGCTGCTGTTGAGAAAATAATTTCTTCCCTTCAATAACTTGTCTCTCCTGCTTTTTTTACCTTTCTTTCCTCCTTCCAGCCCTCCTCTGCTGCCTCTTTAGCCTCCCTTCCCTTCCTCCCTGCTCGCCGGACCCTTTCTTTCTCCCTCTCCTCCCTCCTTCCCCTCCTGGGCTCTAGTCCCTTTTCAGTCCTTTTCTGTTGATAATCTTTAGGCTTTTCCGTCCCCTGGTGGCCAATATGCATCACTGCATGTGCTCTCTAGTTGACGTTTCTTTATTTCTGCCCAGCTTGGATACAGGATATAAGGTGAGGAAGTGAAGTGCAGTAAGAATCATAAATTAGCTTACAAAAGAATTATACATTGTTAGTGAGGTAACAATTTTTAGAATTTTGGAAAAATTTGTGAATTTTATGTTATATGTGTAGCATTTGTGTGCTAATGACTTCCCCGTTGCATTATCACTTCGTGTATTATATAATGTAGATATAATTATGCTATCTAGAGTTAAGCACTAAAATGTGGGACATTGATAAGCAAGTGACAGTGAAACTCTATTGTATTAGTGATACTAATTGATTTATAACACCCATAAAAAGCCATAAACAAAAATATAAAACCCATAAATCTCAGTTTTTCATCTCAACAAATGTCTGCTTTTCTCTCAGGTAATGTCTAATGCAGATTTTCTGGTTGGTCTTCACATGGTTGCTGAGAGACTATTGAGTGACTCTGGAGTCGAGGACTATGGAGCCCTCTGCATTTGACAGATATAAAGGCAAAGAGAAAAAAGAGGAACCCCCCATGAGAGGTTTTCCTGGGTTGTTTCAAAGTTGCAAACTGGCTGGTTACAATTTTCTTTACATTGATTGTCCAGATCTCAGCCACAGGGCCAAAAGTAATCATAAAGGAGGCTAGGAAATGTACTTGTCCCCCTAAAATTCATCTGTTGAAACCTAATCCCCGATGTGATGGTATTTGGAGGTGAGGTCTTAGGAGGTGATTAGTTGGAGCCCTTATGAATGGGATTAGTGTCTTTATGAAAAAGAACTCCGAAGACTCCCTGGCTCCTTCCACCATGTAAAGACACAGTCATACTAAACAGCTGATGCCTTGATCTTGGACTTTGCAGCCCTCCAGAACGTGAAAAATAATTTTTTTTGTTTGCTTAAGCAACCTACTCTATGATATTTTTGTGATAGCATCCCAAAGGAAAAAAGACAATTGTATGCCCAATAAGAAAAAGAAACAGACTGGTAACTACTCTAGCAGCCTCTGCTACAATAAGTTATCCTATATTCAGCATCACAGAGGATCTACAACCAAAAGGAGGGACATATATCAGTTCTGAGAGCCTGAGTTCTTAGACCAATACCACCCCCCAGGTAAACTTCCTGGTGTTTGTTCTTAGCGGGTAGCAGTAGCCAGGGGGTGGTGGTGAGGTGGATGTGGTAGCCAAAGGGGGTATATTAAGTGGAGTGCAAGCTGACCACTCAGATGGATCCCGGAAGAGGCTGTACCTTAGCTTTTAGTCTAGTTAATTTTAATGGGTAGTAAATACATATATAAGTAAAATATATGGTATACTAGATGCTGATATATAGTATGCAGCATCTAGCCTAGGAAAAACAAGGAAAAGAGATAGAGACAGTCAGAGGTATGCAATTTTGGGACTCCTGGACCGGACATTCTGAAAAATGACCCACTAGTATAAAAAGGACACTGAAAATTAAAGTTTCCTTTTCTTAATCTTGAAAAATGAGTCCAGAGCTCAAGATTCATTTTTCAGAATATCTTTTTCTAGGAGTTCAAAGAGACCTCTCTACTATTTAGATCTTGGAAAATAATCTCATTGAGATTCGACACCCAACTGCAGTTTCTCAGACAGGTGCTTTAACCAGCCTAACCACGGTGCCAGAACCACTGGTTTCCTCGGACAAAACAAACAAACAAACAAACAAACAAAAAACACAAGGTTTCTTGCCCTTCTTAGGGGCAGTTTCAGATACAGTGTTCAGATTCGGAAGAACTCTTGCAATGTGAAATTGATCATTTCAACGAAGCACAAGAATGGGTTTAAGAAGACGATATTAATTCGCAGATAGGAGCTGCACAGTTAAACCGGCCGGCCCCGAAATTCGTTTCCTCGAAACACTAGTATGTGGTTAGCAACTACCATCAACTTTGGTAACAAATTCAAAACCCTGATCAGCGTCCCTGATTAGGGGGAGGGCTAAGGGATGAAGGGAGGGCACTCTTTGTTACTCTTACTCAAACTCAGAACGCCCGACTTTAAACCGAATGTCTATTATTTCTAAAAAGACAGAAACGAAAACAAAACAACCCCGAACGTCTATTTTTGATGTATATGGAGAAAATTAGGCAAGAAAAGGAAGGAAATAGAATAGGAAGCATTGGAAATAGAAGCATTTTCAGAGGCAGAGAATCAGTAAGTGATTGAATGGAATGCTGTTTTAATCCAGGAGACCACCAGGCATTATTTTGTATCCAGCTGCATGGTCTTCACTGAATACCGATAACTAATTTCATAGATCAGGTTGACAAGCAAAGGAGGCAGGGGCCCCCGCAGGACCTCGTGGCGCAACGGTAGCGCGTCTGACTCCAGATCAGAAGGTTGCGTGTTCAAATCACGTCGGGGTCAGTTGTTTTACTGTCTGGGATGCACTGGTCTGAAACTTGGAGGGGAAAAAGATGTCTTCTCCAATGCTAGCTGCCCTTAACGCTGCCCTTTACAAAGTAGGTAAATAGGCAGGTGTACACTATAACTGTGCTTGGGGGGTTTATTTCTGGGTCCATAAAGACATTTTTATTCTTTTCTGCAAAAGACATTTTTTCTTTTACTGCAAACGTCCTGAATTTCAGTCTTTGCCAACTCCCAGCAGTCTCTCCACACTCACTTCTGTGCTCCCTGACCCATTTCCTTATCCACATCTCTCTCTCCAATGGTCAGAAGCTTCCCACATCTTCTGACATTTCCTGCTTCACACCTGGATCAGCTTTTCCTTGCCAGAAAGGTTACACTGCAAGCAGAATCTTGGCTCTCTGCAATTCCCCTACTCCAACAAAGCAAGAAGTCAGTTCATTTCCAGATGCAGAAAACCTGAACATAAGTTTTTGTTTGGTTTGCCAAATTGAGACTAGAGGAAATGAACCATTACATCAGAAAAAGTAGTCCTCTGGGCTAGAAGTTCTAAGAACTCCTTAAAACTCTCTTGTTTTAAAAATGTGCAGGACTGTGTATTTTTTTCTTACCTGGGACTCGAGCACCCTCCAACAGATTATGAACCATTACATTACAGTGCAGAAGAAAAGGAAAGCACACTTATTTCATCAGAACCTGTTACTTTGTATAACTTAGAATGGCTTTAAAAGATGACATATGGAATATCAGCAGATATTTTGTTATAGATGTAATGTACATGTTCACATAGCACATGGGAACAGACATTGCATCTAAGCATGCCTTTGGGCGTGGAGGAAGAGTATCCAAAAGACTCGTTCTCTATTTCTTATTAACACTTTTCTTAGCAGTTAGTTTAGGCCCTTGGGCATCACATTATAACAGAGATTACTGCTCTGGGGGAAAGAGAGAGACAGACAGAAACAAAGAAAAACAGTTAAAAACACTCAGCTCTGTAGAGTTGAAAAAAAAAAAAGTCTGCAGAAAGCTGAATACTAAGTATGAGTGTACAATTTATTGCAGCAGAGTGGCGCAGCGGGAGCGTGCTGGGCCCATAACCCAGAGGCCGATGGATCGAAACCATCCTCTGCTAAGATAAGCTTTTTTTCCTTCTGAAAAGAATTTTGAGAGTATAGAAGAGACTTTATTAAGAAAATTTGGCTTTCTATATCTCCTTTAGTGAGGTGTTTGGCCCGCTTTTTAAGCACATGAAAAGCATATATCTTGAGAACAAAGTAACTGTGAGATACCGCTACACAACTATTGTTGTTTTTCAGTCTGTCAGTCGTATCCAACTCTTTGCGACCCCATGGATCGCAGTATGCCAGGCTTCCCTGTCCTTCGCTATCTCCTGGAGTTTGCTCAAACTCATGTCCATTGAGTGGGTGATGCCATCCAACCATCTCATTCTCTGTCGTCCCCTTCTCCTCCTGTCCTCAATCTTTCCCTGCTTCAGGGTCTTTTCCAATGAGTCAGCTCTTCGCATCAGGTGGCCAGAGTAATCCAGGACACTGAACATCAAATGCTGGTGAGGAGATGGAGTAACAAGGACTGTCATTCAGTGCTAGTTGGAATACAAAATTGTACAACCACTGTGGAAGACAGTTTGCCAGTTCATATGATCCAGCAATAGCCTTCCTTATTAAATTGCCCAAAGGAATGGAGTTGAAACTTTTGTCTACACAAAAGCCTGCACACAGTTGTTTATAACAAGTTTATTCTTAATTGCCAAATCTTGGAAGCAACCAAAATGCCTTTCAGTAGGTGAATGCATAAACTGTGGTACAAGCAGACAATGAAATATTATTCAGCCTTAAGAAGAAATGAGCTACTAAGCCATGAGAAGACATGGAGAAACCTTAAATGCATATTACGAAGTGAAATAAGCCCATCTGAAAGGCTGTACGTACCATATCATTCCAATATATGACATCCTAGAAAAGGCAAAACTACAGAAACAGTAAAATCATCATTGGTTGCCAGGGGTTGGTGAGAGGAAGAAGGATGAATAGGCCAAGCAGAGAGGATTTTTCAGGCAGTGAGAATCCTCTGTGAGATGCTGTAACAATGGATAGATACATGCCTTTCTGTTGTTCACTCAGTCATGTCTGACTTTTTGCAACCCCATGGTCAGAATTGGAGAAGGAAACGGCAACCCACTGCTGTATTCTTGCCTGGAGAATACCTTGGAGAGAGGAGCCTGGCAGGCCATGGTCCATGGGGTCGCAGGGAGTCAAACACAACTGAAGCGACTAAGCACGCATGCACGCACGTACTGTAGTACACCTGCTTCCTTGTCCTTTGCTATCTCCCGGAGCTTGCTCAAACTCATGTCCATTGAGTCAGTGATGCCATCCAACCATCTCATCCTCTGTCATCCCCTTTCCCTCCTGCCCTCGATCTTTCCCAGCATTAGGGTTTTTTCCAATGAGTCAGCCCTTTGCATCAGGTGGCCAAAGTGTTGGAGCTCAGCTTCAGCATCACTCCTTCCAATAAATACTCAGGGTTGATTTCCTTTATGATTCTACATTTGTTTAAACCTTTAGAAGGCACAACATCAGGGGCCAATTGTAATGAAAACTATTGACATCAGTCCACAGTAGACTCATCATTTCTAACAAGTGTACCCACTCTGTTGATGATGGGGAAGACTATACATGTGTGAGAAGGTGTGTGCACCTTTCTGTCAATTTTGCTGTGAACTAGTAATTGTTCTAAAAAACTAAATCTTAAAAAAAAAAGAGAGAAGAAAAAATTGCTATCAAGAAATCTTCTCTTTGTGAGACTTTCAATCTTAACTCTTTGAGAATGATGCATTTGAAAGGTGTTCCCTCTTTTATGTTTTCCTCATACAACTAAGTAAGTTTTCGTCAGTTTCAAAAACAATTTAGTGATGTGATTTAAAGAAAATTTATGTATGTAAAAGAAGAATAGCGAGCTATAGCTAAAGCCTGTGTATTAACACTTCTGTCATTTTGAATGCAGTGATATTGTAAAATAAATAGAAAATTAGAAAAATTTAACACGGAGGCCTGGAGAAGAAGGGGATTTGTGGAATTTACAGAAAGGACATTATAAAAAGCAACGAGCCAGCCAGGAGTCGAACCTGGAATCTTCTGATCCGTAGTCAGACGCGTTATCCATTGCGCCACTGGCCCACCCACGAGAAGAGAAAGACTTACAGTTTTAGAAAAAGGGAAGTTGTGGCATCACTGTTGCTTTAAATATGAATGTGTGAAATCTTTCCTTTCGGTTTGAGAACCTGAGAAAGCTCAGAACTGAAATAGAAGAAAGTCTTACTGGTTCTTTTTTCTAACTCATAAAATATGCCTCCTTCGTGGTCTATGAGAACTCTGTTTTGATGTGATTTGTAAAAGGTCTGAGAGAGTGTTTAATATTTTAAAAAGTGTCTTGAAATTGAAGGTAAATCAGACTAGATGGAAATTTTATTATGCTATAAAGGAGGAAAAATTAACTCGTAGTCGGCAGGATTCGAACCTGCGCGGGGAGACCCCAATGGATTTCTAGTCCATCGCCTTAACCACTCGGCCACGACTACATATGTACATAGTCACTTTCAATGTTCTCCATGTTACTATGTAACACTTATTTTAAGCAACTTCAGTATTTAGTCATTAAAAAGGGCAAAACAAAAATGATAAGTTCCATTAATAGTTGATAAAATCGAAGAGGAGTCAACCAACTTTATTTCCAGCATGTAGTAAACTGAGAATGGTCTTTTTCTAGAAAGCAAATCGCCATATATTGCAACAGTTTAAAAAAAAAAACACAAACTCTTATTTCTGCTGTAGTAGGAAATTAATGCTCAATAAATAATCTGGCACAGCTGTTCCTTACAGACACTCTATGTCTTCAGACATTTAATCTAGTGCCTGGAATATAGAAAGGGCTCAACAAATGTCAGCAGCTTTTGTAACTGTTATTTTTAAGTTCAAGAATAAGGATCTATCAAAAGATTCCCCATGAAGCCCGATCTCCCATCTCTTTGTAAAGCTCAAAATATTTTAAAGCAGTAGGTAGAATATTTTTGAATAAAATAGTAATATGAAAATATTTCTGAGAATCAAATCCACTTCATGGCATGGGACTTTTTTCTCAGAGTATCTAATACTCTACAGATAATGTTTAAAAGTATTTGCAGAGACCACTTCCAAAACAAGACCAGAACCCCAGGATCTTCACTTTTCAGAAACTACACAACCATTACCACAATCTTAACTGTATATGCATGCATGTGGGTGTGTTAGTGTACAAGGAGAAGATTTCTGTATTTCATCAACTCTATTTCATGAACAGAGGGAGGACAGGGCATGATTGATAAACCACTGCTTATGTGCTGATCGGTTGAAAATTACCTCCTGCCGCTCAGACCTCATGTCTGGGCTCCAGAAAATACAGTTGTCCTAGTTACTTCTTGTTGCATGTCCATGTGCATCTCAAAAGCAACACATCCCCAAATGAAAGCTCCATTCTTTCCTTCTAAACTTGAGTCTTCTCCAACAACCTAGATTTTTGTTTAACAGGAGCACCCAGGTACCAAAACCAAAGACTCAGAACTCCGCTTTTATCTGTTCTCTAACTCCCTCTCCAGAGGCCACAGGTTTCCAGGTCTTTGGTTCAACCTTGGAACTGTTTTTCAATCTGGCTTTTCCTCCCAAGTGTCAAATCCATTTTCTAAGATCAGGTTCCAACAGTTTCTCATAGGCTCAACTGCAACAATTTCTTGAAAGTTTTCTGGTCCCTTGTCCCTGAAGAGATTCATTCATTTCTTCATTGTTTCAAACTTTGTATTCTGGGCACAATCACAGGATAAACACTTTGCTAGGTGCTGCTTGTTCAGTGGAGAGCCACAAAAATATGGCTACTGTTCTGAGAAATTTTCAGAGTGAACAATTACAAAAGTGAGTATTCACCATTGAGTTTGATAAGTGAGAGGTCCGCGGTGACTTAGAAGCCCACAGGAAGAATGTAGATCCCAATGATGAATATCTTAGGTGGTTGCCTGGAGAGTCACTCATTAAACACTAAGTTTCATGAAGAAATATTCCAATTATACCTTATCTCTGGCCAAATGGATATTCTGAATCATGTTTAAACTTAGATCTGAAGGATGTGTGAAAGTGAGCCAAATTGGAGACGGGAGCAGTGTTCTGGACTTAAAACTCGTGGAATATGAGATAAATAAAAAAGTGTTATCTGGCTGGAATGTTGCTTTTTTGGATGGGGAGAAGGAGGGAGAGCAGTGAGAGAGAACACATTGGAGATGTAGTTTCAATTCAGTTCAGCTCAGTTCAGTCGCTCAGTCGTGTCCGACTCTCTGCGACCCCATGAATCGCAGCACGCCAGGCCTCCCTGTCCATCACCATCTCCCGGAGTTCACTCAGACTCACGTCCATCGAGTCCGTGATGCCATCCAGCCATCTCATCCTCGGTCGTCCCCTTCTCCTCCTGCCCCCAATCTCTCCCAGCATCAGAGTCTTTGTCAAGGGGGCCTGGATTCCCGAGGCAAGAAAGGATCTGCTCTACCTCGCACAATGCTGGTTTCTTGATGTAGACCCTCTGTCTTGTATCCTAGGAGCCCTGTGCTCTTCTCCCAGGGCTTTTGTTTAAACAGAACAGCTTCTGTCAGTCCCGCCTACCCCCACCCCCTTTTTTTTCTTTAATTAAACTTTTACTGTAAAAAATTTCAAACATTTAAAAAAGTTGAAAGAACGGGAATTATCTATATACCCACCACCCAGATTCAATAATTGTTACCAGATTCCTGAGCCCAACTCCCAAAATTCTAATTTTGTAGTTCAAGTATAGCGCTGAGAGGGAACCAGGACAAGCTGGGAAAGTTTGCATTTCTAGGAAGCTCCTCGATGTTGGCATTGGTTCGAGGACCAAATTTTGAGAAGAGCAGACCGGGATAGATGATAGATACTGTGGATAGAGGAATAGACATTGGAGGAGTAAAAAGAAACATAAACCAAAGGAAAGGGTGTTAAGCAGAAATGCATGGAGGATAAAACTATTCAGGAGAAAAGGAGATTTCTGATTACGGACTTTAACCAAGAAAATTGGATTTTTAAGAACGATCGTTATGAAAGTTTACAGTTTCTGAGTAGTAATAATTTAAGCGCCATAGCAACCACGAAGGGATTCGAACCCTCAATCTTCTGATCCGAAGTCAGACGCCTTATCCATTAGGCCACGTGGTCCCGCCATGACTGCAGCGCTGTGTTTGGATAATTCATTGAAGGAAAACAATCTCAACTATCCTTGTAGCATGTTATTATAGTTTTCTTGCATCGGCAGACAGATTCTTTACAGCTGAGCCACCAACTGCTGCTGCTGCTGCTGCTAAGTCGCTTCAGTCGTGTCCGACTCTGTGCGACCCCATAGACGGCAGCCCACCAGGCTCCTCCGTCCCTGGGATTCTCTAGGCAAGAACACTGGAGTGGGTTGCCATTTCCTTCTCCAATGCATGAAAGTGAAAAGTGAAAGTGAAGTCGCTCAGTCGTGACTCTTAGCGACCCCACGGGAAGCCCATAATTGTAAGATAGTGAGAGTATTATTGCAAACAAGGACATTTCCAGCTCCTCAAAAATCCTACCATCTAGTTGGGGAAATAGGTTGAACCTGAGGGTTAAAAATACTCTAAAGTTAAAACAAGGAGATGATGCTAATAATAGAGTGCTTTATCTTTTGATGTGAATCTGGGAGAAAGGCCACAGTAGGGAAGGAATGCTTGAGCTGAGAGCTGAAGGAGAGGAATAGAGCTGGATTGCAAATTTACTCAGGGGACCACCGCTGCCTTGCGGGGGGCTTTCAGGTAAAGATTGTGGATGAAAGACAAGAATTTGCTTGTGTGCACTCTACAAATCCCACTCAAAACAGCCCCCAAACCTAAATTCAACTAGGATCGAAATTTCGGGAGAGGAGGCAATAGTAAGAAACTTGGCATCTGGAAAGCTGATTGAAGTGTGATACTTTGTTGACTTGTCAGACCCCAGAAAGCTGAATTCTAAACACATTGTATAGGAAAAGTGAAGAGGCAATCGGATACACACCACAGAACCTCCATCGTCACGCCCCTTGCCAGGCTCAGGAATTGTCAGTAGTAGCTTCACCGGGCGGAGAAGGCAGTGGCACCCCACTCCAGTACTCTTGCCTGGAAAATCCCATGGACGGAGGAGCCTGGTGGGCTGCAAGTCCACAGGGTCACTGAGTCGGACACGACTGAGTGACTTCACTTTGACTTTTCACTTTCATGCACTGGAGAAGAAAATGGCACCCCACTCCAGCATTCTTGCCTGGAGAATCCCAGGGACGGCGGAGCCTGGTGGGCTGCCGTCTATGGGGTCGCGCAGAGTCGGACACGACTGAAGCGACTTAGCAGCAGCAGCAGCAGCTTCACCTGGAAACTGGCTATTAGGAGCTGAATTGTGTCCTCCTGTCTGCTTCCCCTACTCCCACCCGCGCCTCATATGTCGAAGCTCTAACACCTCAATACCTCAGATATGACTTTGTTTGGAGACAGGGCTTTTTAAAAAGTAACTAAAGTAAAAAAGGTCATATGGGTAAGCCCTGATACAATGACTGGTGTCCTTATTTCAAAAATATCAGGACACAAACACACAGAGGAAAGACCACGTGAAGACCCAAGGAGAAGAACTGCCATCTATAAACCCATTGACAGGGTTGTTCTTGAACTTCTAGCCTCCAGAACTGTGAGAAGATAAATCGTTGCTTAAGCCATCCAATTAGTGGTACTTTGCTATGGCAACAAACTAATATCACCTTGCCTCTCCACCATCCTGTAAGAAAACGGAAAATTATTATTATTTTGAGTAAGTAAAGTATAGAGTTGCCAGGCTCAGGCAGTGATTCTCAAGCTTTCCCCTTCATCACGATCAGGGGGAGGTTATGTTAAAACAAAGGCTGCTGGGGTCCGCCTCCAGACCTGATTTTGTAGGCTTGGGGTGTGGCCAAGGACTTGTTTCGCTAACAGGTTCACAGCTGATGCAAGCGGTCCTAGTCCGTGAACACTTTTTAAGAATCACTGGCTAGAAGAGGCTCTACACAGAACTGGTAGAAAATGCTAAGAACTCAGTAGATATTAGCAATGTGCTTTTCGTTGTGAACTGAATGGCAAGTGTACAGTATAGAGAGCAGAAGGCTCTCGGAATTCCAGTGAGAAGTGAGGGTGTCAGGAGGATAAGCCATCTATGCTACACTTTTGAGGATAAAGCAGCTTTTTTACCAGGTTGAATAATGGGACCAGGTGAGAGCTGAGGTAGGAGAGGTGTGTGGGACAGGGTGGCGGGTGCAGGGTCAAGGACTGGACACCGTAGGGCAGGGAAGGCTGGGAATCTTTTTGAGAAGAAAGACCCTGATGCTGGGAAAGATTGAAGGCAGGAGGAGAAGGGGACGACAGAGGATGAGATGGTTGGAGGGCATCACCGACTTAATGGACATGAGTTTGAGTAAATTCTGGGAGTTGGTGATGGACGGGGAGGCCTGGCGTGCTGCAGTCCATGGGGTCGCAAAGAGTCAGACATGACTGAGCGAAGGTACTGAACTGAACTGAGGTCTAGTGAATTTATAGGAAAAATGGTTGTTCGAAAATAGTGGCAGTTCTTAATCCTGTTTCATTGTGGATCTAAGCTGAGTACGTACACAGTTATTCTCAAGACGGGAAAGTTTCGAGAGGTGGAAAGATAGAAAGTGAGAAACCAATGAGTTTCCCCTATGCGGAGCACTGGAGCTTTTGAATTAATATTTAATCTTGCTTATCTTTCTCTACCAAGCATAAGTGAAACTATGAATAGTGGGGAGAAAAATAATCAAGTTTACCAATAAAAAGATAAATCTTTAGGACCTGGGGGCGAGGAGAAGGCATTATTTAAATCCTAATTTAGAATAGAGTCCACCTTTCACTCGTGACCTCGTGGCGCAACGGTAGCGTGTCTGACTCCAGATCAGAAGGTTGCGTGTTCAAATCACGTCGGGGTCAACTTTTGGGGAAAGGGAGCTTTCTTTCACAAAGTTGCTGGCCAGTTTGTGTTTGACTCACGCAATTTCTTGAAGAGGAACCTCTTCCCAGAAGCTATTGAAGATCATCTGGCAAATAGAAGTAAAGAGAATGTAGATCAACTTAAGGCATCAAGCTTATGATTTTTATTTTGTTTTTCAGGAATACGAAGAGTAAGTAAATGCATGGAAATGATGAAGGAGGTGGAGGAGATGGAGAGGGGGGTTAGGGGAAAGAAGATGGCAGAGGAAGAGAAGGGGGAGGAAGAGGGGAAGAGGTATATACTGCAGCCCCAAGTAAGTAGATGTCTGTAGCTCTTGTCGACATCCTGTTTGCTACCTTGTAAGACGACTGAAGTGACTTAGCAGCAGCAGCAAGAGACTAAAAAGCCTCTTGATGAAAGTGAAAGAGGAGAGTGAAAAAGTTGGCTTAAAGCTCAACATTCAGAAAACTAAGATCATGGCATCTGGTCCTATCATTTCATGGGAAATAGATGGGGAAACAGTAGAAACAGTGGCAGACTTTATTTTGGGGGGCTCCAAAATCACTGCAGATGGTGATTGCAGTCATGAAATTAAAAGACGCTTACTCCTTGGAAGGAAAGTTATGACCAACCTCAGTTCAGTCAGTTCAGTTCAGTCATTCAGTCGTGTCCGACTCTCTGCGACCCGATGAAACGCAGCACGCCAGGCCTCCCTGTCCATCACCAACTCCCGGAGTTCACCCAAACTCATGTCCATCCAGTCGGTGATGCCATCCAGCCATCTCATCTTCTGTCGTCCCCTTCTCCTCCTGCCCCCAATCCCTCCCAGCATCAAAGTCTTTTCTAATGAGTCAACTCTTCACAGGAGGTGGCCAAAGTATTGGAGTTTCAGCTGTAGCATCATTCCTTCCAAAGAATACTCAGGGCTGATCTCCTTTAGAATGGACTGGTTGGATCTCCTTGCAGTCCAAGGGACTCTCAGGAGTCTTCTCCAACACCACAGTTCAAAAGCATCAATTCTTCGGCCCTCAGCTTTCTTCACAGTCCAACTCTCACATCCATACATGACCACTGGAAAAACCATAGCCTTGACTAGACCAACCTAGATAGCATATTAAAAAGCAGAGACATTACTTTGCCAACAAAGGTCCGTCTAGTCAAGGCTATGGTTTTTCCAGTGGTCTTGTATGGATGTGAGAGTTGGACTATGAAGAAAGCTGAGCACCGAAGGATCGATGCTTTTGAACTGTGATATAGCAGAAGACTCTTGAGAGTCCCTTGGACTGCAAGGAGATCCAACCAGTCCATTCTAAAGGAGATCAGCCCTGAGTATTCTTTGGAAGGAATGATGCTAAAGCTGAAACTCCAATACTTTGGCCACCTCGTGTGAAGAGTTGACTCATTGGAAAAGACTCAGATGCTGGGAGAGATCGGGGGCAGGAGGAGAAGGGGACGACAGAGGATGAGATGGCTGGATGGCATTACCGACTCGATGGACATGAGTTTGGGTGAACTCCGGGAGTTGGTGATGGATAGGGAGGCCTGGTGGGCTGCGATTCATGGGGTTGCAGAGAGTCGGACAGGACTGAGCGACTGAACTGAACTGAACTGAAGAGACTCCAACGTGGGTAAGCCACTCCTGCATTCCAGATCCACAGAAAATATGAGATAGTAAATGTTTGTTGTTTTAAGCCACTAAGTTTTAGGGTAATTCGTTACACAGCAGTAGACAATGAGTACGTTTTATCTCAAAATCATCTCCTGTGTCTATCAATGCTAATATATATTACGATCCTTATCAAATCCTTACTCACCAAAAATCCGGATTTTGAAAATCTCACTAAATAGCTCAATTTTACCTTCTCACTCTGAGTCACTATAGAGATTCCTGACATAATGTTCTCGCTAGTCCAATAACCTCAGCTTTGTTTTTCAATGAGGTTACGGATGACGTTCTGAGGAGGTAGCAAGGAGTTCCCTTGTAGCTAAGTTGGTAAAGAACCTGCCTCCAATGCAGGAGACCTGGGTTTGATCCCTGAGTCGTGAAGATTCTCTGGAGAAGGAAACAGGCAACCCACTCCAGTATTCCTGCCTGGAGAATCCCATGGACAGAGTATACCCCATACAGTTCATGGGGTCCCAAGAGTTGGATATGACTTAGCATCTAAACCAAATGAAATCTGAGGAAAGAGTGCACATTGTAAAGATTACTTTTATAACAAAGAACATACTTTTAAATATTTGTTCTAAAATAACCTACAGTATGTAATCAATTCAGTACAACTAATGTGAGCACCAACTATGTGCATTACACCAAAGATTTCTGTTTATAATAGAAGATACAAATTCTGACTCCCAGTGGTTCATTAAAAAGTTCCATGAAATAAAAATCAGTGGCTAATACTTATCTGATAGCTTTATACTATTTTTAAGGGTTCAATAGGCATCATTTTATTTTATTTTTACAACCCCTGGAGGAATGTAAGTTGAATGACTTACATTCAACTCTGCTAGGCTCTATTTACATATGAATAAACAAATTAGGAAACTTGGCTGAATTTATTTATATCTTTCATACTGTCCAGTTATATATTATTCTGTTGCTAGGATTTGGAAGAACCTAATTTATGGCCTGGATTCTTCCTTTAAGATCAACATTAGTAACCTCTTAATTTACTAAAAGGCTTTTTGCCATTCTTCCCCTTCAAAGTATGCTAATCATAGCCACCTATTAAATATTGCAATTTCTCTATTCTGAAGAAGTGGAGATTTCTAGAGTGGAAAAAATTCCTGGGTTTTCACATGCTTTAATAATCCAGGCTGTCAGATTCTGCTACTTCCCTAAAGTGCACACTCAAGAGTCATTTCAGTAGAGATTATTTTCATTGATTATCAGTGGTTTTCTGTGTGTTGTTTTTTTCCTCCAAACCAGCTGAAAAGTCCTGAAACACAGGATTTGTTTCTAGGCCCCATTTGTCTTTTGCTTCCAAAGTGCCACAGTGACCTCGGCAAGCTGTCTACAGGAGCAAGTAAGGAGAAGGAAGTGGGAGAATTATTTTTTCCTTTATTATTTTCATTTTTATCCTGCTTCCTTTGACAATATCCTCCCTGCCAAACTTGGGTCTCCATAAACAGAATGACAATAGAAGGTCTTTTTTCCAAAATGAAGCAACTTGGTGCTTCAAACTTGAATTGAGCACGTTGGCCTAGTACGTAAATGAACTGGCTTTCAGCCTTAATGAGAAACTTTCAGAAAGTGTTTTCTTTAAAGATATAAATTGAGGAAGGGATGGAGAAAGACATTTTTATATGTCGGGGGTTTATAGGTATTTTTCATTTTCAAAAGACTCCAAGTCACATATCAGCAGTGTCAGTTTCCTTCTAGTTCACAGGTTTTCCCAGAATATTTAGATGTAATCTGTTATTTGATGGGATTTAGGAACATTCTGGGGAAAGAAAATACACATCCTCATTACTTTCTCCAGAATTTAGGAATAAGATAATTATATGAAAGAAATAAAGACCATAGAGCTCATCAAGGCATTGGTGGTTCAGTGGTAGAATTCTCGCCTGCCACGCGGGAGGCCCGGGTTCGATTCCCGGCCAATGCATCAAATTTATTTTTCCCGAAAAGCCACAAACAAAAAGTATTTTTAAGGTAAGTGCACTTCTGGTAATTTACTGGTAATTTACAATTTCACCTTTGTAAATTTACAATTTCAATTTTATAAATTATACCTATTGGCATGCATTTGGTTTTCCAACAACCAAGCAAACCTCAGTTGATAGCAGTCTTTAGAAAGTGATTTCTGAGTAGGTGGTATTTGGAGGCGGAATGTGGCCACGTAGAGACACATATGCAGTATTCCTACTCTTCGAAGCAGCTTTAGAAAGATATTCATAATATCTTAGATCTAAGAAAGTGCCAAAATTTATTCCCTTGAAAATGAATTAAAAAACAGAATTCTCGTGTTAGCAGAGTGGCGCAGCGGAAGCGTGCTGGGCCCATAACCCAGAGGTCGATGGATCGAAACCATCCTCTGCTATTTGCGGTGTCTTTTTTGTTGATTGAAACCTGATCTTAGAAGGGACTGAATGCTTTTACAACAGACTATCACGTCTAGCTTGTGGACTAGCTCTGGATGTGTAAGAATCGCTAAAGTTGCTTGTTAGAAATACCTCTTTCCCATTTTTAACGGAGGTAAAGCTTATTCTTTATGTCTGGTAAATCTGTTGGAATTTAATCTCTCAGATTTGGGGACCACTACACCTCGTAGGGGTTGGAATGTGACCTTCGTAAAATCTCTGCTATCTTGTACATCAGACAAAGGTTACATTTTGTGATAAAGTCTGTAACCAACATTTCAATCTTCAAATTGTTGATATTTTTATCATGATGACAGGCATTCCAGAACAGCTGTTAAAATGAAAGGACGTTTGTAACAGGCAAGGTATTCCTCATGGGAATATATCTAGACAATCTAATCAGTTATGTAGTCGTGGCCGAGTGGTTAAGGCGATGGACTTGAAATCCATTGGGGTCTCCCCGCGCAGGTTCGAATCCTGCCGGCTACGTAGCGTTTCTTTTTTTTTTTTTTTTTTACCCCCTCCTCTCCAGGTCCAAGTACCAACTGTGGGAACTTAACACGAAATATACTGTTTCCCTGATTATTATCTTTCTCCATAAAATTGGATGGAGGAAATTTTAGTCCCCTAGTATAACTGTCTGTAGAGAAAATCTTTGAAATTTACTTTGGTAAACGCTAGGTATTTCTGAGACCATTATAAAGATTTTTGTTGTTGTTGTTGTTTAAGCTTAGGCATTAATTCATTTTGAATTACTATCTTCCGAACTTAAATTCCGTTCAGGTCTGACTTTCGATCCTCGCTTGCCTCGTTTTCCCCTTAATGAACTTCCAAGAATTTGGCTATATCAAGGCATCACTATTCTACTCGTGAATATTTTGACGTTTCAGAACCAGTATTTCAAACAGAAATTTCCAACATTTCCTTCTGGAGTCCTCTTATTATTCCATTTAGGAGGCCAGATTGTAGGGAGGAAGTACCAGTTGAAGAATATTCAAAACTGTTTTCAGATTTTGGCTAAATTTTATTAAAACAAACAAACAAACAAACATACCAAAAACTGTTTCGCTTGCTAAAACTCTAAGACATACGCACACGGTATATGCTGCAGAAATAAGAATGAATATAACAAAAGTTCAACTTGTATTAAACCTGCAATCGATCCATTTGGAAATGCTGAGAAGCAAAAAGAAGTTTGTAAAAATACTCCAAAATTTTTCCTTAATCTCAAAATTACCAATAATTTCCTAATTTATCTTGAACGTTTTTCTTCTTTTTCTATATTCACACGTGTCCTAGGGAATTTTTAAGTGTAGACACCATATATAGACATTCATGGCCCAGGTCAGAAATTCAGTAAGTGTAGTTTTGATTTTGCAAGGAAGGCAGGTACTCAAACTCTACGTGGACTCTGAGAATAACTGGAAGCAAAGTGAGCTCTATGCTTTTCGCATTGCGGAGCACTGATAATGAGGCCTTCATTCATACAAGACAGAAATCATCAGAATAAAGTGCATGTGACACACTGCAGCCACGTTCCTAACTGCTTGCCTCCAAGAGCACGTAGTGGCCCCATGGTGTAATGGTTAGCACTCTGGACTTTGAATCCAGCGATCCGAGTTCAAATCTCGGTGGGACCTAACTTTTGGTGCCTTCCCTCCCCGTGTCTTCAATCACTGTGGTACCTCGAGGAGGCCAGACACCTAAGCACTTGTGCGGCTAGACTCCCCATCCCCTGAGCTAGAAGGCAATGTCCTACCGAACAACTTTCTTTATCCATTCATCTGAGATTTCCCATCTGTTGTTTTCTTCTCCATTTCCTTCTCTGGACCACAGAATCTCCTCAGATTCTAGTAATTTAGATTGCCGTCTGCTTGACTATTCGCGTTTTATACCCCTGACCTCAGTTCTGGGTCCGAGTTCCATCAGTTTTTAATATGAACTGGGTCCTGAGAAATTCGTAGTGCCTGTGAGCCTTGGTGGTTGCATTTCTCTTGGATCCTTTGCTGACTGGGATACAACTGATTCTTTATATATATACATTTAAAATAAAAATTATAATTCACAAAATCCTGAATAGAACCACAGGCTCTTCAATGAATATTCAGAAATCTTTCAGCTGGTACTAGGTTGTAGTGGCCCCATGGTGTAATGGTTAGCACTCTGGACTTTGAATCCAGCGATCCGAGTTCAAATCTCGGTGGGACCTTCCTTAGTTTTGGTGGTCAGCCAATTTTCTCTTGGTTTGCCTCAAACTGATAATGTACACATTGGTTTCCGGGCATAACCTTCCCACTCAGGCATCCTTCTCCGGAGAAGCATCCTCCCTTACTTCCTTCTGGGACTCTTATGAAGTGGGTCAGATCTGTAAGTGAACTATGTACTTGAGTGATTACAAGTTCATATATCAGAGGCCGTTATACGAGTCCCAGAAGACAGGCCCCACTTGTGACCCTTTTCTCCTTCGGAGCTCAGGCAAATGCTCTGTAGGCTGCAAAACTGTGCACACAGACCAGAAAATGTCCAAAATATACAATAAGATTCTAAGCTATCGGTCATCGGAGAGTCTCCACTGTCTCTTTACAGGACAGTGTAGTCTCCACTGTCTCTTAATGTTCCCACTGAATCTATGCTGAAGCCTTTGAAAGATCAGCTGACCAGGATATAAATCTTCCTGTGAAGGTTACTTATATCAAGGTCCCATGGTGAAGTGGTTAACTCTCTGGTCTCTGAATACAACAATATCAGCTATCAGTGGGACTCTAAATTCCTTCTGTTGACTTTCTCACCACAGTTTGAGCATGTATCCTCCAATACTCTCAATGACAGCAAAATAAGAGTCCCCACAAATGTGTGCCTCTGGCATTCTAGAAAAAGTTCTGCAAAGTTCTTCCTGCTTATTAAGCCCTAGTCATGGAAGTGCTTAAGAACGTCTGCATTAATTTCCTATTGCTGCTGTAGTAATTGACCACAAATTTAGTTACTTAAAACAACACAAATTTACTTTCTTACAGTTCTGGAGTTCAGAACTGTAAAATCAAGGTTTCTGAACGTCTATGTTTCTTCTGGAGACTTCAATGAAGAATATTTCAAGAGACTTCAAGAATACTTCCTTGCTCTTTTCGATTTTAATGGCCTATTCCATGCACTGCTTCTTGATTCTGCATTCAGATTTTCTACTATTGAGTCTGATCCTCCTTTGGGTCCACTTGGATAATCCAGGTACTCTTCCATCTTGAAATCCTCAATTTAATCATATCTGCAAAATCTCTTTTTACCATGTAAGGTAACGTATTCTTAGATATTATGAGTGATATCATACAGTATTTGTCTTTCTTTATATGTCTTATCTCACTTAGCATAACACCCTCCAGGTCCATGTTGTCTTGAGTGGCAGAGTTTCCTTCTTTCTTGTGGCTGAATAACATTCCATTACACACACACACACACACACACGCACATCGCATTTTATTCATTTCCTGACAATTTTTTCCCATATCTTGACTACTGTAATCAGTGTTGTAATAAACATAGGAGTGCAGATATAGTTTTGATATCCTGTTTTCATTTCTTTTGGATAAATAAAACTGGGATTGTTGGATCATAAAATAGACCTAGTTTTAAGCCTTTTGAGGATCCTTCATACTCTTTTCTTTAGGGCTTGGAGTGTGGTCTTTTATTTTTTCTTCCTTTATCAAAGCAAGAGGGCCATTTATAGGGAGAAGAGGCATTTTCTTCATTAGTTAAAGAAATAATAATGTAATTTCACAAATAGAACTCTGTTGTGTAGAGAAATATAATTTTATCGGCAGAGAGCCATGCAGATGACGAGGTGGCCGAGTGGTTAAGGCGATGGACTGCTAATCCATTGTGCTCTGCACGCGTGGGTTCGAATCCCATCCTCGTCGTCCTGTCCCCTCCCGCTGTAGTGTGGGAGTGAGGTTTTAGTGCCTTGTGAACAAGGTATAGGTTGATGTTCCGTTACAGACGAGCTGTGTAACTTTCACCACCAGTAACGCATGTTTTTAACCCCTTTTATAGAGAGATTAGGAAATCCGTCGCGTGGATGAGAGAGTTAAGAAACTGCTGCCTCTGCTCAGGCTCAGGTGTGCTCACTGATTCTACTGCTTCTCCACCGGAGTCAAAAACCGATTCCGGGCCTTCGGAGTTCCGTTGTCTGTTAACACCCTGCCCAACCCGCTGGCCGCCTCCTTCCTGCCTGCGTTCCAAACAGTGAAGCAAATTACACACTACCAGGGAGTTTTCTCAAAATGTCCTCGTTTCCGCCACACCTTCACACAGCTGAATCAGTAAAGCCGAGGGTGACGTCTCTGTGGTTGCAGGCACCACAGGTGACTGATGGGTTGAGAACCACGGGCCATTCTCTTCATTCACTGCTCCCAACCGCTCTCCAGCCATGGTTCCTTGTCTCTGCAGTTTTTGTATATATATTTGCCATTTAAATCCCAGGCAGCACGTTTCCAGGTCCAAGGCACTCTCTCCTTACACCTCCTCACTCCCTACCCGCCCCGCGGTGGCCCCCAGTCTCTTCCTCAGACTCTAACTTTACCTGACCCCTGGTCCCTGCTTTCAGGAGTAGAAACTGTTCACACGCTCTGCTTTTGCTCATGCAGTCACTTCTGCCTGTAGTCTCTACTCCTTGGTGGCAAAATCTTTTTGCAAGAGGCATATCAAATGTACCTTTTCCGTGAATTCTCAAATGAAACCATCATTCTCCTTTTTGTATTTTGTATGAATGAATTTAGTCAAAGATCTTTTCCAGGAGTTTCAGGCTCTGTTTCCTTCCTTCTTTGATCATCTTCTGCCACTTATATGTTAATTTTAGCACATAATCCCACAAAATCTCATCTGTTCCCCTCTTTTCTTTTACCTTACAGGAAAACTATAGCAAAGAGCTGAGTACATGGTGTGGAATAACAAAATTTGAAGGGACCATAAAGATGATCTTTTGGAAAATCCTCCCTCTCATCACCTGTCTCTGTTTTATGGATGAGAAAACCGAGGTAGAGACCAGACAAATTGCTTGCTAAAAAAAAAAAAAAATCATATAACCAACTTTTCCTTACTAAGGTTCATGGGAACCAAGCAAGAGGTTAAGGGGATAAGGTCTTTCTAATGTGTTCAAATACAGTGACTGGGATTATGAGTTTTGAAACTTGGAAAATCCTTCCAAGGTCATAGGTCAGCAGATCTTCCAAAGGCTCATGAGGATTGAGACCTATGAAGTACAAATTTTGCAGTAAAATCTGATTTTGAATTTTATAAGACATGGCTTATGTGGTACATGTGGTTCAAAGATGGCTCACAAACTATAACCCATTTTATTTGGAAAATAAAAACCGAGGAAACAACGATTCAGATTGGAGGCCAAAGTGGAGTCTTGAGGAATTGGTATATGTTTTTTTATATCTTTGAATTTTCTCCAACAAATAATCACAGATATTGGATATCTGAGCAGTCAGTCTTAACCCTCTTGCCTCTCCATCCCCATGTTACCTTGTTTGAGAATAAGGTTGTAGGGGTACCACCCTTTTAGATCCTTGTCTCCTCAACTTTGCACACTGTAAACATTCAACAGATAATCATGAAATAACAGGATACTGTATATGTGTATATGTATACGTGTGTGTGCATGATATTGACATGGGAGGAAAAAAAACTGTCCAGGCAGAATATATCTAGGGTATTTGTCACTTCTTTTAATACACATTAAAGGATTATTTGGGGCTTCTCAGTGGGAAAGAAACCCCTGCTACCCCGGTGCAATGTAACAGAGGGAGACACAGGCTGCCTCCCTGGGTTGGGAAGATGGCAACCCATAGTATTTTTGCCTGAAGAATCCCATGGACAGAGGAACCTGGTGGGCTACAGTCCATAGGGCTGAAGAGAGTCCCACACAAAAGAAAATTTTAAATGTGCTAATCTCTTCTATTGTTTCTAAAAAACAGAGAAAGAGGAATATGTTTAATAGAAAAGAGCTAAGCCTCCATATGATTTGAATCTGGGAACATCATATGTTTCACTAAGAACTCGACATTGGAAATTAAGTTTTCTTCATCCTAACTTATTACTAAATTCAGTTATTTAGGTACAGAAATAAGTTTTTGTATATTTTTTGTGGTTATCTTCTCTGCCTTCCGGTTTGCATACACTTTGCAAACAGTCCAGCTCTTTTAATGACCTTAATATTTTGTTCTGTAATTTCTGTTTGAATAAAACCTGTTCTCATCCTTTTGACAGCAATAAAACCAAAGGAAAAAAAAGAAGTTCAGATGGAAAAGACAGGAGAAGAGTGGAAACCAGTGACAGATTCCAGCAGCCCAAACTCAGGACTAACAGAGAAGAGGTTGTATCTTTGGAGTGCAAAGTCAAAACTAACCACGAAGGGATTCGAACCCTCAATCTTCTGATCCGAAGTCAGACGCCTTATCCGTTAGGCCACGTGGTCTCCAAGGACACAGGTCTCCTGAGACACTTAGTAAATTTTCTGTCTCCTCCTGAATCGTGAAAGCTACTTAATGTCAAAAAGGCAACTGTCCCAGAGCCACCCGAGCCCTATCTTTAGAAAAATGGAAATTCGAGATTACAGGGGTTATTTGGGGCCAAGGAGTACCGCCTTGTGAAAGAGAAGAACTGACAATTATTTCGGTCTTGGGTACTCCATAGAGGGAGTATATGGCACATAAAGGATGCCAAAACGTTGCATATGCACAGCCTTGTTGGAGACTCTATCTTATCTTTGAGAAAATTATTGGCCTGGAAATTCTGCAAAAATGATTTTTGAGCATGATTGGTGTCTTTCTTTTCATGACTTTTCCACTCAAGTAAGAAAGAACGTCCATGTCATCCTTGAAGATGGAGGACAAGGAAGGCTTCTCTAGTATTTGCTTGTGTATATCTTTTCCTTTTTGTGTCTACACTTTTTTTCTTTGCTGTAATAAATCTTAACCTTGGATATATCTTGATTCATGTGAATCCTTCCAGCGAATCACCAACTACTGGGTGGTCATAGGACTACTGGAAACATCATTTTCCCTTTCCCCCGTTGCACTTAGTGTACAATCTTTTAAAGAAATATCTGTACTGTACACACGTGTACTGTACATAGTTACATATTGTTTTAAAAGCATGTCTACGCTGTAGGCCACTTAATGAGTTTTCTTAGTTCCTAGCATAGTATGTAACATAAATATCTGAACAGGAATCCTTTCTGAGAGAGGAAAAAATATATAAAACAGTACACACATATATTTAAAAAATAAGCATAGAGAATAGTTCTGTTAGAGGTTGAAAAGGAAGGTAGAGGGTAAAGACATTTACAATAGCGGCGGAAGTGGTCTTCTGAGGTCAGCGTACAATTAAGGTCACCAAACTCTGCACTCTTGTCTCAAACAATTACTTATTTACTCCAAAGATTAAAACTCTAGTAGTTGCAAAGAATCTGCGCAGGGATGGCCCAGGGGATTTTTAGTTTGTCACTTTAACTACAAGGTCTCAATTTCTTACAAACAGGGCTTTCTGGATTATGAATAGAAGGAAGCATAACAAGATCTGGGCTTCCACTCCTCCTCTCTTAATTCAGCACTTTCACAGCATCACAAGACAATGATCGCTGTCATGAAAACTGGAGACAATAATAACACGGTTACTTTGGCAAACAGAAGAAATCACGGAAACGGTTTTCACACTTATTTTCAGGGTATTTTCTAGCAGTTCAGAAAAAGCTGAAACTAGCAGAGGATGGTTTCGATCCATCGACCTCTGGGTTATGGGCCCAGCACGCTTCCGCTGCGCCACTCTGCTTTACAACTTACGCGTCTTACTAATAATACCCTTAACTGTACTTGAAGCACGCCTCTAACTTTAGAAAACTGTAAGGGCGGGGGCGAGGAGGGGTATTTATTTCTATACTTTGGCTACAAGACGGGAACAGTTTGGATTAATGTCGCTACCGGAATCAGAGAAAACAAGGAGTAGAAAAGTAAACATTAATACGGAGTTAAGTTACTGAGCGCAGGAGGAACGGTTAGATAATTAAATCAGAATCACAAGTTTTAATAATCAGAGAAGAAAACGAAAATAAGACGTGAAAGGAACTTTGGTTCGCGCGGCTGCCGAGATTTCTACCGGAGAATCGCTAACCAACCATATGTATTTGCCTTTGGGGAAAAAATCTTTTGGTTAGATTTCCCTTGGCTCGGTGAAAGAAAAGGCGAGGTCTTGAAGCTTTTAAATTCCTCTGGAGGGGTGTTTCGATTTGAAGGGGTTTTGTTACCGGGACGGAGCAGCAGTGCTGAAGGCCCCGTAAACGTGGAGGTAAAGCCGGGCCCTCATTTCCAACGAAGGTTACAGCAGTTCCGGTCATGTGGGCCAAGGCTCCAGTGCAACCGTCCCAAAGCATCCTAAGCAGCAAAAGAAAATAAGTAAAAAATGTTAATTTCTTTAGTCTGACCCAGTTTCAAATTGCGTTCGAAAATTCCTGCTTAGGGATGGAAGACTCACCGGAGAATCCTCAGCGAAGGGCCCGCTCGGTGGGCGGGGACTAAGTTGTCGTGACGTCACCCAGAACTGGGTCACGAGGGGAGGGGCGGGCTGGCAGGCTAAATGAATGTGCCCGCGAAAGCGCTTTCGGTTCTCACTTCGGTCCGGAATCCGCTCATATAAGGGAATTGCCGCTGCTTTGTCGGTGCTGTTTTGGAAGTCCCCTTGGCAGCTTTACCATGTCTGGACGCGGCAAGGGCGGGAAGGGCCTTGGAAAAGGTGGCGCTAAACGTCACCGCAAGGTTCTTCGCGATAACATCCAGGGCATCACCAAGCCCGCCATCCGTCGTCTGGCCCGGCGTGGAGGAGTTAAGCGCATATCTGGCCTCATCTATGAGGAGACCCGCGGGGTGTTGAAGGTGTTCCTGGAAAATGTGATCCGCGACGCCGTCACCTACACCGAGCATGCCAAGCGCAAAACTGTCACAGCCATGGATGTGGTCTACGCGCTGAAACGCCAGGGCCGCACCCTCTACGGCTTTGGCGGTTAAGCTGCCGGTTTTCGGCGTTCTTAATATTTCCACCAAAGGCCCTTTTCAGGGCCGCCCACATGTTTCGATGAAAGAGCTGGCTAGCACTTGCTGTTTCTCAAGGGATATCTCACATGCTCAGTTTTCGCTAAACAAAGCCCACCTCTCGGAATTTAACATTGGAGAATGGCATGGCAATCCACCCCAGTATTTTTGTCAAAGATAATACCATGGATAGGATTGCAGAGTCAAACATGACCGAGTGCACGAAGGAAGTTTTAGAGAGGTGCAAGTTCACTGTGGCTTTAAAAATAACTTCGGCGCATTTAAGTTCTGTGAGACTGTTTACCCCAGAAAGATTTCTTTAATTCTGGGATATTTCGAATTTGGAATCGAGTATCCGCGGTACTTTATTAGAGAAGTCGGCTTACACTCACCGCGATGTAGCGATGCCTGGTTCTCCCCCGGCGGTGCCCTGTGCTCAAGATGGCGGCGAGGCAGAGGAACAAAGAAAGCCCGCGCCCGCGGCGGGAAGCGCGACTCGGAACAAAGGCGAATTCACGAGTAGGGCGGGTCTTCCCCTCAGCGGCGGCGCGCTCCTGGGCTCGGCTGGTCTGTGGCGCTGCTGCTGGGCTCTGCTGACTAAAACTTGTACCCATGCATTGGGGGAACAATTACAATGGACCCGCCGGGAGAGCTACCATGTATTAGGTATAGAGGACACTATAGTCTGAATTCCTGTTTGAAAAATTTTAAAAAGTCGACAGGAAGTATGTTTTTAAATGAGCAACATGAATGGCACTTAGGTTTAAGATTAAGTAAACATTTAAAAAAGTACTATACAGACATCAGGATTATTTACCTCAAAGGAAGTATGCATTGTTTTTGTTTGCTTTAAAAAGTTACCGGTATACTCACTGCCTAACTAAATACCTAATAGTCGGTGCACATGAACAAATCCCTGTTATACCTTAAATGTCTTAGAGAGCCAATCTTCCCTTTTGTTCTGTCTCAGGTCTCTTAATACATTGATACACGTTTTCTCCAGATTTCCTGAATCTCAGTTTTTTGACATTGATTTGATGTAGACCTGGCCTATAAAATGTCCTGGTTTGGCTTGTTTCCTGAATGGGGTTATTTTCCTTGATTTCTGGACCCTGTATGACCTACAAAGTAGAAGTGATTTTCCCTAGATTTGACTGATATAACATTAATTTTCTTGTCAAGGAACAGGTTATAGATCATTGTATGTAAATACTATTGTACATCAGGGTCACTTGTTAAGGGGATTTTGTAGGTTCTAGGTCAGTCATTGGTTTAGGATAATTATTAATAGTTTCTTCTTTAAATCTGATTTCTCCTCCTTATGGCCGGCAAGTAGCTTGTAGGGTGATACTTTGAAAGCCAGAAATCAGTGGAGTCATTTGCAATGCGATCTCTTTTAAAGATATGGGCTCTGGTGTTTAAATATGGAAAGAATCAGATGTTATTGGAGCTAAGGCACTGATTTGAGGAGATAAATTCATACGATGATGTTAATTTAACAAACAAAATTGAGCGCATGGCATGTACCAGGCACTGTTCGATACTATGGAATTATAGCAGTGAACAACGGTGAACAAAACAGTATTTCTAAGTGCATGGAGCTTATATTTTGTTGGAAGGGGCACAGACAAAACAGGTAAAACAGTTTGTTAGATGGTGCTATGAACAAAACTGAAGCTGGGAAAAACTGTATAGTGTAGAGGAAGGAGATGTTACTTTAAATGACATAGGAAGATTTTGGGAAAAAATCTGACTCTAATTCAGAAGATGCGGGTTTGATCCCTGGGTCAGGAAGATACCCTGGAGAAGGAAATGGCAACCCACTCCAGTATGCTAGTCTGGGAAATCCTGTGGACAGAGGATCGTGGTGGGATACAGTTCATGGGGTCACAAGAGTCAGACATGATGTAGTGATTAAACCAGCATCACCAGAAGCCTTTACTTGTAAGTGATGCTTGGGGAAAAAAGATTGAGAAAGTGAAGTTCCAAATGGAAGGAGGACTAAGTAGCAACGACTGGAGGTAGCAAGGAAGTTATCTGGCGGGCAGAGGGAGGCCAAGGGGGTGTGGAGAAAAAAGAGACCAAGTTTGAGAGGCAAATGGAGGTGAGTAGTTTGCTTATGGCCTGGGAACCCAACACATCTGACTATTTAAAAGATACGAGAAAATTCCCTGGAAAATGACGCATATGTTGCTTGAACTAGCCATCAAAGGCAGGGAAGACTTAAGAGTCACAGGCACTAAGTTGTCCTCAAAACAGTTCAGTGAAGAGAATTGTTTTTTCAACAGGGGCAGGCCTGTTAGAAGAGGTTTGTATTGTTTGCAATGCCAGACAAGGAATCCTAATTGGTGTTAAATGCTAGTAGTCTTTACAGCTCACTGCCTTGTTCAAGGCCTCAGAATTCTGAGATTCTAAAGTGGGCAGACCTGAGGGCAACTTCCTGGAACTTCAACTAGCTGCTTTAGCAACAGCTAATATTTTAGAGGACTCTTTGTGCCAACACCACCCTAAGGGCTCTTTTATTGATCACCCCAGCCATGTCACATGGTAGTTGTTAATTATTATTCCCATTTTAGAGGTAAGGAAATGCTCACAAAGGGTTTAAGTACCATGTTCAAATTTAGCGGTCAAAGAGGCTAAATGCGCTGGGGGATTTCTTCTTTAACCATGCTTATCTATTTCTTAAATGTACGTATTTGTTTTCCAGAATACACTGTTTTAAACTGTATTTACAATTAACCTTGGAAAGTGAGAAATGCTTTAATTATATGTAGGCTTTAGGGAATTTCCTTCACAAGCACTATTATAAAATGTAGTAACATTTAATGTTCACAAAAGTCTGTGTAGATATAGGGAGAAAAAATTTCCCCTTCCTTCTTTCCATATTCTTTGTCTGGTCTAATTGATACAAGATATATTAACAGGGACAGACAAACCGAAACACCTAATTTGTATTACCTCCTCTGTACACTGGAGATCCCCAGTAAACCTGATAAGACTACAAAATGCCTGAGCCACTACCTTAAAATACCATCTTCAAATTAAAAAAAAAATGATGGGAGTAGGTAGTCACTTGTTTTCAAAGGTAACCAGGATGTTGTTATGCAGATTTAAGTAGTGTCCTTTTCCATAAAAAGCAGATTCTATTTGGACATTTTCTTCCCGGTAAAGCAAGGAAACCACGTTTACAATTGGATTATTTATTTATAAATGTAAACGTCTTTAGGGAACACCCACTTTTCTAAGTATTAAGATATTTTCCTGCTTCTTAAAAATGGCCAGCTTAGAATAACTGGCATTCTATCTTTTAAGAGATGTTTGCAAAAAGACACGTGGCTAATATGCAGCAAATTAAACTTTTGCTGTCAGGCTTACGCTGCTCAAAATTAGCTTCTTTGGCATTAGTGGTTGGGGTATAGACATTTTTCCTCACACAATGGTCAGAACCTTTAGCCCTGATGGTTGTATATAATCTTTCTCACTGCTTGACCGAGCCACTTTAATACAGTCCGGAAAGTTACAGATCCTTTGAGACAAAGTGGGTGGCTCTTAAAAGAGCCTTGAGTTATTTGCGTTGTTTCAAATGACGAAATTTACTTGGAGCTGGTGTACTTGGTGACGGCCTTGGTGCCCTCAGACACCGCGTGCTTGGCCAGCTCCCCGGGTAGCAGCAGGCGTACCGCTGTCTGGATCTCCCTGGATGTGATAGTCGAGCGCTTGTTGTAATGCGCCAGGCGCGACGCCTCGCCAGCGATGCGCTCGAAGATGTCGTTGACAAAAGAGTTCATGATGCCCATGGCCTTGGACGAGATGCCGGTGTCCGGGTGGACCTGCTTCAGCACCTTGTACACGTACACGGAGTAACTCTCCTTGCGACTACGCTTGCGCTTCTTGCCGTCCTTCTTCTGCGCCTTGGTCACCGCCTTCTTCGAGCCCTTTTTAGGGGCAGGAGCGGACTTGGCTGGCTCAGGCATCACAAAACACAAACAGGCCCAGGAGGCGAACAGAAAATACGCCCACAGACCAAAGATCTTAGTATTTGTTTGGCCTATATGCAAATGTGGGATGGCAGGAATTACAATTTATGATTGGTCTTTTCATCAAATCCTAACCCCTGATAGGCTCTTTATTTCAAACTCTTATTGGCTCTTCCCTTAGCTCACCGTTACATAATTTGACCTTTTCACTACAAACTCCCTATGCAAATTAGCAAGTGTTGTTTCAGATCTGGCTTTTGATTGGCTTGAATTTGTGTTTGGCCAATCGCATAGGCCGTTTTACCAAACCGCCAGAGAGTATAATTACCTAGCTTCTTGTGCTTTCAGGATCCATTTTCCTGGGTCTTAGCCTGTTTCTGGTGTCTCGTTATGTCTGGTCGTGGAAAACAGGGCGGCAAAGCACGCGCTAAGGCGAAGACCCGCTCCTCACGGGCCGGGCTCCAGTTCCCCGTGGGCCGGGTGCACCGGCTGCTCCGCAAAGGCAACTATGCCGAGCGGGTCGGTGCTGGGGCCCCGGTGTACCTGGCAGCGGTGCTGGAGTACCTGACTGCCGAGATCCTGGAACTGGCGGGCAACGCGGCCCGGGATAACAAGAAGACCCGCATCATCCCGCGTCACCTACAACTGGCAATCCGCAACGACGAGGAGCTCAACAAGCTCCTGGGCAAAGTCACCATCGCTCAGGGTGGCGTTCTTCCCAACATCCAGGCGGTATTGCTGCCCAAGAAGACTGAGAGCCACCACAAGGCCAAGGGCAAGTGAAGCTACCTAGATCTGTGTCGCTACAACCTTTCACCCAAAGGCTCTTTTAAGAGCCATCCACATTCTCAAATTTAAAAGAGTTCGTAAACAACAGTACTTCGTCTTGCGTTATAATAGTTACATTAAAGCTACTGTATAGGTACTACAGCATGTTCACGCGAAGTTATCCTTTCTCCTTGACGGGACTGCTCTAAATGTGATTCAGGGAAATGAATCACAGGAAAATGGGTAGTTTCAACAGTAAGGGTAAGGTTTACAAAAGCTGGAGTGGCTGTTTATCTAGAGAAAAGGTTTCTGTTGTGCCAAAAAATACGGGTAGTAGCCTGGAATGTCAGGCTACGTCTTTTGAAACAGCAAAACGAAAGGACCTCTGGGATCAGTGCGGGCTTTTCAAAGAAATCAATTTCTGTTCACTGGTGCCGAATAGAAACCTGGAGACAGGGTGTAGTAGAAAATGGTAGTTTTTATTGCTTTGACTGCCTTTCAATCTTACACAATCTCAGTTCAGTTCAGTCGCTCAGTCGTGTCTGACTCTGCGACCCCATGAACTGCAGCATGCCAGGCCTCCCTGTCCATCACCAACTCCCGGAGTCTACCCAAACTAATGTCGGTGATGTCATCCAACCATCTCATCCTCCGTCGTCCGTTTCTCCTTCTGCCCTCAGTCTTTCCCAGCATCAGGGTCTTTTCAAATGAGTCAGCTCTTCAAATCAGGTGGCCAAAGTATTGGAGTTTCAGCTTCAATACCAGTACTTCCAATGAACACTCAGGACTGATCTCCTTTAGGATGGACTGGTTGGATCTCCTTGCAGTCCAAGGGACTCTCAAGAGTCTTTTCCAACACTACAGTTCAAAAGCATCAATGCTTTGGCGCTCAGCTTTCTTTATCGTCCAACTCTCACGTCCATACATGACTACTGGAAAACTACAGTCCAGGAGTGGGAAAAAGGGCCATCGGTAAGGATGCAAGTTTGTGCTCTTTTTCACAGGGAAATTTCAAAATTAGCTACGCTGGTTAAGTTAGGCCCGAGTGGTTGTCTCTGGTGGTCCTTGAGCTTATTGTACCGAGACTTTCTGGAGTGAAATATGCTCACAGAAGTGTGTTTTTTCGGAGAAGTAAACACCAAGTGTATAGTAAATTATAACCATAAAGTAATCATTTTCAAAGTGCGGTTAAGCAAGAAAGAAAACCATCTGTCAGAGTGGGCTCAAAGAATAGAGTCTAAAATGGAGGTTACTAGTTTCTGCTATAGCAAACTGAAGCATAAATCCCATTCGGCCATCACGGGAAAGTCAATGATTTTTTTCTTCGCATTTTTGCCGCTCACTTCTGGCCTGCCGCTTTCCCTGTGATTTCCTAGTGGAGCTAGGAAGTGATTGTCCAAGGCAATGTAAATTCAGAACAGAAAAATTAACCACTGAGAAAAAAAAGAGAATACAAATAAACCTGTTTCTAAAGCTTGATCCTCAAAATTTCAGCCCCATTACATAGATCTGAATTAGAACAGGCATCTTTCATGATGTCCAAGTGGTTCCTTATTTACAGTTTGAGAAGCCGTGAATTTAGAACTAGGATATTAGCTCCTTTGGATAGCAGACTTCAACAAAAGGAAGGATTGAAAAGTGAACTAACTCATCCAATCAGAATCTTTAGAAATTGACCAATCACTTCAGTGACTCTTCAGCCAATGGATTTGTTTCGCGGGAGTTTTGAACTAGAGTAAGACCAATCAGACTGTTTCTGAGTATATATAAACGGAATGTCTTTCTCGATATCTCATCTTTGTTCCTTTCTATCACCATGGCTCGTACGAAGCAGACTGCCCGCAAGTCCACCGGCGGCAAAGCACCGCGCAAGCAGCTGGCCACCAAGGCGGCCCGTAAGAGCGCGCCGGCCACCGGCGGCGTGAAGAAGCCGCACCGCTACCGGCCCGGCACGGTGGCCCTGCGCGAGATCCGCCGTTACCAGAAGTCCACGGAGCTGCTGATCCGCAAGCTGCCGTTCCAGCGGCTGGTGCGCGAGATCGCCCAGGACTTCAAGACCGACCTGCGCTTCCAGAGCTCGGCGGTGATGGCGCTGCAGGAGGCGTGCGAGGCCTACCTGGTGGGGCTCTTCGAGGACACGAACCTGTGTGCCATCCACGCCAAGCGCGTCACCATCATGCCCAAGGACATCCAGCTTGCCCGCCGCATTCGCGGGGAGAGGGCGTAAAGCTTCCACAACTGCCTCACTCCAACGAAAACGGCTCTTCTAAGAGCCACCCACAATTTCTTTGAAACAGCTGTCATTTAAAATTGAGCGTCTTGAGTGTTTTGGTTTGGGATGCAAGCAGGTTTAAAATTGG
Organism: Capricornis sumatraensis; assembly: GCF_032405125.1. Lineage (NCBI taxonomy): Eukaryota > Metazoa > Chordata > Mammalia > Artiodactyla > Bovidae > Capricornis > Capricornis sumatraensis. The sequence continues at coordinate 35,150,652 of NC_091090.1, forward strand.
ACAGTTTTAAATGATCAGCGTATTACTTTGGGGTACCTTATGAACGTACAAAAAGGTTTACTCGGTTTTAACTTGCTCCCTTTGGTTGGCTTTATGTTCTGTCGATAGGTAGTGTGCAAAAGTTACTCGAAGGTAGTAAGTTGGCGTCTGTCTAGGGAAGTAGAATATGAGTACCTTATGCAGGTGAACTGGGGAGTTATTAAACTTAAGTCGTGTTATGTATTTGGGGAAGGGCTATAATTCGCGTGGTGTTAGTGTCAGGTTGGGTTATTTGAGGGCATAGAAAACAAAAGCCTGAATTTGGGTGGAGGTGATTGTGGGTTTGCTGTTTATTCTTTTTAGAGCTATATTCACATATTTGGGCATTGACAACTGAGAAAGTAGAGCATTTGTTTTTGCTGCCTGTTTCTGAAGCCTCAATTTGCTCAGTTCCAATCACAGCCAGGTTCAAAGTGAGACAGTTTTGGCTTCCCTATAAAAGGTCGTTTACACAAGAGAGCAGTCAGGACACTGTTTTGCTGACAGAGACTTATATAAAAGATCACCCAATCAGTATTTCTGATAAGCTTATTGGTGCCAATACTCAAGGCCAGAGCCATGCTGACTTCTACAATTTCACCACTCATAAAGTGTCTGCGACCAGCAGCATGAGCATCAGTTGGGAATTTGCTCGAAATGGCAGGTTTTCAGACCCCTCTCAGGTCTACTGAGTCACAGTCTCCATTGTACGAAGTTCACCGAAGGTGATTTATGAATGCTAGTTTCAGAAGTCGTTGTCAGTCATGTTAAAAAAATGAAAGCCTGGAGTGGGGTGAGGGATGGTATTTTTGGTTTCTTCAAGAAAAGCATACTGTGAACTCTTACCAGGAGTAAGCATTTGCAAACTACATTTATTTATATAAATTGAAATTTCTCTCAAGGAATTGCACATAACACCTGAGTCTATATTAAGATTGTGAGTCTATATTGAGAAATGGGCTTCCCTTGTGGCTCAGCTGGTAAAGAATCTGCCCACATTGTCGGAGACCTGGGTTCAATCCCTGGGTTGGTAGTAGAAGGTACTCATATTCTACTTCCCTAGACAGACGCCGACTTACTACCTTCGAGCAGAGAAAGGCTCCCCACTCCAGTATTCTGGCCTGGAGAATTCCGTGGACTGTATGTAGTCCCTGGGGTCACAGAGTCAGACACGACCAAGCAACTTTCACAGCCAACAGCATATTGAGAAATGGAGCTGCTTTCAGCAGTTGACATTACCAGGTTTTCAGGGATATTTCAAGAAGAATTATCCTAGACCTGTGGTGTGTGCTGTGCTTAGTTGCTCAGTCGTGTCTGACTCTGTCTTCACATTGGGTCTTTCCTGTACATATCAGCACAGTGTCCTATTTGGGTTTTCGGATGGTCTTTTAAAGACTTTTCCATAGTATTAAAAAAATTTATTTATCAATTTATCTCCCATCACCCATATAATTTCATTCTCAATTTTTTCTTTATTACACGACACTTGAGAATATATGGAAGTATCAGTTCAGTTCAGTTGCTCAGTCGTGTCCGACTCTTTGCGACCCCATGAATCCCAGCACGCCAGGATTCCCTGTCCATCACCAACTCCCGGAGTTCACTCAGATTCACGTCCATCGAGTCAGTGATGCCATCCAGCCATCTCATCCTCTGTCATCCCCTTCTCCTCCTGCCCCCAATCCCTCCCAGCATCAAAGTCTTTTCCAATTAGTCAACACTTCACATGAGGTGGCCAAAGTCCTGGAGTTTCAGCTTTAGCATCATTCCTTCCAAAGAAATCCCAGGGCTGATCTTCAGAATGGACTGGTTGGATGTCCTTGCAGTCCAAGGGACTCTAAAGAGTCTTCTCCAACACCACAGTTCAAAAGCATCAATTCTTTGGTGTTCAGCCTTCTTCACAGTCCAACTCTTACATCCATACATGACCACAGGAAAAACCGTTACCTTGACTAGATGGACATTTGTTGGCAAAGTAATGTCTCTGCTTTTGAATATGCTATCTAGGTTGGTCATAACTTTTCTCCCAAGAAGTAAGCTTCTTTTAATTACATGGCTGCAGTCACCATCTGCAGTGATTTTGGAGCCCCCCAAAATAGTCTGACACTGTTTCCACTCTTTCCCCATCCACTTCCTAAGAAGTGATGGGACCGGATGCCATGATCTTCGTTTTCTGAATGTTGAGCTTTAAGCCAACTTTTTCACTCTCCTTTTTCACTTTCATCAAGAGGCTTTTTAGTTCCTCTTCACTTTCTGCCATAAGGGGGTGCCATCTGCATATCTGAGGTTATTGATATTTCTTCCGGCAATCTTGATTCCAGCTTGTGCTTCTTCCAGACCAGCGTTTCTCATGATGTACTCTGCATAGAAGCTAAATAAGCAGGGTGACAATATACAGCCTTGATGTACTCCTTTTCCTATTTGGAACCAGTCTGTTGTTCCATGTCCAGTTCTAACTGTTGCTTCCTGACCTGCATGCAGATTTCTCAAGAAGCAGGTCAGGTGGTCTGGTATTCCCATCTCTTTCAGAAATGTCCACAGTTTATTGTGATCCACACAGTCAAAGGCTTTGGCATAGTCAATAAAGCAGAAATAGATGTTTTTTTGGAACTCTCTTGCTTTTTACATGATCCAGCAGATATTGGCAGTTTAATCTCTGGTTCCTCTGCCTTTTCTAAAACCAGTTTGAACATCAGGAAGTTCACAGTTCACGTATTGCTGAAGCCTGGCTTGGAGAATTTTGAGCATTATTTTACTAGTGTGTGAGATGAGTGCAATTGTGCAGTAGTTTGAACATTCTTTGGCATTGGCTTTCTTTGGGATTGGAATGAAAACTGACCTTTTCCAGTCCTGTGGCCACTGCTGAGTTTTCCAAATTTGCTGGCATAGTGAGTCCAGCACTCTCACAGCATCATCTTTCAGGATTTGAAATAGCTCAACTGGAATTCCATCACCTCCACTAGATAAAAGTTTACCCATCCTCAACATCACCAACACTGGGCAAATATGTTTTATCTATACCTCTTCTACCTTGACTGGTGCCTTGATGACTGTTGAGGAAATTATATCATTTCCTCTGGTAGCATTTTAATATACATCTACCATTTTAAAACCTAATTATGATGTCATGATAACTCTCAACAAACAACATCTAAGATTGATAAGAGTTTATAACAGTACCAGATGCTATTCTGTGCATTGGAAATACACTCAGATGAGACCCAAATAGACAAAATTATTTGCTCTCATGGAATTTATATTTGACTCTGGGATAAACAATAAATTAGATAAATATCATATGTAATAAGTGAGTGCAATAAAGCAAGAATAAGGATTCTTATGGAGAGTTGAAATTCAGATAAGGTAACCAATGAAGATGGCACTAAGAAGCTAGTTATCCCAGCAAAGCATTGAAAGGTGAAGAGGCAAGCTGGGGAAAAAGGAGGAAGAAATGCTGAAGCGCTACAGTGGCTATGTGGAAAGGGCTGGGCATTGGAGGAGATTAAAAAGCAGAGAAATGAAGAGAACCATGATGCTATAGGGGCTTGTATACCACTGTAAAGAATTTAGCATTTGCTCTGAGTGATGTGGAAGAACTTGAGAGAAGTTGAACACAGGAGTTTTTGGGTCCTTTTCTCTCATTTAACCAGGTTCTGCTGTATTCTTACTGCCTGTGTGCTCAGTCCTGTTTAGCTCTTTTGTGATCCCATGGACTGTGGCCTGCCAGGCTCCTCTGTCTATGGGATTCTCCAGGCAAGAATACTGGAGTGGTTCTTAGTTGGCTCAATTGCGCTCCAGCACAAAAATCAAAGCCCAGTTTTCTTCATTTTGTGCTATTCAGACCTTGCAAATAGAGGCTGATCTGGGTGATTTATAGTTAGGGAGAAAAAAGAAAATTATTCATAGAATATAAACCTTTGGAGTTAAAGTTGATTCATAGCATAATACTTCAATTTACTAGTTTTATAACCACAGGCAAATTGTTTGCTCTCAGGTACCAAACTTGAATTCAAATGTCTTTCAGAACCAGGCAAAGAGTTTCTGTATAATGTAAAATGGTGAGCTGTCCAGCTTTATTTCACTGGGTCCTTCAGTCAGTAGCAGATCTGGCTGAACACAAGCTGTGCTCCATATAGCACTCTTGATTGTTATGTCAGTTGCCAAAAAGTGATGCTAACAATAATGGCCTTTGGAGCTGTCCAGCTGGTAAAAGATTTGTGACTTTATAAAGTCAAAGTCTAACTGAGTTTCTGCATGGATTATTTAATTTAATCCTCACAATAACTCTGTGGGTTGGGGGGACCATGTTACCTCAAATACTATGATGAAGAAACAGAAGCATAGTGAGGGGGAATACCTTCTATAGTGGTTCATTTTGTTAAATCTGTCATGGATTTTATCTCTGGGGCTAGAGAATGGAAGGTATTTTGTGTTACGTGCATATTTTCCTTTTACCTCACCCATCCATTTATCAAAACCTTTTTGAGTGATTACTGTGTGCTCAAGAATGTTCTAGGTGCTGGAAAGAACAGTGCATAACATGGCAGAGATCCTTCTGTGTGAAGCTCACCGACAGAAAATGATCAAAGACAAACACAGTATTTTGGCAGGTCAAGAGGATTAAGAAAACATAAAGAGTCCAAGGGGATTAGGGACTGTCATAGAGTGGGAGATGAGTAGTAGACAGTTACCATTTTAAATAGGGTAAGTGGGGAAGACTTCACAACTGAGATGAGACATGAAAGCCAGTGGCATGAAATCTGGAAGGGAGTGGGATCTTCATACTTCTGTAGAAAGATCATTCCTCACAAAGGAAACAATGACTGCGAAGGTCCCATGTTGGAAGCATTACTTGGAATGAGGGCCACAGGTCCAACTAGATAGAACCAACTTTCTCTTCTTTCGCAAGCTGGAGTTTCTGGATAGCTCATCAATGAGTTTACACATTTCCCCCCCACCAAAAGTCTTACTCCAGTTTCCTGAATACATTCAATTCAGATGTTGTGGAATCTGGAGTCACAAAACACACCTCGGAAGACACTCAAGACATTGGAGTACAGTTTATTATGCCAGCGGGTCCAAGAGGAATCAGTTCCCAACGAGGACCTTGATGTTTCTGAGAGGTCCAGTTTTATACCCCCTACTATGTGACTGGTTGCTTGTTAGCAACCTCTTTGTTGTATATGATTGAGTTTTACAAGTAGGTGCTAGGAAAACAAACAATTAAGGTTAAAGAGGGGGAACAATTATTATACATCAGGGGGCATGTCTGCATGGTTAATCTAACAGGGGCAACCTGACCCCAACTACAATCTCCATTTGTCATCTGTAGGGAGGGAAGTCTCCAGAAGACCTGGCTTTCACTAGCCGTGGCTTCCTCACTCTTGGGCAGGGTTCAGGCCCAGGTCATATCCAGTTTGTAAGACAGATGACAGGCTTCAAGATGGAGTCTCTCCTGCTTTCCTCACACTGGCCCCAACACAGAAAATAAACTGAGGCCAGAGCAGAAATAGATGAGTACTAACCCCAGGGAGACGACTGCCAGCCAGTTCAAGAATACTAGTCATTAGGGTGAGTACTAATTCTGTGACAATTTATTTAAAATGAAAAGTAAGATTTAAAAAGGGTATTTAACCAAATGGATCTTAGTTGCAGCACATGGGTGGTTTTTTTCTTTTCTTTTCTTTTTTTTTTTTTTTTAAGCTTCAGCATGAGAGATTTTTATTATCAGCAGAGGTATCTAGTTCCTCAGCCAGAGATGGAACCTGAGCCCCCTGCATTGGGAGCAAGGAGTCTTAGCCACTAGACCACCAGGGAAGTCCCAAAAGTAAGATATTTTGAGGTTCCAAATAATCACTACCATCATTTTACTTTTCAGAAAAAAGAGAATTCAAATGTAATATTTCTAAAAAGGCTTTCTACACTGTAAAAGTACATTTTCTAAGGTTATATTGGATAATTACTAATGAGTCTCCAAATATAAATAAAACTGTTCATCTTTTGGCTCATGGCTAATAGAATTCCATACGAAAACCTTCAAAATGGTGGTGATTTGATGGCCAAACCCATGATTTTTGGAAAGAAAACAAAATTAAATTTTATTTATGATAAAAATGATGCATTTTATCAAGTGCTGATCTAAGCTGTAACTGAATCTTGGCATTGAACCAAGATATCATGTATCTTCTGAACCCTTCCTATTGGGAGAGACTGCAGTTCAAATGCAGAGACTTTCATTAGGGTGTATAGGCTGTTAATTACTCTCATTTTTCAGAAGTAGTGTTCAAGGAAGGACAGGAAACTGGTGTTGTTCAGGTTTTGCCAAATAACTATGAAATTGTCTTCGAAGAAAATTTTCTCTGTCCTTTGCCAACTAAAGAATGTTGCTAGCCGTCTGGTTCTACAAGCTTTGAGATCCAGCAACAAGTGACTGAACTTCTTTTTAGAAAATAGAGATTATCATGGTGGATGGAGGGTATATTAAGATAAATTTCCAAACTTTGTGGATGAAGAATGTCACTTGCTGTATCAGTAAACAAAGGATCTGGCAGCCATCTAGACTTAAGCCTCTGAAACTGCCACCCCAACCCCACAACTGTGTACCCTGAGTGGATTCAGGATGAAGAAAAATTGGATACTGGCCCTAGGTAGTTAAGTTACATATCAAAGGGATGATTTCAATGAGCCCAGATTCTTGGATCTTCTCAGACATAGAAAAGTATGAAAAATTCACTAGTTTGAAATGTCTGTTTTCTTTAATTAACAGTTATTTTTTGATGTTTCAAGTACCTGCTTCCCTCTTCCCACCCCCAACTCCTATATATCTTGGTTCTCCCTTACCTCTTCAGAATAGTCCCCTAGAGCTTTCTGAGAGGCTGTCTCATGGGTTTCAGTCCTTGGTATACCTGCTGAATAAAACATAATTCTCAACTTTTGGTTTATTTAACTGATAATCTTAATTGCTTATTGCAAGTTTATTCTCTGCTTTTGTGAGATCCAAAAGGGTATTCTAGATTAGCAGGCAACTCTTTCTTCCAAGCAGTGATTCTGGAGCCCATGTGCCTTTTTTTTTTTCCCCTGGCCATGGGATTTTTAACTTCTAGACCAGGGATAGAACCTGTGCCCCCTGCAGTGGAATCAATGGAGCCTTAACCATCGGCCCACCAAAGATGATGCTCCCACCCCTGTGTCCTTTTATCTTTGTATCTCAATTATCTTAACACATTGCTTTCACATGTTAAAAAAAGAATTCCACGGACTACATGTTAGAAATGTTATTGGTTTTATTCAGTGATTCATGGATCTGGCAACTGCCAATCTAGCAGACAGAAAAGAGTTCTGAGGAACTATATGAAATGAAAGGTTTTTCTAGGCAGAAAGGAACAGGAACAGGGAAATTATACTAGGAAGAAAAGTGGGTTGATTATTGCAAGGATGCCATTCTTTTGTGTAGTGGACCCCAACCTCCAGGATCTAATGCCTGATGATCTGAGGTGGAACTAATGTAATAATAGAAATAAAGTGCACACTAAATGTAATGTGCTTGAACTGTTTACAATAGCTAGAACATAAAAGCTACCTAGATGTCCATCGGCAGAGGAATGGATAAGAAAGCTGTGCTACAGATACACAATGGAAACTCAGCCATTAACAAGAATGCATTTGAATTAGTTCTAATGAGGTGGATGAAACTGGAGCAGAGTGAAGCAAGTCAGAAAGAAAAACACCAATACAGTATATTAACCCATATATATGGAATTTAGAAAGATGGTAATGATGACCCGACATGTGAGACAGCAAACGAGACACAAAGACTTTTGGACTCTGTGGGAGAAGGCGAGGGTGGGATGATTTGAGAGAATAGCACTGAAACATGTATATTACCATATATGAAATAGATGGCCAGTCCAGGTTTGATGCATGAGACAGGGTGCTCAGGGCCGGTGGACTAGGAGGACCCTGAGGGCTGGGATGGGGAGGGAGGTGGGAGTGGGTTTCGGGATAGGGGGTCACATGTATACCCATGGCTGATTCATGTCAATGTATGGCAAAAACCACTACAATATTGTAAAGTAATTAGCCTCCAATTAAAATAATTTTTTGAAAAAGAAAAAAATGAGCAATTAAAAAAAGGTGAGCATACAGCATCCCCTCCCCGCCTCCAAAAAAAAAAAAAAGCAATGGGCTTGAATTATCCCCAAACCATCCCCCCACCCAGTATGGGGAAACATTGTCTTTCATGAAATCGATACCTGGCGCCAAAAACGGTGGAGACTGCTGCTTTAGGGGATGAAAGGGGTCTGTTAGTCTGATTATCTAACTGGTGACGAGCCAATTTCTGGTTGAACAGTAAAAATTCTATCTCTAGAGAAGCCAAAGTTGTACTTAAGTCTTGGTCTGGTAACACTGGAGTTAGCATTAGTTTGGCCCTGTTCAGTTTCTAAAACACCTTTACCCTGGGAAGAGAAAGAGTGTGTAGTCTTTCTGGGAGGCTATCATCATGCCCCAGACCCACAAATGTAAAGGTTTACTTTTGTCCCATTGTTAGGACTTCAACCAGAGGCCACATCTAACTACAAGGGAAACAGGCAAATAAAACTGCTAATTGCTCAGGGCAAAGAGGTTAGTAGCTGTTGTGCCTCAGTCCCCGGAGGTTTATAGTTTAGATAGAAATGGTCTGCCTTTCTGTATTGAAATAGCCGATTTCTTTTGAGCTGATCAAGTTACCTAGTTATGATAACTACTAAAAAGGGAAATTTTCTGAAAAATTAAAATCACAAATTCGTTAACATAGCCGACTTTGAAGTTCAGCATTACTTTTCTCCTAGAGGTTAAAACAATATCCAGTATTAGAGCCCTTTGGGAAAATGTAAGTGGCTCTGAAAAGAGCCTTTGGGTTTGACAGCTCCTAGAAACATTTACTTAGAGCTGGTGTATTTGGTGACAGCCTTGGTGCCCTCGGACACGGCGTGCTTGGCCAGCTCCCCAGGCAACAGAAGGCGCACGGCGGTCTGGATCTCCCTGGATGTGATGGTCGAGCGCTTGTTATAATGCGCCAGGCGCGATGCCTCGCCTGCGATGCGCTCAAATATATCGTTCACGAAGGAGTTCATGATGCCCATCGCCTTGGAGGAGATTCCAGTGTCCGGGTGGACCTGCTTCAGCACTTTGTACACGTACACGGAGTAGCTCTCCTTGCGGCTGCGCTTCCGCTTCTTGCCGTCTTTTTTCTGCGCCTTGGTTACCGCCTTCTTAGACCCCTTCTTGGGAGCAGGAGCAGATTTAGCTGGTTCAGGCATGATGGAAGAACGTCAGACACAATAAACTGACCGAGAAAACTAAAAGAATGCTGCTTATCGTGCCGGCCTATATTTGTAGGGCTTCTATGCAAATAATGCTTAATCTGTCGAGATCGCTGATTGGATCAATTCAGCCAGTAGAAACGTTGTATGCAAATAAGGCGATTTAGATTGTATTTCTTGATTGGCTGTTGAACTGGAAAGAACCCTGGATATCCCTAGCCACCAGATAAGAAAAAAAAAGTTTCCGTTTCAAAACAGCGCAAAGGATTAATGTTTTGTACATAAATATCTACTTGTGAGCCTTGTTTCTTCCTCGATGTGGACCTAAAGAGACAAAAGCCCAATATAAATTTATGATTCTAGTTTTCGGCCAAAATTAAGTTACCGAGTTAGTAATTGTAGGAAAAAGAACATAAAATTTTGCTCAATACTGAAATGTTTTAAAAATTAAGCCATTGGCATTTACAGTTTGGCTTGACCAAACATTTAAGATTTACCAAGATTCAGCATCGTCGGAGAAGGCAATGGTAACCCACTCCAGTGTTCTTGCCTGGAGAATCCCAGGGACGGGGAAGCCTGGTGGGCAGCCGTCTATGGGGTCGCACAGAGTCAGACACGACTGAAGCGACTTAGCAGCAGCAGCAGCAGCAGCAGCAGCAGCAGCAGCAGCAGCAGCAGCAGCAGCATCGTCACATTTCAACAGCGGTAGTATTTTCATGTTTCTTAGGAACAAAGTGTCTGGAAGTGATGGCAATGTTTGTTGAAGAGTTGGAAATTCTGTAATACGATACTTGCATTGCAAAAATAAAACATTTATTCAAAATTATAATCTCTGATAAATGACGAAGCTGGACTCGATCAATAACATTCAGAAACGGAGTTTTTGAAAGGGCTCGGATCTGTGGAACATTCTTTTTTGTCTCTTCCCAAACTTAATCGCGAACAAAGGGATTAACACTAATTAAGGTAAATATAAAGCTCATAAAGTACAGGGTGAATAGATGGACAATTTACAGAGAAAATACAGGACATCAAAAGATAAAGGTTTTCGAAAGTGAGAACTGGTAGCCAATCACAAGGCGTATCCAGTTTCTGCTTTCACCGCGCGAAATTTGAAGATTCGGACCAATCAGGATGATTTCGCCTTTATAAATAAGAGCAACAAGAGCCGGGCTTGAGTTGCAACAGTCTATCCAATCCATCGCGATGGCTCGTACTAAGCAGACTGCCCGCAAGTCCACTGGCGGTAAGGCGCCGCGCAAGCAGCTCGCCACCAAAGCTGCTCGTAAGAGCGCGCCGGCCACCGGCGGCGTGAAGAAGCCGCACCGCTACCGGCCCGGCACGGTGGCCCTGCGCGAGATCCGCCGTTACCAGAAGTCCACGGAGCTGCTGATCCGCAAGCTGCCGTTCCAGCGGCTGGTGCGCGAGATCGCGCAGGACTTCAAGACCGACCTGCGCTTCCAGAGCTCGGCGGTGATGGCGCTGCAGGAGGCGTGCGAGGCCTATCTGGTGGGGCTCTTCGAGGACACGAACCTGTGCGCCATCCACGCCAAGCGCGTCACCATCATGCCCAAGGACATCCAGCTCGCCCGCCGCATCCGCGGGGAGAGAGCATAAATTGTCGACACCAAGTGCTAATACCAAACCCAAAGGCTCTTTTCAGAGCCACCTACAACTTCATTTGGAAGAACTGTATCACAAAGGAGTCGATCATCTCCCGAAAAACCTAACAAAACAAAGTGGGAGCAGGGCATAAATCCACGTGTTCCATGTACCAATCCTAGGAAAAGACAGTTACCTGCAACCTCCTTTTCATGTAAAAACCAGGACATTGACACCTGAAGCTTCCAATGCAATCCTTAAAGATAAACAGCAAGAAACGTAATGCGATCCTCTTAAACCGTGAAAATAGTGATAGTGGTCCTCTTCCTCTATAAGCAGCAGCAGTGTGAAGCTATTCTTAAACCAGTATAATAGGATGCATTATGAGAAGTAAATGCTAAGAAAGTTACACAAGCAAATAATTTTGCCACTTCAAGTATAAATCATATACAACCTGCTTTGGTTACGTCTTGGGTCTTATTTCTAAGTGACTTACCTGTGTAAATTACCCCCACCCCCACCCCTTATCTGTCATCTTAGTTTAATTGTATTTTTCAGTCCCTGTCATGTTCGAGTCTGCAGTCCCATCAAGTGCAGCACTCCAGGCTTCCCTATCCTTCACTATCTCCGAGTTTGCTGAAACTCATGTCCATTGAATTAGTGATGCCACCCAACCATATCATCCTCTGTTGTCCTGTCCTCAGTCTCCCGCATCAGGGCCTTTTCCAGTGAGTCAGTTCTTCACATCAGATGGCCAAAAGTATTGGAGCTTCGGCTTCAGTGACAGTCCTTCCAATGAATTTTCAGGACTGATTTCCTTTAGGATTGACTGGTTTAATCTTGCTGCTGAAGGAACTCTTGAGTCTTCTCCAGCACCTCAGTGCAAAAGCATTGACTCTTAGGTATTCAGCCTTCTTTATGGTCCAGTTCTTACATCTGTATGTGACTGCTGGAAAAACCATAGCTTTGACTATACGGACCTTTGTTGGCAAAGTTGTGTCTCTGCTTCTGAATAAGTTGTTTAGGTTTGTCATAGTTTTTCTTCCAAGGAGTAAGCATCTTATAATTTCATGGCTGCAATCAGTGTTGGCAGTGATTTTCCAGCCCAAGAAAATAAAGTCTGTCGTTGTTTCCATTGTTTCCCCATCTATTTCCCTTGAAGTGCTCAGACTGCATGCCATGATCTTAGCTTTTTGAATGTTGACTTTTAAATCTACTTCTTCACTTTCCTCTTTCACCCTCATCAAGAGGCTTTTTAGTTCCTCTTCGCTTTCTGCCATTACAGTGGTATCATCTGCATATCTGAGGTTGATTTTTCTCCCAGCAATCTTGATTCCAGCTTGTGTTTCATTCAGCCTGGCATTTCACATGATATACTCTGCACAGAAGTTAGATAAGTAGGGTGACAATATACAGCCTTGACATACTCCTTTCCCAGTTTTGAACCAGTCTGTTGGTCAGATCCAGTTCTAACTGTTGCTTCTTGTCCTGCATACAGGTTTCTCAGGAGACAGGTAAGGTGGTCTGGTATTTCCATCTCTTTAAGAATTTTCCACAGTTTGTTGTAATCGAAGGGTTTACCGAAGTCAATGAAGCAGAAGTAGGTATTTTCTTTGGGATTTTTCTTCTTTTTCTGTGATCCAGTGGATGTTGGCAATTTGATCTCTGTTTCCTCTGCCTTTTCTAAATACAGCTTGTACATCTGGATGTTCTTAGTTCACGTATTTTTGAAGCCTAGCTTGAATGATTTTTAGCGTTAACTTGCTAGCTTGCCAATGAGTGAAATTGCGTGGTAGTTTGAACGTTCTTTGGCATTGCCTTTCTTTGGTATTGGAATAAAAACTGACTTTTTCCAGTCGTGTGACCACTGCTGAATTTTCCAAATTTGCTGGCATATTGAGTGCAGCACTTTAACAGCACAATCTTTTAGAATTTTAAATGGCTCAGCTGGAAATCCACCACCTTCACTAGCTTTGTTTGTAGTAATTTAATTACTAGATCAGGCAAAATAATTGACATTTTCCTGTCCCTGAGACAGAAAGTCCAGGGATGATGTAGTATATGATAAAAAGCACTGGTCCTTGAGCAGCCGCAAAGTGGCATGCACACACACGGATATTCAAGGACCCATGCTGAGTACTACTGGAGACAACTTTGCTGCTAATCCATTTGTTTTTGTGCTGAACAGTACATCATTTGGTAAATGTAATCATCTTTTCTGTACTAAAAATAGAGATCTGGTATCCAAAACATTGGTTCCGTGGGATTCCCAGACTAGTAAGTATGTTCAACACTCCAGGAATTTAGAGCTTGTTGCAGCAAGTTACTGAAAACTCAGATTGTGGAGAATGTGTCTGCATTCTACAAGAAAACCATGATGTAGTCACTAAGGCAGAGTTTGCAGTCATCATTTATTATTAACCCTCAGTAAAAGAGCCGATGAGACAACAGCTCCCAACTTTCTTCCAACAAAGGCAGAATCCTAGGATAAACCCTGGAGCAATGCAAGATTTCTGGATTCTGTCAGGTTTTATAGACATTAGCAATGGGAACTCTCAGCCTTATTGCTGGGTTTACTCCTAGCCTGGGGAGATTAAGCAACACTGGAGGCTCTCGAGGCCCTAACTGAATAGTTCTGCATAGAAATGAAAACATTATTCCCCTGGAAGGAACCAAAGGATCTGGACACCAACAGTTTAATTAATAAACATTACAGACTGTTGTGGAGCAGATCCTCAGCTACAGAAACCAGAAGTCAGATTTCAGAAACAGTTGGAATAGCTCAATGCAATGTTTTTGAATCTTGAAACAAACTTTCAAGAGATAATGACAATGCTGTGTGATTTCTATGTGATGACTGAAAGTCCTGTTAGCCACCCAGTCATCATAGCAGCATTTTTGCCTTTTAAAAAATATATAATTTTCAGAGGGCATGCAGGAGATACTAAAAGCAAACCAAATGGTGTGGGGGTGGCTGGGGAGAAAGAAAACTGTTAATAACAGCTGCATTTACAAGTTAGAAACAAGTTCATATCTTTCAACTGGTCAATGGTCATATTAATTCTCAGACACCCATACAATGGCATCCTACTCAGCAATAAAATGAAAAGCTATTGATATTAATACATACAACTGTCTACATGGGTAATGTTTAGTAAAAAAGCCAATCTTAAAAAGATATATATTGTATTATTCCATTTATATAACATTCTCAAAGTGATGATACTGAGATGAATAACAGATTGGTGATTGCCCCAAGACAGGAAAGATGTGGGTGGTTGTAACTATGAAACAGTAACATTGACGCATTCCTTGGTAATAATAGAATAGTTTTGTGTCCATGTTGAGGTGATAGTTACATGAACTGATGCATCTTTTAAAATGGCATAAGACTACACATACAGACACACACACACAAACACACACACGGGGGCAATATGAAAATCTGTGAGAGCTGAATAAGGCTTGTATGCTAGTTAACAGTACTTTGTCAGTGTCAATTACCACCTTTGATATTATGATATAGCTATATAAGATGTCACCATTAGGGGAAAATTGGCTAGAGGAACTCTAGATACTATTGTAGCAACTTTTTGTGAATTTTGTTATTTCAAAATGTATATTTTATTTGACAATGTAAAAAAAAGATGTGAGAATTCTTTAGGAGTTGCTATTGTGTATTCCTGTGGATTTCAAGGCTTGTTTAACAAATTAATGTTCTTTTTTGGATGTGTTTGTTTTGTTTTCCTTAAACAGCAATGTTTTCCTTTCTTCTGCCTGTTTTAGTGATGATATGCCCACTGAATTTAAATTAGGTTCATTTATGCTGGTGTGTGATTTTTTTTAGCTGTTGGTGCTGCTACCACAAAATAAATTGTTCTGAAATTTGACATTCATAATCTCAAATTTTCTGATGGAGCACTTGGCTGAGCTAATCTATACTCTTTAGGACAGTGTGCTTGGTGTATCATAAGTGTGAATTTTAAAAAAGCTATTTTGAACATTCTATTTCTTTTAAGGGCATCATTTAAATCTTAGCTCTCCCATGTGCTCAGCAAAAAAAAAAATTTTTTTTAAATAATATAAAAACCTAAGGAAGATCACATTTTTATTTCTGGCACTTGTGTAAATTTCTTTGCCCACCACTGGAGTTTATGATATCTTTGCTTGAATTCCATGCACCAACTACCTCTATACAAGAACAGGTTATTAGCCCCTGACAATTTATATTCTTTTCCTTTGCAATCCTTCACTGATTAAATGTATATGCTCAATTTGTATAAATTAAAGCACACTGTACAAACCAGTATATTAGAAAGTTTTGAAATCTTTCAATGTGTGTTAGCTATTATACTTTGCTTTCAGTAACAGATTCCAGGAATTTATTGTTCGCGAACTAGATGCTATTTTGTTTACAACAACTCAGTTATTAATAGCATATATCCTATTTTACGAAGAAAGCTACTAAGATTCAGATAGATTAATGGAGTGTGTGCGTGGTCAGTCTTGTCGAACTGTTTGCCCCTTTATAGACTGTAGCTCGCCAGGCTCCTCTATCTATGGGATTTCCCAGGCAAGAATACTGGAATGGGTTGTCATTTTCTTCTCCAGGGGATCTTTCCGACCGACCCAACCCTCCTCTCCCACATTGCAGACGGATTCTTTACCTCTGAGCCATTTTCTAAATACGAGTGAATCTCGCTAGCCTGTTTCACTTTAGATTTTAGAAGGGGCGGGGACTCAGTGCAGTTTCCCGCCTTTCTGATCTTCCAGTTTTCACAAAGGTCCGCACTATCGCTACATAATAGGCGGCGGGCCTTGCATTAGGCACATTCCGCATTAGTGCTCAGCATTTAGCTAACATGTCTGGACGCGGCAAGGGTGGAAAGGGCCTTGGAAAGGGGGGAGCTAAGCGTCACCGCAAAGTTTTGCGCGACAACATTCAGGGCATCACAAAGCCGGCCATTCGCCGCCTGGCCCGCCGTGGAGGAGTCAAGCGTATCTCCGGCCTCATCTACGAGGAGACCCGTGGAGTGCTGAAGGTGTTTCTAGAGAATGTGATCCGGGACGCTGTCACCTACACCGAGCACGCCAAGCGCAAGACTGTCACCGCCATGGACGTGGTCTACGCGCTCAAGCGTCAGGGCCGCACTCTCTATGGATTTGGTGGTTAAGTTTAAGCTTTGCAAGGCTCTTGTTGCAAAGGCCCTTTTCAGGGCCACCTACTTTTTCTATGAAAGAGCTTGCACTTGGGTGCTCTGTAGGTTAGCCTGATGCAATACAGATGGCAATGAAAGTGACAGTAAAGGAACTTTTATGGTAGTTAATGGTAGAAAGAGGAGAGTTAAGTTACCAATGCAGATGCTTTAAGTATATCTCTGGTCATAAGAATGCTATTTTTCCTCTGGTACATTGCAGTAGGACAAAAATGAGAGGTAGGAGTGCCCTTTTCCACCTGTTTTTCAAGTGCTTTTATCTCAAATAAGTCATGCCTAAATGGCAATTTTATGGTGGCAGTTTCACCTTCAAGTGCACCACACAACTCTCCCAGAGGTCATTAAAATGTTTTAGGATTTTGAATCAATGTGGCAAAAAGCACAGGGAAAGAGATGGGGTTGCACAACCATCCTCAGGATAAGACCAACAGGTGGGAGGTCCTGCTAGATGAATTTTGTTCTAGCACAGTGTTCATACATATTTTGTTCTGCCTCATTAGCCTTCCTGTGTGATGATGGGCTTCTAGGATCAGAGTTAAGTTGAACAAGAGGACTGAGCAGGTCCAAGGTAGCTGGATCTGATCACGCGGGTAGTTTTGCTTGGTCTATAGTTGTCATTCACCAATGGGTTTTTATCAGCATGTCATGGGTGGGGGGTAAGAGGTTGGCCGATTTATCAGTTCAGTTCAGTTCAGTCGCTCAGTCGTGTCCGACTCTTTGCGACCCCATGAATCGCAGCACGCCAGGCCTCCCTGTCCATCACCAACTCCCGGAGTTCACTCAGACTCTCATTCATCGAGTCAGTAATGCCATCCAGCCATCCCATCCTCGGTCGTCCCCTTTTTCTCCTGCCTCCAATCCCTCCCAGCAACAAAGTCTTCTCCAATGAGTCAACTCTTTGCATGAGGTGGCCAAAGTACTGGAGTTTCAGCTTTAGCATCATTCCTTCCAAATAACACCCAGGACTGATCTCCTTTAGAATGGACTGGTTGGATCTCCTTGCAGTCCAAGGGACTCTGAAGGTTTCTTAAATATGAGATGCCTCATAGATGCTGAGTTCTTTATGTGCCTCATGAGTGTATGGTGCCTGTTTTGTCCTTCAATCCCATCCTCTGTGTTTAGAACACGTTTGTCTCTAGTCTCTGAGTCCAACATATACTTAGTATCCGTTGCAGAACTGGATACTCTTCAATAACATAGTGAATCCCCTGCCTCCTCTCCACTCTCTGCTCTTTCCTCAGCCTAACACTTGCTACTCCTTCTGGGCCCATCACCCAAATGACCTTCTTCCTCATACCCTCATAGCTACTTTGCCTCCAAATGGCTCTAACAATAAAAATTTTCACCATCAGTGTCCCTGCTTGAATATATTCAGTGTTAGTTTTTTGAACACAGTGCTGTAATAGGCAATCTGCCCTGAGAGTTCTTACCTCTTCTTACAGGCTGTGTCAAGAATGCTACTCATCAGGGTTGAGGGACCTTAAAGAATAGGGTGGTGGTTGCTCCCAGACAAACAGCAGGTTTACTTGCCACACTCACTTTAAGCCACCAGTCCCCCAAGCTGTCCCGTTGCTGTGATGCAAACCCACTGTGCATGCAGCATCCACCTAGGCCCCTCCAGTTCGCCCCTATGGGACTTGGTGGGCATGGTAAACCAATGCAACCTTGTTGCTGCTGTACTGTGAATAATAAAGTCTCTTGCTCTCTGATCTAGGTGTTGTGTCTACTATTAGCAGTCGTGAAAAAGTTACAGGTTATTTTATTATCTTCTAAGTAGGGTAAGATCTCAGACTCTTTACAGTTTCTGACAAAAAGAGAAGAATGGGAAGGAGAAGAAGAGGAAGAAGGAGAGTAGGTGGAGGAGGTGGAGCAGGAAGGGAGCTGGGGGAGGGAGTGGGTGGCAGTGGGGAGAGAGAGATAGGCTAGCTCTCTGCTCCTCTTGGTGGCACGGTCAGGCCTGGAATAAAAGTTAGGCTCTCCAGACTCGGAATCTCCCTTCCTATAGGGGATAATGAAATCTGCTGTGGGAGGTAGTGATCATAGATTGGGAATAATGCAGGTAGAGAGACCTCTCAGGCCACTATAGGGATTGGAAAACTTTGTAGGAGGAGCGAAACTTTCCGCTACCTTTTTAGGGTTTTTAGCCAGGCTTGAAAATTTAGTTGACATAAGACAGATTAATAGCAGAAAAGAATGCGAATTTTATTTAATCTTTTTATATGTATATGGGAGTCTTAGATATTAAGAAGAGGTGGCAAGAATACACGGAAGAACTGTACAAAAAAGATCTTCACAACCCAGATAATCATGATGATGTCATTACTAATGTAGAGCCAGACATCTTGGAATGTGAAGTCAAGTGGGCCTTAAGAAAGCATCACTACGAACAAAGCTAGTGGAGATGATGGAATTCCAGTTGAGCTGTTTCAAATCCTGAAAGATGATGCTGTGAAAGTGCTGCACTCAATATGCCAGCAAGTTTAGAAAACTCAGCAGTGGCCACAGGACTAGAAAAGGTCAGTTTTCATTCTGATTCCAAAGAAAGGCAATGCCAAAGAATGCTCAAACTACCGCACAATTGCACTCTTTGCACACACTAGTAAAGTAATGCTCATTGACTCATTGGAAAAGACTCTGATGCTGGGAGGGATTGGAGGCAGGAGAAGAAGGGGACGGCCGAGGATGAGATGGCTGGATGGCATCACCGACTCAATGCACATGGGTTTGGGTGGACTCCGGGAGTTGGTGATGGACAGGGAGGCCTGGCGTGCTGCGATTTACGGGGTTGCAAAGAGTCCGACACGACTGAGCGACTGAACTGAACTGAACTCACAGGAAAATGATGATCTAAAAAGCAGTTAGGCCTAAATGTTTAGTTTGAACAAAGAGTAGTAATTGTGAAATAGACGCTAACAGACATGAGGAGACTAAAGAAAAATAAGGATTATTTTAACAAGGTCTGTTTGTACAGATTTCACTTATCCTGGACTCCGCATTTTTTGGTGACAAAACTGTTAATTTTTTTCCTGGTAAAGGGAAGGCACCTTTCACAAGGAATAATTACCTGCTTTGGGGAAGAAAAAGGGAAGTCAGAGCCCCATTCTTACATCAGCTGTTCTTCAAGTTCCTTTGCTGAAAATAATTTTTATGCCATAGTGGCATATTCTGGGGTAGCATAGTCTCCGTTATAGTTGTTATTCAATTCTTTTTTGGATGCCACGTGTCTTACCATTTTTTGTTTGTTGGTTTGTTTGGTGTCTTACCATTTATGGCACATTCTGGATGAGATGGCTCAAGGAGGGTTTACAAATTGATAATGGAGAACAAGAGTTTGTTGTTTGGGACGAATCACAAACCAGGAATAGGAGACAAAGAAGCAAACTGAGAAACATCACGGAGATCATAGGATGTTGGTGAGGAAGAAAGGTACAACAAAACACTGTGAGAAGGTTATGAAGTCAGGAGTAATAAACAGTCTCATGTAGCAGGATTAGAAATATAGGTTTAGATTTGCCCATTCAGAGGTCTCTAGGCACTATGGGGAGGATATTTTCCTCAAGTGAAAAGTAGGGCCGGTTAACTCAGTTGGTTAGAGCGTGGTGCTAATAACGCCAAGGTCGCGGGTTCGATCCCCGTGCGGACCACTTTATTTGGTGCCCAGGAGGCCGACAACTCTTTTCTAAAGAAATTTGCCTCTTAACCTACACAGACCTGGGAATAGTGGGTAGAGTCCCATTGCTGTCGTGTCCTACTCTTTGCTACCTCCCGGACCGTAGGACTCCAGGGTTCTCTGACCACCACTGTGTCCCGTAGAATGCTATTTAACTAGCTCATCCTTTGGCGTCCCTTCCTCCCTTGGGCTTCTCACGGGGCTCAGTGTAAAACAATCTGCCTGCCAAGGCAGGAGTTGCTGGCGACCCCAATTCGATCCTTGGGTCCGGAAAATCCCCTAGAGAAGGAAATGGCAACTCACTGCAGTATTCTTGCTTCTTGCCTAGAAAATCCCACGGGCTAGAAGAGCCACCACATATAATCATGAAAAGATATGCAGACAGTGACTCCAGATTATCCAAGGCTTGGAGATTTCATAAATGGGAAGGATCTAGTAAGTGACAGACACTAAAACATATCCAGGAAGGAGAAATATTAAAACCTTAATCTGGGACATCACTATTGTTAAATAAGGATGACCAAGTAATTCGTTGTACAATCAAATAAGTTATAGGTAGTTATTGATAGTGGGAGTGGGCTCCATTAATATCTATTTTGAGAAAACAAGCACAGAATGAAACTGTCCCTGGATGTGTTCACCCACTCCAGTATTTCCACTGATACAAATACAAGTCCTCAGGGAGTGAAAGATTTAGAAACCAGGTGGCAGTGAGAAGGTCTGAAGACAATCTTTTCTGCCTAGTGGGAAAATGGAGCAGTAAGGATAGTCAGATGAGGTGGAAAGGCCATAGGTTGATCTAACACAGGAATTTAAGGCACATTATCAATATTTTGGAAATTAAGTATTAAGATGACTGATAACCTCTTAATCATGCTACATTTCCAAAGTGTCTTTCAAGACTGCACTGGGTAAGACTGAATTTTTAAGTGTTCCTCCCACCCGGGTTTATTAGCTATGGATCCACCTGCCTATAGCTATCTGTAATGTTTCCTGTGGGAGGGAGGCTGTTTCAGTCTCAGGTGCCCTCTACAGGACACTAGGAGCTAGGTCAGTGGGACATTCTAGCAGTTAATTTTAACCTTTGTGGAATGAGATGAATTTAAACACATTGAAATTAGAAAACTACATTTCCAGCTACAACCCACTCCTATTAAGGAAAAAAAATAACCTAGCAGTCCCACTGCCTGAGACTTCCTTCGGCCTTGTTCTATTAACATGTCTGAAAACCGCCATCTTGAAAGTCGGAGTTGAAAAAAAAAAAGTGAAGGACAAATACAATGACTAGCTTGCAGTTAACACCGCAAACCTTCTATTACCATTAGATATCAGGCATAGTACCTCTGGCTTAATTCGTTGATAAGTAACAGCCCTTTTTATGACCAAGTGGATGGCCCTGAAAAGGGCCGTTTTGTAAGCAGAAACTTCCTAACTACACGGCAACTTAGCCGCCGAAACCGTAGAGGGTGCGGCCCTGACGCTTGAGCGCATAGACCACGTCCATGGCAGTGACAGTCTTGCGCTTGGCGTGCTCGGTGTAGGTGACCGCGTCCCGGATCACGTTCTCCAGGAACACCTTTAGGACCCCGCGGGTCTCCTCGTAGATGAGCCCGGAGATGCGCTTCACACCACCACGACGAGCCAGGCGCCGAATAGCAGGTTTGGTAATACCTTGGATGTTGTCCCGCAGAACTTTGCGATGGCGTTTCGCGCCTCCTTTTCCGAGCCCTTTTCCTCCTTTGCCCCTACCAGACATGATGAAAAGCAACTGTTCTTTCCCAGTACCCGAGATCCAGCTGCAGCCCTTTATATATCAGTTTTGCGGACCTTTTAGGAAACTGAAACAGCGAGGGCGGGAACTAGACTTCTGCCCCCGCCTCTTCCCTATCTTACTGGGTGTTTGCTATTGCCAAGAAGGGAAGGGGGCGTGGAAATGCTATTGGGTGTCTGACCCTCCTATTTCCTGGTTGGGGTCCAGAGTCGCTGGTTTTGTGGTCTCTAGACAGGTCCCTGTGGGTTTTCTCAATTAATATTGTACAAGTTTCCTCACCATTTTTATTATTTAATAAAAGGAGGCTGTTTTGCCACATCTGTCTATAAAAAGGGACAGAAAGCAGAATAAAACTGATTGTCAATGTGAAGATACTTTAAAAAGTGTATTTCTTAAATTCCTAGCAATACTTTTCAAACTTGGCTGATCGTCAATGTTTTCGTTTGGCAAAGCTTTAGATATACATCGTTTCAACATTCCTGATAAAGCGGGAACTTCAGGAAGGGGAGATAAAGTTAACTGAATTTCCACTCTATGCTGGAAAAGCACTGTTTACATTGTGAACATGAAGAATCGCAGACTTGAAAACCTAATTCTGTTCTAATAAGTAGCATTGTTGGGGTTAGAACTGATGCTTTCTGATTCTGGGGTGTAATGTCCTTGCCACCTACGTCAGTGAAGTATTGAAGATACAGCATGATGAATTGTGGTGGGTTAGTGACTAAGTCATGTCCAACTCTTTCGACCCCATGGATTGTAACCCTCCAGGCTCCTCTCCATGGGATTTCCCTGGCAAGAATAATGCAGTGGGTTGCCACTGAATAGGAATTTGCAAATTAACCGCATTTTAAAAATTATTGACTGAAATGCTGTTCATGTTAAAAGGATAACTGATGTTCTACACACCGATGATAGGTATTGATAAGTTTACTAGGCTGATGCCAATATTTACTCACATTCCACATATTCACATTGAATGCCTTCTATGTAACTACAGAGGTCATTAAGAAAAAACTCCCTTCTTTGCTGGTGTTTACTGCATAGGCAGTTAGAGGATTATTATTTCCTGAGTCACAAAGTTTTGAGTTTTATTTCAGGTGTGCTTACCTGTGGATTTAGACAATTTGCTCTCCCATGCTCTCCTTTTTGAGAGAGGCACTAACAAGAATCATTGATTCATCCTTTCAACAATTCAGGGTTTATTATATTCCAAGTACCCGTGTACAAACAGTGCAGTAGTCGCAGGAGACACAGATTTGATCCTGAGTCAGGAAGATCTGCAAGAGTAGGAAATGGCAACCCAATGGCAGATTTCTTGCCTTGGGAAATCCCACGGACATAGGACACTGGCGGGCTGCAGTACATGATATCGCAAAGAGTCAGACATGAACAGTTGAGTAGGCAGGCTCAGGAGCTTAGACTTTGAGAATTTCAGGACTAACCCCAAGTCTACTGAAATGATACAGCATTTTAAACAATATCTCCAAGTGGGTAGTTTGCTCCAACCACTTGGCCGGTTTGAGAGAGTTGTTTAAGAGCTGTGGTGTCCTACATTAGCCACTAGCCACCTGTGTTCATTTAAATTTAAATTAGTGAAAATGAAATCAAAATAAAGAAATAATTTCTTCAGTCAGTAACTACTATTTAATAGATGCTCAATAACCACAGGTAAACATAGAGGTTGTGCAGATACAAACACTTCTATCATTGTAGTAGGTTGTTTTAGGCTGTATTTTGATAGAAAATTTCTTATGGAGAACTTCTAGCCCAGCCTGAGAAATGGAATGTGGTAAATATATGAGACTGAGACTTGCTGCTGGAACTGAGGATTGGTGTATTTTTGAAATATAACAGAAATTAGTTAACTTCTAGATGTACCAGATATTACAGATAGAAGGAAACTGGAAAGTTGAGTGTAGTAAAGTTGTTTTAGGAAATTAAATTAATAATATATAGTTATGCTTGGAGGGGAGTTTCAAGCAGGAGCTTGGAGGGGAGTTTCAACCAGGAGTTTCACCTGGTCCTCAGGTGAGACCATCCGACAGAAAATTAAAACGGATGTGATTTCTCATTACCTTTCTGAGCACATGATTATAACACAATGCTCTACTTGTTATATAGCTCTTCTTTTTAATTTGGCCTTTTTTATATTTAGTGAACATAGTCACTTTTTTCCTTACATTTTTGAAAGTTAATGAATTTTAGAATGCTTATATACAGTCCCCGTGGCTTGCCCTGGTGCATACTACCTATATCTTTTACAGTCACTGGCTATGGTAGAGTGGGGTGTTGACACCAACATTAAGAGGACATGAAGTTGTGAGATGTCCATCACTTGTCTCACTTTAGTTTTTCTTATTTATTTTTTACATTTGTAAGGTAAAAATAGTTGAATTCTTAGTCTAGCAGAAAAATACACTGTTTTAGGATCTATGTAGATTTAGGATTCAAAAGTATTAAACACGAGTTTTTTTTGTGGGCTATAAGTAATAGGAGAAACTTTCCAAATTTACAGTCCCATGGGGATGAACCTGCTTTCGAGAACCATGTTCACACTACAGTTAGAGTGTAAGTACTTGGGTCTCAAGCAATAACAGTATGTACATGCAGCACAGCTCCATCATTCTATAAATATCTGGGGAAGAACTTTTCAGGTGGAAGCATGTCTCAATTATCGTCCTCTAGGAAAGGCAGAGACCTATAAACAATGAAGCGAATGGCCCTGAGCCCAGTGTCTTCTCCCTTATTTGGTACCTAAAAAGCCATGGTACCAACAGTAGTTGCATAAGAAAGAAATTGTGACATCTGCTGTAGGAAGTACTTTTCACCTATCTTAAACTGAGTACATATAACTTAGGGAACAAGTTGAACATGTATTCAACAACTGATATTATGACTACAATGATTACCAAAATAGTAAAGTATTAAACATCTGGATTTTACCTGTATCTTGAGGACTGATAGTATTAGGCTCTGGCCCAAAAAGGAAAAGGGCCTTTATAATGTGCTTGAAAAGGAAAGGGGCCTATATTACTGTTACTGTTGCTATCGACAGTGATATCATTGAGGATGACAAGTAGCCCTTTTTTCCAGACTCATAAAATACCTGTCCTGGGAAAATTGGAATGTTCCGTAGCCAAAATTTTAACCTTCCCTCTTTATACACTGTATTTGTATTTCGTATATAACATGGTCTCAAGTCCCAGAGATTTACTTTTAGACAGTATGAGTCCAAAATAACTATTGAAAAACAAACCAAGTGATGTCTATGTAATTTGTTAAGTATGGAGAGATGACATCTTTAAAACTGATTATCCTGTCTTGGAGTTATATGAGAAAATTCTCAAGTTACTATTGAACGTAGGCCAGAAGAATTAGATTTTTGAAAGTAGGGATATCTACTAGAAAAAAAATCACAACACCAAAATATCTTTCCTGTTTATTTACTTTGACAAACATGAGACTTAGTTTCAGTATTTGATTATTTAATAGATACTAGTTTTGTGCTTAATAATCCAATATTTACTCAGTTCCATTAGTTCTTCATGTTACAAAGAGATGGAGGAGTAAATCAGCCATATTTGCTATGAAATGTTAGTTCAGCTCCTTAGGTGAACATATTCAGCCAATTAATTTAGGTTGCGACAGTCAGCTTTGTATTTTGCTAGTAAAAACTCAAGGAAAGTTATGAAGACTCAGGAAATGATTTAAAGGAGAATTTTGTCTTCTAACGCCCTGTGTGCCTATTTGCAGTGTTGAAAACAGTTAAATCAAATATGTATTTTAAGTATCATTTTGGAATACAGGAAATATGTACACAATTGTACGCTAAATATTGGGGAAAAAAGGCTAATGGATAGACTGTCACTAAGCAATTTACAATATTAACCCAGGTGTATGTTTTTTGAGCTTAGAGCTGGTTATTTGTTATAGAACTGCCATTCTGGGGCTTCATGATTCACTTTTCTTCACTGAGGATGGCATGAGGGATTTCTAATGCCGATTTTGGGTCTAAAAAATCTATTATACTAAGTTTGAAAGAAGGTTTTAAAGACTGTGTTTGGAGCTGTTTATCTAGAAAAACAAACGGAGCAGCCCCACACCCCAGCCTTCCAGAAAACCCGTTTAAATCACGAAACACTGCAATCAAACCCAGTTTATAGTCTCGTCACTCATAAACTTTTTTAAAAAGTCAGTTTTTGCTAAAATAGTTATCTATCTTGTACGTAGAATTTTCTATCCCAGTGCCAATTCCCAGTGCTTAGTGCAAACAAGTTGCAGGAGAGCTGTGCTATTGCTCTCGCGAAAAAACCGATTTTCCTTGTATATTTCAGTAAAAATAAGGTTATTTATATAGAGTTGAAAAGAAAACAATGTGTATGACAATGCCCTGGAAGAAAGATTTGCAAAGGAAACAGAGAGAACTAGTAATTTTAAGGAAAATCTGAAAGTTGTCTCAATTTGACTGAAGTTTCCAAGAGAGTTGGGGGAATCAGGAAAGTTTCAGGGAGCCGGTTTTGAAAGTAGGTATAGCAAATAAGGCAGGAATGAAGCCTGAAGAGTCTCGGATCAGTTTCCCCCACATGCCTAATTATTTCGTGCCCAGATTTCTTATATTTTTCTTCTTTTTTAAGGGGCAAAAAACACAGCCACTCGGCAGAGCCGAGGAGTCCTCCCTAGCCGCGCGGCGCACAGACCAGGCAACCAATCATCACTCAGCGACTCTCTATATAAACCCCCAGCCGGCGACGCCCGGGACACGCCGTTCTGACAGTTTATCCTTACTATTTTGTCTTTCCTGGCTAAACAGAAGCATGTCGGAGACGGCTCCGGTTGCTCCTGCTGCTCCCGCACCTGCAGAGAAAACACCTGTTAAGAAGAAGACGAAGAAATCGGGCGCGGCCGCTGGAAAACGCAAGGCCTCCGGGCCCCCGGTGTCCGAGCTCATCACCAAGGCTGTTGCCGCCTCCAAGGAGCGCAGCGGCGTGTCTCTGGCTGCGCTCAAAAAGGCACTGGCGGCCGCCGGCTACGATGTGGAGAAGAATAACAGCCGCATCAAACTGGGTCTCAAGAGTCTGGTGAGCAAGGGCACCCTGGTGCAGACCAAGGGCACCGGGGCTTCCGGCTCTTTCAAGCTCAACAAGAAGGCGGCCACCGGGGAGGCCAAGCCCAAGGCGAAAAAGGCGGGCGCGGCCAAGCCCAAGAAGGCTGCTGGGGCGGCTAAGAAGCCCAAGAAAGCCACGGGTGCGGCCACTCCGAAGAAGGCTGCCAAGAAGACCCCTAAGAAAGTCAAAAGGCCGGCGGCGGCTGCTGGGACCAAGAAAGTAGCCAAGAGCCCAAAGAAGGCGAAGGCAGCCAAACCGAAGAAGCCGACTAAGAGTCCGGCCAAGGCCAAAGCCCCCAAGCCCAAAGCAGCCAAACCTAAAGCTGCCAAACCCAAGGCTACAAAGGCCAAGAAGGCGGTCTCCAAGAAGAAGTAAATCTTCAGCGGCACCTCCTGCTTTGAAAATCTCAAAGGCTCTTTTCAGAGCCACCCACTAATTTCAGGTGAAAGAGCTTAACCGGACATGAATCCCTAAGTTTACCAACGAGTTTTGTAATAAAGGTAATTAATTTTTTTAAATTTGCCGCTCTACTGTGATTGGACAGCTGAGTATGCGTCCGGGTGCGCGCGCACCACAGAATCAGTACCGTGATGGTGGTCACAGTGCTGTAGTGCGAGCTCAGTGCCTCTGAAAGGAGCCACTTGTGACGGCTCTGGGTCTTAGCAGGGATGTTGAGCAGGACGCTGCACTGTGCGATGGTAACGCGACCCCGAAGTTCCTCGTTGAGGATTTTAAGCTTCGGGGGGTGGGGTGGGTAGTGTACGCTTTGTGATGTGCCCCGTTCCCCGCCAGCTCCGGTATCTCTTCCTTGTACTCCAGCACCGCGGTCTCGTTCACCGGGACCCGGTCGGAGTAGTTACCCTTGGGAAGCAGACGATGCATGCGGTCCCTGGGAAACGAGCCTGGCCCGGGAGGAGCTGGTTTTTGGCCTTTGTTCGCCCTCTGCCGCCCTGTTTTCATCCTCCATATTTGTTAGGGAAAAAGTGCGACCTGAAGAGTGTATTATTACAGTCTGGATGTTTGTAAGGTTTTCTTTCCCATTGGTTTGTAGTGTCTAAGGAGAATTAGCCAATCAGAACGCACTCCCGGGTTTATTTGCTTGGTCTCTAGGAGAAAATACTGCGTCAATTAGAGACTGAAATACAAGGATTTGCGTATACTTGGAAACAGTTGAAAAGCTTGTATTTTTTTCCCGCTTAATGAATGTAGTCCTACTCGAGGGGACTTTGATACTACTGATATTCTGCCTGAGTCTGCATAATTGTTCCTACTATGCTGACAGTGTGAACTGCTCAGTCGTCCGACTTTTTTGAGACCCCATGGACTGCACCCCGCCAGGCTCCTCTGATCTTGGGATTTCCAGGCAAGGATCCTGGAGTGGGTTGCCATTTCGCTCTCCAGGGGATCTTACCGGCCCAGGGATCGAACCTGTATCTCCTGCATTGTAGGGCGGATTTTTTACAGCTGAGCCACTGGGGGAGCCAACCCTAACACTAAGGTATAGTAAAAAAAATTGTTTTAAAAA
This sequence comes from Capricornis sumatraensis, assembly GCF_032405125.1. Taxonomy (NCBI): domain Eukaryota; kingdom Metazoa; phylum Chordata; class Mammalia; order Artiodactyla; family Bovidae; genus Capricornis; species Capricornis sumatraensis. The sequence goes on from NC_091090.1 coordinate 35,178,861, forward strand.
AAAAGTATAAAAAGCACTCCTGGCTGTTTATAATTTACCCGTTTATCAAATTCTTTCCCGCTAAGATGGTTGGCAGTCTCATATCTTTTGGTGGATAAGTAATAAATAGGGAGATAGAAATAATTAAGCTTTGGGAAACGCAAGGAGAATGCTTAGCTTCTCGAGCCGCAGTAACCAGGGCGAAATAAATGGTTCTAGCAAGATGGATGTTTCGTCATTTCCACTTTATACTGTTTTTAATTTCAGGGGAATGCCACTGTGTTTTACTGATGAATCTTGACAAAAATCTGAGTTTTGTAGACCATTAGGCAGTTGTAAGCATGGTTGGGGAAAAATTACATCTTAGCAAACTAAATTCAGTTAAGCATTTCCTTTTAGTATGTCTGTAAGCACAAGCAGTTACAGTGGATTTTGCAGACCTTATTGAGTTTTTCAACAGTGGCTGTCATAGATGTTTTTATATCACTTTGAAGATATGAAGATATCTTGAAATAAAGTTTACATCATTCTGAGTCCTTGAAACTGACATTTGTTATTCCACCAGTTGCTCTGTTATTTGATATGACTAATGAAGCACATTATATGTACGTAAATACATTTTAAAATTATATTTTAATATGCCTTTCTTATCCTGTATTGGTATTCTAAAACATGATATTGAAAAGGTGTTTATAGGTTCCCCAGGGTGTCCATAGAGTCCACCATACAAGTCATGAGTCCCTGAGCAGATTGTCAGTGGGCGAACACCTCATGGTTAAAAGGCTTCATCTTATTTATTTGCTTACAGCCTATTCCGCCCCCCCCACCCCACCCCCACCCCCACCGCCAGCCCCTTACATACACCTTACTGGTTAATAGTTTATTAAATTTTAGTCTTTCAACTTTAAAGAAAAAAAAAATCTTTGATTATCTTTCTAGCTTTTCTAAATGAGATTTTATTTTTCATCCATTGCAGTTGCATTCCATATTTTCTTCTTTCTGGAAAGAGCCCCAAATCCCGTCTCTTAGAACAGTGGTTTGGTTGAGAAGGATATTTGGATAAATGGGAAAATGTGAAATGGTTACTCAAGAGTCTTTTTGAATATAATAGATTGCATCAAGAGGGAAAGTTAAGAGGGAAGAGACCTGCGAGGTCTTTAATACCAGAATGAGTTTGGCTTCTGATGAAGAATGATGAGGAATAAGAATTATGTGGGAATGTGACATTCAATAAGAGTGGTACTATACAGTATCTGTAGTTAATTACATTTTACAAAGCTCTTCTATGCCTACCTCACTATAAAGCTCTTGCAGTAGGTATAGCTAAACTCCTTGTTTATTATTATTAGTGTGTACCAGATGTCTTTGGGGGTCTTAGTTCCCCAAGCAGGGATTGAACCCAGTGTTTGCCGTGAAACCACCAAGTCGTAACCACTGGACTACGAGGGAATTCCCAATGTTGTTGGTTTTACAGTTCTGCAAATTGTGGCTTAGAAAGATGAAATGGGCAGCATCATCGTCAATAAACAGTGCACCTGAGTCTCAAACCCAAAGTCTCAAAGTTTCTTTCTTCCTAGTGTCATTTTCTGTGCACTGCTCCCCATCTATTATGCCTACTGGAAAATGAGTTCTCTATTTCATTTTGATGCCCATCTAGAAAGACGTAACATTCATGTATTTCTGTTTGAGATCCTTTGTGACCTATCCAATTCACAATCCCTTTAGAATGTACCAGAAGCAATTAAACATCATTCATTCAATGCTCTTCTAGTTTTAGTCTGGCTTCTGTAAATTAATATTCATATTCCTTTCCCTTGGACAGTTTCTAATTTCCAAGGAAATCAGAACTTGTTTAAATCTTACTCCATCTTCCCAAGTTTTGTTGCACTTAAAGCAGCTTAAAATGAACAACTTGGGAATGGGTAAAGAACACAAAGATGGCTTGATATTCTGCACCAGGAAGATGAAAGATCAGAAAGCTTATTCCTGTCCCAAAGCCACATCCCTAGGAGAGTATTCTGAAACACTCATCCTTGGAGTTCTGATGTTCTTTTGGTGAACAAAGGTGGTCTGTCAGGTACAGTGGCAATACCCAGGTTTAGGAAAACTTAACAGATCGACATTTACAGATGACAGATATCGGCCAGGAACCTGTATGAGTAGTTGTCTGCAAAATATACTAAAAGGAAAAAAAAGGTTTCTTAGCTTGGAAGGTGTGAAGGGCATGTGCATATTTTCTTAATGCAGGAGGGTACTTAGGCATATGACATAAATCTAAGCCAAATGTATTAATAATCTTTCAAACCAGCCTGAAGTTACTATTTTCTTACTTCTGCTTAGTAATTACCTGACTCCTTATAACTGCAGGAGGTAGACTGAGTTCATGTCACTGTGTGGAGGCCTTGATTACTCATGTCACTCAGTCACTAAAGCAGGTAAATGTTTATATAGTGACGACCTGTAGACTGTAGCCCACCAAGCTCCTCCATCCATGGGATTCTCCAGGCAAGAATACTTGAGTGGGTTGCCATTTCCTTCTCCAGGGGATCTTCCTGACGCAGGGATCGAACCCAGGTCTCCCACATTGCAGACAGACACTTTAACCTCTGCACCACCAGGAAAGCCCTTAAATACAAGAATCCAAGTACTAACATCAGAGATTTCAAGGGAGGAAAGGAAGCCAGGTTGAATAAAGAAGAGGGAGGAGGCAGGAGAGGGGGGCGAAAGGGGTGGACTTACAGACATCTCCTGCCACCTACAGATACCCAGGCGAATTGGGACTTTCCCCTGGGCCTCCAGAGAAGGGAGGACTAGAACTCGGCCCTACCAGAAATCAGACCAGACCAGAACCAGAATTCGAGTTCTCTGCCAAGAGGAGGTGATCAGTCTCCAATCCTCAGCTCAGGCTGAGGGCCCTTCGACCAGATTCCTGTGTCCAGGACCGGGGGACTAGAAAAACAGGGAAGGATAGGAAAGGTTAAGGAGAGGAAAGAGAGAGGGAAGGGGAGAGAGGTCAATAAAATCTCTTGTTCTTTACCGGTCAGGGCACTCTGGCCAGTTGTGTGTGTCAGGAGGAGACCAGGGACAAAAGGGTCCCAGTTGCGGCCGCTTGGTCTGGTCCATTGGCAGGTAAGCTGGACCATGAGTATCCCAAGTGGTCAGGAAGTCAGTCTCAGTGAAGAGGAGTCCCCACCAGAGTCGCCATTTGTTGCAGGAAGACGGACCCCTTCCAGGGCCCGAAACTGGGCTCTTGTCTAACACTCGGAAATGAATTGTCCAAGGAGACACATATGCTAAACAAAAGATTTCATTGGGAAAGGGCACCCGGGCGGAGAGCAGTAGGGTAAGGGAACCCAGGAGAACTGTTTATATAGTAGTAGTAGTGAAAGTCACTCTGTCCTGTCCGACTCTTGCAACCCCATGGACTGTAGTCCACCAGGCTTCTCTGTCCATGGGATTCTTAACGCAAGAATAGTGGAGTGAGTTACCATTTCCTTCTCCGGGGCAATCTTCCCGACCCAGGAATCAAACCCATGTCTCCTGCATCGCAGGCAGATTCTTTACCGACTGAGCTATGAGGGAAGCTGACATTTATATAATCTGACATTTTCTCCCATCTCATATTCTCTCCTTGTCCTCTTACACCTGGGATGATTCCATTGCTTCCTAATTAGTACTGTAGCCATGTTATTCCTAACTCGTTCTTCCTAATTAGTTTATCCAGCCCCTAATTCCTAAATTCTGATCATCTGTCATATAAAAATTATTGCTGCTAAGTCACTTCAGTCATGTCCAACTCTGTGGGACCCCATAGACGGCAGCCCACCAGGCTCCCCCGTCCCTGGGATTCTCCAGGCAAGAACACTGGAGTGGGTTGCTCCCTATTAGCCTTTGGTTCAAGTGGGAACTTTATTGCCTTTTGTTGTTGCTGCTTTTTCTGTTTGTTTTGACAGTTCTATTCATCTGTAATTCTCTCCTTTCTACCTGGAATAAGCTTTCCAATTTCATCTCAGGTTCCATCTCAATGAATAAGTTCCCCTAATTAAAAAAATCTAGTTTCCCTGCTAATGTGCCTGATGATAGTAATATTTCAGTACTATTATTATCAAGGGAATATTTATAATGCATCTTTTCCCATTAAACTAAACCCTAGGTCATTAGTTTTCTTTGTCTTGTTTTTCCCAATAGTCTAGGTGTGTTTTTAATTGACCAATCTTTAAAATCCTGTCAGATGGTGGGATTATCTCCAGATAATCAGATTCAGTGATTTCATTTACTGTTTTTCTGTATGAGACTAAGGGTAATAAATCTCAGCCCCTTCTATCACTCTCCTCCCAATGGCTTAACTTAGGCCCTGTACTAGCTCTTTTACTTCCATCCAAGGTGTTGGGGCTTCTGAAAAGAAAGAAAGACATCCCCAAATGAAAACAAAAGAGCAAATAATCAAAAAAAACCCCTTAAATATAACACCTTTGCAATAAGTCTTCAAATGCAGAATATAAAAATTTACCTGTGTGCACATGTGGTAGGCAGGAAATGGGGAAAGTATGAAATGGTATTTCTGAATCATCTTGATTTTTTAGCTATCATTTCCATAAAATAAAGATACTGATTATTCAGAGAGTATATATTTGTTTTTAGTTTACATGTAGTTATATATAGGCAACCAGGTAAGCTTGAAGTGGTTATACAAGTTAGTGTTCCAACAGGTACCTATAAAATGTCACGTGATTTAGATTTGTGACATTTTCCCAATAAAATAAAAATTCATTAAAAAAGGTCTCATATTAAGCACTAGCTTTTCAATGTATTTAAAAATTTTTTTAAATTCTGTTTGTCAGCTAGCATCATCATTGTTTAATGAGCAGAAAGGCTAAAAACTCAATGTTTTATTTTTATAGCTGTTCATCAATTCTATTTCTGTGCAACTGGCTGTAATAATTGTAGTATAATTAAACACAGTTTTATGTTACCCTGTACATTTTCAAAATCTACCCATTTCCTTTAACATATACGAAAACATTTAGATAAACATGTCAGTTTTCTTATGACGGCTCATCTTAGGAATCAAGCCTCAGGGGTAGCTACTGAGGATCACCCTAATACTGTTGTTAACTATAGTAATGCTTAAAGGGGAAATGTTTTTGGTTCTACTACTTTTTATCTATAATTTTTTTAGTTTCAGTCTCCTCATTTGTAAAGCACTAACAATAATAATAATAGATATTAGGAGATAACTATTGAGTTTACCTTATTTATGGCGCTTTCAGACTAATAATGACTTCTGGCAAACTCAATGCAAGTCAGTTTATTTCTAGGTGAAAAAAACTATTTAGTATTAAACTAACATGAACTCTATCAATCTTTTACTCTTATAATCAACACTGAATGGTACTTTCTATTTGTCCAACAACTTTTAAATTCTAATTTCACTAAATTTCTTGAGAATTTAATACAAAGAACTATTCTAGATGTTTTGGTGGATTTAATATTAGATATTTTTCGTGCCTTCGTGGGCTTCATCTCTTGACATCCATCATCTGATGAGACAGAAACAGACATTAAAAAACTCACCGTGCTATAATCTCAAAGTACAGAACATGGGAAACAAAGTTCTAATATGGAATGCTTTTATTTGGCACTAAAAATGTCTTACTTCATTATTGGAGTTATGAATATACTTTCTTTCCTTACAAGGGTCAAGGCTTTCCATTTCTCAGCATCCAAGTCTCAATACCTGACAGACTTCCAAGAACAATTACTTCATGCATAAACTTCTATTTCTTACGATGGCTAACTTGGCCTGAGCATTTATTTACAGACTTTTTTCTGTTAAACTTCTCACCTGGTTCTTGTTTTTCCAGTGAGTCCCGAGGTAAAACAGCTCTCTCACACACACACACAACCCATGTACCACGCCTAAATGTGCAGAACCTACATACAATAAGGCAAAATGAAGTAATTTAAGTCGTGCAGGTAGTTGCTACATTGATAACTTACAGAGAACGTAGGATTTCCTAAACTGCTGCACACACATAGGTTTTTTCAACCTCTGCCAAACTTATGTTCCACTCACATATTACAGCACCCTTCATAGATTAGGTGATTGGCTCTGAAAAGAGCCTTTGGGTTTAAGTTATTATCAGTCAACAAGCCAATTTATGCCCTCTCTCCGCGGATGCGGCGTGCAAGCTGGATGTCCTTGGGCATGATGGTGACGCGCTTGGCGTGGATGGCGCACAGGTTGGTGTCCTCGAAGAGCCCCACCAGGTAGGCCTCGCACGCCTCCTGCAGGGCCATCACCGCCGAGCTCTGGAAGCGCAGGTCGGTCTTGAAGTCCTGCGCGATCTCGCGCACCAGCCGCTGGAACGGCAGCTTGCGGATCAGCAGCTCCGTAGACTTCTGGTAGCGGCGGATCTCGCGCAGGGCCACCGTGCCGGGCCGGTAGCGGTGCGGCTTCTTCACGCCGCCGGTGGCCGGCGCGCTCTTGCGGGCCGCCTTGGTGGCCAGCTGCTTGCGCGGCGCCTTACCCCCGGTGGACTTGCGAGCCGTTTGCTTAGTCCGCGCCATTGCTAGCCTCCAAAACAATGGGATTAGACTAGGATGGTTGCTCCCGTATTTATAAAGGACCGGAATCACTCTGATTGGATTGTGGGCAATTCCTGTTACTTACGGGTTGCTTAATTCCGGAAGTGCTTCGAGCTATTTAACATTGGTTCATCCATCCGGTGCAAATTTCGGATTGGTTCATTTCAATCAGCAGCCATCTTCCCCCTTAAAAAAAAAAAAAAAAAAGCATTTCCCAAGGTGCTTTATTAATACTACACTGCCAAGTATGGTCCACAAGCACATTAATCATTCAGTAATGTTGAACTTTTCTCCTGTTTGGATATAAAAAATAGAATGTGTCCGTGAAAGCCCTTTAGAATTCATACACCTGCCATTTTATGCATAGTTAACTTTTTCATCAGCGTTCTAATCCTGATAATTGTCCCCTGTTTAAGAATTCACCGTCTAAGCCTCTCGAGTCGTATTCCACATTTACAGTTAATGTCTCATTCCCGGTAACATGGTCTTTTAGTACATACTGTTAAGATGTGAAGAATTTTGTATTAAGGGGACACGCAGCAAAATCCCAATATTCTGGAACCTCTAATGTTTATTTTCCTGTTTGACTCAAAACTGGTAATTTGGCTCTGTTCTATGGTTTTGACGCACTTAAACTGTCAATCTGGGGTTAATGGCGACATCCGTCAACAAAAGGTTTGCAATGCGGAACCTGAATAAAAGATGGCGGCGATCGAGAGACTTTAGCACACTGCAGTGGGCTAGAATCTCGGGAGTCATTCTGAGAGTCTCAAGGTGTCCGAGACAAACCCACAGCGCTTTTATGAAGACTTGACTCGGCTACTTAATAGGAATTCTTTACCTAGTTTTCACATTCAAACGCGAAGCCTTTCCTGTAAATAAAATGTTTTATCGATTTTTAATTATTTATGTCATGTAACATTATTCTTAACCTATAGGAATACATGAACGCCTTTCTTTTTGACCCCATAAAGAAAGCAGGTTTTGAACCTTAATTTACATACTATTTATCTATTGGTCAGTTTACGTCCAATTAAAGATCAGATTTGTGAGTCTTTGACTGTATCCGTGATTTAATACTTGTGATATCTTGTTCTCCTTGGGTTTGTTTCCCCATTTTTCATGCTGTTTTTCACGCCAGAGATAGCTAGATACGCCCCAGCCTCAAATAATATTAATCACTCAGTCGTGTCCGACTCTTTGCGACCCCCATGGAATGTAGCCTACCGGGCTCCTCTGTCCATGGGATTTTCCAGACAAGGAAACTGGAGTGGGTTGCCATTTCCTTCTCCAGGGGATTTTTCCGACCCAGGGATAGAACCCGGGTATCCCGCATTGTAGGCAGATGCTTTACCTTCTGAGCTACCAGAAAAGCCCTGTTCTGTATAGGTCTGTCTATAGAATGCTTAAGTAGGTTCTCCTGACACTGGCATCTTGTGAAAGGACTTGGGCATCAAGAGCTCGTTTGTCAACCACAACATCGAGATATGAGGGGGGTGAGATGTCGCGCTTGGCGTATAAGTGCTGTACCATCACATTCCGGCCATGTGGCTGCTTTTGTACATGGAATTGACCAAGGAGTCAGTGTTCAAGAACACCAAGGTTATCACCAAATTACACCAGCTCCAAGTAAAAATTTTCTCTACCTTTAGCATTCCTCAATGTCTCTTTATAGAGCTACCAATTTTTATGTGAGAGCTATAATATTAAGATTTTCCAGCTTTTTACATTTTTTAAAACATTCTTTAAAACGCAGGAAACCAACCATAATTCAATATGAGAGGTTAAATTTTTGTTCTTTAATGCAGCAAAGAATTTGAAATAATTGTGTATTGTAATAAGTATTAGGAAATTCTAGTATTCTGGTTTTTAGGTTTTTGTTCCTTAAAATCTTTTAAATTGTTCTTATATTCATTCATTGTTTAGATTTAAAACTTTTCTGGTGAGTTCCTGTGGACTTAAAATTGTTTAATGATGACACTTGTGTTTGGGGTCCCTGTTTCAAATAATCTAATGTGTTTCACAAATATTAGTCATGAGAACGTGTTTGTACAAAGAGGATCAAAATGTCATTTAAACAGTGTATAGGCCTAGAGTATTTAGTGGAATCTCAAGAGTTTAATCTCAACCACTAGGGTGGACTATTTCAAAGGTGATTGTTCAAATTTATATTAAACATAAAAAAAAATTCACTTTATTTTCCTTGAGTCTATTATTGATATAATTAATCCTACATTGTGCTGAAGCAGGGTCTGAAACCCTCATTTTGAGACATTTTTAAATTTTTATATTCCTTACCTTCAGTCAGTGGTAGGTTCTGTATTCATTTACACAGGTGAGGAAAAAAAAAATCAAAGAAACAAATCAGATGTAGAAGTGCAGGAAGGACAGAGGATATGAAAAGAAATGCATAGTTTTCCTGAAAATTCGATAGTTTCTGTATTGTTGAAAGTAAAATAACATAGAAAAATTGTTTTCAGTACTTTTCAACTTACAGACTTGCTATTTGGTACATCAGGCAGGCACTACAAGTATACATGCCAGAGTGTATTGTGTCTGTGTGGAGTATGGAGTTTCATCTAATTTTGTAACTATGATTGTTAAAGTTTTTATTTGTTTTAAATTTCATTTTCCCCTTAGATAAAGACTGTAGTTTTAGTTAAATATATCTGTTATTTTAGATGACATGGTAGAATCTTTAGAATCTTAGATGAAGATTCCAAATGTGCTGGCTGTCTTTATTGATGGATAACAGATTGCCTTGAAGTTACTAGCTTCACACATGCATTATCACACAGCTTCTGTGAGTCTGGGCATGTTTTATCTGGGTCCTCTATAAGGATACTGTTGGGGTGTTATGCAGGGTTGTGGTCTCTTGATTGGGGGAAATATATGCTTCCAAACTCACTTAGTGGTTGGTTCTTTGTAATTTTAGGACTGAGAATCTTATTTTCTTCTTGACTGTTGGCTTGAAGCCCTTATAGGCTGCTAGTCTTCCCTTAGTTCCTAAAGAGCCCTCTGAGTTTCTTGTCATTTGGACCTGACAACAGGGATGCTCGGCTTGTGAAAACCAGCATGTAGGACTTCCCTGGTGGTTAAGAACCTGCCTCCCAAATTAGGCGATAGGTGTTTGATTCCTAGTCCAGGAAGATTCCACATGCCACAGGGCAACTAATATTGAGCCCTTGAGCCAGAGCTACTGAAGCCCCCCACCCTAGGGCCCATGCTCTGCAACAAGAGACACCATCACAATGAAAAGCCCATGCAACTAGAGAAAGACTGCATGCAGGAACAAAGACCCATTGCAGTCAAAAATAAATAAAATTTGTATTAAAAAACCAAACCAGCATACAAGAGATTGGAAGATGTTACAATCTTATTGATAACCTAGTCATAATCACAAATTTTTTTACATCCTGTCACCTATGGTCTCATGCTTTGATGGGTAAAAAGAGGTCACAGGTCACATCCACAGTCTAGGGCCTTGATCACATAAGGGTGAACTTTAAGAGCAGAAATCGTGTGGGCCACCTTAAAAGACCATCACAGGACCCTATGACCAAAAAGCAGTTACCTAACACTTGTCTCTTCTCTCCCTCTTCCCCTCACACCTGCCCCCACAGTACTGGGATTGGTTCAGATGGCCTGCAGGTAGGAAATCTACTTAAGGAAAGGGCATCTAATACCTTGAAGTCCTTTCCAACAGGCCTTTGCCAGTTACTTTGTCTTGAAGCCAAGACAGACGACTTTGTTCAGTTATTACTTTGGGGACTCTTTTCCCCTTTTCTTTGCAAATGCTGACATATGAAAAACTCTGGTGTAGCTGAGTCCCAGCACAGGGCTGGATGTCCATGTGTTTACAGCTAGCTTTCTGACGTTTTATACACGAGAAAAGGATCCGGAGGGTTCATCAGGTGAATTAGTTGTTGCTTTATTATAGACTACCAGGGAGTAGATTTGACAAGGCAGGAAACAAATCCCAAATTCTCTTTACATTAAAAAAAAAGTTGACCCGGTAGTTTATGGTCCTCGTGCCACGTAAGCCTCCTCACGGGTGCCTTCACTTCGTTTAGTTCAGTCTTTCATTGTACCTTGTCTTGAATTTCTTTCCTAGCAGCTGTTTATCAGGTTTTCTTGAAATGTGAGGAGACTATTAAAGTAGTACTTGCCTTTGCTCACCAATGCAACTTCCGGATTATCAATGTCTCATTTTAAAAACTTATGAAATTCATTAACTTTGCAGGCTAAGGGTTCTTAGTAAGAGTTGCACAATTTAAAAGCCATTATGTGGCACTGTAACTGCAACACAGGGCAAACATTTAATGCACAGGTACACAAATGGTAAAAGCGCCTGCCTACAATGCAGAAGACCTAGCTTCGATCCCTGGGTTGGGAAGATCCCCTGGAGAAGGAAATGGCAACCCAGTCCAGTATTCTTGCCAAGAAAACCCCATGGACAGAGGACCCTGGTAGGCTACAGTCCATGGGGTCCAGTCGAACACGACTGACCAACTTCACTTTCACACAAACATGAGTTATATTAAAGCAGTTACTTAAACCTGAGATCACAAGTTCACTAAGCCCCATTTCCTCGCAATAGAAAAAGCAAAAAAAAAAAAAAAAAAAAAAAGCTGAATGCCACGAGCTCTCTCAAGTGAACAGATAGGTGGCCCTGAAAAGGGCCTGATAAACTGATACAGAAAGCTTGTTTGTGGGTTCCGGCTTAACCGCCAAATCCGTAAAGAGTGCGTCCCTGACGCTTCAGCGCGTAGACGACGTCCATGGCCGTGACCGTCTTTCGCTTGGCGTGTTCGGTGTATGTGACCGCGTCCCGAATCACGTTTTCCAAAAACACTTTTAGCACCCCGCGAGTTTCCTCGTAAATGAGGCCAGAGATGCGCTTGACCCCACCGCGACGAGCCAAGCGGCGGATCGCGGGTTTAGTAATACCTTGAATGTTATCCCGCAGAACTTTACGGTGACGCTTCGCGCCGCCTTTCCCAAGGCCTTTCCCACCTTTACCGCGTCCAGACATTGTTAAACTTACATCAAAAAGCCTATGTAGCAATCTAGATAACATCTGCCGAAATTCTTATTTATAGTATGGTCGCGGACCTATTTGAAAACTACAAAAAGGCGGGTAGGGGAGGGGCTCATTCGTAACCAAATATATCCCAGCCCACCCTGAAAGTCTGTGGGGCAGAGTCGAGGAAAGAAAATTTCTTTGCTCATTCCCTGAATTTCACCTGAAAGACTCTTGTTTAAGGCCGTTTAAAAACATTCTTTTGTTTCGTAAGGCATAGTACCTATTAAGGCAACATCTGTTTTCAACTTTGAATATTGAAGCTTAGTCATTGACCGAGATTTTGTATTGCCTCATTCTTCAAACGCATTTCTGAAATGCGAACAAGTCCCTGGGAAGCATTTTTGTACAATTTAAATGAAAGTGAAATAACTATTGTGGTAAACTGATCTTCGGGAGCAAGGAAATTGCTGATATCCATTGGGAAACAAGGTTTTCTCGCTGATGTGTCTTATTCGGAGACATCACTCTATTGCCTGTGCCCTCATTACTTGCTAGTTTTTCACATTATAAGGTTTAGGATCAGGTTTGTGACAGGTATTTTCTCGTTTTCAATTTTTTTTTTTCCATTTGCAGGATGAGAATTTTAATTCCGATATCATAAACGTGTTTGGAAAATCAACAAGTTAATTTTTGGTTAAATGTTTCTTCTTGAGTACTATAATTACCTGAGGAAATTTCATCTTCTTGCTCCAGAGATTGACTTTCTCCCCAGTACTATTATTATTTTTTAATTTATGTTTAACTTTTTCTTTATTTTAGTTTTGTGTCCGCTGCCTCACGGCATGTGGGATCCAGTTCTCCAACAAGGATTGAACCGACTTCTGCAGTGGAACTGTTAAGTCCTAACCACTGGAAAGGTGGGGAAGTCCCGCTCCCCAATATTCTTCAATCTCTCGATCTGGTATTTTGTAATCTGGGCCTATGTTGCTTTTATAACTTCCACATCCCTAGGTGTGCAAACTTTTTATTTAAGAAGTCAGTGCTAGACACTTGTTTAGTCACTAAGTCGTGTCCAGCTCTTTGCGACTTATATATAGTTCCCTCAGTTGAACCAGCAGTATCCATTGAGATCTCCATTACTTACTATGGGGTGTCCCTTCCCCATTTCACCTCGGAGTAGTCTTTCTGAGTCTGTGTAGATGGAAGGTCTTGACCTGGAGAATGAGGAATATGTTGTATCTTTATCTTTTATCTAAGCAGGGCTCAACTCCTCTCTGTTTCTGCGACTACTCTACTGTTTTGGAGTATATTCCACAGGGAACAAACTCCAACTACTCAGCCTGGTGTCATCTATCTCTTGCCTCTATGTGAGAAAAATTGTCTGAGCCTTGGAAGTAAGGTTAAGATGGACTGGAATGGGTGAATTTAACTAAGATGACCATTATATCTACTACTGTTGGCAAGAATCCCTTAGAAGAAATGGAGTAGCCATCATAGTAAACAAGAGTCCGAAATGCAGTACTTGGTTGCAATCTCAAAAATGACAGAATGATCCCTGTTCATTTCCAAGGCAAACCATTCAATATCACAGTAATCCAAGTCTTTGCCCCGACCAGTAACGCTGAAGAAGCTGAACAGTTCTATGAAGACCTACAAGACCTTCTAGAACTAACACCCAAAAAAGATGTCGTTTTCATTATAGGGGACTGCAATGCAAAAGTAAGAAGTCAAGAAACACCTGGAGTAACATGTAAATTTGGTCTTGGAGTACAGAACAAAGCAGGGCAAAGGCTAATAGTGTTCTGCCAAGAGAACACACTGGTCATAGCAAACAACCTCTTTCAACAACACAAGATAAGACTTTACACATGGACATCACCAGATGGTTGACACTGAAATCACAATGATTATACCCTTTGCAGCCAAAGATGGAGAAGCTCTATACAGTCAGCAAAAACAAGACGGGCAGTTGACTGTGGCTCAGATCATGAACGCCTTATTGGCAAATTCAGACTGAAATTGAAGAAAGTGGAGAAAACCACTAGACCATTCAGGTATGACCTAAATAAAATTCCTTGTGACTATGCAGTGGAAGTGTGAAATCGATTTAAGGGACTAGATCTCATAGACAGATTGCCTGATGAACTATGGATGGAGGTATGTGACATTGTACAGGAGACAGGAATCAAGACTATACCCAAGAAAAAGAAATGCAAAAAAGCAAAATGGCTGTCTGAGGAGGCCTTAAGAATAGCTATGAAAAGAAGGGAAGTGAAAAGCAAAGGAGCAAAGGAAAGATATACCCATTTGAATGCAGAGTTCAAAAGAATAGCAAGAAGAGATAAGAAAGCTTTCTTCAGCAATCAATGCAAAGAAATACAAGAAAACAACAGAATGGGAAAGACTAGCGATCTCTTCAAGAAAATTAAACATACCAAGGGAACATTTCATGCAAAGATGGGTACAATAAAGGACAGAAATGGTAGGGACCTAACAGAAGCAGAAGATCTTAAGAAGAGGTGGCAAGAATACACAGAAGAACTGTACAAAAAAGATCTTCACGGCCCAGATAATCACGATGGTGTGATCACTCACCTAGAGCCAGACATCCTGGAATGTGAAGTCAAGTGGGCCTTAGGAAGCATCATTACAAAAAACTAGTGGAGGTGATGGAATTCCAGTTGAGCTATTTCAAATCCTGAGAGATGATGCTGTGAAAGTGCTGCACTCAATGTGCCACCAAATTTGGAAAACTCAGCAGTGGCCACAGGACTGGAAAAGGTCAGTTTTCATTCCAATTCCAAAGAAAGGCAATGCCAAAGAATGCTCAAACTACCGCACAATTGCACTTATCTCACACACTAGTAAAGTAATGCTTAAAATTCCCCAAGCCTGGCTTCAGCAATACGTGAACTGTGAACTTCCAGATGTTGAAGCTGGTTTTAGAAAAGGCAGAGGAACCAGAGATCAAATTGCCAACATCTGCTGGATCATGGAAAAAGCAAGCGAGTTCCAGAAAAACATCTATTTCTGCTTTATTGACTATGCCAAAGCCTTTGACTGTGTGGATCACAATAAACTGGGGACAATTCTGAAAGAGATGGGAAAACCAGACCACTTGACCTGCCTCTTGAGAAATCTGTATGCAGGTCAGGAAGCAACAGTTAGAACTGGACATGGAACAATGGACTGGTTCCAGTTAGGAAATGGAGTACATCAAGGCTGTATATTGTCACCCTGCTTATTTAACTTATATGCAGAGTAGATCATGAGCAACACAGGGCTGGAGGAAACACAAGGTGGAATCAAGATTGCCAGGAGAAATATCAATAACCTCAGATATGCAGATGACACCACCCTTATGGCAGAAAGTGAAGAAAAACTAAAGAGCCTCTTGATGAAAGTGAAAAAGGAGTGTGAAGAAGTTGGCTTAAAGCTCAACATTCAGAAAACTAAGATCATGGCATCTGGTCCCGTCACTTCATGGGAAATAGATGGGGAAACAGTAGAAACAGTGTCAGACTTATTTTTTTGGACTCCATAATCACTGCAGATGGTGACTGCTGCCATGAAATTAAAACACGCTTACTCCTTGGAAGAAAAGTTATGACCAATCTAGATAGTATATTCAAAAGCAGAGACATTACTTTGCCGACTAAGGTCCGTCTAAGGCTATGGTTTTTCCAGTGGTCATGTATGGATGTGAGAGTTGGACTGTGAAGAAGGCTGAGTGCTGAAGAATTGATGCTTTTGAACTGTGGTGTTGGAGAAGACTCTTGAGAGTCCCTTGTACTGCAAGGAGATCCAACCAGTCCATTCTGAAGGAGATCAACTCTGGGATTTCTTTGGAAGGAATGATGCTAAAGCTGAAACTCCAGTACTTTTGCCACCTCATGTGAAGAGTTGACTCATTGGAGAAGACTTTGATGCTGGGAGGGATTGGGGGCAGGAGGAGAAGGGGACGACAGAGGATGAGATGGCTGGATGGCATCACGGACTCGATGGATGTGAGTCTGAGTGAACTCCGGTAGTTGGTGATGAACAGGGAGGCCTGGCATGCTGTGATTCATGGGGTCGCAAAGAGTCGGACACGACTGAGTGACTGAACTGAACTGAACTGAACTCCTTGGAAGGAAAGTTATGACCAACCTAGACAGCATATTAAAAAGCAGAGACAGTACTTTGCCAACAAAGGTCTGTCTAGTCAAGGCTATGGTTCTTCCAGTAGTCATGTATGGATGTGAGAGTTGAACTGTAAAAGCAAGCTGAGTGCCGAAGAATTGATGCTTTTGAACTGTGGTGTTGGAGAAGACTCTTGAGAGTCCCATGGACAGCAAACAGATCCAACCAGTCCATCCTAAAGGGGATCGGTACTGGGTGTTCACTGGAAGGACTGACGTTGAAGCTGAAACTCCAATTCTTTGGCCCCCTGATGTGAAGAGCTAACTCATTTGGAAAGACCCTGATGCTGGAAAAGATTGACGGCAGGAGGAGAAAGGGACAACAGAGGATGAGATGGTTGGATGGCATCACCAACTCGATTGACATGGGTTTGGGTAGACTCTGGGAGTTGGTGATGGACAGAGAGGCTTGGCATGCTGTGGTTCATGGGGTTGCAAAGAGTCAGACACAACTTAGCGACTGAACTGGACTGAACTGGAAGCAAGGAAAAAAGGAGTCCATGATGTCCAATATACAAGGCCACTGAAGGATTCTGTGAAAATGTACTTTGATCATCTATTTACTATTGATTGTAAGTACCAAATTAAGTGAATTTACTTACCTTGCAAAGCCCTTATTTGGTAGAAAGGCAAATCACTTTGGTCAGGTGAAACAGATATAACTCCAAAGATTTCTAACCTCTTGGATTAATAAAATAATTTTAGTAATCTTATCCTAACATTTCTTACATTGTCTATAAATATTCTAATTTCTTAAATGTTCTTTGAACTTAATACAGCATTTTGCCTGTTGGTTCATTTATTGAAATGTGAATCTCTTTGACACAAATTCATTTTTATTTGTTGATCATGATTTTTTTTTGTTTTTAAAAAATGAAATGAGCATTATATGCTTGTGACTGGAGACTGTGAGATTAGAAATAAAGTCACCTTCATCTTTAGGCCTGGGATATTGCACACTGGTCTCTCAATGCCGTGGCAAATCATCATTGATAAGTAGCACACAGTAAGTTGGAAATTGCAGACAGGAAAGTAGATTCTGCATCAAGCATGGGTTCATTGTGGACCAAGGAAATGCTCTGGTTACTACAGAAAAACCTCTGAAATCTGTTAAGATATATCTAAATGTCAAATTAAGGTAAAAGAATGGACTGAATTTCCTTTCGTTGTCATATGAAAATATAGTCTAAAAAGTCTGCAGATGTGTTGTTTACTTTTTCTAAAGGAAGCTATTTCTATTTAACTATGTATTACACTGAACCTACAATACAATGGCCACTTGATGAGAAGTGGTGAATCATTGGAAAAATCGCTGATGCTGGGAAAGTCTGAAGGCAAAAGGAAAAGGAGGTGGGAGATTTTTGTCCATTAGAAAGATTATCTCTATCTAGTAGAAGAGATAAAGGTTATAATATAATTCAATAAACCTTTTTGATGTAAATTGATTTTTTCACTTTAATTCAACCTTCTTCCCTTCTTCCCTGATTGTGATGGTGGTGGTGGTGGTAATGGAGGTTGTAAATATTTCCTCTATACATCTTGATTTCGGATTAGCAAAGGAAAAATAAATAGGACTATTAAATGTATATTTCATACATACAGAGGAAGAGATGCAGTTCACTTGAGTTCAGTCGTTCAGTCATGTCCAACTCTTTGCAACCCCATGGACTGTAGCATGGCAGTCCTCCCTGGCAATCAACAACGCCTGGAGTTTACCAAGACTCATGTCCATTGAGTCGGTGATGCCATCCAACCATCTCCTCCTCTGTCGTACCCTTCTCCTCCCACCTTCAATTATTCCCAGCATCAAGGTCTTTTCAAATGAGTCAGTTATATGCATTAGGTGGCCAAATATTGGAGTTTCAGCTTTAGCATCATTCCTTCCAGTGAATATTCAGGTCTGATTTCCTTTAGGATGGACTTGTTAGATCTCGTTGCAGTCCAAGGGACTCTCGAGAGTCTTCTCCAACACCACGGTTTAAAAGCATCAGTTCTTCAGAACTCAGCTTTCTTTATACTCCAACTCCTACATCCTTACATGACTACTGGAAAAACCATAGCCTTGACCAGATTGACCTTTATTGACAAAGTAATGTCTCTACTCTTTAATATGCTGTCAAGGTTGGTCATCATTTTTCTTCCAAGGAGCAAGTGTCTTTTAATTTCATGGCTGCAGTCACCACGTACAGTGATTTTGGAGCCCCTGAAAATAAAGTCTGTCACTGTCTCCATTGTTTCCCAATCTATTTGCCATTAAGTGATGGGACCAGATGCCATGATCTTGGTTTTCTGAATGTTGACTTCTAAGCCAACTTTTTCATGCTTCTCTTTCACTTTCATAAAGAGTCTCTTTAGTTCTTCACTTTCTGCCGTTAGGTTGGAGTCATCTGCCTGTCTGAGGTTATTGATATTTCTCCGGGCAATCTTGATTCCAGTTTGTGCTTCATGCAGTCCAGCATTTCTTATGATGTACTCTGCATATAAGTTAAATAAGCAGCATGATAATATACAGTCTTGACATACTCTTTTCCCTATCTGGAACCAGTCCATTGTTCCATGTCCAGTTCTAACTGTTGCTTCCTGAAATGTATTCAGATTTCTCAAAAGGCAGGTCAGATGGTCTGGTATTCCCAACTCTCAGAATTTTCCTCAGTTCATTGTGGTCCATACAGTCAATGGCTTTGGCATAGTCAATAAAGCAGCAGTAGATGTTTTTCTGGAACTCTTTTGGATGTTGGCAATTTGATCTCTGGTTCCTCTGCCTTTTCTAAATCCAGCTTCAACATCTGGAAATTCACAGTTCCTGTACTGTTGAAGCCTGGCTTGGAGAATTTTGACATTTCCTTTGGTAGTGTGTGAGATGAATGCAATTGAACATTCTTTGGCATTGCTTTTCTTTGAAATTGGAATGAAAACTGACCTTTTCCAGTCCTGTGGCCACTGCTGAGTTTTCCAAATTTGCTGGAATATTGAGTGCAGCACTTTCACAGAATCCTCTTTTCCGATTTGAAATAACTCAACTGGAATTCTATCACCTCCAGTAGTTTTGTTCACAGTGATGCTTCCTAAGGCCCACTTGACTTTGCATTCCAGGATGTCTGGCTGTAGGTGAGTGATCACTCCATCGTGTTTATCTGGGTCATGAAGATCTTTTTTTGAATAGTTCTGTGTATTCTTGCCACCTCTTCTCAATATCTTCTGCTATTGTTATGTCCATACCATTTCTGTGCCCATCTTTGCATGAAATGTTCCCTTGGTATGTCTAATTTTCTTGAAGAGATCTCTAGTCTTTCACATTCTGTTTTCCTCTATTTCTTTTCATTGATTGCTAAGGAAGGCTTTCTTATCTCTTCTTGCTATTCTTTGGAACTCTGCATTCAAATGGGTATATCTTTCCTTTGCTCCTTTGCCTTTTGCTTCTCTTCTATTCACAGCTATTTGTAAGGCCTCCTCAGACAATCATTTTGCCTTTCTACACTTCTTTTCCTTGGAGAAGAGACCCAGGAAAAACTAACTTAAAGAGGTGGGTTAGAACTTCGGATTACATATTGTCTTCATCAAAGAATTGATTTGTAGAGAAATGACAGTGCAAAGAAAAGCAGTTTCAGGCTTCTAAGGGCAGCAAACTGTGAGAAGGTAAATATATGGGAGCAAACTAACCCAGGTTTGCTAGCAAATTTCTGTGAAGCCTCTCTACTCCGACATGTCTACAGACGTCTTCAGAATAGAATTTATATCTTGCTTTAAGGCAGAAAAAGGAGAAGACAGTGGAAGCCCACTCCAGTACTCTTGGCTGGAAAATCACTTGGACAGAGGAGCCTGGTAGGCTGCAGTCCATGGGGTCGCTAACAGTTGGACACGGCTGAGAGACTTCACTTTCACTCTTCAGTTTCATGCATTGGAGAAGGAAATGGCAACCCACTCCAGTGTTCTTGCCTGGAGAATCCCAGCGACGGCGGGGGGCGGGGGGGGGGGGGGGAGGGCGGAGCCTGGTGGACTGCCGTCTATGGGATTGCAGAGTCGGACACTACTGAAGCGACTTAGCAGCAGCAAGGCAGAAAAAGAGGAGTAGAGATGGCTTTTTCTTGCCATTATTGCTTATTAACTGCCTGCTGCTGCTGCTGCTAAGTCGCTTCAGTCGTGTCCGACTCTTGTGCGATCCCATAGACGACAGCCCATCAGGCTCCTCACTCTCTGAGATTCTCTAGACAAGAACACTAGAGTGGGTTGCCATTTCCTTCTTCAATGCATGAAAGTGAAAAGTGAAAGTGAAGTTGCTCAGTCCTGTCCGACACTTAGCGACCCCATGGACTGCAGCCCCCCAGGCTCCTCCATTCATGGGATTTTCCAGGCAAGAGTACTGGAGTTGGGTGCCATCGCCTTCTCCGGTTAACTGCCTAGGGAGGTAAAATAAGGGAAAGCATTACAACAGTTCTTATCGACATAGTAGGTGGCTCTGAAAAGAGCCTTTTTCAGTACAGAGAAAGCAGCAGCTTTGGATTATGCCCTCTCCCCGCGGATGCGGCGTGCAAGCTGGATGTCCTTGGGCATGATGGTGACGCGCTTGGCGTGGATGGCGCACAGGTTCGTGTCCTCGAAGAGCCCCACCAGGTAGGCCTCGCACGCCTCCTGCAGCGCCATCACCGCCGAGCTCTGGAAGCGCAGGTCGGTCTTGAAGTCCTGCGCGATCTCGCGCACCAGCCGCTGGAACGGCAGCTTGCGGATCAGCAGCTCCGTGGACTTCTGGTAGCGGCGGATCTCGCGCAGAGCTACCGTGCCGGGCCGGTAGCGGTGCGGCTTCTTCACGCCGCCGGTGGCCGGCGCGCTCTTGCGGGCCGCCTTGGTGGCCAGCTGCTTGCGCGGCGCCTTACCGCCGGTGGACTTGCGAGCGGTCTGCTTAGTGCGAGCCATGAGGCTAACAGAAAACTGGCAGGAGAGTGTTATGCTGCTGGTGCTGCTTCTGACATTATTTATAGAAGCAGATCAGTTTGATTCCTAGGTCCCGCGCTGTGATCTAATTGGTTCTCACTTTGCCTTTCGGAGAAATATGATGGGATTTCCTTTAAAAATTAAAAGTATAATCGAACTTTTATCCTGAGTCTATATAGTCCAGTATAATGAGTCCATAACAGTAATATGTGAAGTTTCATTCAGTACTGATTTTAATGTAGTTCATTGATTGCATTTTATGAACAGAGAAATAACCAATGGACTAAACAATTCTAATCTCGTCATCCGGAAAATTTTAAAATCCCGCCCTGACATGTCATTGGCCAGCTACTCCTCCTTTGTTCTTTTATTTATATTATACTTTTTGACAGAAAATTCACTTGACCATACATATGTATGTAAAGACATATATATCGTGTGCAATACATGCAAAACCTCTCAATGAGGCATTACGGTCTTGTTATCTACCTACATATACGTCATTCATAGCCTACAAGCGCAAATTTATGTTCTGATACGGAATTTTCTCAACATGGATTCTTTTGCATTTACAAATTATATACCTTTTTATAGGCAAGGGTAGAAACCTACTAACAAGTTTTTCTAAGACTATGGCGCATTAAGTGACCAATGAGTAACAATTTAGCACCTTTTTAGCAAATATGGGAAATGGTCTTCCCTTTTTAAAGACAACAGTTAACAGTGTAACATTAATCAATAAAACTTAGCTAAGATAATCCATTCGCTTTCATTGAACACGCTTGCTAGTTAAAGTATTCCAGCACTTTCTAGAGAAAGTGAGTGGCTCTGAAAAGAGCCTTTGATTTTCAGAACTGGGAATGTAATACTGCTAAACGTTTCACTTGCCCTTGGCCTTGTGATGGCTCTCAGTCTTCTTGGGCAGCAGCACCGCCTGGATGTTTGGCAGGACACCCCCCTGAGCGATGGTTACACGACCCAGCAGCTTGTTGAGCTCCTCGTCGTTGCGGATGGCTAGCTGTAGGTGACGCGGGATAATACGGGTTTTCTTGTTGTCCCGGGCCGCGTTGCCCGCCAGCTCCAGAATCTCGGCGGTCAGGTACTCCAGCACCGCCGCCAGGTACACCGGGGCCCCGGCACCGACCCGCTCGGAATAGTTACCCTTGCGAAGCAGCCGGTGAACTCGGCCCACGGGAAACTGAAGTCCGGCCCGCGAAGAGCGAGTCTTCGCCTTGGCACGGGCTTTCCCTCCTTGCTTTCCGCGCCCAGACATGGTAAACGTTGAGCAACAGGAACAGCAACAGAAAAAGCAGAAAAAAAATGCTCTATAAGCAGCAACAAGATGGCAGTTATAGTGCTGGGTGGAATTGCCGCATGAGAGATAGGATTGGTTAAAATCTTCTGTTTTTTGCGTAACCAATAAGAAAAGAGATCTGGTGGAGGTAAATTTACATAATCTCGTCACGAATGCATTGTCAAATCAGATATGAATATTCGTAAGCACCTTATTTGCATAGACCGCCTATAAAAGACGAGATTCTAGTTGCCAGCAGGCATTTCAAGATCTTTCTGTGTTGTAGGGTGTTGTGACTATAGGCATGCCTGAACCGGCTAAGTCCGCTCCTGCTCCTAAAAAGGGCTCTAAAAAGGCTGTGACTAAGGCTCAGAAGAAGGACGGCAAGAAGCGCAAGCGCAGCCGCAAAGAAAGTTATTCCGTGTACGTGTACAAGGTGCTGAAGCAAGTCCATCCGGACACCGGCATCTCATCCAAGGCTATGGGCATCATGAACTCCTTTGTCAACGACATTTTCGAGCGCATCGCTGGTGAGGCATCGCGCCTGGCTCATTACAACAAGCGCTCGACCATTACATCCAGAGAGATCCAGACCGCCGTGCGCCTGCTGCTTCCCGGGGAGCTGGCCAAGCACGCTGTGTCCGAGGGCACCAAGGCTGTCACCAAGTATACCAGCTCCAAGTAAATATAATATGCCTAGCCGCTGTTAAACCAAAGGCTCTTTTCAGAGCCACTTACATTTTCATTTAAGGAGTTGTGTGCTCTTTCTATATGGCTGGGCATTAAAGTGCAGTTCTATTTGCTGCCTGAGATAAAGTGAGAAGCTTTTATTTTGAGAAGAAGAACCTAACATTTCCCCAAACTTCTCTGTATTAAAACGTCCAGGTCTTTTTTTTTTTTTTTTTTTGGTCTCATTTTCATACGGAAACCAAGGGCGGCTGGCTAATTGTAGTTCCCAGCTACCCCCAACCTCTTTTTTCAGGCCAGATTCTATGTTCCCACATCAGCCTGACCCACGGAGTTAAGACAGGCTTCTGCTCCAGAGTTAAAGATGCTCTCCCCCGACATCCCCCCCGCCCCGCGCCTACGTATGGCAGGACCCCTTGATTACCTTTGTTAAAACTACCAATAGTTTTCTAGTTTCCTGACGGGACACTGAAGTGGTGCCAGTCTTCCCTTGATTTTCCTTATTTCACTTAATTTAAAAGTATTAGGCACTTTGATAATAATTACATTTTCCTTAATCTAGGTGTCGGGAGATTTCATAAAAAATGAACAAATTGACTTAGAGATGTAGCCTAATGCTGGGAGAGGAGGTTATTCTTGTAAAAAGACTTCTTGATGTGTTAAGAGATCTGTAGATGTGAAATGTTTTTCAATTCTATCTGGACATCTTTGAAAGAACATTGCCTCAGAAGAACATTGGATTTTGAATTTTGTGAGGTAAATAATCTTTGGTTCTCACAGCCTCAGTTTCTTACTGTAAAAATGAGAATATTATGGGAGTTCCCTGGGTTGTCCAAAGGTTAGGACTTGGCCTTTTCACTGCCTTGGCCTGTTCAATCCCTGGGAGGGAAACTAAGATCCTGCCAGCCCTGTGGAGCAGCACCCCCGCAACACCACCCCCCCCAAAATTTATTGTAGCCAACTCCATTGACAACACTTGTGTGTGAAAAAAATGCAATAATTATAATAAACACAAACATTAGATAGATACACAACTCATGAAGTTATTTATGGACATTATGAAGTCAATTTTTTCCATCATTCCTACACTTTACATATAAAAAAGACAAGTTTTTGAAGTAGTATTATACTCAGAAGTAATAATACTATAATGAGTGAGGAAAGTTCTGCTCCATGAAATTAGACATTGTTTTGTTCAGTAGGACCCTATGGGGCCTTCTGTGGAAAATTCTTCAAGAGATGGGAATACCAGACCACCTTACCTGCCTCCTGAGAAATCTTATGCAGGTGAAGAATTAACAGTTAGTTTGGACATGGAACAACAGACTGATTCCAAATTGGAAAAGGAGTACAAGGCATCTGGTCCCATCACATCATGGCAAATAGATGGCGAAACAATGGAAAGAGCGACAGGCTTTCTTTTCTTTTCTTGGGCTCCAAAATCACTGCAGATGATGACTGCAGCCATGAAATTAAAAGACGCTTGCTCCTTGTAGGAAAAGCTGTGACCAACCTAGACAGCATATTAAAAAGCAGAGACGTTACTTGGCCAACAAAAGTCCGTCTAGTCAAAGCTATGGTTTTTCCAGTAGTCATATATGGATGTGAGAGTTGGAGTATAAAGCAAGCTGAGTGCTGAAGAATTGATGCTTTTGAACTGTGGTGTTGGAGGATACCCTTGGGATTCCCTTGGACTGCAAGATCAAACCAGTCAATCCTAAGGAAAATCAGTCCTGGATATTCATTGATTAGAAGGATTGATGCTGAAGCTGAAGGTCCAATACTTTGGCCACCTGATGTGAAAAGCTGACTCATTGGAAAAGACCCTAATGCTGGATAAGATTAAAGGGAGGAGTATAAGGGGACGACAGAGAATGAGATGGTTTGCTGACATCACAGACTCTATGGACATGAATTTAAGCAAACCCAGGGATTTGGTGATGGACAGGAAGCCTGGTGTGCTGCAGTCCATGGTGTCACAAATAGTCGAACACAACTGAGCAACTGAGCTGAACTGATGGGGCCTTCCCCCATAACCTTTGTTTTAGATCCTCTCTGAGGTATCTTCCCTGATAGCTCAGTTGGTAAAGAATCTGCCTGGAATGCAGGAGACCCTAGTTTGATTCCTGGGTCAGCAAGATCTGCTGGAGTGGGATAGGCTACTCACTCCAGTATTCTGGCCTGGAGAGTTCCATGGACATGTGTATTCCATAGGGTCACAAAGACTTGGATACGACTGAGCGACTTTCACTGAGGTAGCAACATTTGATGCAAGCTTTCTGACTTCTTTTGCAGAAGTGAAAACCCTTCCACTGAATGGAAGATGTTAACTACTTCATGACCATGACCACCTAGCTATATGCCTCCTGGAGCCTAAAGTGAAGTGAAGAGGCTCAGTCACGTCTGAGTCTTTGCAACCCCGTGGACTGTAGCCTAATAGGCTCCTCCATCCATGGGATTCTTCAGGCAAGAATACTGGAGTGGGTTGCCATTTCCTACTCTAGGGGATCTTCCTGAACCAGGGATCAAACCTGGGTCTCCTGCATTGTAGGCAGACCCTTTACCCTCTGAGCCACCAGAGAAGCCTGGAACTGAAGATCTGATCAATGTAACACTTGTAACACCACCCTGTTACTCTGAATAAGTCAGTGCGAGAATTTTGTATAATCTAATCAAGTACCCTGGGAAACAACTTCCCTCAGCCACCTTTGAAAAACCCAGAAGCTTTAGGCTTTTTAGGGCCTGAACCACCTTTCATTGCAAGGCTTTAGAATAAGCCTTTCTCTATTCCCAATGCCAACGTTTCAGTTTGGCCTCACTGTGTGTTGGGCACAGGAGACTGAATTAACATTTCTGCTGTTAAAACCTAGACACCCTATCTACAAAAGGAAACGTAAATTGTTTCTGTTAAAGCAATATCAAAATTATGTGAGTCTGCAGCATTTAGGAAGCATTTACTAGTATCTATAGTCATTTTCATATTTACCCTTCTAAATTTTGGTTATGTAGTTATAACCTTATAGAACATCATTGAATAAATAATTAATCAATAATTCTTAAACATGTGTAGGTGCATTAATTTTTGGTTGGTGGTCTGACAAATTATCACAATTATAGTGGCTTAAAACAATACATTTATAATTTTATGGTTCTTTAGATCAACATTGAGAAATGAATCTCATTGAGGTAAAATCAAGCTGTCAGAGGGCTGTGGCCTTTAAGAGTGAATCTGTTTCCATGCCTTTTGCAACACCTGGAGTGTTATTTGTTCCTTTGCTCATGACACCTTTCCTAGATTTCAAAGTAAGCAATATCTGGCCAAATCATTTTCATGATGCCTTCTCTCTGGATGTGCACTCTGATTCCCTCTTCCATTGATTAAGGCCCTTGTATTATATTAGGTTCACTTGGGTTCTCTAGGATAACCTTCTATTTATTTATTTGGCCTCACCACCCAGCATGTGGGATCTTAGTTTACCAACCAACTAGGAATCAAACCCCTGCCCCCTGCAGTGGAAGCATGGAGCCCTAACCACTGGACCGCCAGGGTACTCCCTAGGATAGCCCTATTTAAAGTCAAATGATTAGTAACCTGCATGGCATCTGCAACCTTAATTCCCATTTGTTATGTGTCCCAACATATTCATACACTACAGAGATTAAAAATTAGACAAAATTGCAGAGGTATCATTGTATCTAGCACAGTAAATGAGAGTATTTTAAAAATTTGACAGAATGCTATATATTTTGCTTTTGGTGGGAGGAGGAACATATGGACACACTATTGTATGTAATTTCTGGGAGTTTGTATACTCCACTAAAGCTCATGGAGTAGGCCTGCTTTAGGTATTTACCGCTGGGACTACAGAAAGCAAAAATTGGCTATTTACAATAATATGAATTCTTAAGCACAGCTATATCGTTTAGTTTTCATTCTTTCAGTATATATTATATATTATATATTTATTATTTAAATATATATTATGTAATATATATATAGTTGCTTTTCTTCTTTATGTATATTGTGTTATTTGAATATTTGCATACATTTTTGTGTATGTTGTGTTGTAAACGTAAGTGTTGTGCTTTGGGTGGGAAGCCTGCGATTCATGAGAAAGTAATTTACACAATGTTATTAGGCTTTTATGGCTTTTTTCCTACCAGGGTGGAAATCCTAAAGTATTTTAAAATACACTCCTAGCATTTGTTCAATATGGGATGTCATTTATAGCGGTTTATAACCTTAAGCATCTTTGTAAATGGGGCTTCTCTGGTGGCTCAGCAGTAAAAAATCTGCCTGCAAGGCAGGAGACTTGGGACAGAAGGGCTGGGTCTCTGGTCTTGGAAGAACCCCTGAGGGAGAGCATGGTAACCCACTCCAGTAGTCTTGGCTGGAGAATCCCATGCACAGAAGAGCCTGGTGGGCTAAAGTCCAGAAGTCGCAAAGAATTAGACATGACTGCTGACTAAGCACACACACTCCCAGGTTTGTAATTATAAAAAAGGGTAAGTTATAACGACTGTTATATGTGTGTTCACATGACAGGAGAGTGTTGGTAACTGGAATGACGTATGAATTGTGTTTCCATTAATTTTTTTGCTGACTGAGATGAAAAAAATCATATGAAATCCACCTTGGGAGAAAGTAACATAGTTTAAGGGAGAGGATGCACCAAAATACCTTCTGGGCATTTCTTTCCTGAACTGCCAGTGTTATGAAACCCAATATGGTAGTTTGGCAATGGTCTAACTTTTCATTAGAGAAACCTTGGACAAATTGTCTTTACAACTAAATTCTAGAAACCGTGATACTCACTTTTCAACCAGTATGTTCATTAATTGCCTTGGTGCCATTAATATTTTGAAAAGTTATATTGCTTTAAGCAAATAAATTGAATACATGTACATTTTCTTACCACAACACTAATACAAGAAGCATTGCATTACATCTCCTATATAGCACAGGCCACATGAGGTCAGCCTGCTCCTGGTGTCACAGCCAGGACCACACCCTGAACACAGGGTACCTCCGGCAGAAGCAGCTGGTGGGTGGGTTCTGCATCCAAGCCTTCAGATCCTGGGCAGGCCTGGCCTTCCCCTGCCATGCTCTGCTTCCTTGACTGGAAAGGGCCCAGAACTGCCTCCCAGGTGCTGTACTGGCTGGAAATTTTGGGTTTGAGGTGGGACTGCTGGGTGAGGTGAGGGTGGGAGCTTTAGCTCTCTACTACTCAGCAAGACCTTTCAGCGCCTGGACACTCTGGGAGTGGGAAGCCTGCCGGTTCTTGGGCTGTGAGCAGGTGCTGCTCCCCACCAAATCGCATTTCCTCACCTGTAATATGGATGCATACACTAGCTCCTGGGAGACTGCAGCAGACAGCGGTGCCTCTCCGCTTACCCTGGTCAGCCTGTCACAGGCTCTGCCCACAGCGGGGATGTCTCCCCCACTGCATGCACCTTGGTTGGTCTGGTGTTTGGAACAGTTCGGCCCTGCGTCCAGTACGCTCCGATCACCTCGTCCACTACGGACCTGACAAGCCCACCTTACACTGATAAAAAAGCAGCATTGTAAAACCAAAGCTGCTCTTTTCATGAATTCAGTTTGTAAGTCCCACTATCACACCAGTTCAGATGTTCAGATGATACTTGCATGTCCACATTTGGCTAGACTTGAGCTAGTGAGCAGTCAAGGAAAAAAAAAAAAAAGCCAAGAAAAACCAATTTTGGCAACCGGTAGTTGTTACAACGCTTCTACTGAAAAACTGGGTGGCTCTTATAAGAGCCTTTGGAATCAAATATGAAAAACACCCCTTTTTCGGGATCACTTGGAGCTGGTGTACTTAGTGACAGCCTTGGTGCCCTCAGACACCGCATGCTTGGCCAGCTCCCCGGGCAGCAGCAGGCGCACGGCGGTCTGGATCTCCCTGGATGTGATGGTCGAGCGCTTGTTGTAATGTGCCAGGCGAGACGCCTCGCCCGCGATGCGCTCAAAGATGTCGTTGACAAAGGAGTTCATGATGCCCATGGCCTTGGACGAGATACCGGTATCCGGATGGACTTGCTTCAGCACCTTGTACACGTACACGGAGTAGCTCTCCTTGCGGCTGCGCTTGCGCTTCTTGCCGTCCTTCTTCTGGGCCTTAGTCACAGCCTTTTTAGAGCCCTTTTTAGGGGCAGGAGCGGATTTGGCTGGTTCAGGCATAGCAAACAAACGGCTTAAAGTCCAATCAAAGTAAAAACGGTGCTGCTGTCACATTGGTCCTGATATTTGTAGAAGTTGTATGCAAATATGGAATGTAAAATCCTGCAATCTGATTGGATACGTTTTGCTCATTAATATGGGGTATGCAAATTACGTGCTGTCAGGTTTCGTTTTTAATTGGTTGCTACCTTGAAGACACTTCAGCCAATCAAACGGCGTAAGTGACAATTCGGCTTACAAGTATAATTGCCTCTGATTTGTTAAGGTAACTCGTGTTTCATTTTCTTTTCTTTTGCTCGTTGTGTTGGTTAGACTTAAAATGTCTGGACGCGGAAAACAGGGTGGCAAGGCTCGAGCCAAGGCCAAAACCCGCTCTTCGCGGGCTGGACTTCAGTTTCCCGTGGGCCGAGTGCACCGTCTGCTTCGCAAAGGTAATTATGCCGAGCGGGTCGGTGCGGGAGCACCGGTGTATCTGGCGGCGGTGCTGGAGTACCTGACGGCCGAGATCCTGGAGTTGGCGGGTAACGCGGCCCGGGACAACAAGAAGACTCGCATCATCCCACGTCACCTGCAGCTGGCCATCCGCAACGACGAGGAGCTCAACAAGCTGCTGGGCAAAGTCACCATCGCTCAGGGCGGCGTCCTGCCCAACATCCAGGCCGTGCTGCTCCCTAAAAAGACCGAGAGTCACCATAAGGCCAAGGGCAAGTAAACTGGAATATTCCAAGTTCTTGTTCCTTGAACATTCAGTCTTAGCCAAAGGCTCTTTTCAGAGCCACCCACGTATTCATTAAAAGGGCTTACATTTTTTTTTTTTTTAAGCCGAATGCCTTTCAGGACAATTTGTCCATCTTGGAAGTGCTGAAATATTGATATCAGTATTTACACTTTGAAACGCCAAACTAATCACCCAGTTTAAAGTTAGAAAAAAAATTCCTCTTCTAAGTATGTGATCTACAGAAGCCTTGTATAACAAATAACTTGATTAATTCAACAGGTCCTCAGGGTTGTAAGTCTTGAGAAAAGTGTTGCAATAAGATAATGAAGAGTAGATACTGAAAGTTGACATGGAGGTACAGTTAGTGACCTACAGGTTGTTAAAGCCACTGCTTTAGTACTTATCCCCTGTTGAAAGAAATTGTTTTGCATTATAACGGGATAAATTTTTCTGCAATTTACACTTTCGCTTTTAATAGCCAGTCTCTACTAAGCTGGGCCCTAGTTAATTGTGAGTAAGCATACAGTATTGCATTGCCTGGATTTAAAATTCATTTAGGTAGGGCTTAATACCCGGTCACCTTGAGTTCAAGGAGCAAACAGTTACACTTGGGTTAATACAATAGAAAGTGTGAAATTATTCCATGTTTAATGTTTTTTTGTGCATTCTCGATAATTCTGTACGAAGAAATATTAAGAATCTCTAATAAGAATTGAACCCTGAACAGGCCCCAATCTGTGATTTGGGGTTGCTATCTATTTCATAAAGCCGCTTGTCTCCCGTGAAGACAAAGTCCTCTTCTCTGATAGAATATCTAACTAATATAGTTGGGTTTCGCATCTTCTAGGTAGAGGAGTCCAGAGATCGAGAGCTGGGGTTTCATTTGAGATAGAGGTAACCAGACCATCCAGACTGGGATGTAGTTACCCACAGAACGTTTCACTGTTAACCCAGTCTGGATTCACGGCAGTTATAGTAGTTAACGCCTTCAGTTCAGTTTGGTTCAGTCGCTCAGTCGTGGCCGACTCTTTGCGACCCAATGAATAGCAGCACGCCAGGCCTCCCTTTCCATCACCAACTCCCAGAGTTCACTCGAACTCATGTCCATCGAGTCAGTGCTGCCATCCAGCCATCTCATGTTCTGTCGTCCCCTACCTGTCCTGCCCCCAATCCCTCCCAGCATCAGAGTCTTTTCCAATGAGTCAGCTTTTCACATGAGGTGGACAAAGTACTGGAGTTTCAGATTTAGCATCAGGCCTTCCAATGAACACCCAGGACTGATTTCCTTTAGAATGGACTGATTGGATTTCCTTGCAGTCCAAGGGACTCTCAAGTCTTCTCGAACACCGCAGTTCAAAAGCATCAATTCTTCGGCGCTCAGCCTTCTTCACAGGCCAACTCTCACATCCATACATGACCACAGGAAAAACCATAGCCTTAACTAGACGAACCTTAGTCGGCAAAGTAATGTCTCTGCTTTTGAATATGCTACCTAGGTTGGTCATAACTTTTCTTCCAAGGAGTAAGCTTCTTTTTATTTCATGGCCTCAGTCACCATCTGCAGTGATTTTGAAGCCCCCACCCCCCCACCCCCAAAAGTCTGACACTGTTTCCACTGTTTCCCCATCTATTTGCCATGAAGTGATGGGACCAGATGCCATGATCTTAGTTTTTGAATGTTGAGTTTTAAGCCAGCTTTTTCACTCTCCTCTTTAACTTTCATCAAGAGGCTTTTTTGTTCCTCTTCACTTTCTGCCATAAAGGTGGTGTCATCTGCATATCTGAGGTTATTGATATTTCTCCCGGCAATCTTGATTTCACCTTGTGCTTCTTCCAGCCCAGCGTTTCTCATGATGTACTCTGCATAGAAGTTAAATAAGCAGGGTGACAATATACAGCCTTGACGTACTCCTTGTCCTATTTGGAACCAGTCTGTTTTTCCATGTCCAGTCCTAACTGTTGCTTCCTGACCTGCATACAGGTTTCTCAAGAGGCAGGTCAGGTGGTCTGGTATTCCCATCTCTTTCAGAATTGTCCACAGTTTATTGTGATCCACACAGTCAAAGACTTTGGCATAGTCAATAAAGCAGAAATAAATATTTCTCTGGAACTCTCTTTATTTTTCCAAGATCCAGTGGATGTTGGTGTACTGAAGGAGGAACTCCCCAGGTCGGTAGGTGCCCAATATGCTACTGGAGATCAGTGGAGAAATAACTCCAGAAAGAATGAAGGATGGAGCCAAAGCAAAAACAATACCCAGTTGTGGATGTGACTGGTGATAGAAACAAGGTCCAATGTTGTAAAGAGCAATATTGCATAGGAACCTGGAATGTTAGGTCCATGAATCAAGGCAAATTGGAAGTGGTCCAACAGGAGATGGCAAGAGTAAATGTCGACGTTCTAGGAACCAGTGAACTAAAATGGACTGGAATGGGTGAATTTAACACAGGTGACCATTATATCTACTACTGTGGGCAGGAATCCCTTAGAGAAAATGGAGTAGCCATCATGGTCAATAAAAGAGTCCGAAATGCAGTACTTGGATGCAATCTCAAAAACGACAGAATGATCTCTGTTCATTTCCAAGTTCACTCCTTAATAGTTTCTAAAAGGTGTTATGTCTTTCCACGTGTCTTTAGTCTCCCTTTTCCCAATATCTTAGAGATATTATCAGATCACAACCTATATGGGTGTAAAATCTGAAACTTTTATATATCATTAATATAGATTGCACTGTAATTCTAGGGATTCCTTTCTCCTATGGCCACAGCTCTCACTCCAAGCAAAAAATTGATACTGGTACATGATGGCTTGGAATGAACTGCAAGAGTGCATCCAGTTACTGCCAAGGGAAAGCCATTTAGGTCTTACGGGGAAGTTAGAGAAGGGTGGGTTCGGGGCCCTGGTTTGGCAGTTACAATAAAATTTCAGGCATTGCAGAGTACATCATGAGAAACGCTGGACTGGAAGAAACACAAGCTGAAATCAAGATTGCTGGGAGAAATGTCAATAACCTCAGATGTGAAGATGACACCAACCTTATGGCAGAAAGTAAAGAGGAACTAAAAAGCCTCTTGATGAAAGTAAAAGAGGAGAATGAAAAAGTTGGCTTAAAGCTCAACATTCAGAAAACGAAGATCATGACCTCCAGTCCCATCACTCCACGGGAAATCGATGGAGAAATGGTGGAAACAGTGTCAGACTTTATTTACTGGGGCTCCAAAATCACTGCAGATGGTGATTGTAGCCATGAAATTAAAAGAAGCTTACTCCTTGGAAGAAAAGTTATGACCAACCTAGATAGCATATTCTAAAGCGGAGACGTTACTTTGCCAACACGACTGAGCGACTTCACTTTCACTCTTCACTTTCATGTATTAGGAAATGGCAACCCACTCCAGCGTTCTTGCCTTGAGAATCCCAGGGACAGGGGAGCCTGGTGGGCTGCCGTTTATGGGGTCGCACAGAGTCGGACAGGACTGAAGTGACTTAGTAGTAGTAGTAGTAGTAGTAGTAGTAGTAGTAGTCAAGGCTATGGTTTTTCCTGTGGTCATGTATGGATGTGAGAGTTGAACTGTAAAGAAGGCTGAGCGCCAAAGAATTGATACTTTTGAACTGTTGTGTTGGAGAAGACTCTTGAGAGTCCCTTGGACTGCAAGGAGATCCAACCAGTCCATTCTGAAGGAGGTCAACCCTGGGATTTCTTCGGAAGGAATGATGCTAAAGCTGAAACTCCAGGACTTTGACCACCTCACGCGAAGAGTTGACTCATTGGAAAAAGACTCTGATGCTGGGAGGGATTGGGGGCAGGAGGAGAGGGGGACGACCGAGGATGAGATGGCTGGATGGCATCACTGACTCGATGAACGCGAGTCTGAGTGAACTCCGGGAGTTGGTGATGGACAGGGAGGCTTGGCGTGCTGCGATTCATGGGGTCGCGGAGTCGGACACGACTGAGCGACTGAACTGAACTTCCAACTTCTGCTTTCATATGATCTCTGAACCCCTAAAGTGATGGTGCTCAATCCTATCACATACAACACTCTTCCTATAACGAATACTGTAACTACTTCCTATACTTATACTGAAGTGGAATTTATAGATAATATAATCTATCAATACATATCTTAACTAATATAAAAAAGAAAATAAAAGGAAGGTATCTGTTAAAAGAGTTAAAAAAGAGAAATGTAGAAATTGATACAAAATTAGCCTTACTAAACTTGAATGAGGATATAAAAATAACTTGACCAATCACGTGCAACATGCGCCTTTTCAGAAAGTGATCAAAAGAAAGCCAGTCTCAAGTGCCAGATTTGAAAAATTTTATTCCACGAACATTAAGCATTGTGGTAATTTGTGTTAAATGCCACAGAACATTGTAAAGAAATGGCATGAGGAGACCGAGGCGACAAAGTGTTGAAAATAGCGATTCAAAAGAAGGCTCACGTCATCGGGGAGTGAACTTGTGTAGCAATACCTTCACTACAAGCCATAAGGAACAATTGACCTGTCCAATCAGAACGAGACTCTATATACTGGAAGAAAGGGGCAGGGCTTCGTTTTCCCGTCAGTTAGCGGCTTTTGGGAAATCTGTCATGGCTCGCACTAAGCAGACCGCTCGCAAGTCCACCGGCGGTAAGGCGCCGCGCAAGCAGCTGGCCACCAAGGCGGCCCGCAAGAGCGCGCCGGCCACCGGCGGCGTGAAGAAGCCGCACCGCTACCGGCCCGGCACGGTAGCTCTGCGTGAGATCCGCCGCTACCAGAAGTCCACGGAGCTGCTGATCCGCAAGCTGCCGTTCCAGCGGCTGGTGCGCGAGATCGCGCAGGACTTCAAGACCGACCTGCGCTTCCAGAGCTCGGCCGTGATGGCGCTGCAGGAAGCGTGCGAGGCCTACCTGGTGGGGCTCTTCGAGGACACGAACCTGTGCGCCATCCACGCCAAGCGCGTCACCATCATGCCCAAGGACATCCAGCTCGCCCGTCGCATCCGCGGGGAGAGGGCGTAGATGTTTTTTCCCCCGATAAGTAACCGAATTTCAACCCAAAGGTTCTTCTGAGAGCCACTACATTTTCTGGTAAGGAGTTGTGTACTGGTATCTCCATTTCGAGCGAAGAGGAAACTTAACTCAAGCGGTATTATTACAAGCTCTTTAATAAGAAGAGTTGGGTGGCTCTGAAAAGAGCCTTTAAGAAACTTAATCCTTTCATTTTCCTACTTTCTGGGGGTCGCCTTTTTCGGCTGGACAGCTTTAAGCTTGGCTACCTTGGGCTTATGAACTTTAGCTTTGACTGGATTCTTGGCTGCCTTGGGCTTGGCTGTCTTCACCTTTTTCGGGCTTTTGGCCACTTTCTTCGCCCCAGTAGCAGGTTTCGCCTTCTTCAAGGTCGTCTTAGCGGTTTTCTTCGGGGTGGCCACAGCCGTGGCTTTCTTGGGCTTCTTAGCCGCCCCAGCAGCCTTCTTGGGTTTGGCCGCGACCGCCGCCTTCGCCTTGGGCTTGGTCTCCCCGGTGGCTGCCTTCTTGTTGAGCTTGAAAGAGCCGGAAGCCCCGGTGCCCTTGGTCTGCACCAGGGTGCCCTTGCTCACCAGGCTCTTGAGACCCAGCTTGATGCGGCTGTTGTTCTTTTCCACATCGTAGCCGGCGGCCGCCAGTGCCTTTTTGAGCGCAGCCAGAGACACGCCGCTGCGCTCCTTGGAGGCGGCGACAGCCTTGGTGATGAGCTCGGACACCGAGGGCCCGGACGCCTTACGCTTCGCAGCATTGGTGGACTTGCGGGCCTTTTTCTTCACAAGTGTCTTCTCCGCAGAAGAAGGAGCAGGTGGCGCGGCAGGTACAGTTTCAGACATGATTGTCGGTTTGGTTGCCTAAGAGTTAAAAAGTAAAGTCTCAGTGTTGAGTAGCTAGGCCTCCGAGCGTCTCTGTATTTATACACACAGCGCCACTGCTCGCTGATTGGTTCCCAGCTGTCTTCATCTTGACAACAACCTAGTCTCAGCTCTGTCCCGGAATTGTGTTTGTTACAATTCAAGAAAGCAAAATATAAAAAATTTCCTGTGGAGGCATCACACCAAGTATATTCTACAATGAACCAGGACACCTCAAGGTTTGAGACTTTTGTGGTTACTTCCTCCAGTTTTTATCACGTCTTTTAAAGCCTTTTTCAAAAGCCCCTAACATTCGTGCAGATTCAGAGGTCAGAGGGACAACTTTTTGATTTTCTTTTAAAACACAAATCTTCTCTGTGTGTCTTCAATAACATACTCTCAGGTAACATTCTATAGATTCTTGGCTTTTCATGCCTTCAACACTGGCTTGATTCTTAGTGAGATTTGCCCAGAAAATCTGTTTCATATGAAGAGAAATAACACAGACACTTTCACTTCTCTACAAAAAGCTGTAGTAAAGGCTCCTTGGAATAGTAGCAATATCTGATAAGAAAACTCATTAGTTAGTTTGAAAAAGTTTTATCATAGCTTTTTGTGACTATTTAGAGGGTTAGATAATTTGGGGACTTTAGGCATTCAAAATCTTTCTAGGAAAATGGCAAAAGCAATAACCAATGATCGTCTTGTCATGATAGTTGTGCCTGTGTTGCACTAGCTGATGGCAGAGAAGATTCATGTAAAGACTGCTTTATGGGTTTTAAAAATTATTTCATTTACATTGATTTTACAAAGAAGGATCACTTATTAAAATATTCACAAGCTCTTGAGTTCTGAGTTCTGTCCTGCTTCTGAAAGATAACTTTGGGAAAGTAAGTAACAGAATTAAAGAATATACACATGTACAACACTCACACACATACATAATTCCGTTAAGAGAGGGAAATTTAAAAGCATTTATATTCACTACTATGTTTCTTATTTAATCAAGGATATAAGTTTATAGGAAACACATTGTAGCTTATACTTTCTGTTCAATAGGAAATAGATTGATGGTAAAAAGTAAAAAGAGCTTTGATTTTCTTCTTCACTTCTCAAACTATGTCTTTAACATATTATGTTTATTTTGAAGCTGCCATGGACTTCTTTGTATTTTTGATAAAGCTTATGAGCCCCTTTCCCGAATAGTGCTTTTTAGTGCTTAATTCATATACGATTACAAAGGAAAACAGTTATAATAAAATATCATTATCAAATTTATTAAAAAACCCAAATTGGTGAGGTATGCATGTGTTCTTTATTAATTCATCACATAACAAGATTACCCATACGACCAAGTTAAGAAGGTGTAATATATTTAAACAATATGAGAGATGGAGATTGACAGCTGAAACTTCAACTTGATATGAATATAGCTCAGGTCCTATCACCCACACTGTTTGTTGCCTGCATTCAGAATAGGAGGAAATGCTAAGGTTTGGTTGTAGTATAATAAAAATAAAGTTGGAGTTTTTGTTCTATACAATGATCTGAATCCATCTATATGTCCCATGTTAAGAACTCTATTCTAGAATTTGTTTCTGTGCACTGTACACTCATGGAGCAGCTTTGATAATCTTGGTTGTCCTCAGACCATAGAGCTTTGATAAACTTTGTCCTCCTCACAGATCATGGAGAAAAAGCAAAAAAAAAAAAAAAAAAAAATCTAACTAAGTCATCTGGAACTCAAAGGAATTAACCATTCATTAAATCTTTATTTGGGCTTCCTTGATGGCTCACACAGTAAAGGAACTGCCTGCAATGTAAGAGACTGGGGCTTGATCCATGGGTGGGGAAGATCTGGAGGAGGGAATGGCTACCCACTCTGGTATTCTTGCCTGAAGAATTCCATGGGTAGAGGAACCTGGCGGGCTACAGTCCATGGGGTCGCAGAGTCAGACAGGACAGAGCAACTAACACATTAAAAAAAAAAAAATCCAAAATTTTATGTTATTTTGTGGAATCCTCAAAGGAAGATTTTAGTAAATTAATTACTTAGACTTTCACTTTAGATGCATGAATTTTGAGTGGAGGAGTTGAGAGAAGACAGGATACTGTAATATGTCATAATAAATAATGCTGAGTTTTGCCTCTTTGCAGATGTTTAAAAAAAGTTGTATTGTCTCTTTTAAATTTCAGTGCTCTTTAATTTACACTTTCTTATACATTTAAAAGGAAAAAAAAAATGTATAGACTGCTCAAGGTCACAAACCAGTACGTGGAGCAGTCTGTCTCCAGAGCTTGACTGGAGTAATGCCACCGGCTTGCAGAAATAGAATGTGGTTACAGATATAATGCCAGATATAACCTGTTTGCAAATTAATTTATAATCATGCCACAAATTTTAGGCTTACAGCCCAATAAGTTTTTTTTAATTCACTTTCGGCTATACATATTGATAAATCACCAGTGTAGCACTCAACGGATGTTTAAATCCATAGTTAAAGCACTTCATAAATGACAATAGCATGAGTTATCTGATTATTTCATACTCTAAGAAGTCTGAAGTACAAGTATCAGGCTTCTTTCGGGAAACTGTATGAACTGTTGCCTCACTTAATGACTGCCCGTTTTGTAGGAACGCACAAACACAGATATCCATAAACAGGAAAAAAATTTATATTCCATCTCCATGATCCAGTCGCAACAGGCGCCTTGTCTAGCTGCTAAGCTGTGACCAAGCGACAAATAAGCGAAGGGCGGGAACCGAATGTGGTTAACGCCCCTGCTCTTGCAGTTTTCAAACAGGTCCGTTCAGTTACTATAAATATTCTAAAAGGTACTTAATCCTGTTCACTGTTTAATCTGCAGCTCAATAATGTCTGGTCGCGGTAAAGGCGGAAAGGGGCTCGGGAAAGGTGGTGCTAAGCGCCATCGTAAAGTTCTGCGAGATAATATCCAGGGTATCACTAAGCCAGCCATTCGTCGCCTGGCCCGTCGTGGTGGTGTTAAACGGATTTCTGGGCTCATCTATGAGGAGACTCGCGGAGTGCTAAAGGTGTTCCTGGAGAACGTGATCCGGGACGCGGTCACCTACACCGAGCACGCCAAGCGCAAAACTGTCACCGCCATGGACGTGGTCTACGCGCTCAAGCGCCAGGGACGCACTCTCTACGGCTTCGGCGGCTAAGTTCGAGGCAACCGTTTGGCATAGGCTAATAAAACCAAAGGCCCTTTTCAGGGCCACTTACCCACTCACTTAAAAGAGTTTTGCACTTTATGGTACAGAGATGTTTAGGCTGCCACTGCTTTTAGCCCATAGGCTTACGTTGACTTACATTCCCACCCTACCTTCTCCCGCCACCCAGCGTTTCTGATTAGTTGCAGACCACCAGAGGTTATCAACAACCTCAAGTTGAATTTCTATTTAATATACTTGAACTGTACATTTAGCGGGTTGTAGTTAAGAGGCCAGCTCAATGCGGTAGACACTTTGCACAGCCGTTAGTGAAAAGCTGAAAGGCGTCTAGAAATAAAAGGTAAAGTCTGATGCTAGGAAAATGGAAGAACCTAGATAGGCATTTTTGAACTGAAAAAACAGCATGCCTTCTCGGACATAACAATAAAGGGGAGTGTGTGATCATAAAATATTTTGAAGACTGAAATTCTACTACAGAAAACTACTTGGTGATTAAGATTGTAAGTCGACTGTGTATATTATATTTATATAGAGAGTAGTTAGGGTTCTTGAGTTTTAAAGTGGAATGGAGACAGACTGACTTGTCTTTGCTTCTCTGAACTGTCCTCCCATTCCAAAGGATCTCTTAATTGAACCTTTCATTAAGGTTGATATAAGTGCTTCATATAAAAAATACAGGTTTATGTTCCCACTCCAGTATTGTTACCTTGGAGAAGCCCCATGGACCGAGGCCCCTGGTGGGCTACAGTCCATGGGGTTGCAAAGAGTTGGACACCACTGAGCAACTAAGCACACTGCACACGTTTACAAAGTTGTCATTATGTTGGCTCCAAATATTTAGAGTTTAAATATTTAATAATCTAGTCCCTTGCACTGCAAGGAGATCCAACCAGTCCATCCTAAAGGAGATCAGTCGTGGGTGTTCATTGGAAGGACTGATGTTGAAGCTGAAACTCCAATACTTTGGCGACCTCATGTGAAGGGCTGACTCATTTGAAAAGATTGATGCTGGGAAAGATTGTGGGCAGGAGGAGAAGGGGACAACAGAGGATGAGATGGTTGGATGGCATCACTGACTCGATGGACATGGGTTTGGGTGGACTCTGGGAGTTGGTGATGGACAAGGAGGCCTGGTGTGCTGTGGTTCAAGGGGTTGCAGAGTCGGACATGACTGAGCGACTGAACTGAACTGAATCTATGCCACTGAATAAATAGTTTCTTATGTTTTCAAGAAATAATCTCAATACCGTTCCTCAGAGATGAAAAGGAGAAGGAAATCTCGTGCACAAGGATGCTATTTTCTCTCTCGTTGGATAAGTCGTTTAAACCTCTGTATTACTCCGTTTCCTTATCTGTAAAATGGAGATAACTTTAATTCCTATCTTATAGTTTCAGGGGTGAATGACATTAAATAGTACTTCATATTTCGGCCACTGCCTGTCACATCGTAAATGCTCTATGTTTTGGGTGTTGTTATTTGCATTATTGGTATTCTTATTTCTCATGACATCAAAGAGACACGGAGAAAAAGAAAGTGGCATTTGAACCATGATGACATACATTTGAAGTCTTGAATAATCATTTTCTATATTTGTGGGCTTTAGCAAACTGCTAACCACTGTTCCTTTATCTGTAATGTAGGAGTAAATTCATATTTTTGTGAGGATTGAGTGAAATAACCTAGGAATATGTTTATGTATATGTTAACAAATATAGTTTATATTTGTTCTTAAATTTCTTTTGTATCTAAACATGAAGAAAACAATTACAGATAATTAAAAAATCTTTCTAGAAAGTTAAATTTGCTGACTATATTTAAGGAATTACTGAACACTTAGGCCTTTTTCTTCAGTCCCTTTTTTTTTTTTTCAATTTTACGAAAACAAATCTGATTAATCCAGGTGGGCAGATGCCTACATCAATCAAATATGATGGCCCAAGAGAGAAGGTAACAAGATAATGGCCACACATGGGGCTCTGTCCTAAGTAGAGTTGTTTCCAGGCCATAAACTCATTTTTACCACCCAGAAACTCCTGTGTTAGCTTTTTCTTCACCATATAGTAGATGTTCTCAAAACCTACTACATAAAGAGCATCTTTATTTGCTGGGCATTTTTTTTGTAAGCCAAATTCTC
The DNA here is from genome assembly GCF_032405125.1 of Capricornis sumatraensis. Classification (NCBI taxonomy): domain Eukaryota; kingdom Metazoa; phylum Chordata; class Mammalia; order Artiodactyla; family Bovidae; genus Capricornis; species Capricornis sumatraensis. The sequence goes on from NC_091090.1 coordinate 35,219,659, forward strand.
ACAGCTCCCCAGAGCTAATGAAACAGAAACTTTGGAAATGGGGCCAGCAATCTATCCTTTAACAAGCCATCTTGGTGATTTTGATGTATACTCAAGTTTTTTTATAGATTCAGTACACAATTCAGCTCTTGAGACTTGAATGTACAAGGAACTTGGCGGATGTACCTTCTGTCTAGAAGGTTCTTACATCAGGCAGTGCACGTGCCATCTCAAAGGTCATTTGCCCTCTTTCCTTACTAATACAATCTCAGTTTTTTTAAGGTCTCCATTTTCTCCCTGCTTTGTGCTCCAGGAAAAGCAGAGTCCCTCTCTTAGTCTCAGGAATGGGGTTCTGATTCCACCCAAGTCCCTCAGTATTGACTAATGTGAGGGAGGGAGGTGAGGGTGGATATACAGCCAGTTGTTTGTGGCTCTGAGAGCCTTAAACAGTGGAGTTCAGCTTCCCCAAGAATGTAGTCATTAGGCTGAAACTGGAGTTGCTGGTCAATAAACTGTGTATATGCTGGGGATTCATGTGGAATCAGGAACATTTCAGGCAAAGAATAACTGCAGAGGCCTGGAGGCTGGAGAAAGAGTCCCACAGTTTAAAGGATGTAGGGGAAGGAGGTTGGTGGGAACAACCCCCCCACCCCCCCCCCCCCAAAAAAAAGAAGAAACACAAGACTAAAATAGAGAGAAAAGAAATCCTTTCCGTTTGGGCTGGAGAGAGATGAGGGCCAGACTTTGCAGGGCTTGTGGCCATAGCATAGATTTTTTTATTTCTGTGAGATGGGGGATCATCCAAAGGCTGTGAGCAGGTAAAATTAAAACACACACACACACACACACACACGAAACATAAAGCCCCCCACGGTGACTCTGGAATAGAAACCAAATTCACTATGAACAGAAGAGTTTCATTATCACCTCAAACTCAAAGCAAGGTGATCAGAATCAGTCCAAGAGCAAATTGTAATTTGGCAACCTGAAAATAAACTGGTTTGTATCCTAGTGCTTATTTTTTTTTTTTTTAACCTTTTTGAGACAATAAAAGGGAGCTCGGATAGACTGGCCAGGGAGGCCACCTAGGATTGTTTCTAAAGAACAATAATAGCAGTTCTTGGGTGGATTTGGCATTTCCATGTGTGGGTGAGGTGCCCTTAACCGAACCCTTCATTCCTAACTTCCAAAAGGGCCCCTTTAATTTGCAGTTTCCAGAAATATGAGGAAGAGTCCTGCCTTTTATCTTTCAGAATTTATTCTCTTGAGCATAAACCATAGGCTTTCAAACCTCGGTGTTTGGCTCGCAACGTTAAAAAGCATCATTACATCCACAGTTCTCCTTGTTTGCGTTCTGAGCCGGCCCTGAGGACCCCTCTTCTTTGTCACCAGGATAGCTGCCTTTTCTGAACTGAGCGCGGGGAGGACTGGAAGCAGGATAGGGGGATGGGCTCCGAAGATCGAGGTGACCGGACGGACTGGAGAGATTGTTAAGAGACAGGTTTCATAGTATGTGGCCGCACCAGTGAGAAGACTGAGTAGGCTGAATACAGAATTCTGTGAACTTTGCAAGTCTAGTTTGTAAAATGAGTCAGGAGATTGGGATGATTGTATTCTTAAAAAAAAAAAACAACCTAATGACGAAAGCCTCTTTAAAATCCAGGAGGAAGAGAAAATTAAAAAAAATAACTATTGTTCCCTTACTGGAGAGTTGCCGCCACCAAACATGTAAAGAATCTTAGATAAAACTAGAAAGCCCTAGGCAAAGGGCTAGGGGTAGGCGAGAGGGAGTAAAAGGAATTAGTAGGAGTAGTGAAAGTCACTCAGTCGTGTCCGACTCTTGCGACCCTATGGGCTGTAGCCCGCAAGGTTCCTCCATCCATGGGATTCTCCATGCAAGAATATTGGAGTGGGTTGCCATTTCCTTCTCCAGGGGATCTTCCCGATCCAGGAATCGAACGAATGTCTTCTGCATTGCAGGCAGATTCTTTACCGACTGAACTAGGAGGGAAGCTCTGGATCCACTCAAAAGAACCTGGGTGGAGACCCGCAACGTCATACTTACGAAGTTCCGGTTTTAGAGAGCGGGATTTTCAAACCTAAATGTTGCCTGTAGAATTCGGCAGGGTGACGATTTAGATATAACCAAGATCAGAGATTCATACAGTGCCTGTAGTAGCCAACGGATCACCCTGTACAAATTTCATCAAGATAACCTGGAGCTCCAAGAATTGGGGTCAGCAGATTATTTCAGCCGACGTTCAGTTAGGCTGCTGCGGACCTTTGTAAGCGGAACCATTGGTAGAAAGTAGTGCTTTGGTAAATACGTGTTATCCTAAACACTGATTGAACAGCTCGTATTCACAGCAGTACGCAGCTCTGATGGTGAAACCATGAGATGGCTCTGAAAAGAGCCTTTGGGTTTTATAGCTACTACAAATATATCTACTTGGAGCTGGTGTACTTGGTGACAGCCTTGGTGCCCTCGGATACGGCGTGCTTGGCCAGCTCCCCGGGCAACAGCAGGCGTACGGCGGTCTGGATCTCCCTGGATGTGATGGTTGAACGCTTGTTGTAATGGGCCAGGCGCGATGCCTCGCCAGCGATGCGCTCGAAAATATCATTTACGAACGAATTCATGATTCCCATGGCCTTGGACGAGATGCCCGTGTCGGGGTGGACCTGCTTCAGCACCTTGTACACGTACACGGAGTAGCTCTCCTTGCGGCTGCGCTTGTGCTTCCTGCCATCCTTCTTCTGAGCCTTGGTCACCGCCTTTTTGGAGCGCTTCTTAGGGGCCGGTGCGGACTTGGCTGGTTCTGGCATTACGGAGACAGTGTCTTCTGACAGAAAATAAAATGGCGGCAACGTTATGCAAATGAGGGCCTACTTTCACAATTGCTCATTGGTTCACTTGCATACAAATAAATAATTCCAGATCTACTTTCTCATAGCTGGGACAGTTTTTCAGCAATCAGGCCAATTTTTAAAAATCTAGTTAACCTTTTAATAATAAATTCTGTTTCGTTTATAACAATTCAGACTAGTTTGTTTTAAAAACCAGAAGTCACTCTCGGCAGTGCTTTGAAATTACCAAAGAAGCAAAGCTCGAGGCACAGTTCTGTCTCCTATTTGCTAGGCTTGTTTATACCTCCTTGAAAGCAGTATCATTACATCTGAATCTAGATTTTAGACCAGGGAGAGGAAACGAACTGTGGTCATCCAGACAATTCCAAGTACAATGTTTCCTATTGTACACAAGATGCAGAAATAGAGTGTGAAAATAAAGGGTAGGGGGGAAAAGTACATCACTTGAAGGGAGATAAGGAATTTCGTAGCCCATATGGATATGATCCTTCGAACTGGAAAGGATTAAATCACATCTAGCCACAAAGGAAGGTCAGAAATAGGTTCTTCAGTCTAACCAGTGAAAAGATTAAACACACACAGAAATGGAAGAACCCGTTGTTTAAAGCCTATATTTTAAAGTTTTTATTACCATCATCATCATCTTCGACTGAAACTAGTTCTTAGCTAATTCTTCCAATAGCATCTATCTTTTCTGCAGAGAGGTGTGCTCCCTGAATTTGCCTTTTCCCCCTAACATTCCCCAGGCTCCTTGACGTTCCGCAGACAACCCCTAACCCTTAAAGTTTTAAATTTGTGACCTAGGTTCGTAGCGCCCCCTAGTGCCTTATGAAGGCAAACACAAACACCTTCAAGCGGGAAGCCTCTTCACCACCCACTTTCCTAGATATATGTGAACAGGTTGATTGTGATTTATTTATTCAGCAATTATTTATTTAGCGTCTATCACGTTAGGAACATTCTACCAGGAATTTATAATGTCCAAATATAAGATTATAACAAATAGCATCAAATCGAAGAGGAAAAGAGACACTATATAGTTTGGGCTTCCAAAGAAACAACAGCCTTAGATTCCCTCTTTCCCTCAGACAATGATTTGCAGATACTGAAATTAACAGATACTATAACATAACAATTTACTGAAAGTTTAAAGAAATAAAAATCTATTAATGCAATGAGGGAACAAGGGACAATCAAAATCAACCTAATTTTAAAAATTAAAAAAACATAGAAACTCTAGAAATCAAAAAGACCTATATTCCATAAAGATAAAATTAAAATCTACTGATAAGATGAAACATTCGGGACCTCATATGTTCATGATTAAGGTAACAGCTGACAGAATTAGCAGGAGAAGTTCAAATTTATAGCTGTTTGTCAAGTTTTCATTATATTAAGCTTAAAAATTCTCATAGCTAGCAAACAAACAAACAAAAAATATGTATGCTTATAGAAAATTTGGGCAACACAGTCAACGAACTTGATCTATCTGTGTGTGATTCCTGTATTTCACACATAGAGAATGTCCAACTTTTAAAGCACACATTTAATAATCTCAAAAATTCAACACTGGCTTCAGAAAATGTCACAGTGGATACAAAAGAATCAGTTTCATATATATGATACTTTTTAATCATAATCTAATTAAAGAGCAATAGAAAAGACTTTTTTTAGGATAATGAAAATAAAACAAACGATGTATGATTGGAAACTAAAAGCACACTTCTAAATACAATGAATTAGAATATTATATGGGAAACCATGAAATATTATAAGATAAATATAAATGGAAATAATACACATGAAAATTGTTGGATGTATCTAAAGGTGTACTAAAAGGGATATAGTGTTAGTGTTAGTTGCTCAGTCGTGCCCGACTCTTTGCAACCCCTTGGACTGCAGCCTATCAGGTTCCTGTGTCCATGAGATTTTCCAGGCAAGGATACTGGAGTGGGTTGCCATACATAATATTAAAAGCATACTTTAAGGAACAAAAATCACTAAAGATATACAAAATAGGTGTTCAACAAGAACAACAAAAAGCTAGAAAAAGAACAAGAAAGTAAATCAAAATTAAGTTGAAAGAATTGGTCTTAAAATTCTTAGAATGTGTTGTACCGTGGTGAATTATGCTCTGTTTCAATTCCACATAGGCCATTGCTAATGTATAGAAAGGCCATATATTTTTACATGGTGCACATATTTACCAACCCTACTGAGTTCTTATTTGATTTCATTGTGTGTTTATACGTTCTCATGGATTTTCACGTTGACATATTATTTTAAGTATGTCAACCTTGAAATTAAAAAAAAAATTTTTTTAATGGAGATAATCCATAGACAACAACCTTGTTCTTTGAAAAGTCTTACAACAAGAGACAAACATCTTTAAAAATTAATGAAGTAGAAAATATTGTGTGTGTGAAAAAATTATACAAATAGAAAAAAAAGACAGTTGCTACCAAAAGAGAGATATTAAGCTTAACAGAAAACAATAATTTTCAAGAAAAACTTAAGTAATGGGCTGAATAAACAAGTTATGATTTGGAAATAGGACAGGAAGTTAAAAAAAATTTCTTGTACTTTTCAGTCTAAATGATACCACACTTGGCTGGGTTTTACAGGTACTAGTGAAATTTCAGTAATTGATAATCCCTATTTTGCAGATGTTTCAATAGAAAAATAGCTATCTTTTTTTCTTTTTGCAAATTGTTTACCCTTATCTAAATTGGACAGGAACAACACAGAATGAAATAGAGAACGAGATGAGAAAAAATTACAGTCTCATTCTATGAAATTCCTTTTCTTTTTTTTAAAGCTATATTTAGGAAGCAAGCAAACGGAAACCAAGAGATAACATTATTTAAAAAACAATAGTATATTGAAGTGAAGTGAAGTGAAGTGAGGTCACTTAGTCGTGCCCGACTTTTTGCGACCCATGGACAGTAGCCTGCACTAGGCTGCTCCGTCCATGGGATTTTTCTAGGCAAGAGTACTGGAGTGGGTTGCCATTTCCTTCTCCAAATAGTATAGTATGTTTGGTTTATTATAAGAATGGAAGAAAAGTTTAAAATTCAAAATCTGCCACGTAAGAAATTAATAGAGAAAAGCTGTTATCATTTGCATAGATACTAGGAAAGTATTTGTTAGATATCACATGCCTTCATTATCAATATTTTCAACGAACTAGAAGGATAAGGAGTAGCGACTCACTTCATAAGAAGTAGCTACAGTGAGCACAATATTTAATAGTGTAATTTTAGAAGGATTCCAAAATGGTAAAAAGACAAAAGCTTTGTGGTACTACTCTTATGCAACATAACACCGAGGGCCTGGCTAATATAAGTACAAGAAACAAGAAGGATAAGTATTCAACAAGAAAAGACATTATCCTTATTGTTTGAAAATAATATGTCATTGTAAAAATTAACAAGAATCTATAAACAATTAGATCTCCCTGAGCATAAGAGGGCTGCTGAATATATGAGTACCACATAAAAATTCATGGCCTTTCTGGATTTGAGATAGAAAATTCAGACATTATTTACAAGAGTATAATACATTCTAAGGATTCTAAATCCAAGAAAAAATGTTCCAGATCTGTATATATAAAACCGTGAAATCCTGAAATAAAAAACAAGATTCACTCAAATTGAGAGACAGATATACATTAGACTTCCTTCCTCAGTGATCAATGCAAAGAAATAGAAGAAAACAATAGAATGGGAAAGACTAGAGATCTCTTCAAGAAAATTAGAGATACCAAGGGATCATTTCATGTAAAGATGGGCACAATAAAGGTCAGAAATGATATGGACTTAACAGAAGCAGAAGATATTAAGAAGAAGTGGCAAGAATACACAGAACTATACAAAAAAGATCTTCATGACCCAGATAACCACGATGGTGTGATTACTCAGCTAGAGCCAGACATCCTGGAATTCAAAGTCAAGTGGGCCTTAGAAAGCATCACTCACTACAAACAAAGCTAGTGAAGGTGATGGAACTCCAGTGGAGATATTTCAAATCCTAAAAGATGATGCTGTGAAAGTGCTGCACTCAGCCAGCAAATTTGGAAAATTCAGCAGTGGCCACAGGAATGGAAAAGGTCAGTAATACTAATCCCAAAGAAAGACAATGCTAAGCTATGTTCAAACAACCACAGAATTGCCCTCATCTCACACACTAGTAAAGCAGTGCTCAAAATTCTCCAAGCCAGGCTTCAGCAATATGTGAACTGTGAACTTCCAGATGTTCAAGCTGGATTTAGAAAAGGCAGAGAAACCAGAGATCAAATTGCTAACATCCTCTGGATCATCAAAAAACCAAGAGAGTTCCAGAAAAACATCTACTTCTGCTTTATTAACTATGCCAAAGCCTTTGACTGTGTGGATCATATCAAACTGGAAAATTCTTAAAGAGATGGAAATGCCAGACCACCTGACCTGCTTCCTGAGAAATCTGTATGCAAGTCAAGAAGCAACAATTAGAACTGTACATGGAACAACAGACTGGTTCCAAATATTGAAAGGAGTATGTCAAGGCTGTATATTGTTACCCTACTTATTTAACTTATATGCAGTGTACATCATGAGAAATGGTGGACGGGATGAAGCACAAAATGGAATCAAGATTGCTGGGAGACATATCAACAACCTCAGATATGCAGATAACACAACCCTTATGGCAGAAAGTGAAGAGGACCACCCTCATGGCATCTGGTCCCATCACTTCATGGCAAATAAATGGGGAAACAATGGAAACAGTGACAGACTTTAATTTTGGGAGCTCCAAAATAGTTGCAGATGGTGACTGCAGCCATGAAATTAAAAGACGCTTGCTCCTTGGAAGAAAAGTTATGACCAACCTAGACAGCATGTTAAAAAGCAGAGACATTACTTTGCCAACAAAGGTCCATCTGTCTAGTCAAAGCTTTGGTTTTTCCAGGAGTCGTGTATGGATGTGAGAGTTGGACTATGAAGAAAGCTGAGCGCCTAAGAATTGATGCTTTTGAACTGTGGTGTTGGAGAAGACTCTTGAGAGTCCCTTGGACTGCAAGGAGATCCAACCAGTCCATCCTAAAGGAGATCAGTCCTGAATATTCATTGGAAGGACTGATGCTGAAGCTGAAACGCCAATACTTTGGCCACCTGATGGGAAGAGCTGACTCATTTGAAAAGACACTGATGCTGGGAAAGATTGAGGGCAGGAGGAGAAGGGGATGACAGAGGATGAGATGGTTGGATAGCATCACCAACTCAATGGACATGAGTTTAAATAAGCTCCGGAGGTTGGTGATGGACAGGGAGGCTTCACACACTGTAGTCCATGGGGCCGCAAAGAGTCGGACACAACTGAGCAACTGAACTGAACTGATTGAGTTGCTCAGAGCTTAAAATAATGTATCCAATATCATCTTATTAATAAATGGCAAAAGGCATTCTGACCTAAGAAGTTTAGATCCAGATTCCTTGCTCTAAACCATTGCATAGAGACACTCTCTCTTTAGAACAAACTAACCAATCTGCCTGGAGAAGGAAATGGAAACCCATCCCCACCAGGGATTAAACTGGCACCAACTGCAGTGGAAGCCGGTAGTCATAGCCTCTGTATCACCACGTTCTAAACCATTGCATGAGATATTGTCACTTTAGAACAAACGAACCAGACTACCTAGAGAAGGAAATGGCAACTCATTCCAGTATTCTTGCCTGGAAAATCCCATGGAGAGAGAAGCCTGGCAGGCTACAGTCCATAGGGTCAAAGAGACACACAGCTGAATTGACTTACACTGAACCCAGCTACTCTTGAGCTTTCTTTTTGACTTGGCCTACAAAGACTAAAACAAATGATTAATGTAGTTTCTGACAGCTCAAGGCCTAGGATAACCCTAGCTAGCCTTAGGTTGCCTGTCCTAAATAAAAATCCACTGTTTTTCTTCCATTTCACTCTGTTTTTGTTTTGGAGAATCATCCTATTTTTGCTACTTAATGTTAATTTTACAGTGCTATACCATAGTGAAGTTTTGTCACATAACATTGAATTTTTAGGTTATTTTGGAGTTTAAGAACATTTTACCATATTGAGTCATAAAAAAATTAAACATAGTCTACTGCATCAGTTCAGTTCAGTCACTCACTCATGTCCAACTCTTTGTGACCCCATGGACTGCAGCACACCAGGCCTCCCTGTCCATCACCAACCTCCGGAGCTTATTTAAACTCATGTCCATTGAGTTGGTGATGCTATCCAACCATCTCATCCTCTGTCATCCCCTTCTCCTCCTGCCCTCAATCTTTCCCAGCATCAGTGTCTTTTCAAATGAGTCAGCTCTTCCCATCAGGTGGCCAAAGTATTGGCGTTTCAGCTTCAGCATCAGTCCTTCCAATGAATATTCAGGACTGATCTCCTTTAGGATGGACTGGTTGGATCTCCTTGCAGTCCAAGGGACTCTCAAGAGTCTTCTCCAACACCACAGTTCAAAAGCATCAATTCTTAGGCGCTCAGCTTTCTTCATAGTCCAACTCTCACATCCATACACGACTCCTGGAAAAACCAAAGCTTTGACTAGACAGATGGACCTTTGTTGGCAAAGTAATGTCTCTGCTTTTTAACATGCTGTCTAGGTTGGTCATAACTTTTCTTCCAAGGAGCAAGCGTCTTTTAATTTCATGGCTGCAGTCACCATCTGCAACTATTTTGGAGCTCCCAAAAATAAAGTCTGTCACTGTTTCCACTCTTTCCCCATCTATATGCCATGAAGTGATGGGACCAGATGTCATGATCTTGGTTTTCTGAATGTTAAGCTTTAGGCCAACTTTCCTCTTTCACTTTCATCAAGTGAAACAACTCTCCTCTTTCACTTTCATCAAGAGGCTCTTTAGTTCTTCTTAGCTTTATGCCGTAAGTGTGGTGTCATCTGCATTTCTGAGGTTATTGATATTTCTGCTGGCAATCAATACATATGGCTAAAATAGTGATAATATTAGTTCACAGGTGTGTTAAGAAGATTAAAGGTGTTAACATCTGGAAAGCACTAGGAAATGTGTACACCAAAAAAAACCCAAAAGCAATTAAAAAAAGTAAATAAAGTAACTGGAGATGGTTGGGTGTTACCTGCACCCAAGGTTGCACTGCGTTTTGCCGGCCCCACTCTCTTTTACCTCTCTTTTTCCTGGGCCCTCTCCTTCATAAAACCAACAAAAACAGTAACATTATTAAAATTACATAAAGTATTAGTACCTTTAGTAGAACGGTTTCTTCGTTCTAGTTATATGGTATATTAGAACGTTTTCGTCGACCTAAAAGTTCATTTTTAATTCTGATTGAAGGGTTAATAGGGTAGCAGAGATGTGCCTGCAAACGGGTCTCTCTGCTCAAGCTGAGCGTCCTTGCATACGAGGCGTTCTACCAAAGAGTCTGGATACAGCCTTGAGTTTAATGGTCCCTTGCAAACGAGGGAGCATTCCCTTCTTGAGATAAGAGGGAGATGAGGGCTTTGTGCAGACTCTGCAGTAGACAGAGATTTCACTCCCCTTTGCTGTACGATAACATGTATGCACCTGCACTGTACTGAAAAGGCTTATTCTTAGTCTGGAATTCTGCCTAAGGAGGGCTTTATAATAATAAACGGCAATTAGTTTGCCCAGTTCTGTTCCTCTGGCCAGAGTGGTGTCCTGTCTGTCTCTTGTGTGTCTTGTATGTTCTGTGTCATTTCACTCGTAGTAACCAACACTGATTTTAGAAGAAATTAAAATACATTCGTGAGCCTCTAAAAACACTGTGGGCTGTATGCTCCGTGTCTACTCTAGCCTAATGGATGTAGGTCCTTCATGCATCTGAAGATGAAACTTAAAATACATAGTTATTCAAGTAGGAAATAATAATAATCCACACATACATACACATACACCCACTTAATCCTCAAGGTGCCCTAGAAATATGAGAGCGAATAAACGGGTGGCGCAAGGAAAGTGTTTTGGGGGACTAGTTACGAGGGAAAGTGCCTCTTCAGAACAGGTTTTGAGAGGAGGAAAAAAAAAATTTAACAGAGGGTGATGTCTTGTTTCTCGGTCTTCAAACAACTCGGTTCTCCGCTTCAATAAGTGAATGCCCCCTTAAGCTGTTAGGGTCTTTCGTTTCCACTGGCAGATGCGAGAGAGGCTGGGGGTCGGCTGCGCCTGAGCACCAGTAGCGGGTGGTCACGAGAATCCTCACGGGGCGAGAGTGGTGGGCGGAAGCCTATAACTTACTGGCGACTTCGTAGAGGAGCCGAAGGTGATGTACGCGTAACGTGGGGCTCCAGGAAAAACAGCGGAGCGTGAGGTGGGTTGGGAAGACCCAGGGAGATGGTGTGGCTGGCCGTGGCTATGGGAGGCGGGGCAGACAGAGGTGAGGAATGGAAGGCCCACGCTATTTTGTATGGCCACACCAGAAGCGGGTGCTAATTTTCAGGACTTGACACTTAGTTGAAACTCAAGGTGATTTTCCAGTTTTGTGTGACTGGGAGAAAGCAATGGCACCCCACTCCAGTACTCTTGCCTGGAGAATCCCATGGACGGAGGAGCCTGGTGGGCTGCAGTCCTTGGGGTCGCAAAGAGTCGGACACGACTGAGCGACTTCCCTTTTCACTTTTCACTTTCATGCATTGGAGAAGGAAATGGCAGCGCACTCCAGTGTTCTTACCTGGAGAATCCCAGGGACGGGGGAACCTGGTGGGCTGCCGTCTATGGGGTCGCACAGAGTCGGACGCGACTGAAGCGACTTAGCAGCAGCAGAAGTATCATCCCGGGTTGCGCAGTGGTAAAGAATTCACCTGCAATGCAGGTAGACCCGCGTTAGATCCCTGGGTTGGGATCCCAGGAGAAACTGGATGGCTGCTGTTGGGTTGCAGAGTCCGACACAACTGAGGGGGGGTTTCCACTTTTTTTTTTTTTTCCCTTCAGGTGTGATCCCCGGATGCATTAGCATCACTTTGATAATTTAGAAATGCAAATTATTGGCCCCTAATCCAGATCTAGTCAATCTAGTGAAACTGAGGTGGGGCCTAGCAATCTGTTAAAAGTCCTTCAAGTAGCCCACACTTAACTCTGAGAGTGCTTCAAAGTAATGTCTTCCTGTTAATTCAGGTGTTGAAGGTGACTTACCATTTGTCAGCTTAGATAAACTAAGTTGTTTACCTTCGAGATTGTTACCAAAGCCAAAACAGTTCTTAGGCCTTACCCACTCAAAACTTAATGGCAGAAAATAAACTGAAAAATGAATAAATTGTTTGTATAGAAAAGGGATATCTAAGAAGAAGGATTTGAATTAATAAAAGGTGAATTCCAGTTATCCACAGGTTTTATTAAATGTGGAATCTCACAGATGTTTTGCCATTCTCTCCTTTTGACTCCCCCCACCTAAGTGAGTAAATAATAAATTTCTAGTAATTAGGCCTATGATAGAAATAAATTCTATCTTCATGATTTAAATAAAATGAGAAAGCTAAAACACCTTGTTTAGGCTTTTCCACCCAGGTAATGATCTCCTTCCCCTTTGCAGGTACATCAATGTGCAATAAATCAGGATGGGTAGGATTTTATTGGGATATACACACTAATCAATTATTTCAGGCACATCAGACATCATACTTCATAACTTCTATGGCCAGATTTTCATTTTCAGTTACTGTTTGCATTCATTTCTTCTCCATACTCTTATCTCACCCCTGATTGAAGAAACAAAAATAGTTTATATGTTAGGTGCCATTTTACCATCAGTATTAATATTTGCTATACAAAAAAGAGGGTTCTGTTTACATATGCTTCTATAATGTGCTATGAGGAATCTCTACTCCAATGTTACCTATACTTTATTAACATTAATAGATAATAGTCATTATTAGCATTAATATAGATAATGACTCAAAACATAGGGCTTCCAAGGTGGCTCTGCAGTAAACAATCTGCCTGTCAATGCAGGAGAAGCAGGAGATAAGAGTTCGATCCCTGGGTTGGGAAGATCTTCTGGAGGAGAAAATGGCAACCCACTCCATTATTCTTGCTGGAAGTGTTTGGAGAGCAGTTGGTATAAGTCAACTGCTTATAGTTGGGGAAGACTGCTGAAGTTGCTCATCTGAATAAACTACAAAAAATAGTATTCCATGAGACATAATTTCTGGATTCATAGTTGATTTAAACATGCAAAAGTATGTGACAGAACAGACATAAGAAGCAAATAGTTGTAGAACTCAAGTTATAGTCAGTGATAGATGAAGTGAAGGGAAAGTCGCTCAGTTGTGTCCACCTCTTTGAGACCCCATTCTCTAGGCCAGAATACTGCAGTTGGTAGCCTTTCCCTTCTCCAGGGGATCCTTCCCAACCCAAGGATTGAACCCAGGTCTCTGGAATTGTGGGTGGATTCTTTACCAACTAAGCCACAAGGGAAGCCCAAGTATACAGGAGTGGGTAGCCTATCCCTTTCTCCAGGGGATCTTCCTGACCCAGGAATTGAACTGGTGTTTCCTGCATTGCAGGTGGTCTTTACCAACTGAGTTATCAATTCAGAATTGTAAAAATGTAATTTTTCTTGTGACTATGTGCAGAATTAGCCTTATTCGAAGAGATATGGCCTTTTGCCTTTGCTGAAATGTGATCTGTAGGCTTTTGGAATGTATTGCTTATGTCTGTGCTGGATAAAAGATAAGAATATCTTTGTGTACCACGAGGCCTTGAGCTACACTGGGTAGTCTAATAGAATACCCAGTTTGTTGGGTTTTTTGGGTCATGCCATATCTATACTAGATCCAGAGGGACTGGGTAAAGATCCAGTCTGGACACCAAGGCTTGACTGAGTTTCCCTAGTTAGCAATACATATTGTGTTTCACACATCATTGCAGGAAGGTATTGTTAACAGTTGGTGACTCCACTGGAAGAGTACTATTGGAAACTTTCAGTTTGGAATGCCCTTAGACTCTGATCCATGTGTCTCTTCCCTTTGCTGATTTTGCTTTGTGTAATGAACCGTAATTATATATGTAATATATTATATATAATATATATAATATTATATATATAGTGAACCCTAGTCTTGTTTATAATAACTTTCAGTGAGTTCTGTGAGTCATTCTAATAAATTATATCATCTGAGGGTAGTTTTGGTGAGAACTCTGAACCTTGCAGTTGGTGTCAGATGGACCATCCCTTAGCTTTGCCACTATATTACAGTGGTATTAATATTACTTACCACTAAAAAATTGGGATAGTCTTTTTTTGCCTTAATTTAATGAGTTTGGTAGTTCTCATGTGACTCAGTCTATTCGCCTGCAAATTTCCAAAGAGTGATAAACACTTGTTCAGGCTTTGGTAAAACATACAGGGATATGAAAGCAGTTAACTGTAAGCATTCTTGACAGTCTTACAAAACTGAGAACTCCTTTAAGTCAAGAACAACCTTATTTCTCTTTGTATCTCCAGTACCCATGTCAATGATTAGCCTAGAGACATTCAGTGACTATCTCTTAAATAAATTGATGTATAAATAAATAACTTGTACAATTTACTAGGGTATTTTGACATACATCAAAATCTCCTTATAAACCTTCATAACTTAATTCTTCTTTAGTTTCTTCTTTTACCGAGCTTCTGCTAACCCTTAGTTTGTTACCTTACATTTTTTAAACATTGTATTTTCTTTCAGTCAGTCATCAGTCTTCACTCCTGTATTTTAAATAAATTTTTAACTTCTTAAACTTCTTATCAATTTTAAATTTCATTAATTTTTTTAGTGTTATTTTCTTCTCTTTTCAAATGCCAAAGTATTTCCTGGGATTATAATTTTTTATTATATTTATTTTCTTTAATTTCTTTTGTTTCAAAAAGATCAAACCTATCATGCATTCCGAAACAATCATGCATCAGAGGTTTGCTTTACTGGTTGCAGTTGAGAATTTCTCAGCTGAATTAATTCAATTCATTCAATATTTTTTTTAAGTATAGACTGCTATCTGAGATAATGTTTTATTTAACATAAAAGGCTACTATTTTGTCCTTTACAACCTCAGAAAAAGGAACTGTCAGCATATCGTGGGAGTTTTATTGACTTTGTAGAAAGTGGTCTATTATAGTCTATGCTGCTAGAATTCCTAAAAATCTACCAAGTGGAAAGGTATTAAGTTTGGGTGATTTTAGAGTTTATTTCTTTGGAAGGAATGATGCTAAAGCTGAAACTCCAGTACTTTGGCCACCTCATGCAGAGTTGACTCATTGGAAAAGACTGATGCTGGGAGGGATTGAGAGCAGGAGGAGAAGGGGACGACAGAGGATGAGATGGCTGGATGGCATCACTGACTCAATGGATGTGATTCTGAGTGAACTCTGGGAGTTGGTGATGGACAGGGAGGCCTGGCGTGCTGCGATTCATGGGGTCACAAAGAGTCAGACACGACTGAGTGACTGAACTGAACTGACCTGAACTGAGAGCTTATTTCTATGTAATCTTTATAGCACAGATACTTTTACATTCAAGATTTAAAGCATAAAAAGAATCATGTGGTGGTTTTAAAATACATACACAAATTCTTTTAATATCCTTACCTCAAAAGATGGATCCTAATTCCCCTTCTAAATAAATGCCAAATTTAAGTGACTTGCTTCTAATGAATAGAAAGTAGCAGAGTGTCAGTGTGTCAAAATTAGGTCACAGAGGCATTCCTGCTGTTCTGTCTCTGATTTCTCTTTCTATGGGATAACAGCTACTGTGCTTTGAAGCAGTCTCTTCCATCCTCTGGAGGAACTGAGTTCTTGCCAGCAGACACTTGTCTGGGGAATCCTCCAGCTACAGTCAAGCTTTCAGTTGACTGCAGTGTTCGCTTACTTCTTGACTTCAAACTCCCCAGAGACCCTGAGTCATAACTACCTGATTAAGTCATTTAAGTGAAGGACAGGAAAGCCTAGCATGCTGCAGTCCATGGGGTAGCAAAAAGTAGGACACAACTGAGTGAATGAACAACAACAAAGTCATTTCTGGATTCCTGATCTCAGAAGTTGAATGAGATAATAAATATTCATTGACTTAGGCTGCTCAGTTTGGAGATAATTTATTATACAGCAGTAAGTAATAAAAGAGAACCCCCACAATGAAGTTTATGAAGCTACCATAACTTTAAGGACAAAATCTGATGAAGGCAAACCCAAAAGAGAAAAATCATAGAATGATTTCATGTATGAATAGTAGAGGATTTTAAATATCCATGTAAAATATTAAAATTTATCCAGGCACTATTTAAGATAAAGATACAACATGACCAAATAAGGGACTTCCCTGGGGTCCAGTGGTTAAGAGTCTGCTTGCCACTGTCGGCAAGGCAGGTTGCATCCCTGGTCCAGGAAGATCCCACATGCCGAGATACAACTAAGCCCATGTGCCGCGACTACCGAAGCTCGTGAGCCTAGACCCTATACTCTGCAACAACAGAAGCCACTGTGATGAGAAGCCAACCTGCCACAATGAAGAATGGCCTCCACTTGCTGCAACTAGAGAAAGCCTTTGAGCAGCGATAAAGACCCAGCACAGCCAAAAGGAAAAAAGAAAAGAAATGACCAAATAAGATTTGGCCTAGAACTAGAAATATTGATTAACATTAGAATATCTATGTGTACTTCATAGCAACAGCTTGGAGAAAAAGCACATTATTTCATCAGATGCCAAAAATCCGTAAATCACTCCTAATAACTCATAATAGAATTAAAAGGAAATTACATCAATACGATAGACTACTCACACACACATGCATATGTATTATTATAAATCACAAACTACCAAAGCTAGTTCCATGAAAAGGAGGAAGAAATGATGACATCTGTTAGCATGTCTAATATGGGATAGTTTGTGATTTTAGCTAACACAATAATTTGATAAAAGATAAAGAGAAATTGTTATTGGAAAGGATATCAAACTTTTTTTTCTGTGCTAATGATAGTATTATATGAAATGAAAGTCAAGATAACCCATTAGATATTAACATTAACAGAAGTTAGTAATTAGCAAGATACAAAATGCATGTAAATAATCACTCCCCTCCACCCCATGTTAGAATTTCAAACAGTGCTTTTTGATCTGATGCCATATGTCCACCCAGAAAATCAGCATTAAATTTGTAAGAATGTATAGGGTTTAGTTCAGTGGCACACAGTAACCCTTTTTTGTTATATCATTTCACTACATTTTATGAGTAATCCATCAATTCTAAAAAATTACGGCCCTGATCATTTAAATCTCACATCTGCATCATTTTCTGTTTGTCCTGCCACTATGGTTAGATGCATACCACACAATTTTATTACCCATTCCAGATCTCCTAAACTCATTTTTACATCCCTCTCTCTGCATTTTGGATAATTCCTTGAGATCTGGTTTGCTATTCATGAAAATTCTTCAATTGGGTCTAATTTACTATTAAGCTCATCCAGTAAGCTTTTAATTCTGTTCTCTATATAGAAAACAAATAGTTCTAGAAATATTTGTTTTCTTCAAAACCATGTGATCGTTTTTTGTATTCTCTTAATCCTTCACATAGTTCAGGTTTTGTTTGGAAATATATTAGTCACTTGAAGTTTGTATCTGTTAATGTGTGCTTTGGTTTCCATTGTCTGTTGTTCTTGGTCATGGCGTCTTTGGCTAATTTTGGTTGTGAAGCTGCTCTTTCATTTTCTTGGCTATATATCTGTGGGATTTATTAAGGCCTAAAATGAAGCTTACCCTTTCAGAGAGGATTTGTATTTGCTTTTACCAGGTGCCCAAGGGGCACCAAAACAGTTTGGGATATTTCTAAATTAAATTCTCAGCCTAGGTGTTTTGAATCCCTATTTTATTCTATTCACGCTGAAACAAAAAAAGTGTGAAGCCTGGCTTGTATTCCAGATTCTCAGCAGTGGAGTTTACTTGCTCAGCACCAAGTTTCAGGACAGATTCTTTGCCCTCCATTATCTACTGTGAATGAATGTGTGTATTTATCTCTAGTTCCTTTTGGTCTGGTGTCTCAGCTTCACTGGGAAAGTTCTTATCATGCTCCCCACCATGGCCAGGCTTCACATAACACCCTAAAAAACAAAGCTCAGGTTTGGGTAAAAATCAGCAGAGGTGCTTGGGGTTTCACATGGGCCAAGCCCCTCGGACTGAGTGTTCCTGACTTTCATACTGGGTCTTCATTGCTTCATCCTCAGCCCGTGCTCATCTACCTGGCAATTTTCTTGGTTACCTCTACTGATTCCTTTCCTCCCGGCCACTCCCTCCTAGCGCGCCCCTCCCCCGCCACCCCCCCCCCCCCCATCCCAGCCTCTTCAGATTTATCTTCTTGAGAAAATGTTATTTCCCACAAGGGAAAGCGCTTATTTCTATCCTACCTAGTACACATTCTACTAGGAAGGGTTTTCCTTTCCTTTCTACTTCCTCCCTGCCCTTGATGCTTGGGGACACCCGGGAAAGCAGGAGTGCTCAAAATGGGGCCTGAGCGGAGTAGACAGACTCCTTTACGGATGGAGAGAATGATAACCGGACATCTGAGACCCAGAATACTTTAAAGCTGAATGCTGCCCCCAGAGGACTACAAATTAAATAGGACTTTCTGGGAAAGAAATTATAGCAGCTGACAGGATTTGAAGGCTTCGTTTTGCTTTTCTTTTCCGCCTTTAGGATAGAGCGTAGGCTCCTCCTCACCGCAGAAACTGCACCAATTCCAAAGCAAGGAAACCAGAAAAAACCTTTGTAACATTTTTGTGAAAATTCAGTTTTCAGCATTCCCCCACCCCCCGAAATACATGTATCTGTGGTTTAAAAATGAAAAAAAAAAAAAAAAGAGAGAGAGAGAAATGGAAAAGCTCTGAGTAGAATGAAGTTGATAAGAGCATGCTCTTTCGTATTCTGGGTAAGGGTTCATCGCCGAAGTCCGGGTCACCGTCAGGATCAACTTGAAGACCTAAGTACGGAAAAGAAAGCTGTACCTTAAAGGGCATTTTCAGGGCAAATTGATAAATGGTTTCGTGGTATCATGGTTCTATGTAACTACTTACCTGTAGTGGGCATGCAATGAGTAGTAGCACGTATTGTCTAGCTTGCCCATAGTAATTCTTACGCAGATGCAATAGAACCGTAAAGAATGCTAGTGAAGATTTAAATTTGGTAGAAATAGGAATATAGCCTTTGTAATGAAAGGATTACAACTCATTTGCTGAAAACATGCGTGGCTCTTAAAAGAGCCTTTGGGGTTAGGTGTAAAGACGCTTACTTGGCAAGTTTACTTGGAGCTGGTGTACTTGGTGACGGCCTTGGTGCCCTCGGACACGGCGTGTTTGGCCAACTCCCCGGGCAACAGCAGGCGTACGGCCGTCTGGATCTCCCTGGATGTGATAGTTGAGCGCTTGTTGTAATGCGCCAGACGAGACGCCTCACCCGCGATGCGCTCAAAGATGTCGTTGACAAATGAATTCATGATGCCCATGGCCTTGGACGAGATGCCGGTGTCCGGGTGGACCTGCTTCAGCACCTTGTACACGTACACGGAGTAGCTCTCCTTGCGGCTGCGCTTGCGCTTCTTGCCATCCTTCTTCTGCGCCTTGGTCACCGCCTTCTTCGAGCCTTTCTTTGGGGCAGGAGCTGACTTGGTGGGTTCAGGCATCTTACCGATATAAATTCGAATAGTTACAGTAACAGCTGGGAAAATAGTTGCCTCGAGTGAGGCCACATTTATTTATAGACGCGGTATTCAAATGAGGTTTGTAAGATCTCGCTCAGGATTGGATTAATTTTATTGTGGCGTCATAAACACGAATGTAAATGAGTCTAACAGGTCTACCTTTTCATTGGCTGCTTTGTTACTTTGCTTTGACCCAATCACAGGGCCTAGACTAGACTTACCAATAGCTAGTATAGCCTCTTCAGAAACCTGTATTGTGTATTTCACAGCAAGCAGATGCAAGAAGTTAGGAACATGCTAGTTTTAGGTTTGTAACTAAAGGCAACTTCTCTGTTCCCTTGTGTAACACTGATTCTGGCTCGGGCCCCGCACCTAGTGTCCATCTTAATGTCCTCGGGGCTGGTGGGCAAGGTCGATAAAAACATTATCCTGCGCCTCGGGGCAGGTAACTAATGGACAGCTAACTACCCATCGTAGCCACCACCATGTGGACTGGGTCACCCTGTAATAAAATTCACAATCCCTTTTCTTCGTCCCCTACCAGAAGCCCTGATGAATTATTACAAAATCCATGGTGGTTAAGATACTGAGGCAAATATACCTGCAAATGTCTAATATGTCCTCGTTAAAGAAAATGTGCAAGTAACCCATTCAATGACTAACCATCTCTTGTAAAACTCTGTAGAACATAGCGCGTGTTAAATATGGAGAATTACTTAGTCCCCCCAAACTTGGGCTCTATTTTATCGTGCCATTTGAGGCAGTGTTGGAATTTACGCCCATCCAGCTCACTGTTCTGTGAGCCTTGTACATGCTCAGCTAGGTTAGGCGCAAACCGATTACCCGTGCAATTCCAGGGTTCGCTAGAACTCTCTCACGTTTTACAAAACTCTTTTAAGACCCACCCCCCACCCCAGCGAGGCCCGCCTTCCACTTGCTGCCTCTTCCGCCCGACCACGCCCCCTTAAGTGTGCAACAGCTCTTTTCCCGAGATCTTTGGGTGGCTCTGAAAAGAGCCTTTGGGTTGTGTCGAGCTTCGAAGCCGGAGGCCAAAGGAACTTCCTATTTCTTCTTGGCTGCCGCCTTCTTTGGCTTGGCTGCCTTGGGCTTGGCGGTCTTTGGTTTAGCCGCCTTGGGTTTCACAGCTTTGGCCTTCGCTGGACTCTTGGGCGTCTTCTTCGGCTTGGCTGCTTTCGCTTTTTTCGGACTCTTTGCCTTTTTGGCTCCTGCAGCCGCAGCAGGCTTCTTCGCCTTCTTTGGGGTCTTCTTGGCGCTCTTCTTGGGGGTTGCCGCCCCAGTGGCCTTCTTCGGCTTCTTTGCTGCTCCTGCGGGCTTCTTGGGCTTGGCCGCACCCGCCTTCTTGGCTTTGGGCTTGGCTTCTCCGGTGGCCGCTTTCTTGTTGAGCTTGAAAGAGCCAGAAGCCCCGGTGCCCTTGGTCTGCACTAGGGTGCCCTTGCTCACCAAGCTCTTGAGACCCAGCTTGATGCGGCTGTTGTTCTTTTCCACATCGTAGCCAGCGGCCGCCAGTGCCTTTTTGAGCGCAGCCAGAGACACGCCGCTGCGCTCCTTGGAGGCGGCGACAGCCTTGGTGATGAGCTCGGACACCGGGGGACCAGACGCCTTGCGCTTCGCGGCACCTGCGGCCTTACGGGCCTTCTTTTTCACAGGCGTCTTCTCGGCGGGGGCCGGAGCAGCGGGCGCGGCGGGCGCAGTCTCGGACATGTTGAAGGCGGGCGTGGGTAGAGCAATTCGAGCCGGAAGCAGAGGTACTGGCCGGGACTCGGGCCGCGCCGCTGCGCCCGCCCGTTTATATAGGGCGGAGCTGCGCCGTGATTGGTGCGCTGTCCAGCCCGCCTCGCTGGCAGCCGCAGAGTGTCCTCTCGGATCCCGAGTTGTGTTTGTTACACCTCAAAAAATGCCAAAAATATCAAAATTCTGTGCATCGAATTGCCCGATTTTTCTCAGAAAGTGATCCCCGAAGCCTCAGGCTTCACATAGGTCTCAAATTATGAGTAAAGCACAAAACCTTATGCCAAAAACCTGCAATATTTCCCGCCGTGCTCGTCAAATTTCGACTCAGAGAAACAAAACTTTCTATTTTCTTAGTAAATTATACACCGATCTTTAACTGTGGAGTTTTCTGACCTCTCAAATATGATTCTTCAAGTGCTTAGGTTCTTATGTGTCCAAAAACCATGTCACTGGCATTAAGATTTTTATTATAAATCTGCGCTTAAGTGAGGGAAGTAACACAGGCTCCTCGGAGAGTCCTGCCTATTGAGCCGAGGGCATTTGAGTTCATCAAACTGGTTTAGTTTAATGCTAAACAAATTATTGCACATGTGACGTTAAATTTTGGACCCCTGGGACATCAACCTATGCAGCCATGGTTTTATTTGTGTCTGCCGCGTCTGGATTTTTAAATAATTCCTCAGGATAATTCTCTTCCTTTCTGCTCCCAAGGGTTGGGGGCGGGGCTGTTGCTTCTCTTCCTCCGGACAACTGCTCCAGGACTTTAGATACCTTGAATTCAGGATATTTGTGAAGGAAAGGGAATCCAAAACATACTCAGGGTACACAGATGGAAAAGGATTAATTTTCAAATAACACACAGATGTCGTCCATAAAGTCACTGGAAGTGGCAGTGCACTTGGACGATATGTCTGCAGTCCTGCTGGATTATTTTGGCATGTGCTTCAGAATCAAATAGTAATATACTCTTAGGATTGAAATTCAGGCATTGATCGTAAGGGGAACTAAATGGAAAGTATAGATTGTAACATATCTATTCCCATTACTAGAGAAACTCAGATCCTGTTGTCACTGTGTAACTGATGGGTGACTAGTCCACACACCAAATATGGCTTCAGTCATGAAGATTAAGGCCCTTCTGCTTCACAGCGCTCCATAAAAAAGAAAATAAGTTACATATAGGATTGAATGGTCTTGGAGGAGGGCATGCAACCCATTCTAGTATCCTTGCCTGGAGAATCTCATGGACAAAGAAGCCTGGCAGGCTACCGTCCATAGGGTTGCACAGAGTTGGACATGACTGAAGCGACTGATCATGTAAGCAGAATTGAATGACAAGTTCAGATTTCCAGCTCAGACACAGAGCTTTGAGGAATCATCCAAGGTAAGTCTTTGTCCTCTGAAGACATTCTTTGCAAGGTCTTCAAAAAAGTGGTTTTGTTTAGGTAGCACATGTTGGCAATCCCTAAAGCAGTACATGTTGGCAATGAAAAACTCAACTAAAGGAATTATTCCTGGAAAATGGTCTGCCTGGAATTGTCTTCAAAATCTGCGGGTCATGTACTTGAAAGACATGAAATTTTGTCCAGTGCTATAAGGTGATATGATACAATTCTGTGGGTGTGGCTGGTTGTAACATAGCACCAGACATCAAATTAATTTTTAGTTCCATTGCCCCCAATTTGCTCCACACACAACAGATTCTACCACTGTAATAAGAGGATACAGATATTTGATACAACATTAATGAAATATCTCAAAACAGTCTAGTTTAATTTTTAATGCTGAATCTGATATAAAAGACATAAATTATCGATATTTTGAATGACTTACCATATAAAAATTTTCAATGTAATTGGTGCATGCTAGTGAAAAATAAATTTATGATTTCTTATATATTAAAATAAAATGGAATGAATAAGGTTCTAAAATAGATCAATTGATGGTTACTACAGAAACTGATTCTATGCACATTTTATCTCAGAACAGTGGGGTTCTACTCATTTTCAGTGACAAACAAAAACACTCCCCTAAATAGTTGAAATCAGCAAAACCGACTAAAATTAAAATTCTCTCAAATGCCTCACTTTATTATATGTATCCCTAACTAAATCAGACTTTGAGGCACTTAAATCCTTCATATTCTGTGATCTTTTAAGTCACCTGTACTCATATCCTGTGGTGCAGTTTGTTTTCTAAAAAACATAAAACTATTTGACAGAGTTAAGGAAGACATCAAGGATCTGCCACTATCACATCCAACGTTTATTTGAAATAAAAGTAACACCAAAATGTTCCATTTTCCAATTGATCTATCAGTTAAATCAGAATTACATAGGGTGTTGGTATAAGTGTGTGTGTGTGTTGTAAATGTGTTTTAAATATAGATTCCAGAGTCTTGCCCCAGATAATTCTGGATTCTCCTGAGAAGACTCCTGTTAAGAAGTTCATCCAGTATTCCAGCTTACAGCTATCTGACTTCAAAGCATTTGCTCTCAACACATGTGTTTTTCAGGCTACAGGTCTGAATAATCATTAAAGGTTGTGAAATCAAGTTATCAAGTTTGTAGCTCAAGGTCAAAATGTTTCCCTTTTAATGAGCTAGAATAGAATACAAAATATAAGAGCCCAGTGCATGTAGTTTCACTTGTCTACACAGCTGTTTTTTTTTTTTCCCCCTGCACTTCAAGGCATGCAGGTTTTTATATTCCTGACCAAGGATCAAACCATCACCCCTGCAGGGGAAGCACAGAGTCTTAACCACTGGACTACCAATGAAGTGCCATCTACACAGCTTTTTGACTGTGTGCTGGGTGCCCCCATGTAAAATGTATTTTCTACAGTACAAGTTCACATGGTTGGATTTGGAGAAGTCTTCCTGAAGCAATTTCTTAAAACTTTATAGCGATTAAATATTCTCAAGTGTACTAATCTCTGATGAACTAAAAAAAGTAACTTCCTATTATTGGCTTTTTAAAGTCTAAGAAACCCCGAGTCATAAAAAATGGGAGCACTCTACACATTTCCATTTTGAACAAGACAGTGTGCTAAGAGGAACTTTGTGATTTGTAGAAAAGCTGAAAGGAAAGGGAGGCTTATACTTGGTTCCTTTACTCCAAAATTCTGGGCTCTAATCAAACACTTGATTCTGGACTTTTCTACGTCAGTAGTTTACCATCATTGTATTATTGAAGACAGGGTTTGGGGAAGAAGTGCTTTTTTTGGATAAACAAATTTTCCCTTCTCCAGCTTCCTCATAGGAGTGTTGTTGTATGAGCACAACCAAGATAACAGTGTGAAGACCACCTGTAAATCACTGTCTGATGGAGAAGACTCCCCTTTGTGGACTCTTGCCTCTTGAGAAATCTGTATGCAGGTCAGGAAGCAACAGTTAGAACTGGACATGGAACAACAGACTGGTTCCAAGTAGGAAAAGGAGTACGTCAAAGCTGTATATTGTCACCCTGCTTATTTAACTTCTATGCAGAGTACATCATGAGAAATGCTGGACTGGAAGAAACACAAGCTGGAATCAAGATTGCTGGGGGAAATATCAGTAACCTCAGATATGCAGATGACACCACCCTTATGGCAGAAAGTGAAGAGGAACTAAAAAGCCTCTTGATGAAAGTGCAAGAGGAGAGTGAAAAAGTTGGCTTAAAGCTCAACATTCAGAAAACGAAGATCATGGCATCTGGTCCCATCACTTCATGGGAAATAGATGGGGAAACAGTGGAAACAGTGTCAGACTTTTGCGGGGGGGGGGGGGGGTGGGCTCCAAAATCACCGCAGATGGTGACTGCAGCCATGAAATTAAAAGATGCTCATTCCTTGGAAGAAAAGTTATGACTAACCTAGGTAGCATATTCAAAAGCAGAGACATTACTTTGCCAACTAAGGTCCGTCTAGTCAAGGCTATGGTTTTTCCAGTGGTCATGTATGGATGTGAGAGTTGGACTGTGAAGAAGGCTGAGCGCCAAAGAATTGATGCTTTTGAACTGTGGTGTTGGAGAAGACTCTTGAGAGTCCCTTGGACTGCAAGGAGATCCAACCAGTCCATTCTGAAGGAGATCAGCCCTGGGATTTCTTTGGAAGGAAGGATGCTAAAGCTGAAACTCCAGTACTTTGGCCACCTCATGCGAAGAGTTGACTCATTGGAAAAGACTCTGATGCTGGGAGGGATTGGGGGCAGGAGGAGAAGGGGACGACAGAGGATGAGATGGCTGGATGGCATCACTGACTCGATGGATGTGAGTCTGAGTGAACTCCGGGAGTTGGTGATGGACAGGGAGGCCTGGTGTGCTGTGATCCATGGGGTCGCAAAGAGTCGGACAGGACTGAGCGACTGAACTGAACTGAACTGAAGAGTCACATTATCTTGGCTTTTGCTACAGAGCTTTTCTGGAAAACTTTTCTTAAAGTGGGCTATATATTATAAATTGTTATTCTTTTTATTTAATTCAACAAAATATGGGGAGAGGGCATACCCAAGTTTGCAGCATTGTTTGGAACTGTAAAATATTGGAATTTAATGTTAATATTCACATAAAAATGTGAATAAATTAGGACACATATGCACAGTTGGGTAATATGCACCTATAAAAATGAATAAGGACAATCTCCATGAGCTATTAAGGAATGAATTCCAGGATAGATGGTTAAGTGAAAAGTCAAAAACAAGAGTATCCATAGTATGATTCCCTCTGTAAGGGAATGATGAAGGCACAAGAAAATACATTTTTTGTTCGTTTGTGCAAAAGATATACAGGAAGAAAAAACAAAAAATGAAAGAGAATTGTTATCTCTGGGAGTGGGGATTAGAAGGGAATGGGAAAAAGGGAGAAATGGGAGCAGAGTCATAGTGATGAAGAGGCAGTGACAGTTTTCTGAGCATGTCTTTTTGTATAACAGTGAGTCTTACAACAATAGTAATATTTCATATACCAGCAAAACAATCACATTATTAAAAGTAATAGGAATGGGGGAACTCAGAATGGAACATAAGCGCTAACAAATGAACCAAAATGTGTTAATAACACTAAAGGGATTTGGAAGGGTTAAAATTAACTTAAGTAACTGTAGAAAACAGAATCTTGATTGGGTACTACAAGGATAAGACAAAAGTAGGTAGATATAAAGGTTGCAATGCAATAGTGTTAGCACAAAGATAGGGATTAGCAATTCTGAAATTACTATGTGTCTACTAGAATTGAATAAAGAAGTAAATACAATATAGAAAGTGAGATCCAGTGTTCTCACTAGTGGAAAAAGACATATTTGGCTAAAATGACACTTGTACTAGATTAAGGTCAGAAGTAGTAGTATAAAGTTATATTTTAAAATACATCTACAGTTTTATAGATACAGAAACCTAGAAGAATGTGTATGTGCATGGGTTAACATACACATATACTTCCTTGCTCTGTCAGTGGAGAGGACCTAAAAGCAGTTATAGCCTAGTAGGAATTAGCACACTTGGCACATGATCTTTGGTTTTTAAGCATCATTCTTCAATTAAAGAACCCAGGGGCCCCTGGAGAAGGGATTGGCTCCAAGACTGGAGTATGAAAAATACAGGGTGGACTAGGAATATTTTGTGGTGCCAGAAAATAGGAAGTTGCTTAAAATAAAATGAAAAATTGTTGAAAAACGTTGCAAGCCAGTCTAAAGCTGGTGTGATTTGAGAAATAAAATACAAATAGATTATATTGGATTTTAACTCACAGGTTAAAATATATATGCATAGATAACATACATACATAAGGAAAACAGACAACTTTTCCTTGTTGCAGTTAAGTTAAAATCAAGAGGTGAAAGCTAAAGTTGAATGAAATTTGAAGGAGAAATCAGGATTTGTATAGTCTCAAAGTATGTTCCTCAAGATGTCTCTCTAGTACAAGAGAGAGGAAATAAATTTATAGTAGAGAAACCTGGATGCCACCTTAATTGAGTAAGGTAAACCTCACAAGTAGTAGACACATCAACACCATGAACTCCTTGCATTGAAAAGGATA